>NW_026136722.1:11561257-12761257 GCF_905237075.1 Dicentrarchus labrax
AACATCTCAAGGTATTATTCTTATACCACATTGCATAAGATTTCCACTTCTATGCTCAGAACATCTCAAACTATACCACAAGAAATTACAGCATGGCTTATTACTCTCCTTTGTTTTGAACTAATTTTGTCTTTAGAAAGGAAATGACAGGATTCAGAATAGTGATGACAATTATCATCTTTATTGCAAAAGAGCCCCCATTCACTGGTTCATATTTTATGAACTCCGTTAAGAGGCTTCAGCTGGATGATGACACTTACTCAGCAGACTCAGACTGAAAAACAAGAAGGGAAAAACAATTAGCATAACAAAATTTCAAATTTAGGAATGAAGCTACAGAGTTAGTGTGTTTCTCTTTTCATGTGAAAATTCAAATATGAGATTGTCTGGGTACAATAGAAGATATGATATCATTTACACCATCAGTAGTTGAAGTGCACAGCTTAAAATTTTACTGACTTCTAATGCCAACACAATTGATCTTCTGATCATGCAAACAACAAAGATACCTTTCCAATTTCACGGCTCTTGACTCTCAGCTTGTTGACCTGGGACTCAGCGATGTCCGCACGCTCCTGAGCTTCTTCCAGTTCATGCTGGACCTTTCTCAACCTGGACATGTGGGTGTTGGCCATCTCCTCCTGTGATGTGATTGGAGTTATTTTGTAAAAGTTAGAAGATGGTAAATAGCAATATTATTATTATATGTATATATAGTATGTACAGTTAAGAGTGATTTTATTATTATATCAACTGTAAATTATGTCACATTTAACTTACAGCCTCCTCAGACTGCCTCTTGTAAGCCTTGACTTTGAGCTGCAGCTTATCCACCAGATCCTGAAGTCTGAACACATTCTTCTTGTCCTCCTCAGTCTATACAGACATAGGATTACACAGTAAGTGAAGAAGAATAGAAAATTAAAGGGAATTTAGGGTAGTTTTTTCACTAAGAATTACCTGGTAGGTCAGCTCCTTCACTCTCCTCTCATATTTACGGACTCCTTTAACAGCCTCAGCTCCACGTCTCTGCTCAGCCTCAACTTCAGCTTCCAGCTCACGCACCTGTATTGTGATAATAAATAATCAAACTTGTTTTTACAATTATTTGATTGCAGGATATTTTTCTTAAACTGATCTGTGGACATTTATACACGAGCATACCCTGGACTCCAGTTTCTGGAGCTGCTTCTTGCCACCCTTCATGGCGAGGTTCTCAGCCTCATCCAGACGGTGCTGCAGGTCCTTGACTGTGACCTCCATGTTCTTCTTCATCCTCTCCAGGTGAGAACTGGTGTCCTGCTCCTTCTTCAGCTCCTCAGCCATCATGGCAGCCTAAAATGATGGGCAGTTTTGACATGAATGGTCAAGCGTCAACAACTTTTAGGTGAAGTAGTACATCTTATTTTACATTTAAAAAAGACTCACATCAGTGATAGCCTTTTTGGCTTTCTCTTCAGCATTTCTTGCTTCCTGAACGGAATCTTCTACTTCACCCTGAACTTGGACAAGGTCAGCCTCCAGCTTCTTCTTGGTGTTCATAAGACTGGTGTTCTGAATAATGGTATTTAAAAAATTATATTAATATAAACCATTTGGATGTATCTTATTTGCAGGATGAATTCTCTTGTATACATACAACACACCTGAGAGTGAAGCAGTCCAACACGCTCACTGGCATCAACCAACTCCTGCTCAGCCACTTTGCGTCCTCTCTCTGTCTGCTCCAGAGCGACTCTTAGCTCCTCAATCTCAGCCAGCATCAGGCCATTTCTGCGCTCCACCATGGCAACCTGCTCCTTCATGTCTTCCTGTCCTCTGAGAGCATCATCAAGGTGCAGTTGGGCATCCTGACAACAAAAGAAAACAATTAACCAGTTGTACACCTTTTATTGTTTTTTAAACAAAATATAAATCTCACCTTGAGCTGTCCCTGGACATTCCTCAGTTGTTTCTGGGCCTCAGAAGCCTGCCTGTTGGCATGGCTCAACTGAACCTCCATCTCATTCAGGTCTCCTTCCATCTTCTTCTTGATTCTCAGGGCATCATTCCTGCTCCTAATCTCAGCATCAAGAGTGCTTTGCATGGAGTCAATCACTCTCTGGCTGTTTCTCTTGATCTGCTCCATCTCCTCATCCTTCTCTGCCAGTTTCCTGTCAACCTCACCTTTGATCTGGTTGAGCTCAAGCTGAATACGGAGAATCTTGGCCTCCTCATGTTCCAGTGTACCCTGGGTACAGTTTCAACAATTCAATTAATAACTCATACAAGATGTCCTCCATGATACAAGTTTGATTAGCCCAACACAAGAAATGACTGCCGATGGTTTTTATGATTCAATGTCAACTTCTGATGTTGCTCTACCTCAGCTTCCTCCAGTGCTGATTGAATTTCAATCTTCTCAGTCTCCACAGTCTTCTTGGCTTTCTCCAGCTCATGGATCGTCTTTCCAGTCTCACCAATCTGTTCAGTCAGGTCTGAGATCTCCTCTACAGGAAACACAATGCAAACAATGTATATAATCTGTATTCTTTTCTCTATATAAGTATAAATGTTAACATACGCTGCAGGTTCTTGTTCTCTCTCTTCATGGTCTCCAGCTGATCCAGAGCCTCCTCATAAGAGTTCTTCATCTTGAACAGTTCAGTGCTGAGAGAGCGAGCCTCCTTCAGAGCTCCTTCCAGCTCTGCCTGGCCCTCCTCATACTTCTGCTTCCATTCTGCAAGGACCTAGAATTATATAGACGAGTATACAATGATTACTTACTATGACAGATTTTATTTCATTCGAAATAATGTGGTCTTGATTTCCTGTTACCTTATCAAAGTTCCTCTGTTTCTTGTCAAGATTGGCAGCCAGAGAATTAGCTCTCTCTACATCAATCATGAGGTCCTCAACCTCACCCTGCAGCCTCTGCTTGGTCTTCTCCAAAGAGGCACACTTTGAGTTCACCGCCTCAATGGATTCCTCAGCATCCTGCAGGCGCTGGGCAAGCTTTTTCCTGTAGTCAAGTATTCGCATATTTAATTTAACAAAGAACTGTGTAGTGGTAAAATATTGAATTAAAAACCTATTTATTCATTAGAAGTTAAAAAGGATTACATACTTTGCATCCTCCAGCTCCTCAGTGCGCTGTATAGCATCAGTCTCATATTTGGCTCTCCACTGAGCCACCTCGCTGTTGGCCTTGGACATTCCTCGCTGCAGCTCAGCCTTGGCCTCCTGCTCCTCCTCAAACTGCTCTCTGAGCAGATCACAGTCATGGCGGGCTGACTGAACAGCATGGGCCAGGGCATTCTTGGCCTATTGAACATGACAGGAGACCTTATTTAATGACCTGTTTGTTTTCTTACTATTATTATTTATTTAGTATAATTGTGTATAATTGTGGAAATTGTGGTTATTGTAATACCTTCACTTCCTCCTCAATGTGCCTCTTAAACTCCTCAACCTGCTGAGTGAAGGCCTGCTTTGCCCTGGTCAGCTGGGAAACAAGAGCTTCCTTCTCCTCAAGCTGACGGGAATACTCACCTGAATGACAATGTATAAATGACTTTGGGAAAATGATGAACCCACCCCTTAGTGCTTTTCCTTACAGATGCAAAGGTGACTTACCATTCTCTGTCTGCAGTCTGGCCTTATGTGCATTAATATCATTCAGCTGGCGGACATTCTCATCATTTTTGGATTTCAGTTCACTCAACTGGTCCTCAAGAGTTCTGCACATTTTTTCCAAGTTGCCCTATAAACAACAAACCATGATGTATGTTGAGTATTTGTAAGTTATTTAGTTTAAGTTTGAAGTTTGAAGCTACTATTAGTTACAGTTTGTGTTCACCTTAGCTTTGGCAACAGCCTCCATGTTGCTGGAGAGGTCATCAATCTCCATCTTGAACTCGCTCTTCTCCTTCTCCAGCTTCTGCTTGACACGCTGGAGGTTGTCGATCTGCTCTCCCAGCTCTGCAACACTGTCGGCCTGCTTCTTGCGGAGAGCTGCAGCGGTAGCCTCATGCTGCAGGGTTGACTCTTCAAGATCACGACGCAGCTTCTGGAACTCAGCTTCACGCTTCTTGTTCATCTCAATCTGAACAGCTGTTGCTCCACCAGCTTCTTCAAGCCTCTCGCTAATCTCCTCAAGCTCCCTGGAGAGGTCAGCCCTCTGCTTCTCAACCTTAGCCCGAGCAGCTCTCTCAGCCTCAATCTCTTCTTCCAGCTCCTCAATGCGAGCCTAGATTTGATGATAGAAGGATTATTAACTGGACCATAATGTGTTGGTTTTTTTAATTTACTGAGTTGTCTGATACTGTATGTATGTTGAATATGTCACCTGGAGTTCCTTGATCTTCTTCTGAAGCTGAGCACCAAGAGACTGTTCATCCTCAATCTTGCTGAGGAGCTGGCTGGTCTCAAATTCCTTCCTGGAAGAGGCGAACAAAAACAAATTTTGGTCAGTTTTAGCTGTCTCATGATCATTATGGTGCATTAAGAAAATAGTCAAATCTAAAAATTAAAAATAACCAAAAACTTACTTCTTGAGTTTCTCCTCAGATTGCTGTTTGTCATTTTCCAGATCCATTATGGATTCCTGGGCCAGTTTCAGATCTCCCTCAAGCTTCCTCTTGGCTCTCTCAAGGTCCATGCGGAGCTTCTTCTCTTGCTCCAGTGATCCCTCAAGCTTTTAAGATAATGTTGAAATGTTGACAGTATATGTTGTTTTGAATTTGTATGATGGAAATGTCAACTATAAACACAAGCTATTTGAAGAGTACACACTACTGAAACAATTGTTTTCTTACATCATCCACTTGCTGTTCCAGCTTTGTCTTGGCCTTGGTCAGAGTGTTGACTTTGTCTTCCTCTGCCTGGAGATCATCAAGTGTTTGCTGGTGGGCCTCCTGGAGGGCTTTCTTCTCCTTGCTTAACTTGGCAATGGACTCATCTTGAGATGCCATCTCCTCTGTCAGGTTTTTCACCTAAAATGATATGTGAATGAAAGGTGCATTATTTCCATTATGGTATATCCTTGTAGTCTGTTTAAAAGAATGTAGATTTAAAATCATTTGAACCTTGTTTTCTGTGGCATGTTTCTCCTTCTCCACTTTAGCCAAGGTGAGCTCCAAGTCATCAATGTCTTTCTTCAGCTCGGAGCATTCATCCTCCAGCTTCCTCTTCTTGGCAGTCAACTCAGCATTGATTTCCTCTTCATCCTCCAGTCTCTCAGTTGTCTCTTTGAGTTTGGCCTCAAGCTGGATCTTGCTCTTGATGAGCCCCTCACATCTTTCCTCAGCATCAGAGAGGTTATCACTTTCCTATAGTTTGAACATATGCATGGTAGTTTTTTTACTGAAACATATCTCCAAAATGTTTCACATAAATTCTACTTTTGCATTTCACTCACAGATGCCACTTGCAGTTGTAGGTCATTCTTTTCCTGCAGCAGGGAAACCATCTTCTCCTCCAGTTCCTTCTTCTTGGCCAGGGCAGCAGCCAGATCTGATTTCATCTTTTCATAGTTCTCCTTCATCTGCTGGAGCTCCTTCTCAGTCTCAGCACTCTTCAGAAGAGGCTTGATCTTAAAGTAGAGTTTCAGCCATGGCCAGTTCTTCACATTCATGAAGGAACGGATATTGTACTGGATTGAAAAGATCGCTTCTCTATAAAATCAATGTAAACAAAATGTCACTATTACTGCAATGGGTTTTTTTTAGAACTGAGGAGGATTATGATATAATATCTGGACACTATTTAAATGGACAGAACAGTTCAGTATACTATGAAAATCTGACCTCCTCTCCATCATCTTGACAAACTCCTTCCTCATAACATATCCTCTGCAGAGTGCCTGAGTCATGGTCACCAGTGTAGCCAGTTTATCATCTCTCATCTCCTCTAGAGTACCCAGCAGACCAGCTTTGAAGAACACCTATGTTGTTAAGTGAAGGAAATCCGTCTTCAGTAAACATGGATACAACAGAACATATACTTGCCATGGCTACTGATATTGTCCTTAGAAATGTACCTTTGTGTGTCCAAACTTATACTGAGTGTGGTCCACATCAATGGAGCCCAGCAGCTTCTCTGAAGCTTTTTTGTTGTCAATGAACTGTCCCTCAGGGATGACACTGGCATTCAACACTTTGTATCTGCAAGGGAAATTATGCTGATACTGTAGATGTATTGCAACTGTTGGTCAGGTAACCTCTATTACAATGCTAAAAGTAAAACCAATTCAATGTGTTTTGCATCTACTGAAAATTATTGGTACCTCTGCTTGAAGTCACCATAGAGGATTCTGCTGGGGAAGCCCTTTCTGCAGATTCTGATGCCTTCCAGTACACCGTTACACCTCAGCTGGTGTATGACCAAGAAGTTCTCCATAAGACCTGCACATTTCAAACGCATATTAGGTCAAATATTTCTTCTGTTACGATGTTACACAAAGTGCAGAAAGGTGGATTATGAATTTCTTACCAGGCGTCTTTGATTCATTAGGAATCAGGCACCGGACAAAATGAGGATGAGTGCTCCTCAAGTTGGTCATCAGCTTGCCCAAGTTCTCCTGTGGGTCAGCAACATAACATAATAAGTCATCAATATATTAAGAGGGCATTTAAGAAGAGTTTTAATTAATATATGAAACAGTACATACTCTGAAAAGAGCAGACACAGTCTGGAAGGAACCACCCTTCTTCTTTCCACCCTTCTTGCCGCCACCAGCAGCCTCTGTTTTGCAAAATAATTGAATTCAATTAATGACTGATTAAGGAGCAAACAAATGTCATTATTTTAGCATTGTTGTCGTTGTTTTTTGTGGAAAATTGATTTTGTAATCCAGAGATGGTCTGGAAGGAACCACCCTTATTCTTTCTACCACCCTTCTTACTGCCACCACTAGTGGCCTCTCTTTTTCCAAAGAAGTTCCAAAAATGCCACTAAATCTTTGCAATGCTGATCAGCTTCTTACCATCTGGTCCGCCATGGGTTACATACAGCATGGCCAGCAGTTTGTTTGCAGACTTCTGGTAGAGCTGAACAACTGAGTCATTCAGGGGGTCCTTGTTCTTGTCCAGCCAGCCAGTGATATTGTAGTCCACTGTACCAGCATAGTGAACCAGGGAGAAATGAGCCTCAGCCTTGCCCTTTCCGGGCTTTGGCTTCTCAAAGCCCTTGGTTTTGCCAAGATGCTGATCATGCAGCTTGTTCTTGAAGGTTGTGTCAGAAGCCTTGGGGAACATGCACTCCTCTTCCAGGATGGAGAAGATGCCCATTGGCTGAGGGGACATTTACATTAGATGTTGAAAAATTATACTGAGGATGCAAACATTTCCACATGAATCTACAAGAGTGGTTTCTGACCTTCTCAATAAGCTCAATGCAGGCAGCCAAGTCCATACCAAAGTCAATGAACTCCCAATCAATGCCTTCTTTCTTGTACTCCTCTTGCTCCAGGACAAACATATGGTGGTTGAAAAACTGTTGCAATTTCTCATTGGTGAAGTTGATGCAGAGTTGCTCCAAGCTGTTGTACTACAGGCAGATAATCAGTTAATTGGAAATGCAGTGTTTATATAGCGTTTATACACTACTGATGTGTTTGTATTCAGCTTACATCAAAGATCTCAAATCCAGCGATATCCAACACTCCAATGAAGAACTGTCTTGGCTGCTTTGTGTCCAACATCTCATTGATACGGATGACCATCCACAAGAACATTTTCTCATAGATGGATTTGCACAAAGCGCTGACAGAATTGTTGACCTAGAAATAATGATTTTCAAAATGTCAGTTTCTCCGAATATTATTATCAACATCTCAGTTATCATTAGGATAAAAATGCAAATATTTCCCTTTTTTTAGAACATAAAATTTTCTTTTTATTACCTGTGGTACGGTCTGACCTTTGGTCACCATCTCGTTTCCGACCTTGACTCTTGGGTAGCACAGAGCTTTCAGCATATCAGCTGAGTTCAGGCCCAGGAGGTAAGCGATTTTATCAGCCTCTGATTGAGAGACGCACAATAAGTACTAAATACACATTCAACTGTGTAGGATTTTACACACCAGAAAACTTGCATAATGAGAATGTAGTATTGTAGCAATTACCCTCATTGCCATCAGGTTCAGCCTGCTCCTCGCGCTGCTTCTGCTTGAATTTCATGTTACCATGATGCATCACAGCTCCAGTCAGCTTATAGATTCCCAGTTTCTCCTCAGCAGTGAAGCCCAAGATCTCAATTGCTGTCTACAATGTAAATTAAGTTACTGGCATGTGAAAGATTTTAACCTGTAAACTATCTATCTAAATTGTTGTCTTACATCCGTTGCAATGAACTCCTCCACATCATTGATGCTTTTCACAGTGATTTCACCCTGACTGATCATATGGTAGTCATAGGGGTTGGTAGTGATCAGAAGAGCCTCTAGAGAAGGACAGTAAAAATATATATAGGGTTGTATATTATTTTTTGTTGTATTGTTTGACTTTGTTTTAAAATTGTGTAATAACATACCCAGGAGCTCAGGCTTATGGCCAGTCATCAGCTGATAGAAGATATGGTAGCTCCTCTCAGCAGACAACTGGAAGGTGACACGGGACTTCTCCAGCAGATCTAAGATTAACAAATTGAGGTCAGGTTACAGTATATTGCATGCAATTAGTGTTTTACTTACTTTACTTTTAAAAGGTTTTCTTGAATGGTGACAGAGCAATATTTAGAACATAACTTACATGTTTCAATATCTGCAGAGGCCAGTTTGCCAGTGGTTCCAAAGTGAATTCTGATGAATTTACCCTAAACATATCAGATTTAAGTAAGCAGACTTGATATGCATCTAAAAAAGCTTCTTATAATTTTTCACACACTGTTTAACACTTACAAAACGAGAGGAGTTGTCATTCCTCACAGTCTTGGCATTACCATAGGCCTCCAGCAGAGGGTTGGCTGCAATGATTTGATCTTCCAGTGAACCCTACAAAAAGATATTAAAGCATATGATGTACATTGTAAATAATCTATAAACCTTCTTTTATTAAAGGCAGCCATTTTTACCTGTATTTTGCCAGCTCCTGTATCAGCCTTTTTACCTCCAGCCACTGCAATTGTCGCAAAGTACTGGATGACACGCTTGGTGTTGACAGTCTTTCCTGCACCGGATTCTCCACTGGGGGAAGAGAGAGATATCTTGAGTCATATATGTCAGTGTCCTATAATGTTATTCAGTTATTTGTATACAACTCACGTGATAAGGATAGACTGGTTCTCACGATCTGAAAGTAAATAATAGCAAATGTGGTCAAAATACAGTCACATTTCCAGTCATATCTGCTGTCTCTTGTTTTGTGTGTCATTGAAAGATAATTAATGTGTAGTCAAAGTAAAATATCTTACCAGTGAGCATGAACTGATAAGCATTATCAGAGATGGAGAAGATGTGGGGTGGAGCCTCAACTCTCTTCTTGCCTCTGTATGCTTCAACAACCTGAGCATCGTACACAGGAAGCCACTTGTAGGGGTTCACAACGACGCAGAACAGGCCGGAGTAGGTCTGAGAAGAGAAGAAAGTTCACATTTGACGTATATGATACTTCAAACAGAACTTCATATAGAGCAGTGGCAGTAGAGTAAAGAAACTACCACTCCTAAAAGTTTGTTTATTTTTTTATCTGTATGTTCACATTCCAGCTGATTTAGGTCTTAAATTAAACACTCACATAGATCATCCATGATGCAAAACGCTCTTTGAGGTTATACAGCACACAGGGCTCATTGAGGTGGGTCATCATGGCCATATCCTCAATCTTGTCATACTTTGGAGGATTCATGGGATGGATGTCATCCTCCTTCACAGTGATTGACTGAAGGGCAAATGTAATAACAGATGTCCGGTTTTACATGGACTATTTCAGATATTATTTTATGGGACGGATGTCATCCCACTGAACTACAAATAAAGCATCCATTCACATACCAGTCCTGTCAGTGTCTCAACTGTGGCTTTGCCACCCTCCTTTTTGACAAGTTTACCCTTGAGGTACATCTCTTCAGGATGAACCACAAAGAAGGCAGTTTTGGCGTCAAATGGAGTGTTCTGAGCCTCTATCCTCTCCCTCTCAGGCTTGCGCAGATATATGGACGCAGGCCCATACTGCTGCATCTCTGCGTCTGTGCTCATGGTGGCACTGGGTACTGAAAAGATGAGAAGGAGTTTAAATTGAATTAAAATTACTTTGAATGTATTTCATTATTATATAGTTTAAGTAATGATTTTGATAGTGTTTGTGACTGAATATTATGGAGGTTTTGTTATTGCAGACATACTTACCTCAGTTTAACACAACTGAGTGGCACAGATCTGTTGTTGTCTAATGATGCTATTAAAGGGAGATGGAGATGATCAATGGAGAGGAAACAAAATGTTTTATATTTTCCACTGTCTGCTCGCAACAGTAAACATCACACTACATGAATTTGAACCTATTTTCCAAAACTTTAATGGCTCCATAAGCTTTTATTACTGCACTGTAACTGTCATTTGTATTTTATTTAATTTTATCGCTTTATTATTTTATTTATTTACATTTTTTTTGTGTTTATTCTAAATTGATTTTATTCAGCTTTAAAATGTTTTAATGTCATTCCAGTGCCCTCTTTGCCTATGAAAAGCACTTTGAATTGCCTCTATGTTTGAAATGTGCTATAAATACAGTTGCTTTGCCCTGCCTTAACAATAAGCTCTGTTAAATAATTACCTAGACGACTTAGACCACTGTGAAGACCATTTCATAGCCACTCCAGTGATTCAAAAGTATTTTGATCAAATAACAGTTTCACTGTAAAGCCTTATTAAATTCTTTATTAACTCATTGTTTTACAGTAGAAAGCAACATCTTTAATAATATCCCTTTAAGATAACTTCTCATATAAAAACATGATTACAGAGTCATATGACATTTTAGTAAAAGCAAATTAGGTGAGCATAACCACACAAAAGCACTAACCTGGGATGTTCTGTCAGTTCTCAGAGGAGTCTGAAGCTGCTGTTTATATAGACACTGGAACTGTCCAGTCAGCAGCTCGCCACCCGATTTGGTCAAGCATCCCTGTCATCTTGAAACCTATCTTGTAACATTACAGGTTTAGCAAGCTTTTTGGTGTTTAGGATATAACATTGTTTATTTGAAAAAATAGCAATACAAGTAGAAAACTGGAAAACTAAAGATTCAATTTTGAAATTAATCAAGCAAGCTAGGATCAGAATTTGGGGAAATTTTTGTAAAAATAATAAATGAAATAAATTAATGAAAAAAATTAATGAAAAGGAAGAAAATCTTTATTGGATGAGGCATTGTACATTTTGTATATCATACACTCTGTGTGATATACAATAAGATCTAAACATAACTAATTTGATAAATACAAATTTAAATAATCTATTAATGGAGTGTGCCTTGACATTGTTTTTTGCCCTTATTGAGATGAAGTCAAATGTCATTGGGATTGAGTGTCAGAGCTTGTCCACATTTCAAATCTTTGAAATGTTATAAAATCATTGGGGAGCATCATCAGTATAAGTAAATTTAAACTCTGGCTTAAAGTTCCTCACACACATATGTACATTTTGAAGAGTGACATGTAACAGAAGTAATATCATGCAACAAGTTTTAAAGATGAAGCACTGGACTTAGCTTTATTTCTGCTCATAAAACGTGAGTGTGATGGTAATGTCCAAAGTATGTCTCAAAATAGATCTGCAAGTAACTAATTTGCTCCAGTAAATAATTGACTCAAATTTAGATTCTGATTACTTGAAATGGATTTTATCATTTTATAATGAGAGGCTGTCTTTGCTTACCGTAGCAATGTGACATGCTTATAGCCAGGAATGGAACTTGATTTTGGAGAAGAACCCAAGTGGTGCTGGCATTTTGTTTCAAGCCATTGGCCCATCTCGTATTCCTCTAATAAAACTGAATGTAGGGCCCTTTCCATAAAGTTCAAGTGGTATTACACCTTGCCTTAAAAGGACTAGAACATTTGCCAACCTGGCTGAGATAAGACCTATATTAAGTCCCACTCAAATATCAAGATCTTTATCCTCGTGCCACATTTGATTCAAGTTGTCGTTGCTGTTATGGAAACTCAGTGTCCTTGAAGAACTATGTGACTGGCACTGGTTCCAAAATAAAATGACCTACATTTCCAACTATTTAAATGCTGTTCCAGCATCAGTTTTTGTTGACACTCAATGCTTACTCTATAATACAACAATGTCAGCTTTGACCAGCTGAATGCCATTGTGCATCGCACTCAGCTTTTAAGATACCGATTCAGATTCAGATCTATGCCAACCCCCTAGATAATTATGGAATATAAGTGTCTGACAGATTTTGACAATTTAATGGATCATTTTACACGTGATGGCTCAAACAATGAAAGAATGAAGGAGTTTTGAAGAGAATCCACTCATCATTTTTGATCAGCAATCCATGTGAAAGTGGTTACTGTGCAAACTGTACTTACTCTTTTGCGCACATGTGCAAAACATATGCAATGGACTGTTTGCAAAGCAGACATTTTGACATGTTATAGCAGAAAACTCACAGTATGTATGTATGTATGTATGTATATATTGATGATTGCTGCATTCAACTTTGGAGAAGTCTTGCTATTGTGCGTGCTGGTTCATGGTCACTGTTAATGGAAATGAGCTGCTGTTACTTTAACTAAGTCAACCTGTTTTTTTTCTGCTGTGACAAATAAAAATGTCTGAATGAAAAATGAACAACAAACTAAATGTTCAGAGATTTGAACAAATTGTTTTTGGAAATAAAAATAGTTCTCAAATAAGAAATATAAAAAGAAATTAAGCCAAAGCAAATGAGAATGAGAAGTGTTGTTGACAGAGAAAACAACTGCTCACACTGCACATTATCACTAGTCACTCCAATATGAGTCATTACGCTAAGTGGGTCTGAGTCCCGGTTGGGGAGTTTGGATATTCTCACTGTGTTTACGTAGGTTTTCATCTGGCTGCTCCAGTTTCCCCCAGCATCAAAAGCATGTATGTATGTTTAATTCTCCAGTCAATGCACTTGCCCCCGGTACTGGCTCAGATCTGGAATTGGAGTAACAATCTTTCCTGTATGTTGTACTGTGTATGATACAATCATACACAGTGACAATACAAAAGTTGATATGATATGATTTGCGCTGCCAGGAATCTACCTACTACAACATGTACCAAAATCATAGTTATTATTACATTGTCAACATTTAATTAATTCAGTTACAGTGGTGGGTATTAGTGTATTTTTTAGATTTTAATAGGATGTCAGCAGGCATGTATACTCAGCCAACCTACCCTCAATATATGAATGTCACATTTTTTTTAAAGGTGACACAATATAATATAAAAAAAGAGACCTCAAGCACAAATATGACATTTGATTCAATATCTTTATCTTGTGCCCACAAGATAAGGAATCTATGGTACTATATTTTATTTAGTATATATTTTATATTTACTATAAACCTATTGTATCTTATTATTAGACTAATGTAAACAAGATTAGATTCTGTTATACATACTCGAGTACGGTAGGTGGCGCCATGCACCTAAAAGTTGGTATTGCAAACCGCCAAAAAAAAAAAAAAAAAAAAAGCAACGAAGAAGATCATCCGTGACGTATGGTGATGAATCCGGAAGTATCACTGAGAACTACACGCTTTGAGTAGTCTGAAAGCTAGCGTTAGCAACAATTAGCATTACTTATTTCATCTTGAACGACCATCCAGTCTGTGAAGAAATGCCTTCGCTAAATGGAAAATCCGATGTTCTGTTTGTAAGCTACCATACAGTCTATTATTATTATCCATTAGCATTAGTGAGCTAACTTTTACTGGAGTGCTAACGTTAGCTTTGCTGCGTGTTGCAGTTTTTAAAGTTAGTTAAGTTTCTTACTCTTTAATTGTAGTTAAAATATTTGAATTCTGAACACACCGTAGTTGGTTATCCTTTGATCGCCGTTAATGTCAATATAATCCATATTTAATCTAAAAATCTATCTAAAGAAATAGTCAACGTCATAGTAACGTAACGCTAATGTTAGCTTTAGCAAACGCAGCTATCTCTAAAGGGATTACAGTTGCACTTGAAGTGTTGTGATTCTGTGATTTGTGGCTCTACTAGGAGGACGACGATCTGCCTTATGAAGAGGAGATCATCAGGAACCCGTACTCGGTCAAATGCTGGATGCGTTACATCGAATTCAAACAGAATGGACTGAAATCCACCCTCAACATGATTTATGAGCGGGCTCTGAAGGAGCTGCCGGGCAGGTGAGTGACACTGCAGGGGGGGGCAACGCTGGAAAGAAAGCACACACATTGAATTCAAAGTCCACAGGATATTGCAACCACATGTGTACATGCAAGAATATTTTGGCCTTGGACGTTGTTGGGATATTTATCAAAGATCGTCACTGGTTAAAGTGTGACTGGCATTGTTGTTGTTGTTAAAATAATTCAGAATCAGAATTAGTTTATTGCCAAGTAGGTTTTTATGCCTACGAGGAATGTGACCTGGTGCAGTTGGTGCATTAAAATATATACATATACAAATGCAAATATACAATTATTCAAATTCAAATCACACAGAAATCACACAGAAAAATTAATAATTGGGTACTACCTTCACTTTTTTTGAGGTGATTGTGTCTAGATGGCCAAATCAGGTTTAATATTCTGTTAAACTACTTTTTTTCTTATGGTCTGTTACCCCCCCCCACCCTTCTTCTCTTCTTTTCTTTTCTTTTCTACAGCTATAAGCTGTGGTACAATTATCTGAGAGAGAGACGGAAGCAAGTCAAAGGGAAAGGCATCACTGAACCAACCTATGAAGAGGTCAATAATTGCCATGAAAGGGCCTTGGTGTTCATGCACAAGGTGATACTTCCTACACAACTCCATATTTAACCACTTGACAGACAATACAAGACAACAATACATTGTCGTCTGTGGAGGTTGTGCCTGGAACTAACCGTATGTCTTTTCTTAAACTAGATGCCCAGAATATGGCTTGATTACTGCCAGTTCCTTGTGTCTCAATGCAAGATCACAAGAAGCCGGCAAACATTTGACCGTGCACTCAGAGCTCTTCCTGTTACTCAGCACCCGCGCATCTGGCCTCTGTATCTCCGCTTTGTCCGTAACCTGCCCCTGCCTGAGACAGCCATCCGGGTGTACCGCAGGTACCTTAAGGTGAGAGCATAGTACACAAACTAGTTCCATACAGCAGCTTTCATTTAGGATGTCACGTAGGGAAGAAGGTTTCTGATATACTGACCGAATAGTATTACTATTTTTAAGTGAAATTACTATAAAAAAAGAAAGCAGTGTGTTATGAGTGTGGGGTTGTTTTGCTTTGTCTCTGTTCTCTCTGTGTGTGCCCTGTTCTGGAAATATTAGTATGTTGAAATTTTATTTATTTAAATTTTTTTTTTTTTTTACATGAATAATCTTGTCCTTAATATGTACTGTACCCCTGTAGCTTTCTCCAGAGAATGCGGAGGAATACATAGACTACTTACGGTCTGTTGGCCGCTTGGATGAAGCAGCTGTGCGACTAGCGGCTGTTGTCAATGACGAAAACTTTGTGTCCAAAGAGGGCAAATCTAACTATCAAGTAAGATTTAATCTCAACCCAGGCACCTCTGAATATGCCCTGTTTTGTTTTTTTTGTTTGTTTTTTTTAGCTGACCAGAAAAAAAAGATTAATCTTGTTTCTGTATTTATTTGTTGGACAGCTGTGGCATGAACTATGCGACCTGATCTCCCAGAACCCTGATAAGGTGACCTCTCTGAATGTGGGAGCCATCATCCGAGGAGGTCTCACTCGCTTCACAGACCAACTTGGAAAACTCTGGTGCTCTTTAGCCGACTATTATATCAGGAGTGGTCACTTTGAGAAGGTGTGTTTCCCCTGAATGCTTCCATTTTTATACATATCATAAAGCATTGAATCGCATAAACATTAATTTACTTTTTTCCTGGTTTGACTGACTCACTGTGACTAATAATGTCTTGTATTTCTCAGGCTCGTGATGTGTATGAAGAGGCCATCCTTACGGTTGTAACTGTGAGGGACTTCACACAAGTATTTGATAGTTATGCCCAGTTTGAAGAGAGCATGATCGCAGCGAAGATGGAGACCACTGCTGAGATGGGGCAGGATGAAGAGGGTGTGTGTCGATTCATTAATATTGGCAACAATCCTTGCTTTTTACTCTCTTGTCATGCGTGCCTTACTCTTTGTCCTTCTCCTCCCAGAGGACATAGACCTGGAGCTTAGACTGGCCCGCTTTGAGCAGCTGATAGCCCGGCGGCCCCTCCTGTTGAACAGTGTACTGCTGCGGCAGAATCCTCACAATGTTCACGAGTGGCACAAGCGGGTCAAACTGTATGAGGGCAATCCACGGCAAGTGAGTTATAGGCCTTTTTCTTTTTTTTGACGGGCACAGTGCACACAATTCATCGTGGTATGCAACTGAACACACTTCTGCATCTCAACCTTCTGCAGATCATCAACACATACACTGAGGCCGTGCAGACTGTGGATCCAATGAAGGCCACAGGGAAGCCTCACTCTCTCTGGGTTTCCTTCGCTAAATTCTATGAGGAAAATGAGCAGCTGGATGATGTAAGTCACTGAGGTTCTTCCACAGATATTCTGGAAACCCTGTGCAATTCAGATCAGATATTTCTTTCTATTCTTGATATGTCTTAAGTTTACTTACTGTCATCCAGGCCAGGACCATTTTTGAGAAGGCTACCAAGGTGAACTACAAGCAGGTGGATGACCTTGCGGCAGTGTGGTGTGAATATGGAGAGATGGAGCTACGCCATGAGAACTATGAACAGGCACTGCGCATACTGAGGGTGAGACACTTGTATCTCTGTCAGTAAAATAATAGAATATCTAGTGATAGGACTAACTACACTGGGAAATTTAGTTTTTTGAAAGTGTATTCTCTATGAAGAGTTACCTAATGATTTTTAAACTTAATACTTAGTAACTGATCCAGTAGTCCATAGATAAGACCTGAGTGTGCATATCATAATTGTGTGTAGCGTAGAAGGTTGGCATTCAACTAAAAACACTAGCTCGGTTATTAACTAACTAAAATATTACATACTGTTGGTTGCTTCGTTTGAAGCTTTCCCCACCTTTCAGACAGTACACAGCTGAGTTGTGTTTGGAGGAACTAAACCAAGTGGATTGCGCACACCAGGTAGTTTAAGGGACTAAGAGATTAGAGTATTGACAACAAAATAGATTTGGGGCTGCACTGCCTTTTAGAGATAGTTAAATTTCAGCTGGTGAGAGACATTTTTAAATATATATGGCCATTTATATATTTGGGTATAAATGCTTTGTGCGTATAGTTGTAAAACATGTTTTTTTTAATGGTTTGAATACAGAAAGCTACAGCCATCCCATCTAAGAAAGCGGAGTACTTTGATGCTTCCGAGCCAGTCCAAAACAGAGTCTACAAGTCTTTGAAGGTCTGGTCTATGCTGGCGGACTTGGAGGAGAGCCTTGGCACTTTCCAGGTATGCTCACTACATTTCTGTGTGTTTCAAAATTGTTCATATGAATTAAAGATATGCAGAAGGTATCACATGACAGGTAAACTCTATTTAGTATTGGTCTTAGAGTCCTCATCCACTGTGTGCTTCTGTGTGTCTCTTTTGACTTGTATATGTTGAGTCTAATTCTTCTTCCATTTTCCCTTTTTTTGTCCTTAGTCTAC
Organism: Dicentrarchus labrax; assembly: GCF_905237075.1. Lineage (NCBI taxonomy): Eukaryota > Metazoa > Chordata > Actinopteri > Moronidae > Dicentrarchus > Dicentrarchus labrax. The sequence goes on from NW_026136722.1 coordinate 11,579,071, forward strand.
AAAAGCAGTGTATGACCGCATTATTGACCTCCGCATCGCAACGCCACAGATCATCATCAATTATGCTATGTTTCTTGAAGAGCACAACTACTTTGAGGAGAGCTTCAAAGTAATAACATGCCACTAGTAAATTAACCAGCATTGATTGTCAATATGGATTCTTTCCTTGGTCAGCGTACCACCCATTTAAACAATGTCTTTGTCGATACGTTTTTAGGCATATGAGCGTGGTATTGCTCTCTTCAGGTGGCCAAATGTTTATGACATCTGGAACACCTACCTCACCAAGTTCATTGATCGTTATGGGGGCAAGAAACTGGAGAGAGCTAGAGATTTATTTGAACAAGCCCTGGATGGCTGCCCTGCCAAGTTTGCCAAGAGTAAGTAGCTTTGTTGGAAGTCCATTGACAACTTACACACTATATTCCATATTGTTTGTTTTCTTTATGACATGTACTTAAACCGCATGTACCACTGTGCTTTGCTTTCCAGCCATTTACCTGTTGTATGCCAAATTGGAGGAGGGATATGGATTGGCACGACATGCCATGGCTGTCTATGAAAGAGCAACCCAGGCAGTAGAAACTGAGGAGAGACATCACATGTTCAATATCTACATCAAGAGAGCAGCTGAAATTTATGGTGTCACATATACCAGAGCAATTTACCAGAAGGCTATCGAGGTTCGTGGTAAAAGCATTGATGAATATGATAGCAATCATATTGAGTTATATTGATTTTCAGTTGGTTCATGTAGATGCAGCACAGAATATCATCAGTGTAGCATTTTCCTAAGCTTTTGCTTTATAATGTATTCACACATGTACTTGAGAAAGATATCTATGCTTTGTATCTGACACTGTCAAATTATCTGTGGATTATAACTCAAATCCTTCTATTAATTCAGACCCATCAAATTACAAGGTTTGCTGTAAAACAGTGATAGAAAGCTATTTAGTGTTGCTTTTTTAATAATTTACAGAATTTTCCTCCCTGGCTTAAAACAAAGCTTGCCCAATTTGATTTGTTTTATGCCTGAAAATCTTAGCATGCACTAGTTTACAATGTTCCAGAAAAGGCTTAAATAACGTACATAAACATTATGTTCTATTCATTATGATAATAACTAAAATGTGAATTGTATCTTTGTAATTATTCAGGTCCTTCCTGATGAGCATGCGAGGGACATGTGTCTGCGATTTGCTGACATGGAGAGTAAACTGGGTGAGATTGATCGAGGGAGAGCAATCTACTCCTACTGCTCCCAGATTTGTGACCCCAGGGTGAGATAAACCACCTCCTGATGTTTGCTGTTTCTGAATAAACATTTTCATCAATGTTGCACATATCAGAATTCTTCTTGATAAATTTATACACTTGATCTTTCAGGTCACAGCTACTTTTTGGCAGACCTGGAAAGAATTTGAGATCCGCCATGGAAATGAGGACACTATTAGGGAAATGCTGAGGATCAAACGCAGTGTCCAGGCCACCTACAACACCCAGGTCAACTTTATGTCCTCTCAGATGATGAAGGCCACAACAAGCTCCGGTAAGAGAGCTTACAGCACTTTTTAGCCACTGACAAGCTCGGCTTTTATTAGTACCATGAGCTGTATGGGCTGTACAGGACATTGGGAGGATGTTATATTTAATAACAATACTACAGATTTGCCCCAAACCTGAAGTTACACCCCAGAACTACATATTTATGTACTAATGTATTTTTGCTAATGTTTCTGCTTTTGTCCAAACATCTGTCTGTCTTGTATTCAGTGTCAGATCTTGCTTCAGGCCAAATGGGAATTGATGACATGAAGATGTTGGAGCAGAAAGCTCAGCAGCTTGCTGCAGAGGCCGAGCAGGACAAACCCAAGCCCAAAGAGAAGATTCTCTTCGTCAGGTTTGTCTTTTCTTTTTTTTTTTTTTTTTTACACCAGTAAAAATATCTTTGAAAAATTATTATTCTTATGAAACTGGACTACATGCTCCAAAGCAAATTGAGACACATAAGTGTTTGCATCTGTGCAGGAGTGACACCTCTCGCAGTGAGTTGGCTGAGCTTTCCAAACAAGCCAATCCGGATGAGATTGACATTGATGATGACGAGGATGAAGACGATGAAAACCAGGGACCAGATGGTAAGTGGCCGACACTACAGGCCCAGCCTCAGCTGTAAAACGGAAACATTTGGTGTTTAAACATTCATGCGGACATGTTTTATTCATGAATATGCATTAAATAATTGTCATCTCCTCTTGGCCTTCACAGAGGTGCAGCTTGAACAGAAGAGTGTCCCCACAGCTGTCTTTGGAGGGCTTAAAGATGACTAAAGATGACTGAAAGAGACCTTTTGCAGAAATGCAGTCGTCTGATTTCTCTTGTGGACATTGAATAGGTTCTATTTTTAAATGTGTGTATATGCTCAGTTATAGCCACTGTATTTTTAATAGAATGTAACATGATTGAAAAGCCTATGGATTTTCCTGGTGTATTTTTCTAGTACAGCATACAAAGATATGTGCCTGTATTAGAATTGGCCATTAGGTGTCAGTCTTTTCTCAAGTATGAAGCTCAAGTTCAACTTTCTGTTTATAAAATACTATGTGGTTACATGCTTACTGTAGTCGGATGTAGTTTGACTTTGTTTTGTTCCACTTTTAGAAAGTAAAGTGTTGGAAAAAGAGTCAACAGTGAAAATGCTTTTGTATATCTAGTAAATGCAGACCTTTCTCTGACAGGAAGCTCTGCCCTAGAAAACAGAGGGGAGGAGCATAGTTTCTTCAACAGGGGGCATTCATTTGAAAGTGGAGCTGAGCATTCAAGCCTCACATTGTTGGCTTGAGGATCACTAGTAGGCGGGTGTCTTGCTAAAACCAGTGTTTCTAAACAGATTTCATAACTTGCATATGTAATGTCCCTATCCAAATATTAAAATGGTCTTGTAGTTTTACATGTATTATTGTACAAATGTACTCGAGCAACAGTTTTTACAACTTATTGAATAATAAGAGGTCAGTTCTAAATGCCATTGTTATAGTTTCAGGTGTTAACTTGGCCTACTGATCATTTTTGAGGTTCATGCTGTAATAATGTGTTTCAGTCAGCGTTGTTGAGGGTCTACCTGTGACCTAATGCAGTCTAACAGTTTTTGGTATACAACAAGATTTTTGAAAGTTTTGCTATTGCCACAGTTTACTTTTTCAGTGTTTGTGAATTATGCTCCTGCAATTCTGGCTGCGATACGCTGGTCACTTCGAGTCTGAAACGTTCTTTACATTGTCTTGAGAATGCAGTTGTAATTAAAAAATGATTTATACCTGGTAAAATGCAGTAACTTTTATCTGACAGAGGAAACCTACACTGGGTAGGAGTTTGGTTTCTTTTCACTTGAACCTTTCACTGAAACAGGACCTGAGCAATAAGGTCTCATTGTTGATGTAAAATTAGCTGAAAAGTGTCTTGCAAAACTCTTTATTCAGACTACACATTAAAATGAAGGTCCAGTAATGTATTTGCAACTTATGTATCCTGGGGAGAATTACTTTTAAGATAGAATGTGATGTAGATCTACTTAAGTATTTAATGGAAAAGGCCTCATGCTTTTAATTATTGCCACCCCATCTTAAGAGTTAAATTGGCAGAGGACTGGAAAAAGTACTGACTTGGAAGAAATTGTTTCTTTCATAATTGGATTAAAATAGCTGAGAGGTAATCTTCTTACAAAGTTACTGCAGTGAGGCGCTTGGAGTGCTCTTGTAACATCATGTGACGAAGCACTGAGATTTTCTGTTTTCCAATGTGGATGGTGCTTCTGGAAACCAGACTTCAAAAACAATTGGAAAGAAATTGTCTCGAGTAACAATAATTAGAAACACACAACTTCACTATTTTCCAAACGTTATTTCCCTTTTTCCTTTCTGCATAGATGTACACAGTATATGTGTATGTTTACTCATTGGATTATTTTTGTATATAATACAGGCTGCTATGATGCAGTAAGGTATATAAGCAACTGAACATATATCTGCAGGTTGTAGGCATTGCTGCTGCTCTTCACTAGACAGTAACTTCATTATTAATCAGAAGCTGATATGAATAGTTCTGATTCTAATTAAATCCTTTCTTGATAATGTGACCATCATATGCCTGCTGGTGTATGACTTCATCTTGTACTTTATTCTGCTTATTTATTTTAATTTTATACTTTATTTGACAGGGACATTGCATATTAATAACATTTCAGAAAATATGCAAGAGTTAGCCAGGAATACTACATTTCCTCTGTAATCTGTTTTACAAAAAGTATTTTTCATTATTTAAAAATGTATACTCTAAGATACTGAAACGTATTTACTAATACCAGCTGCTGAGGGTTAACAGTAACAATATGGTCTGAATTGGTTTGTCAGAACATTTGTATTAATCCCTTTTTTCTCTTTCTCAAAAGTCTAAATCTATAAAGTTGGTGTCACGTTAATATTTGTATTGTTATTAGGTCACTTTTAGCTGTTTGACGTCCCCAGTCAAAAGGTGGCCCCTCAGGCGTTCACCTGTGTGTGTGTGTGTGTGTGTGTGTGTGTGTGTGTGTGTGTGTGTGTGTGTGTGTGTGTGTGTGTGTGTGTGTGTGTGTACGTGTGTGTGTGTGTGTACCAGCAGATAAACCAGCATCGAAAGTCACACACCACCTCTACCTGCTGCCTGTAGTCTCACACTGGAAGGTCCCGCCCCCATTGTTCAAACTCGATTTCTATTGGACGGCGGGCTCGGCGAGTGATGCCAGTGTGGAGCACCTTGTAGTCAGTCATCGGTGGGGTTCCCATTGGAGCTACGTACAGTGAAACGACTACACAGCAATGCGGACGAAGAAGGGCAAAAACGAGGGGAATAGTCCGGTTTTTTCTGACAACCCGGCGGGTCGGGGCTTTCCGTGGTCGTAAGGCGTAATTTTACCGGGATATCCTCCTAAACCGCAAATAAAAAAGGTCATTAACTGGGTTGGAAGCAGCTCCGGGGCGGATATTTTCCCGACAAAACCCACAGTCGTATTCCCAGCCCCGCTAGTGGGGAACAGTCAGCTAAAAGAATGATTGCTTGAATATTTTTATACTGTCTTGTAGCTCCTTTTTTTTGTGTGTGCCAGGCTCGCTTCCAGTTTTTTTTACGGACTCGCTATGGTGGACTCCCCTACCATGAAGAAGACTTTCGTGATCCCAGACATAAAGCCATTGGATTTGTATGACTCTACTAAGGCAAAAATATGCGCAAGTGTCCGATGGCTATTGGCAAAGTCCTACGGCAGTGCAGGTAGGTTTATAGTTGAGGCTGCAGGCCTGGTGACTTCTAATATTGTGTGTTTAGGGAGGTCGTATGAAGACCACCATCCTTTTGTTGTCCCAGCAATATGTTTATATTCTGTCCAGCAGTGTAGCTTGAAGCACATGCATGTAGGGGAACTACAGTGTGTGTGTGTGTGTGTGTGTGTGTGTGTATAGCTCAGCGATTTTCAGCACAAAGAGCAGCATATGAAAGGGGCAGCATGCACGGTATGCGTTTTTTTGACACATGTCATTTGTTCTCACTCAATGTGTGGTCACATTTTCTGGGTATGTGTGTGTCAGAAAAAAAACGGGCCTCCTCCCTAGGCCTTATCACGCTAACCCATTTAGTCGTATTTCTAGACGACAGGCTTCAGTCACAAATTGCAGGCTACTGGTGCTGGGTATGTTTTTAATCCGGCTACACAGGCATGGCACATGGGGCGTAGTTTTTTTTTTTTTTTTTTCTCCCACTACCATTCTTCACACTCTAAGGTGACAGCACCTATAGCAAGTGTGAACACCACTTTTCTTCCGCAATTATAATATCAGGATCAAATAGCAGCGTGTAGAAGCTAATTGTGCACTGAGTGAATAGACTATAATCACAATTTGTCAGGGGGTTTCAGCCTTATATCCTTTTCTCAACAAACCTCCAACCATCCAGCCTCTATGATGCAAAACACACCCACCTAGGGAAATAATTTTGTTGCATAGAGCATGCATCATCATAGCTTAGTTTTCCTTTAGCTTTCTTGAGACAGGTCTTAGACCCAGCGTCAGCTCTGACCCCGAGGTGATAACCAATCCCCTCTTTGTTTTAAAGTCCTATCTGTTAAAGATTAGATCACACAAAGAAGACACAAAAACAGTTGGAGGAAAGGCTTTAATAATATGCCCCTTTTTATGTCATTTTATATTCATCTTTACCAGAACAGTACAAACATAAGTCTAATGATAGGATCACTGTTACTCCAAGTAATCCTGGGTACATTCACTTTAAATAACAAAAGAGAACCCCCCCCCCCCACCCCCCACAAAAAAGACATTCTCATTCCTGTGATGTGCATGTAAATAAACACTCAGAGGTTAATGGTCAAGGTTTTTTATCGCAGACGGCACTTAGTTTCGGCTGAAAAGGGGTGTGGGGTGAAGTCTAATTTACTTTAACAACATGACTTGCGTGTTACACAATCCCAGGCAGGGCTTGGGTCCAGGACTATAGGCTGCTGCAGCCTCTGTGTGCTCTGTTTAGCACCTTAACCACGCCCTCTGGTCAAAGTCACTCGCTATTCCAAGCTACTGGAATATGAGGACCAAGAGTGCGTTGATGTGTCGTGTTTGTCTTAATCAACTCAGTTGCCTTACTGATAGTTTACTGCCAAGTCAAGATGACATCAGCAAGTCCCTTCCCAAAAACTCAGCCGGGTAGACAACAGATAGCACAGCAGGAGCCAGAGCGGGTCATCTGGTCCTCAGCTCTTCCAGGTCAATTAACTTAATGATAACAATAGGCGACATTTTTAATCTCTGAGTAGTTGCGATACAAAATGGACTTTCACATGGACCACACACTGTGTACTGTATGTCTCAGGACTTTATTTAGGTAGAAGTATGTTAAAAGGATAGACAGTAGCTCCAAAAGGAAGCTGGCAAGGGCCTAATGACATTAAAAATACATTTAATTAAGAAAAGATCTCTGGTCTTATATAGGCGACACTAAAATGAATCCATGTGCACTTATGATAATCTGAAAGCTGCTTATAGGCCTGGATTGAAATACGTTAGCATGAAAAGCGTTACAAGGCTATACGTTATGAGATTGTGGTTTTAGGCAAAGCCCTTACGAGATTGTTACCCTCATCTTCCACACAACCAAACCCTCAGAGTAAAGTTAACCATCTCATAGAAATAACAATTTACATCCGTGCCTAAGCTGAACAGTTTGAAATATGGTTCAATATCATTAACTTAAATTATGTCAAATTCTGTAAATGCTAAAGGAAAGAGCTGCATTAATTGTTTTCCTGTCTCCTTTAGTCAAGGAAACACAAAACCATCCACCATGGATGATGGGTGTTCTATATTGGCTCTGTTTGATCCACCCAGTAACATTATGTTTGGAGTTTCATCCTAACATAGAATCTCATCATTACATACTCCTATATATTAGTTAGTCTGTGCTGGTTTATACATGTCATTCATACATAGATAGTCAACAAGTACTCTTTTTTTGGCACATATAGACCTATTCATATTTTCTACAGTTACATTATCAGGCTGTATGTGTTTTATAATTTGCATGGTAGATATTTGGCAGCCCAGTACCGAGACAGTATCTTACGCTCTTTTGTAATAGCTGGAAATGTAGTTCATGTCTCATGTTTTCCATCACGTTGAAGGAAAAGTGGTTTGGCAAGGATGCAATTTATGATCTGCCCTTGTAGTTGCTGTGACAGGTGACATGACAGATATTTGTGGTTGACTCAAAACTAGTCTGTGCCTTTACATTGGAATGAGACCCGAAACTCTTGATTCACCAGTTTGTAGGGTTGGGAGAAACCTGCTCACATAAACTAACATGTTCATAGGGATGATTTATGTGCGTTCTGTTTTTCAGTTTTCTTTACCTGTCCATGCTACTAATGTAATTTGTGCATTGTGTGTTTTTTTTATGCATTTGTAAACAACTTAATTGCCAATAATGACACAGCTTATGGCCCACCTTAAACATTTCCTGTTTTGGTCATCAGTGTCTTTGGTATCTTCTCCAGATTTTGTTTCTGGCAATGAATTCAAACCAATTTGTACCTGCATGTTTCAAAACTTGTGTATCTTTAGTTAGCTCCACCTAGCTACAAAGTTCCTTCTGAATCATACTTAAATCCTATTGGAATGATTACTCATCCTTTCCTAATCATTTGTAACTATGGTGAGTCAACAAGGGACCTGAGGAGGATGTTTCCTTGTTATTACTGTTATGATAGTACTAAAGATGGACCTATTGGTATACTATATGACACGCTTCCAGACATGGGTAATCACCTTAATACAGTTACTGATTTGCACAGCTTGTTTTAAGATAACATGATACTTTATTGTAAAAGGACTCATTTGCAACACCACACAGGCCAATGTAAGCTAAAGACCAGTATACAAGGCGGATACTTTCCAAGAGACACATGCATCCTGCACACTCTGTCACTCTGTTATCCAGTGTTGTCCTATTAGTCTCTCAAACACCCACAATGTAATCACACTCTCTGTCTACAGGATGTGCCTCTGTGTACACTGGCCCTTTAATGCAATTTAAAGCTGCTGTGCTTATGTCATACTAGAGCGCTGTCAGTGGTGATGTGTTACAGGATACACAGGGCTGTTAGCATGGGCATATTTATGGTAAGTGGACCTGTGAATGTATAGGTAGATGGGAGACACTTCATGTGTAATGCTTTAAGTGTGCTTTTCCCCTCTGAGGACATGCTGTCAGAAGGGTTTGTTGATCACATACATGAGCAATTTGCATGCAGGTATATTTCTCAGTTTCACCAAGGGAATGGAACAGATAAAAAGTCATTTATTTTGCCATCTGATAAATGTATCATTGTATGTTTTAGTGCTGGCCGATATGCTGAAATTAGGCAACATTATTTCTGTAAATGGACTATTACAGTACCTTGTGGACAGGTCTACAGGTAATCTCTTCCTGTCTTGCCTGAGACGTCTAAGCTGTAGTGTTTATGTTGGCATTAGTATTTCACTTAGTCAGGACTAGTGGTCACATGTAAGGTAGGGTGTTAACACAGCCCCTTTAACCACTGCTAGATTTTGGGGCAACAAAACAGAACCTGCTTTGTTCTAAAAATGAGAGCAGATAATCATCTGTGTTTGATCCTTTCCACCACATGATGAGGATGTTTATAGCTCAATTTTTAGAATTTAAAAGTCACAGCCAATAGCCTTATCAAAACACATGTAATGCTCAATTATTTTTGTTTTAAATTGTTCTCCAGAAATGGCACAGCAAGGGAAAAAAAATATCACCAAACAGTAGTTTTGATTGGGCAGGTATGCACAGATGCACGTGACCCGGGCTGGAAATGTCTAATCTTGAACTTCCTGCTTGTATGCTTACCTTGCACACCTCCGCATATCTAAGTTCTAATGAATTATTTGATCTTTTTCCTGAAGGGTTCCAGTAAGCCAGTTTAGATGGTCCAATCCAGCAGGTTTTGCAGACTGCTGCGCTGTGTTATTAATAGAGAGTACTACTTAATGTTCTCTGTTACTGTGACAACCTTCTTGAAATCCAATGCTGATTTCCACTTAAATGTAAAGTGAGAAGGGGTGGATGGTGGGGTCTTGTCTAACCCTTTTTCCCAAAGGAGCCAGCTTGTTTTACATGGTGAATAATTTCAACCAATCTTTTGGTTTGGATGTGTTTATTGCTCTGTGTTGATTACCATCTAACATGTTTGGCAACGTCTGTGACATGACCAGCAGCACACTAGCTCGATCAGTCAATGAAGTAGAAGGACACATGGCTCGTGTTATCAGCAGGCTATCAAGCAATGCAGGTCAGTACAGATAGGAGCTAACACAGCTGAACTGACTATAGCCTTGATGGCAAGCTGCACCAGTTCCACTATCCTTTTTAATAGCCTATCTGTGTTTACATTACTAAATATTGTGCGTACCAGATCATCGCTGAAGTTGTGATATCTTTCTGTTTGTTTTTCTGTGATGATGATGATAACAACAACAACAACAATGTGGCATTGCTGTAGAGAAAATCTCAGTTTGTATTCCTCCTACTCGGGAAGTAAGATGTCAGGGTCAGCTACTAGCACAGGGATCCTGCAGGTGGTAGGGATTAAGTCTCTTGGTTAAAAATCTCCTCAGTAGATGGCAAATACTTGCTTGGACCTTTCTACTTGAAGAACAATCCCCCCACTCACCCACCATGATAATGTCTTACTCAGACCAGTAGATAAGCACTGACCTCATGACCGCGGGGAAAGTGACTGAAAGAGAGGCTGTTGCTCCAGTTTATGCAAACACACAAGCTTGTCTTTTTAATCTAAATACTTCCCTGGTCTATCGATGTCAATATATGAAGGCATCACATTCCTTTTTGCTTGGGCTTAGTTGCGATTGAGGCTGTCAACTGGTCATTCTTTTTATTGCCTCCCAGTCCTTTTAGTTTTTTAACATTATATGCATGCTTTATCCAATGATTGTTGCTATTTTTGATATGCAGGTTCATGGTTTTGGAAAATCATGTATGGATTTGCAACTTCAAATTTGTTCTCTGACACAAAGTCTTCATGGCCAGACTGTCTCATAGGCAAATCATTCTCATATCGACCTCTCTCATCTCAGTGAGTTGTGACATTTGCATTCTGCTTTGCCTTCTGGGGAACTTTTTTTTTTTTTAAAAACACGTCATTGTTGGAAGACTTTTTTTTCTTTTGGACTAAGGTGTACATTTTAGTTGGCTTGTAGGTGTTTACAACAAAATGGACCATGTGGCGTGACTGACAATATTGTCTGACAGCTATAGTCATCATGGAGTTGGAGTGAGAGGGAGAGTGAGAGAACGGGGCATTGTCTGACCTCTGAAGCTGGGCGTTTTGTTTTGTTGTCTGATGTCAGTGGATCCATTACAAGACTATATAATTATATAACAACATAGTGACACCTCCCTCATAATAACCCCTTTGTGTCTGTTAGGCACAATCTTAGACACTCATAAGTTTCTCCTTTCTCATTTCAGACAGACTCCTGGTAATTCAGCTTGTCAACTTTTTCCCCGAAGGCCCTTTTAAAAGTGAGAAGCATATTCCAGTATGTTTGCACAGAGACACAGGCTATTTAGTTTGCTGCTGGTTTGGTCTGAATGCAGAGAAACCAGTTTCATAAAGGGCGTGTCTAGTATATGTTTTTAGTATATGTTTGCTGTGATCTTATTTACAGAAAGACCAGTCTGAACAGATTCTTTAACAATCTTCAGCTAGCCACTAATAGTACTACATTTTGCCTTACTTCTCTGGAATGAGACAGAATCAGAGTTGTCTCATTTGATTTTGATAGTTTTAAAAGTGTAGGTTTTGGTCAGGTTGCTGGTCACATTTGTGAAGGTCGGACAAAGCAATTTTCACTGAAGCTTTGTACAAAAATGAAGCATGAGGCTTTTAAGCGGGAAGCAGAAAGAAACAAGTGGCCGAGCATCTTGTAATCTGCAGATACCAACCTCTGAGCTCATCATGCCCCACTGACCTTGATGCTTGCTCTGCTCTACTCACTCATATGATTATAGCTCCAGGGTATAAACCATCTGTCTTAATCTGCCACCAAACCTGGCCGAAAGCAGGTTTCCAAGCCACCAACAGTAGAACACGCTCAAGATGATCTTTGAAGAATTAAAGGGACTGCTAACGAGAGAACATTGTCCCCTTTTCAGAACTTTCTGAACATTCAGAACATCATCCTATTTATACGGCACATCTCCCTCAACATATTGTTTGTTAAATTTTGCAACCAGTTCTGTAGTAGGACCACTGTTCCAGGAACGTATATAACTGTGTCTGTATGTTTTGTCTCTTGGTAGAAAATGTCCCTGCAGAGCTGCGTGACCCCTTCTACTGTGACCAGTATGAGCAGGAGCACCTTAAACCACCAGTCACGCGCCTCCTGCAGTCCTCAGAGCTCTACTGCCGCACCTACAGCCTATTACTGGGGGGCACCGAAGCTGAGGCACAGCCCAAAGACAACGCCGCCCTGGTGCAGCTCCTCACTCAGAGAGGCATAGTCTCCAAAGATCAGGACACACCAGTGACTGATGTCGACCTTCGACATAAACCCATCAAAATGGTAACGTTATGGTTTTGTTATTTGAACAGTAAACGCATAGATGATGACCCCACACCAGTCTGGCATGCAATTTTGTGGGTTGTCTTGGGGCAATCTATACAGTGTTTACACTGCAGTGTAAACTGTTGTTTGGGTAGAAACAGCTTTATGTTTATCTGTCACTGGGAGGAGTGAATGTGTCCTCCTGTTGAACCAGATGCTCTGCTATCCAGGAGTCTGTAGAAAAGCAGAAGGGGTTGAGGGGGCTGTTGATATAGGGGCTTGTTTATGCTTTGATTCTAGAGATTAAAGGACATCAAAAAGACCCCCACTCATTCAACCCCAGCCCCATCCCCTTATGCTGCCCCCAGCTGATCCTAGAGAATGGATCCAGCTGCTGGGACTAGGGCGGTCATGGTGACACAAGGGATGACTACTTTAATTCCAGGACGTGAGAGGGAGGGAGGGAGGGTCGAGATTCAATAGATGGTCCAGATCAGTTGCAGGACAATGGCTAAACAGTTCTGGTGAAACTTTAGATACTGTGTTGAGACTGGGCTGTGCTTACTTAGTGAGTTAAATCAAGAGAAACTGGTTTGTCCTCCTAGTCCTTGACAATGGATCTCTCTCTCTCTCTTTAGGACACACACAATATTGTCCTAAATCTGTCAGCCTGAAAACCTGCAGATAACTAAGTTTATTTTCAAATAAGGAGATTTTGTTTTGATGGAACATTAACTTTTCTGCTCCAGCTGACACAACAGCAACTCACTGTACTTAAGTTTTGAATTATTCCTACAAAACCTTCCTATATGCAGATTATTATCTTCCACAAAAAATGGGATTTCCCCAACCACCTTGGTGTGCATGCACATACAGGCTGTTTTTTTGAAAGTAGGGAGTCTTCAGGGACCCGTATGGATGGTGTTGTTGTTAGATGAAAGCTGTTTGCTCCACTGCTGCTGTCTACTGGCCACTGTAGCAGGTGTGACACTGCTGGTGCTCTTGTGATTATTAGATTAATTGTATGCATGAAAAGGTGTGCATGCATCTGTGACATTCTGAATTAAGTAGCATAGAAATTGTGTGACCATTCGGAATAGAGCTTGGTAATATGATTATTTGAATGTTGGCTAATGCAGTAGTGTGGTATAGGTATGAAATGATGAAATAAATACTGGCAAAGTTGTACTTTGGTACCTGACAGGTTGTTTTGCACAGATAAAAAGACAGTACAGGAAGAAAGCTGGCAAGGACCGGATGGAGAAGGTTCCTCAAATGGGGAATTCTTTTCTGTTTATTATTATCTAATGTTTTGCCTTATCATGTACTACCTCTGTTTACACAAGGCATAATCTAATTGTGTAGGTCTCACTATATGTTTAAATGTTCTGTAATCTATCTTAGTAATTTTCAGTGCCATTGTATTCATGGTGTGTTGGTTTAGTGTTCTACATGTACAGCCTAAAGCATGTCACATGCATCCTCCTCTTGCACTGAATGTGAGGTCATATAGTCCTTCTACTAGAGGTGTGTGCAGTGTTTTTCTAAACCACACACCAGTTTGTTCTTGTAGGATTTCTGACAATTACCCCCTGACACACCGACAGATGTGCAATTTCACAACAAGACACAAACAGGGCATTCAGTGGCAAAAATATTTTTTAAAAAAACCACTAGCTTGAAAGATTAAAAATTGTCGTCACAGTAATAATAACAGTTTCAGTTTCATCTTCATCATTAACACTTAAGCACCAGAAATAATGGCCTAATGATGCAGTAGGTCTCTTTCATGCCTTATTTTGCTGTAATTTGTGTGTGCATTCATTTGCTTGCATGCTTCTCAGTTCTGGGTGATCCTTCCAGGCCAAACCAGGGACATTTCAGCTGTAAATCCTAATCATTAAACTCTTATTTTGGCTGTTACTGTTAATGCTGCATTTGCTGTTTGCTGCTTTGGTATGTGAAACTTCCAGTTGCTGCTTGGCCATAGAAAGCTCTCTGAGCTTGTCTGCCGCTGGCTGGCACTGTAGCTACAGTGTGGCAAGCAAAGAAAGTGGGTCATGCTGCAGCAGCATTAGAAGGATGGAGCATCAATGTGGGTCTTGGCCAGTAAACAGCTTTGGAGCAGCAGCAATCCGCTGCAGCACTGCTGTATATTAAAGCTTTACATATGTGTGTCAAACAAGAGGATAACATTTACTATAGTATATGTACATAAAAGTATGTTGAGTCATGCTTGTTGCAGACGAATGTTGATGACTTTTCACTTTGTTGTTGATGCATCACATGTCTTGTATGTTTGCTGTTCATTGCTGATAATTATGAAATTTGGCACATGTATAAATCCAGGGATGTAGGTTTTACCATAAACCATAAAGAGGGTGGTACTGGCTTCGGTTGCAGCAACAGCATCAGTGTGGACTGCCAATGACCTGCTCTCTGTAAAATGACAGTCTGTGCTATTATCAAAGTAGGGCAAAAATAGAGCCAGCATAGTTCACCTAACATATAAAACTGTGCTACAGTATTCATTCTCTTCATCAAACTGTAGGTTGCTGCTACAGGATAAAGACAAATGTGCTGTGTGTCCCAGCTTCTAGACCTTGAAATGTCTGGGTTAATAATTAGAAAAAGTGTGAGCTATCTGGGACAAGTAGAAGGCGAGTTCCATTTTTCTCTCAATTGTATGTAATAGGGGACGGCCAGGTCTAACATGAAAGCCTTAATCTCCGTAGTGTCTTATAAACTCATGTACGTTGGATGCATTTGTAAACATGGTACTGACAATAATTTTAGAAAGTATGTGTTGTATCACAGCTATTGTAATAGTTTATGCAAAACATAACAGGTTAAAATCTTAAGAAAGTTTAGCTACTCTAATTTGGTTATTTCAATACTTTGGTAAGTATTAATGCATCTGCTTTTGGCCTACTTTGAGAGTGTGTGCAGAGGGTATGAAGTTCTTGAAACAGAAACTCAATGGCTCTGCTCCTGCAACCCAAGCTAGCACCAGTATCTTTACAGGCCAGGGTTATACTGAAAGAAACGCTTTGTAGAAGGGACATCCTTGGGGCTCATCAATGGAGCCTCCAGCTGCCGCAATCCCCTACGTGCTCTGCGTGTGTGTGTGCGCCCTACTGGTAACTGTCCTTCTGGTTGTGGCCCAGCTCAGATTAGAGATAATCTGCCATGCAGACTGAACGTCATCATCCACGATTGGATGACATGCCAGAGATGACCACTGACTTACCATGCACCTAACATATCCCTCAACAAACTAATTTGTTACATTTATTGTTGGTGGAGACCGTAGAATAGAATCATAATTATCTGGTGGGGCGGCACCATATGGTAAAAACATCATATTGTGATTATTTTGACAGATCCAATACCAAAACAATTAAAATCATGATGATGTGAAATATGTTGCTGGTCTGTAGCAAACAAATCTAGTAATCTGTTTTCTGAAATCTAGAGAACAAGATTTGTAGGCTAGGGCATCAATTCAGAATTTCTTTCTTCCCATATTGCAATTTTGTCAGTATTGTGATTAATTGTGCAGCCCTATTATCCATTTTAAACATACTGTTGAATACATAACTAGTGTTTTTATTACACTAGACATGGGAGCATTTGTTCCCACAGTGACAACGCAAGTCATGTAGCCATAATGCAGCTAACCCTCTTCCCGGTCCCCTGTTGGTTTTAGATAGGCACTGACACTTTGTCTTAAATCATACTGCTGTGCTGGCAAGTTTCTGGTCAAGTGAGCATCAGTCCGGAGCTTAGTTGAAAATAGAAGTGGCAGACTATCAGAAATGCTAACCATCATCTTACACCGTTTGTTAAGCATTTGGCCTTCGCCGATGAGAAACTAACATGGAGTAGTAATGAAATTATCTACTGTTTTAACAAGTTTGGTGTAAATCTATTCCAGACTGGTTTTCCTTGTTTAAACAAACAGTTCATATACATATCAGTGTTCATATAACCATTTGTTTTGAGAGAGTCTCCTGTCTAAAATCCCCTGCTGGGCCCCAGACCTGCCTGATCCCCCTGTTTGTCTCCCCATCAGTAGGCACCAGGCAAAGAAGGGGGATGGGGTTAAGTCATATTTCAGACATAATCAGATTTTGCCCTCATTGTAATCTCACTTAATGATTCATAAGATACATTTGCGTTCTTTGTTTGACTCCACAATTATGCAAGCAGATTTACCAAATAGAGCCCTAAAGATTTCATGTTGATGGGGTTAATTGATAGGGTATTAATTTTTCCTCTCTGTCACATCAGTTTGGGGGGGGACTCCTAACTGTTTGCTGTCTGGATGTTTCCGAGCAGAGAGCCGGTGCTAAGCCAGGGGCATGGAGCAATGCTGTGGTCAGGCTTGTGTTGCGATGCATTGTGGGTCAGCTGGTTGGTTGTTATGGTGATCTGGCAGGCTCTGTGCTCGGTGTCCATGAGTTGCTCCTCTCTCCCCTCTCATTAGGGAGACTTGTGATTTAGCTTAGCGAGCTCTCCTGGGTCTGCACCGGGAAATCCACTAGCAAGCCCTTCTTCCCCTTTTCATTCTGCACTTTTTGTCATGAAATACTCTCCACTCTCTCCTCTGAATAACTGCTGTACAACTGCTTTCATTTTGTCTTGTTCATCCCATGTCATTGCCTCTCCTTTTCTCTCAGTCATCCTGTCTCCTTTCATACTGTGACAATAGCTCCAACCTATGATTACACTTTGTGGCTAGATGCAAAAATATGTTACTACTTTCTTTCTTTTCATACATTTTCTTTCAGTAACATGGCTACTGGCAGAATTTAGCAGGCCTTGGACAGCCAAAAATGGTTGAAATCAATATCACAATATTAACTGTATTATTATATAATCAATGGGTGTTTTATACTTTAAATTTAAAAACATGTTTCTAATGTTTTGCCTAACAAACATGGGGGTTCATGTTTACTGCTGTAGTAATGCATTATTATTGCCTTGGCCTGTTGAGACTTGAAGGTAACCACAAACAGTGTTTTAGAACTTATTGTATTTATGTCAGGTTTTAACAAAGAAAATGCCCATTATAAGTTTCATAAGTGTAGAATTATAGACTGGATTGCATTAGGTTGCATGCCTAATAAAGTGGCCAGGGAGTGTATTATATATCACAAAATGGCAAATGTATGGTGGTTCTTAACCTGGGGTTCTAGGGATCCCTATAAAAATTAGGAATATTTTAATTTCACCATTAGTTCATTGACTAGAAGTAATTAAGAGAATGACTATTCTCTCCATAGGTTTCACACTCTCCAATCTACAGTAAAGACAGTTATGGAATAACTAAATCTTATCAGACTAGGATCCTTGAGACTACATCTTATCAAATACGTGTCGCCTTGACACCAAAAATGTTCAGAACCACTGACGTAGGGATGTCATGATGAAATTTACTAGTTGATACCAATACCAGTGAAATTCCATGTTTCCTAATACCAATTTGATACCACGGGAAAAAGTCCCAATCCAGTTTTTTTGCCCCTGATCCCCATTTAAAATAAAGTATCTGCTGATACATGGAGTCCTGATCCAATACTTGGGTTTTCCTTAATAATACAGGTGAATAGTTCTCATTGCATTAAGGAAACTAATGCCTGCAACCAAGCTGTTCCTTAGTGTTGTCCCTATTCCCAGGCCATTTGTCCCCTCCTGTATTGCAGACATTTCCACTGAACAGACAAATCATGTCACAGACACACAAGCAGCAGCACTAGTCTTGGCAACAGTGTTGGGAGGGCATGGCTGCCAGGGCCACACAGCTCCCAGTGACTGACTGCAGCACATCCAGAGAAGTTGGCCCAATGCTATCTGACAAGCCTTTGCTGGCATAACCCGCCCTGCCCGCCCCAGCACTGGGTCTGCCCAGGTCAGCACTTTACATCAGGGTTGAGTAGGCAGACATGCAGACAGGGCTCATGCACGCAGCTGGACTGCCACCAGCCCCCAACTGGGGCAACGTAAGAGGTTAGAGGAGGAATGTCTGGCCTCTAAAGTGGAATTTGTAAGTAGTAAAAGGGAACAGGCACTGATTTGCACAGATTAGGCTCAAAACTGAAGATTGGAGATTGAAGGAGAGGCCCCATGACAGGAATGTGTTGTTTGTGACATGTCTGTCCTCTCTGTTGGCCAGAATTAATTATTATCACAAGGAAGTGGTTGCAGTTAGCCTATGGCGAGGAGAGAGGGGCTCTAGTACTGCTGTTGGATGGTAACTAAAAGTGATACAGATAGAGGAGGCAGAGAGAGAAGGATCATACATTAAAATACATTGACAAGATGGGGAGGAAGAATTGTTTGTAGAATATAACCTCACAGGAATCAAACCCCGACCCCCTAGTCTTTCTAGACTAACACTGACTTTGTTAATGAACTATGGTCCTGTTGAGGCTTTCTAAAAAAAAAAAAAAAAACCCCAGTCTTTCAAAAACTGCATTTCTGACTTAAATGCACTTAAAATGTTTCAGAATCATTTACAACAATATGGAATTTAGACATATAAAGTGCTGTTGGTTGCAGCCGCATGGCACAACTTCTAATGAGCTAACAGGTTTATAGAGTTAAGGCGCTCTCTCTGACTGAGCTGATAATGTTTGTGGTGCATTTTAATGGGCTGTAGCCATTAGAAAGGCCACTGTAATGGCCTCTCAAGTATACTTATGTCTGTTGGATTCAAATGCCTGGGAATGTCAAATATGTGTAAGCAAGCGTGTTAATGTTTGATTGTTGTATTTGTGTGAGAAAAACAATTTTATATCGGTTATCTTGTCAGACAAAAACATTCATACACCAGAACTGCAGAAAAGACAAGGAACGCTTGTTTCTTACAGAGAATGCTGTTCATTGTTGTGCTTCCAGGTGATCTAGTTACAGCACCTCATTTTATCCTGTTGTCTGTTAAACATGAGTCATACAGCAATATTTCACTGCGCAATAGGTTAGGGAAGCACACTGAAGAGAAGGCAAATAAAGGTAAAGCAGCTGAGGAATGACAGTCGTGGGACACAAATGTTCTCATATTACAGGTCCATTGGCTATTTAATGATTGTACAAACATAGGTCCAAAGTTCAACCACATCTACTACTGTGTGTTTGCTTGCTTAGAACTCTTCTCCATGTTTCTGCTGACTCACAGCTGGCTTCTGGTGACCTCTAGAGGATGCTGCTGGTAAATAATGGTAGTGCTGCCGCAGTTGGAGGTGATCTCTGTTCTGCAGTAAGCAGTGCCCTGCTAGAGCAGTAGAAATGTCAGTGCCCAGCATTATTGTGTTAGCTGTAATGATCGATGCTGTCTGGACTCTCTGGTCTTTGCCTGCGAATGGTCCCACCTCTGACAGTTCCTCTTCCTTCTCCCATGTGATTGGTGCAGAGTGCTCACTTGGCAGTGATCGATGCCCTGATGACCGTGGGAGCCATGGAGACGGTGACTGCGGTGAAGACATGTGGTTCTGCCGAGCTCCTGGGTGGAGCCTCCAACTGGGAGGATGCTCTGCTTCAGTGGGTTAATGTGGTAAGGAGAAAGCCAAAGAGAAACAATGCTTGTTTTGAGCACACATCTTTATTGTATCCTGTCAGAAATTACTTATTGTTTAGATGTTTCCTAAGACCTTTGTTGTAGGTCATCCAGTGTCTGTTTAGCTACAGAAATAAAGATGCTGTACACAGCATACTGTAGATCTTTGACCTATGTGTGTTAACTATTTTGTTTTCTTGGCATGCGCTCAGTTAAACCAGAAGTTGAGAGAACGTACTGAAGGAGCCCAGAATAACACATCTCAGGCCATTACAGAGCCCCAACCTGTTCAACCCTCAGTGAGTATTGCATTACACATTCAGTGTATCTCTTTTCACACATCATTATATATAACACACATGATTATCTGTCTAGGATTATGCACTCAGTGCTATAAAAAAAAAGCACCCAAAGTGCTGTGTATTAAGCTTGTGTTGTTGGTTCTGCTGCCCTTGTAGGCTTTCATACTCTACTAGTACAGCCAGCATTGGTTGATACATTAAAACTAAGGGTAGCGTCATTGCTTTGTCAACAAGGTTGTCTTGTCATTTCAAGAAAGTGCCGTCATCACAACCCTTTCTCCTGTTTGTCTAGTTCTTCACTGTAGGCTTAATACCTCTCCTTGTGCTCCTATTCTCCATTTCCTTGTCTTTTTCTATTTCCTGTCCCTCCTCCTCTCTGACAGTGTCCTACTCGCTGGTACTGGAAACTTGTTCCTGTAAGTTCCCTCCTTTCCTCTGCTCCCTCCCCCTGTCCCTCCATCCCTCAAGTGTCTTCATCAAATTTATCAGCAATTATCTAATGGTCAGGTGTGTTTTTTTCTCTCTCCATACGCTGGTGTGGGAATGCTCGTGTGCATCACATCCTAGTTTGCGTTAAATTGCACGTCACAGCATAAATGTCATAGGGCGGGGCTGGACAACGGCGCAAAAGCATTGTTTGTTGAAACACGAGTGGTGCATGAATCACAATCTGTACTCAAGCAGGCCTTGAAACTGCCATGTTCAACAGGTTCCTCTGGTCCTCTGTGCAACAGAGGTGTGTGTTTGTGTGTGAATGGCAGTGGGGGTTAACAGAGACAGGCTTCTAGTCAACTGGTCCCTACTGACAGTGGGCTGTTTGTCTATATACTGTGGTCGTACCTGAAATTTTTTTTTCTCTCTCCCTTGCCTCCTGAGACCCTCTCTTGTCCCACTTTCTCCTTCCTTCCTTCTTTCTCTCCTGATTCTCACTCTGTTTGCATCTGCTATGTATTCACAAGTTCTCTCTTATACACATTAGCATGGCCTTTATTTGTTTTATCTTCTTACATTCATATTCCAATTCTTTTTTGTAAAAAACATTTTGTATTGTGTTTCACAGTGCATTAGAGTATCCAAACCTGTTTGGAAAACCCTGACTTTAATGATGGTTTTAACATTAACTAATATGTCATATATTTTAAATTAACATTAACAAAGTACAATTGAGATCACACTGCAATATTTGATTGTATTGTTTGCTTGTTTGTTTGTTTTTTCAGCTCCGCTACAGGAAGGATAAAATTCAGTCCAAACAAAAGCCTATCTTCCCAGTGGTGAATGAAGTCAAAGACCTGTCCAGTGGCTGTGCTGTTGCTGCAGTAATACATTACTATTGCCCTGGCCTGCTGAGACTTGAAGGTAAAAACAAAGATTCTAACCACAAACAATGTTGTTGTACTTATTGTATTTATGTCAGTTTAACACCTTTCTCTCTCTATGTAAGATGTTTGTATGAAGGAGTCCATGTCTGTAGCAGACAGCCTGTACAACCTGCAGGTCATCCATGAATTCTGTGACAGCTGTCTGAAGAGCTGCTGTCACTTGGCACTGGAGGACATGCTATACACACCACAAGAGCTTCAGGTACTTACATTCACATTCTTGATAATTAATCAACCGAGTGACACGTTTACACCAAAATATTGAGTTCTGTTTATTCTGTGTGTTTTTTAGCTCAACTTGCTGAACTTCCTAGCAGAACTGCTTTACTGGTTTGAAATAAGAAGGCCAGAATTTGTTCAGCCAATCGACACATTAGGTAAGTGTCACCAATGTTGTGGTCCTGTGTCATACAGTGTAATCATAATATTGGATATCTGTAACAGAGTCTTATTGGGGGTTTTGTTTTTTGTCAGATGGATCGACACCAGTAACACCAAGTAGCCTGAGTGGTAACAGGTACAGAAGCTCTCTGAATATGATTTTGCTTTTGTAGACGTCTGGCATATTTTTTGAAAGAGCTTTAGTTTGAACTAAAAAATTGTTTCTCTGCCTTACAGTACCTCCCCTTCTATCTTCAAGAAGCCTTTCCTCCCCATCTCCTCTCCTGCGTCAGGTAAGATTAAGACTGTGTCCTGTCATCATTACTTCAAGCTACAGTGTTTGGTGTATGTTTGTATTATCGGCTCACCCATTCCCCTCAATCCTTGTTCGTCTTTTAGTTGTGTTTTGTGTTGTATGATAGTCATGTTTTCTTATTTTTATTTATATTTGAAACATTTTGTACATCATTTTTCCTTTTATTGGTGTATTGCTTGGTTGATTTGTGCATCCCTGTGTGGTGTGCATGCCTTTACATGTCTGTGTGTGTCCCATTGTATTCAGGATCTTTGACTCAGTCTACCTCAATGTCTCATATAGAAGGAGTTGGAAAGACATGGAGCAAGAAACCTCTGAGGTAGGACCCATATATTCAGTACCATTTAAACACTGTCTTGTTTTTATTGTACTTACACTTGCTTTTTTGTTGTTCTTCTTCTTAGCCGCCCCTTGTCAGCAGTATCCTTCAGCATTCCTTTTGGCCTGGACAGTGATGTGGACATTGTGATGGGCAACCCTGTGATAACCCGCTCTGTGAGCTCAGACCAACTCAACCCAGCAGGCCAAAATATGACCCGGGTGCCGTACACACCTCCTGAAGACCTTAGCCATTTACTGAGCAAACCCCCTGGCCCCAATGGTCCACAGAGAGCTTCTTGGGCCACCCAGACTCCCAGTATTCCAAGGTTGGCGGAGGAGAATGGCCTTGCAGCAAGTGAAACAGGAGAGCTGCCCACCATTGAAGAGGCTCTCCAAATTATCCACAACGAGAGCAAGATGGAGCCTCGTTTACACCCTGATGGTGCGCCTGATGGCTTCTACCTCCACTCTCCCGATGACCCTGCAAGTTCGAGACATAACTTACCCAACTTAGCACCCATCAGCTGCTCTGCCCCAACACGCTCAGGAATGATGTACCGACCCACAGGAGAGTCCAGGGAGCCCACTCGCACCAGAAACACCTCTGAATGTTCACGAGATGATGACTCTGTGTTAAGAGACGGCAGCGTGGACTCGGATGCGTCCGAAGACCTGCCTAAGGCCCAGTCCACTCCAACCACACCAGCTGCTGGCACACACCCTGTTAGAAGCCATGGCAAAGAGGTGCCTGACAGTGGTGTGAAGATGACCAGCTTTGCCGAACGTAAAAAGAAGCAGATTATGGATTCTCCCAAGGCCAGCGACCCCACTTCTTCTCAGATGACAACGTGGGCCCAAAAGTCTGAGGAAAGTCCCACCAAGAGCCCACAACTCAATAATGAGATGTCTGAGCTGGGGGTTCGGCTGGAAGAAAAGCGCAAGGCTATTGAAGCCCAGAAGAAACGCATTGAGGCCATTTTTGCAAAGCACAGGCAAAGGCTGGGGAAGAGTGCCTTTCTGCAGTTAAAGAAGGAGCAACGTGAAGACGAAGACGGCCAGGTCAGCACTTCATCCACAGAAGAAGACCTCTCTCGCTTGACCCTGGAAGAAAGGCTCGCTCAAATGGAAGAGGAAGAGCAACAAGAACAAGATGAACAGCACCTCTCAGTGGAGGATGAGGGTAATGTCAAAGAAGGACATAAGCTTAACAAACAGGTCAGTCACTCCAAAGAAAAGGCAGGTACACCAGGAGAAAAGGGCTCTGGGACACCTGGTGAGAAAATGGTAGCGCCACTAGGGGACTATAACAATGCTGTATCCAAGCTGACTGCAGCTCTTAACTCCCTGCAAAGTGACATGCAGCGTCTGACTGAGCAGCAGAACCAGCTAATCAACAAGAAAGCTCCAGCTTCCAGCAACAAAACCTGGGTCATTCCAGCCAGCCCTAAAACCTCCACCCCAGCCCCTACTTCTGCACGCATGTCACGAGAATCCACCAGAGATTTAAATTCAGCCTCTTCCTCTCCCTCTCCATCCCGCAAAATCACAAACCACACCACTCCTCCTAAATCTCCTCATGTCCATCGTAGAGCCCAGTCTGTGCCCCCTAAAACCCCGAAACACCACCAACACAGTCGTCCCTTGGATGTTAAGGTCCCAACCCTTTCGAGGGCCATCACTGCGCCTCAAAACGTGGACCGGATCCCCCACCTCCGTCGTGTAAATCCCTTGCAATCCCAAGTCCACACTTCGTCCTCATTCTCCATTGGTGACTCTGATCGCCTGGATGAGCTGCGTTCTTCCGGACCAACTCCTGTTCCCACACCTACACTGACCCCTGTACAAACTCCTACCCCGACTCCCCGTCCTGCCGCAGATGACACCCTGTCAGAGATAGGTTCAAATGACGATCATAGTATATTTAGTATGGACCTGGAGGCCGGGCCCTCCCATGGCCTTTCCGCAAAGAAGGAAGGGTTTGCAGGTGGGGGCTGCAGCTCTGGTGCCCCCTCAGAGTGCTCCTTCGAGAGTGATGCCCCTGCAGGGATGTTGAATGGCAAACGTAGTAGCCTGATAGAGATTTCACTGTCTGCTCTGAGAGGAGATGGGGAGGAGGATTTACCCGACGCTTTCTCTGACTCAATGAGTGACCAAACAGAGCCAGAGATGAAAGCAGGGCTTGGTTTCTTTTTCAAGGTAGGAGGCTGATTTTTATTACTGTGCCATTCTAAAAGGGCTGTTTTTGTAAGGTCAGTGCATTCATGACTTTTTACTTCTGTCTTTATTTTTAGGATGACAAGGAGCGACCGGAGGATGAGATGGCCCAGAAAAGAGCAGCTTTGCTGGAGAAACAGCAGAAAAGAGCAGAAGAGATTAAAAGACGCAAACTTGAGCAGGAAAAAGAAAAAGAATCAAAGTAAGGCCCTTTTTAATATTCAAATACCTGTATTTATAACTAAATGGAGACTGGCGTTGAGTATGTTACATTAGAATTATTCAGGGTAGTCAGATTTTTGCAGCGTGTAACTGATGATGATTCATATTTATTGATTTATTGTTCTATGTTTAGTGAATTAAACACACAAGTCAATTACTTGTCTGATACAGCAGTCTCCTCATTTTTTTAATCATTGGTTTTGCAATGTCCGTGTCACACACAAGTTTTACATGTTATTTGTCCTGTACTCTTAGCAAGCCTCAGTGGATGATCATCGAGGGCTGGGGAAACAAGAGTGAGGACAGACCGCAGACCCCAGGCACCTCTCCAGCATCAAGTACCCCAGTAGAGGGGACGCCCCAGCGCAGAGGAGACTTCACTAAACAGGAGTATGAGAGGAGACACCAGCTGAAGATCATGGAGGACTTGGGCAAGGTGCTGAGGCAGAAACCCACCACGGTTCGTGGTGTCAAGAAGCAGAGACCCAAGACTGTATTCAGAGATGACTCCGTCCTCTCTCATAGCCCTGTCAAGGGTTTCATGGGTAAATAGTTCTGATGTGTGCCCACACTGTTCTTAGTCCTTGTATGCCCTCTTCCTACACTCACATGTATTTGGTTTCTCAATGTAATTTCTTTTTCCGTCCTCTCTCTTCCTCCTTCTAGGCACCAAGCTGAACAAGGTGTACTCCCAGTCAACCACGAACCTGTCCTCTATGGCTAATGACTCTGGAGGCTTGACTGTCAGGAAGTCTCCAAGGTAACCTGCACAGTGATGATGGCTTGTATTTTCTTGCTTGGCAAGTGGGAGGCATGTAATTCAGCCTAAAACAGTGTAAAAATGATTTTAAATCCCAGAGACATAAAATTTATTTTACAACATGTTCCTATGATAAAGTGGAGCTGTGCAGTATATCATAGTATTGATATCTTTATATTAACTATGATTCAGTGGAGTAAAGTTTTAAGCAAGCATTACCTCTGTGTGGTTATTACACATTATTATTGATCATCAATATTGTCAGAATATTGATATCAATGTATCGTGTGTGTGTGTGTGTGTGTGTGTGTGTGTGTGTGTGTGTGTGTGTTCATGGATAATTGTATACCAACTACTGGTATTTTGGTAACTTATCAGTGTTATCAGGGGCAAAGGTGCATGTAACATAACATGTACACACAGCCTCAAGGTCTGTACCTGACTTTCCTCACAAAACTTTTTTGGACTCTCTCTAGCCGTTCACACTCTCCCTCCCGGCTAATGTCACCAAGACGAACGAGTGCTCAGAACGGAGAGAAGGACTGGGAGACTGGCTCCACTATTTCCTCCCCTGCCTCAATCCCAGAATACACAGGTCAGTCATATGTTCCAAACTGAGAGATTATAAAAAAGTGAATCCAGTGAGCATTGTTTTGTTGAGTTAATGACATTTTAAAATACTGTGTCTTGCAGGACCAAAGCTGTACAAGGAGCCAAGCTTTAAGTCCAACAAGTTCATCATCCATAATGCTATCACTCGCTGCTGCCTGGCTGGCAAGGTCAATGAACCACAGAAAAACAAGATTGTAGAGGTAAATCCATGCTGCTGTGTCAGAGTCCATCAAAGAGGTCCCCATTTACTAGCCTACAAGTGACTGTGATTTCAGTTGTCAACTCCTCTTACCTTGTGTTGTTGTTTTTTCTGTCTCTCCCTCTTCAGGAAATGGAGAAGAGCATGGCCAACCATTTCCTCATCCTCTTCAGAGATACCAGCTGCCAGTTCAGAGCAGTTTATACCATGAACTCTGAAACTGAGGAGATGATACGGCTCACTGGCATTGGGCCCCGGATCATCGCACCTGAGATGGTTGAGTCCATTTACAAGTACAGCTCTGACCGCAAGCAGTTCACTGCCATCCCGTCCAAAACAATGTCCATGAGTGTTGACGCCTTCACCATCCCCGGTCACTTTTGGCAAAAGCGCCCAGGGACTCCGAAGAAGCTTGGCACCCCCAAATAATGATATACCCAGGATGGGTGTTACAATTCAGGGAACCAACTCCCAACTTGACTCCTGTTGTCCTCTGTTTTGGCGAGTGAGGCACTTGAGATTGTTTATTACCCAGTTAGATGAGCAGTGGACAGCATGACTGATGAGGCTTTTGGCCAGCTTGCAGCCTGGATCCCGAGAACAATCCAGTCAACTCTACATGCCAACAGAAAGGGCCAATCACTCACTCATTCAGCCAATGTAGTTACAATAGTTTCTCTCTTGAGAGCTTCTGATTGGCTCTGCCTGGTCTACCTAGATTGTAAAATGTAATGTGATTCTGTCGGGATGAAGAATTCTCTTTACCTTGCCCCCTGCCTCCTCATGCCTTGCCTTACCCTGCCCCTGGGGTCATTTTTATGACTCTTAGGTAAGAAAAAGAGGGGACAACCACACTGCCTTTGCCCACACAACAGTATTTTGGGCCAGAGTAGTTCCCGCCCCTCTCAATTCTGCTTGCTTTTCCTTTTGCTGCCTTTCTTCTTCCAGGGCTCACTCTCTCTCCAGTCTACTGAGATAAGTGGCTCAGCTCTCAGTTCTGATAGGAGATCTCAGCTGAAAATGAATAGCAGGTAACACTGCTCTCATATGAATGTAGGACACACACTAACCACTCATTCCATTCAGAGGTGTTTTCACTGGTTGGTCAGGACAAGAAAATATTGGGTTGTTCCTCTGTGGGCCGCACTGGTGGTGGCTACTGTGGTTGTCAATGGACTTGCACACCTAGAAACTGCCTGTGCCCCCATAGTTCATGCATTCCACTCCATTCCAACTCTCCTTCAGCTGTAGACATCTGGATGTTTTTTTTATACTCTTTTGACATGTTTTTGCTGGACAAATCGCTTCGGCCTTTGAGAGCTGAAAGAAGAATGAAATTCATGTGACCTTTTCCTCTTAACTTGCTTTCTCATTTTCAACATGTGATGAATTGAAATGTTATCTGAGCTATCTTGAAAAAAAAAAAAAATCAATACTGGAAACATGAAGGAGGGCTTTATCATGTTTATCACTACTTGGATACAGCTCTGTGTGAAAATGATAATCAATGCTGATTTAATATATACTGAATGCTGATTACTTTGATTTTTTGACAATGATTTGTAAAAAGTAAGTTAACCTTTGTAAGCTACGAATAAGCTAGCCTGCTGCTTAAGCATTAGTGAGATGTATGTTTGAGATGAGAATGAGTGAATGAGAATGAATAGAAATTGTCAAACAGCTGAAAATTGCTGAAACCTTTTGTCTAGGGATTAATAAATCCTTTAGGTAACTAGGAGTCCGTTTCTTATGATATGATTCCCTGTTTGTGTGCCCTGGCATATGGACAGTAGGTTTCTTAATGAAGGATCATTCCGGACTGTAACAGCCCTCATCTTCCCCAAACAGTCTCTAGAGACTCCTTCATTCATAACTGGGGGAATGTAACACAAAGAGCTGTTTTCTTTTTCTTTCAGTGTCTCCATGCTATTTGGAAAAACACTTGACCCTGCAATTAATTGTGATCAAGTCAATACTACCACAAAATATCTGTGGGAAATTGGCCTTCCTTTGCAGTCTTTAGCACTACAGCAGCTGCCGTGGCGCAGCTGTCTTCTTTCAAATCACTGACTGCCTCCAAAAAATGTGTTGTTTGAATGAGATTCCAATGCAGATGTGAAAAAAAATGTCGAGCAGCATTTAGGAAAAATGGTAAGATGATTGAATAAAAGTGTGAGTGGAGGAGTGCATATGGAATTAGTGGATGTTTGTATTTATGTGTTTGTAAAGGATAGTATGTGGTAGTTATACACTATATTTTGATTCTGTGCAATTCTCCCTTAGAAACCCCCATGTCACCCAGAGGTGTATTTATTTGGTTTGCATTAGATGGTGCATTTGATGTTTAGTTCCAGGTTTTACTTAAGTCACTTTTGGTTAAGGTCGTAAATCACTCATTCATTTCATAGAAGTTGTCATAAAATATGTTTATGTTGTTTTCTTTCTGTTCTGTTATCAAATCTGTGCCAGCACATTATGTATGTTCATTTCACAAATTGACTATCCTTGGCAACTGGACCAGACAAATAAAAATCCTTTTTAAATCATCATCATCTATCTTTTTTCATTCCCATGTTTATTTTTTTCCATTGTTTGTTATTAGAATTTTGGGTTTGGATACAGTTGATATCAGTTTGTGCTAATAGCCTACGAGTGGAGGCAAAATCTTTCTGCAGAAACAGAGCTTTTCTGGCAGATAGTGAAACTGGTGATACACAAGTCAATCCAGTCATGAATTTTCAAAAAACAGATATCTTTATTCAATGATGCATTTTTCCTTTTTCTTTACACAGTTGAGCTCTGCTTAATAAAAAAACATCATGGTAGTGCTTGGATCTCAGATCTGTCAAACGGTACTGACAGACAGGGCTGTTTGGCTGTGGTAATACTGTTAATAATGGGCACTTTGGTGAAGCATGACACAAGTTAAGTAAATATTCCTTTCCATTTCTGATCCTGGATAACGTTTTCCCCTCACTTCTGAGCATGCATGTTTACTATTTGCAACAATCATCAAAAGTAAAGAGCGCTGTTGGGTCTGAAAGGCCAAAATGGAGGTACAAAAATTCCCAGCAGCAAACTCAGGCTGTGCCACTCTTGTGTCACCAGGGCTTGACAATACAGCAGCTTCTTCTCAGTTGTGCTTGGTGTGCAGCATCTCAGTGAGTAGAGAGTTGCAGGGCAAATCTCCCAGAAGATGGCGCTGGTACAAATACTCCTCAAGCTGCAAGCTAATGCTGCGTACCTCAGGCAGCCGGAGCAGCAGCTGGCCGAACTTGTCTGAGTGTCCCGGATGGCTCCGTTGGGTGTGCTCCATCAAGGCCCTGTTCACCCTCTCTTGAGTCTGCTCCACCTGCCTGTGGCTCTGCACTGACTTCACATCTAGAGCAGAAAGAATATACATGGCATATTCATCATCAACACAATACATTTACACATGACATATACATACTCAATGCCAACAGAAGCTGTGCAAAGTTGATCTCATGTGCATTTTATATATAAAGGGTAATAGCTCACCAGGGTTGAAAAGCACCAGGTATTTGAGACAGACAAACTCATGTCTGTCTAACTGGAGTGCCTTCAGTTTGGACACCAGGTCCTGGGTCCTTGATACCAGGCCACTTAGTGTCACTCCTGCCTGAGAGATGATGGTTGACACCTCAATCTGTATCAGCATTAGAGAAAGGTGGTCATCAGAATTAAAGTTTTTGTGCAACCCAAAATGTCCTATCCAAAGACATTTTTGATAATCATAAGCTCTGCATTTTGTGTAGTAAAACGCAACCTGTTGTCCTGTGACCAGATAGATGCAGCCCTCTTTGCCATAGGTCACCTGCCTACAGAGGTGATCCAGGACCAGCAGCTCACTCCAACACCTCTGCAACAGCACCATCTGGTCCTCCACCTGTGGAAAGCATAAAGAATTTATGATGATGTCTGTTGTAGTTGCAAATTAAAGGCTATGACCTTTGACCTCTGAGAAACACCTAAAACATAGCAAAGAGTAAATGCCACCGCTAATAAGGTTTATGTTACATTATATTTTTATTATTCATTACATTGAGCTCCTTGAAGAGTGCACTGTTCCTGGCCCATTCCACAAGCCCAAACAGAGTCTGGTCAGCCATTTTGCACATGATGCTGAATGTATTTAAGCGGTCGTGTTTGCCACGATTGGCCTGTTCTCTCTGCAGACTGGCATGGACTTTGGCACACAGCTGGCTCTCATCCTGCTCCCCCACCAGGAGCTGGCTTAGGAAGCTGGAAGTAGGAGTGGCTGATGAAGGGGTGTCGAGGATTTGGGTGGGAGCCTGGGTCAGAGGGGTGGTTGAGCTTGGAGTTAAGTAGGGGGATGATGCTGGTGTGCCTCTTGGTGTAAATGAATTGTTCAGAGTTGGGCGCACAGGAGCTAGAGTGTAGCCAGGAGGCATTTCTCCTTTCTCCTGGAGGTATCCAGGGAAGGTGCGGTGGTACAGTCCAGCGTAGGACAGGGATGGAGGAGTGAGCAACCTGTCTGTGTTCATAGTGCAGTCCAGAGGCATGGGCGCACCCAACTGCCCGATGCCAGAGGGATACATGTGGGACTGATGAAAAGCATCAGAGGACAATGGAACACTTGTGTGACTGCTCATTAGGTGAAGGTCATTTGGAGCTGTGGGTCGGTGTATTTGGGTAGTTTCCATTTTAATCCTGTAGGGAGCAGTGTTTGCCTGATGACACACTTTTTGCTGTTTTATCTGTCTGTCCCGCCGGTACAGAGGTCCAAATTTATTCCTGCCACCTCTCATACGATCTGCTCTTACTGCTGTCGACAGAACACAAAACAAATGATCAATGATTTTATGGCAAGATTTCAGACATTGGCAGAGATTATTTAGTTAATAAAATTTACAGTACCTTCTCTCTTCATGCCTACCGCCAAACACTTTTGGAAGCGGCATGAAGGACAACGTTTCCTCTGCGAAAGGTTCATGGGGCAGCTCTGTTGTTCTGCACAGGTGTAATGCTTGTTATTCTGCACTGAGCGCTTAAAGAAGCCCTGCAGAGAGAGATAGAGAGTATAAACCTGTTGCTTCATTCTCTGCAGATTGAAGACAATCCTGGATGACAAAATATAATATGCATCATTATAGGCACAGAAATAATATATCTTTATTTTATAGTAGTGGGTCTACAACACCAAAGCACCTTATGGTACCATTAGAGAAGGCATTTTTGCTATGCCTTACCTTGCAGCTTTCACAAGTGAGCAGCCCATAGTGGTATCCCGAGACTTTGTCTCCACAGACAGGGCAGCTCTCGTCTGGCTCTGGTCTGCCGTCTGGCTCTGTCTTTAAATCCTGAGCTGGAGAATGACACCATAATTAACATAAATGTCAAATGTGCAGTACGACACAAACTTCTTATACTAGAGGTGGCCAGTGTGGTACAAGGTGAGATAACAAGTGCTAGTTGTCAGTGGAGATTGTTATAGTGATGTGCCAAGCTACTGAAAAAACGTACATGATCCAAAGGTCAAATCCAGCTCCAGCCATCTTTCCAGTTCCCATTTTCTTCTTCAGTTTTAGTAAAATACGGAGATGTCAAAAGTGTGTAGACTTCCCATCGTGTTGTATTTGTTTTGTTGCAACAATTCTTAATAAATAATATGTCTGGAATGTAAACGTACTGTCAGATTTGAGTTAAAGTACTGCAGAATACTTGAATGCTGGGCAGCTGACATGTAAGTGTGTCATCTAATGAGGTTTATTGCTCAGCTGTTGAGAGTAAGGAACAGTACAGGACCATCCCTCTGTTGCAGACAGAACCTTATCACTCAGCTTGATTTGCTTGACTATGACCACTGATATGACCCTTACATAAGACCAGAGATCACTGGTTATGACTTTCACAGGAGCCAATCTCCCAAATGGAAAATCCATAGCACAACGGTGAACAACCTTTATGCCTTTTCTACTGTAAATGTGGATTTCCTCATGGACATGATCAATATCATTTCTGTACTACTTAATAATATCTAGATACTGCTACACACTTTCAAAACAAGACACTTAAAACATTGATATCTTTTTTAATACTGTACAAATCCAAACAATATTTTATGAAACCTGCCTAAATGGACACTATCTATCTTTACTCACATGTTGATGATTCTTCCAAAGTTAACAAATCCTCTGGGTAGTCGCCAGGGTGGTGGACAAGAGGCGGAGGCTGCTGTGGGTGATGACCAGGTAGGTCCATTCTGGCTGATGAGCTTCAGAGACAGTCCAGCCTGACCTTCATTGTTGCAGAGATCAGAAGACCAGGCAGACACTGCAGGAGAGTCACAGAAAGGCCAGCAGGAAGGCCCAACAGCCCCGGTGGACTGATGGTCGTTCAAGGCCCACAAGTGGACTTCGATCTGTAGTGAATGTAATAAAACCTCTCCTGACTGGCACTCCTACTCAGTCAGTCAGTTGGTAAGCCAGCCAGCCAACCAGCCTCTTCATGGGACACAGTCAGATATTCACCTGATGGATTGTAACTTTAGTGAAGTCACTCCAGTATCATTGAGCCATCCTGGAGCTCAGCTGATAAGATAAGAGTCCGCTGAAGAGTACAGTCACAGTCAAAACTACAGCCATTCAGATTGCATGCTAATTCCTAGAGTTTAACATGAAATTTGAGTATCATTATGTATTGTAGCTTTGGAATTTATGCAGTGGTGTAAGAAGTGCACAAGTCCTTTGTTTAATTAAAAATCTTACTCAAGTAAAAGTATAGAAGTATAATCAGCAAAATATATTTAAAGTTTCAAATGTAAAAAAACAGGCTTCTGCCAGTGATATGTAATTATGTATGACATTATTAGATTGTGGATACTGATGCATCACTGTGTAAAAAGCATCTTACTGTTATAGCTGGTTAGCAGAGCTAGTTTTAACAACTACTTGTATACAGTTAAGTACTAGTAGTGGAGTGGTTCCCATATAAGGGTACTGTGAGATAAGTAATAGGGGAAATAAGACAAAAGTCCACAAATGTTTTGTAATTTCTCTAATATTGGCTTTTTGTGTGAAACATCGGATCCTTTTAGCTCTCTGGGCCTTGGACAGTAATTTGAATTGAACCATCTTAGATGTTTAGAGGGGAAATCACTCTTTAGGTTTACTGCTAACTACTGACAGACATCTAAAATGTGACATACGGGGTCACAACTGCATACATCTTTTTAGTGAGGGGTCACAAGGCCGAAAGTTTGGGGAGCCACTGGTTTAATCTTTAGCAATGCAATCTCTTCATGTGTTTTTAATGAACAATTTTAACCTGTGAAGTAACTAGTAACTATAGCTGTCAGTTGAATGTAGTGTAGTAAAGTAAATATGTTCCCTTTGAAATGCAGTGGAGTAAAAGTTATCAAAAAATTGAATACTCCAATATTAATAGTAATAAGTAATATTTCTCAAACTGTACTTTCCACTGATGAATAAATATCAGCTGTTTATCCTTGAGCATAATTTGTCAACTTTAATAATGCATTCAATCTGAAAACATTGCTTTATTCTGTATAATACAATATTAGTCAATTAGTACAATTATTACACTGTGGTTATATTGTTGTTGCACATTCCTAGCCAGTGCTTGAGACGATAAGATGTCGCTCGACAGGAATGTTACAGACTGCTTTGATTAAACTTGAAGTGACGCAGTTTAGGGGTGGAGGGTTATGACACTAGCACATTAACTTGTAAATGAATTATGACATTCATCAATAAAATAGTCTCCCTGCTATTTTAAATGGCCTGTTTAGCTTCTAACTCCGTCTCTTATTTCAGATGGTAAATCTTCATGAAATAAAAAAATACTGAACAATCTTTAATGCATAGTGCTAGACAGTTAGTGTGATCCTTGAAGTACTAGTATTCTTAAACTTAGTAGTGCCATCTGGTGGTATTATAGAATAACACACCCTGGATAGTCTTTTCCAGGTTTCCTCTTTTGTTAAAGTAGCTGCCTTAGATATGTTTTAGGAAAGCCCCAAAGAGGAGGTATTTTAAAAACAACAACAACAAAAAATGAATGCAAAATGGTAACTTTATTGAATACAACACAAAACCATCAGACAAGCTAGTGTAAAACCATTGTCACAAGCAATGTATGCTGTAAAATTTAGGTTATTTATGTGGCACATTATGACTTGAAGCAATGCCCAGCTGCATATAGAAAGCTGTTATTGCACAGGGGTCAAAATGTTCAGGAGAAAGGAGAAAACTCCAGTTCCTCACTGCTGGGACACTCTGGATCATCGTCAGTGACAAACCACACCTCATTGTGCCTGTTAAACATTGTCATTGGGCTGCAACGAAACAAACACACACACACACACACACACACACACACACACACACACAAGACGTGAATTTATTGCAGAATATAAAAATCCACTTTATTCTTTGCTTTTTTCTGATTATCAGAAAGAGAAAATGATGATGATTTGTTTACCTGTTATAACCAACAGCATAGTGGAAGTCTTTTTTGTAATTTGCTTGAACTGAGTCAAGGGCAGAGGACAGACTGTAAGCATTGTTTTTGTCAGCCATGCTCGTCATCCATCCTCCGTAGCTCTGTCCATAAACCGTCAAAGCTGGCATGTCATGGATGTGCACCTGCAGGTCAGCAAAGTTTCATCATCTGCCAGAGCTGAAAATAGGCTTAATAGAAAGAATTCAAACATGATCATGGCAATTGTCAGAGAAGCGTACCTTATCATCAGTAGGTTTGGGGGGATTATTCTGATGTTCCATTGGCAGCAAGAAACTCATTGTGAAGACAGCCGTTTCCCAAAATTTCTTGTTAGGTATTTTCACAATGACAGGAGCTGTCATTGCGATTTTCTTTCCTGAAGATAAACATTAAGCAAATACAACAGTTTTTTTTAGAAATAGGAAATACATAAAAAACATAAAATGTTCTGACTTGACTATCCAATAAAACCACCAATCTATCTTTGCTCTCTGATCACAACTAAATACAGTAATTATGTCAGGTCAAAGGACATGTTATTTTTGGCTGTACCACATATTCAAACAGAAGTTGGAAAAACAGGATTTAAATACTATGTTCCTTAGAAACTGAAATAGTTAGAAAATTTTTTGCAAGTGAAATCCCTCATTTATTTTGAAGACTTTAAAACATTATATTCAAGTGTTTTGACTGCTACTTGCATTTGTTTTCTATAAAGTTGAGCCACCGTATTGTGTATGTAAATGGTGCACTGTTCAGATTTTCTATTTGTCATGTATGTTTTTTTCTTGTGCACGAGTCTCGTGAAACAGAAGAATCTTGATCTCTGATGCTGACCAATAAAATAATGAATAGAACAAAATAAATAAGTGGATGCACACACACACCATCCTCGTTGGCTCCAGTGATGTATTCAAACAGTCGTCTGAAAGCTCTCATTGAGGCCATCTCCATGAAGAAGGATGTTTCCTCAGTTGAAACCCATTTCACAGAGTCATAGTGACGGGCCTGAAGGACATCAACAAACACAGGGGAGTGGGCTTTTTAAAAATTTCTTGCACCTGAAATGTAAAATGGTTTCTGTATTGCTCAGACACACTCACCTCATATTTGTCAGTTTTACAAATCAGATCAAACAGCAGACATTGTTCTGTCTCAGAACAGAATGTTAACTGAGACGAGTTTCTGTGTAATTAGAGTAGAAACTATTAAAAAAGGCACATATGCAGACCTTAAGAGGCATATCAGGTGATAGCAGTAATCATCTTTGTCAAGATTAGTGTGATTTGACTTCTGGAGGTAACAGTGCTTCCAGTTTTCTAATAATCAACACTTCATTGTAAAAAACATTTACTTTTTTTCTCTATAATTTTGTTCAAATGCAGTAATCTACTAAAAATGGAGACTAAATCCGGTTTCTTACCCAACTCTGGCCTCAGCTGTTAGCACCAGCAGAAAGCCAACAAGCCCTGAAAGAAAAATCCTGACAGACACATATAGTGTGAGTGTTTTCACTCAGCATTAAGACTTGAGAAACAAATTTTTTTGTGATACAGTGAAAAGCTAATAGTTTACACACAACATATAAGCTAAGTTCATACACCAAGAAATTTCTGTACAATGATTTTAATCTAAGACCATTTGGGTAGTAAAACTTTACTTACATGGTGGAAGACTGTTGGCTTAAGTGCATCAGAAAATTGTATCTTAGCAGTCTGGTCCAAAGCAACTATTTATTCCAACTCTGGTTATGAAAGGATACTGGCCACTCCCAGAACCCATAACACAAGCCAGACATTGCAGTGTTATGACCAATAGCAACCCAAAACAGAAACAGGAAACTGGGAAGATGTATGTGTTAACACGTGAAACAAGTTTTACTGTGAGTGACATGTTTTGCAACCTTTCCAAAGAAAAATATCTCTGTAATGTGAAGCAACATTTAGTACAACATTCATATCTTTTTACTGACTTTCAGTTCAGCTGGAACTACCATGTTATTCTGTGTGTATATTTGTGTGCCTGTGGATGATTGTGTTCATAATGACTGTAGGAAAAGGCATATGTGTCATAGTTAGTGGTGGTGTTGTATTGGACTGCATACTGATACAGCTGTAACAAATACAGTGGCCACTTAAAGTGTAACACCAGATAGAAAAGACAATTGATGATGATCAAAATAAGTGATTCACATTCAAAATTAAATAATCCAGGAAAAACAGGAGATTTAACAGAACCACGTGAGTACAAAGCAGGTGTGGTAGAACATCGTGAGAGGTGGTGCTCACGTTTTTACTCTCAGAGCATGAGAGAGAAACGCCTAGTTCCCATGTGATATTATTTACACTACATTGTATAGAATGTCTTAAATGACCACCTTGGCTCTGGTATACACAGTCTGACAGAAACAAACAAGAGACTCGGACAGAAGTGATGGACTAACTATGTAAGAATTAACGTTGCAAGAGAATTGCTTGCATTGTTCCTTCTGTTGTCATAGACCACCTAATACCTGTTTTGTACCAGATCCCCAAATCCCTGGAGTTTGGTTTCATGAAAAAAATGCATTCAACCATCAGACAAAAGGTCCAAACACACCCATATGGACAATAGATGCGAGAGTTTTGGTGCACAATCACGCTACATGGAAAACACTTTTAACCATTACAGTGTTTGTAAAGCTGTTTTCTGAAATGTGTTACAGTTGATTTTGTTAGAGAAGCTGATAGTAAATGGATCATTTAATTTATAATCCTGAGAATTAATTTCATTTGAAATGGCCAAAATAACAATAACAACTGGTGTGTTTAGTGTGAACAACTGTTTTTCATGTTAAATATAAATCAGAAGAAATACTTAATATAGTAGGCTATAAATAAATACATTTATAAAATTTGACATTTAAGGACCCACAGACCGCCTGTCCACTGTAACTCACTGGATAAAACGTTTACTATTAGTCTATTAGTGTACTATTAGACAGTAATGAATAACATGAACAAATTATATTTAAAACAAACCTAAAGTTCCTCTTTGTAATTAAGTTGGAGCGAACAGTTTAATGCATCCTGTGACAAATAATGGCAGGAAACTCTGTGATTGTTGGCTACACCTGTTAAACTGAACACTGAACTCTGAATGGGGTAATGTGACTTGAACAGCAGACATATGAAACCCTTCCTCAGATCTCAGTTCAAAGTTCATGGAAACAAGATTCAATCATTATAAAACTGCATCAGAGGGTTGGATAGCTGCACAGGCTTGAACTGTGTCATAATATCCATTTTGTTCACATTGGCTCATCCTAATGCGGACATGTGATTTTGTGTGGTCATGCACACAGCAGTGGTTATATGTGAAGTTACTCTGAACAAAAAACCCATCCTATTGTGCGACCAATCGCTGTACTGACGGTTCTACTGAGATGATGTGAATGAGAGGGGTATTTAGAACCATGAGCGTTTACTGCCCCTCCAGTTGTCACAGTCAGGAACTGCAGCACATGTTGACAGCACACCACCGGGATATACTTTGAAAGTGACAAAATTGAGAAAATCAGAAATAGGGAAGTACTGTACATATATCTAAACTGATTATTATTGTTAATATTATTTTAGTATTCTAATCACTATTGTTATTATATTCAAAAATAAATGTTATGGTAAATTTATTCAATTTAACTTAGCATTTGAAATATTTCTAGAATTTACAATTTATTAGAACATATATTTATGACAGGACAATGGCATTTATATTATTATTATTATTATTATTATTATTATTATTATTATTATTAGTCTTCCTTCCTTATGCAGTTCTGAGACTGAGGCATTTACGGACACCGGGAGTACTTTCTGTAGTTAGTCTAACCCATAACACAGCGCTTTGAGAGACTCATAATATGGCGTACAGCCATGTAGGCGTGATGTGGTGTGCTGCAGTTTTTAAGGGACTCGTTGTCCCTTTAAGAACTACAACTCCCACGGTCGGCCTATGTGACCCGTTTAGGTAATCACTGGGCTTAAGCTTATGTAGCCGAATGTCCCGGTGTGACTTGGCCGTGTTCCTCCTCTCTGAAGTAAGGATAGTTTATCGATCCGTTGGTTTAGGGGGCTGCAGCCTGTCTCTGCCGTATCTGCCGCTGTGGAGGAGGCGCTACTTGCTCTACAGGTTGGTACACTACAACACCATCTGAAAGCAGACCTGCAGGCCTTCGGGAGTCAGTGCGTACTTTGATGTGGTCCTGTAGGGATCTACAGTGTCTGCAATACTCACAGTGTACTGTAATGTATGTTCAGTTTGGATGAGTGGCACATTAGTCAAATACTGTGTTTAACCACTGTTTTGAGGTACTTATATTGAGTATCATAAGTTTGTGCTATCTAGACAAATTCAGAAATTCGGATAGAAAATTCAAGCACCCAATATTCAAAATATTGAATCTAATCATCCTTGATACTAAGGATGAAACATTTAAGGTTGCTTCCACTAAGGCACCAGTAATAATGAAACAATATTATGAAGGGTATGATGGGGACATTCTAAATAATGAGTACTTTGATTTTGGTGATAATACTTTTTCCTTCTACTTGAGTAAAATTCTGAATGCAGCATTTTTTTCAAA
This sequence comes from Dicentrarchus labrax, assembly GCF_905237075.1. Lineage (NCBI taxonomy): Eukaryota > Metazoa > Chordata > Actinopteri > Moronidae > Dicentrarchus > Dicentrarchus labrax. The sequence goes on from NW_026136722.1 coordinate 11,618,640, forward strand.
CTTGTATCTGGATCAGATACTTCTTCCACCACTAGTGATACACAATATGCATACTTTTGTTCTATAACTTACATTACATTTAAGCCACAGTGTCAGTAATATGGTGTGTTGTATACTACAACTCAAGTGTCTAAATTAAATTCACATCATCACTAAAAACTAACAGCTATATCACTATCACACACTGGGGTAGGACTGGATTTCCAAAATTGTTATTATTTTATTATCATGTTGTGCATCTCATCAAGTGTGAATGAAAGGCCTCTATAGATGAAGCACTAAGCTTGCTGTTGTAGGCAGATAAACATTCCAGGATATGTAAATCAGATTAGAGCCAATATAATCTGTGAACAAATGGCCTCAGTGGTGCCTCACAGAGGCAACATTCAATGTGATTTAATTTCTTAGAGGACTGACTATTTTGCACCAGCATTCAGTGACCATACATGGAGAAATACAGATGTTAGAGACTTGAAAATAGTAGCAGAGATACCAACTGCCTCTTATAATCCAAATCAGCTGCTGGATTTGTTGCATTTTGAGCAAACAATGTAAGTCTTGTTTTTATTGACTTTAAAATCATGGACACATTCAGTTCCATTCTCTGGTGATTCTTAGTAGCTCAGGAACTGAAATAAATGTACACATGGCATATTAGAGAACATTTAATCACAGAAAAATTGTTCCTTGTACAGAATGGTGATAACAGTACAGTTACTTTAATTTCCCTGTTTGCAGGATTTTTTTGACTGAGTGAGGTCTGAGGTCAAAGAGCCATGGGAACCAGGAGGGTGTTGGTAACCGGGTGCTCCTCTGGCATTGGCTTGGCTGTGGCTGCACGGCTGGCCAAGGATGAGCTTAGACGGTTTAAAGGTCGGCCACTCTCTTCTCAACCAAAACAGAGTAGACGATAGAACTAACCACAGCTACTGACAGCCACTGTGTTTGTTGTTTATCTGAGGCAGTGGTTGCCACAATGAGGGACCTTAGGAAAAAGGGGCCACTGGAGAAAGCGGCAGGTGACACCTTAAACAAAACCCTGGAAATCAAACAGTTAGATGCCTGCTGTGAAGCCTCCATCAGAGAGTGTGTCGACAGCCTGCCGGACAGACGAGTGGACGTTCTTGGTCTGTCTCCTCTCATTCACATTCCCACTCTTCACTGTTTAAGAGTTAAAGATCTCTACACAAGCATATAATGATGTAGGATACTCTGCTGTTATAGTGAACAATGCTGGCGTTGGCATGGTTGGACCACTGGAATGTCAAAGTATCGCTGCCATGAAGGAGCTCTTCGACACAAACTTCTTCGGCCTGGCACGGCTGGTGAAAGAGTTGCTGCCTGACATGAAGCGGAGGCAGAGTGGCCATATTGTGGTGATGAGCAGCGTCCTGGGAATACAGGGTGTGTTCGCTTGTGTCAGTACAATTTCAGATGAAGCAATTAGAGAATGTTGCTAACAGTTTTCCTTTTGTTTCTACACAGGCCTTCTGTTCAATGACGTCTACTCTGCCTCCAAATTTGCTGTGGAAGGATTTTGTGAAAGTCTGGCAGTGCAAGCGATGAAGTTTAACATCAAGTGATTGAAAAATACATTAGCCTTAACAATTTAATGCAGTAAGCGCACAATGGTAGGATTTTTACAACTCATTGACTGTAATGGAACGGTGGTCCTATGTATCTTTTTTTTATGTCTCTGTCACAAGGACGACTCTAGTGGAACCTGGCCCTGTGGTAACAGAGTTTGAAAGGAAAGTCTACGAGGATATTGAAAAGATGGATCTATCAGGGACAGACGAGGAAACCGCCAAAATCTTACGGGAAATTTATCTGCCATACTCTAAAAAGATCTTTGCCTCATTAGGCCAGACACCAGAGGAAGTGGCTGAGGCAAGTGATGACAGTTATGTTCCTAGTTGAGTTCAAAAGGTCACTAAAAATAATTTGTTTTGCCAGTGAAAATGCATAATGTGGAAGCCCCCTTGAGTGTTGAGTTTTTTTATTTTCTGTTTTTTTTATTTAGCAAACTGTTAAAGTGATCACAGCCAAGGAGCCACCTCTGCGCCACCAGACCAACCGAGTATACATGCCCATGACTGCACTAAAGCATGCAGATCCAACTGGACGGCTACCCCTGGACACCTTCTATAAAATGATCTTTAAACATGATACCATATTTAATGCTACTCTTAGGGTGCTTCGCATGCTGCAGAGGCGGACAGGGAAGGAATAAAGATTTCACTGCCATTTTACACACTATAAATGTTATTCTTACGGAGATAGTGAGTGAATGTGGTAGCTACAACCTGTTGTTACCGTTTTTTAAGCATAATGTGAAGTTTCGTTCTGAGCAGCAATGAGCATAACAAAGGCCATAGGTTGTTGTCTATACATACAGTAGTACACTAAGATTAATGTTAATTCCTCATGGTATTTATGAACTTCATTACTGTGAAATATAAGCAATATTCCATGTTTTGTTCTAATTAAGTATTAACATTATATGTTTTTCCCTTAATTTTAAGGAAAACAGGAGCTGGGCAATAAAAAGAGTATACAAATTTTTTGATTCTAACAAGAAGATTTGGTGTAATCTACTTGTTACAAAACAAGTAAAGTAGGAAGTAATAGTACCATACTATATATGATTTATCTTGGCAGACAGACAAAGTAACAAATAAATAAATTATATAATGTATAATGCAATAAAATGCATGATATTATAAATGAATAAATAAATTATTATATTTAAACGTAACAGAAGAGTATTCTTTACTGTTGGGTTTTCACTGCAGTGGCTTTCAGATAACATTTATATCCTTTTCGAGACACCTAGTCAAGTCCCATAGCTGCCTCATCAGGTTGTTGTTGATGCTGTAGCATTCTCCATACAACTGTTTTCCCAGGTAGGTCATCTAGGTCCAATCATAGCAATCTACCAAACTGCTGAAGTTAAGTGAATGATATGTAGCTACAAAAATATGCAATATCCTGTTCCCTTATATTTCATGAATCATAAGCAAAATGTCTTGTGGAAAAAATGCATGTTCTGGCGATTACGAACATTGTTGTTTTTTCAAACTCTTTTTCCTCAAACTGCCACTGAGATTGAATTATGAAACATTTTTGATGGTCCAAAACTAGACTCAAAGTGCACTGACATGTCCTGCGATGGGAGTGTAGTCTAAATAAACTGAAGCTGTGCATTAAACGTGATAAACGATATTTACTTTATAAATAATATTTCAACATACATACTGTCCACTTACCATCTTCAGAGACACTGCTCCTGCTGGGAAGATGCTGCACACCAACGATGACCAAACCTCTGCTGTACAAGTCATTGCAGCAATTAACTGGACAAAACACTGGGGGGCAGACTGTCACTTAGACCAAACTCATCATTATTGAAGCAGCACAATTTATGGTAATCCTAATATCTTCTAGCAGTCTGGCACCATAATTGACCAAATCTGGGTTTAATCTCCTTAGTGGCAAATTTAGTAGGCAGGAGTCAAGTCAGTGTGCAAATGCACATGCGCATTAAAGCCTTGCTGATTTTCTTGGGATTTGCTAATACCAGCTGTTGTTTGCAGCTAAAAATAAGATGAGAGCTCTCAATCCGTCCTTTGATTCAGAAAGAAGGGAATGTACAAGAATGAGGGATATTTTAACCCTCTCTTTCTATCCCTTTTTTGAGCTTAAGTTTAATTGGATAAACTACATTTGGATCGACATGGACACAATATTATGGGCAACTATATACATACTCTAATAATGAATAATAAATAATAATTATAGTTAAAATGTTGATGCGGCTCAAAAATATGTTCATTCATCGTTGTGAATTTGTTTAGGTTGTTGCTTGTGTTGGTGTGCAAAATAATTGGAAACCTAGAATATAATGCAGTCGAATACAATACAAAAATGACAATAAAATAATAACAATCTAAACTGTATTATTAAACAGAGAGGTTAAAGAGGTTCATTTATTGTGGGCGGATATACTGGAAAGAAAGAGTAACATTTCAGGCTATGAAACCGAATAATTCATCTTGGGTATCTGCATTTTCTGTTTTATTTTAATGGTTACGATTATGAGGAATAAATTAATGAACATCCTCCTTTAAAATATAAAACAATCACTAAACACGAGGACACAAAAATGTAGTTCCCTACAGTTTTTATTATAAGTAACTTATTTTACAACTTTTGACTGTAAAAAGAAAAACCGTGGAAAGGTTTTATGTACAATGATTTTGAACTACTTTTAAACAAGTATAGAAATTAATAATGACAGAAAATATCTATGACTGTTCTAACAACACAAGACCAATAAAATATCAGTCACAGCCTCAGCTTCAAATAATGCTAAATGAAGTACATTTTATTTTTGTCCTTTTTAGTACATAACAATCATTTTAGAAACATAAGACATCTCAAGCAAAGATCTACCCAGAACAAACATATTTACAAACAAAAGTTGGGAGGTTGAAATGTACAAAACACTTAGTGCGACCTGGTAGGGAAATTGAAAGACCAGTTATATATAAAAAATAAAAAACAAACAAAAAACAGAAGCTGAGTCTATAGTGAACAGGATAAAACAATGAATGACAGATAAACTCAGTCTATGACACAACTAGGGGCAGTGTTAGGTCACCAAAAAAGTAACAGCTAGAGGTGGTGGCCTACTCATTTCTGTTTACGATGATAAAAATGCAGTGATTACTTTCTCAAAATTCTACTGTTATCAATTGACTTCATGCTGAAATGTCCTCAGTACGTTAAGGAGAGGGTGACATCTATCCTACACACTCAGGTCATGTGGTGATAAAGAGTTGGTCAGACATTACACAAGGTTAGCTGGATGACTGGGAGGTGTCATCTCAGAATTTTGTAAAAGGTTAAAGGGCGCAGCACTACATAGTAGTGTTCTTTCCTTCAGTCTCTTCTAACAGTAATCTTAAGATGCAACTCCATGACCCCTGGACTGGAAGCCACTGTAGATGCAAGGGGAACCGTCCCACTGCATGCCATAAAACACCTCCCTGAGGAGTGACAGGGCATAAGCAGTCACAGCCCAGAAGGGATACGCTCACACTGACCACTACTCCACCACAGACACTACCAGAGATGAAGTGAGAGTGTCAACAAGATCTCAACTGCCACAGATAGTCCAGGAATGTTTCCATTTAGTCCAGTGAAGGACACAATGCAGACTCAACAAATTAAACTTCTACCTGTCTGTAAACTGGTTTGCCTGTGTTGGATGCTGCCAAAAGGCACAGCATCCAGACTCAACCAGTCAGCCATAATGGAGGAATGTTTACAGGGAAGAGTGATATAAAATAGCAGCTGATAAGCATAGCTTAGTACATCAGAAGTGATGTTAAAAAAGGTATCCATGGTCTTCACAAATACACAGAGTATAAAACAAATGGAACAAACAAACAAAAAAGGGCAGTGAGAGGCTGATTTTATAGGCAAAACAATTTTCTGTTTGAAACAGTTTCTTAAAGTGAATGAAAACGAGCTTCAAAACTGTCGGTATCAGGGCTGACAGTAGAACTGGTAAGAGACCTGTAGATTCAATGAGAAGCTATAGTTAAAATGGGAGCATTACACCTAAAACTTTACTTTGTTGATTTATTTTGAAAGGTCATGAGGAAGATGCCCCCAATATATCATAAATATCCATTGTAGTTAAAGGTTGTATTTGACCCACACTTTCCCCGGAGGCTGGTCACTTGAAGTGCTTCTGAGACACTCATCTACATTCTTATTCATAATACTCATATAGAAAATAATTAATTACCACAATTCAATCAAATCAGAACATATCACTACTGCTGAGCAACTCTTAATATATATTTTCTAGAACCAGTTTATCATCCTTACCTTTGCCTAAATAAATATCCATCAAGAGAGGTGAAAATTCCTCTTTCTGTTTGTTAACTGGTCTGAATGATGAGCTATATTCCTTTACCATCACTTGCCATACTGGCTAAATAGAAATGTAGGCCGTATAAAATAGGAGGGGCTGGCACATTAGGACAGAAAGAGCAGTAAAAAAGCATTTCAGAGAGATAAAAACAATAAATAAAAATAAATGAATTCCCTTCAACAATTTACTTTTTTTCTCGTCTACTTTTTAAATGTTTGTTAGTTTCCAGGAGAGCATCCCTAAGTCTTTGAAATGAAAGACTTGGTTTTCTTCATATACTTTTTTATAATAAAAAACAAGTCCATCTGTGACAGAATTACTTCATTAATTTGTCTGCTGTTTTTTCAGACAACACACATTTCCCTTTACTTTTTTTCTCTGCAGAAATCACTAGCAGACGGTCCTCGTGATAAACAAAGTCAATCCAAATCCAATGAAAATCTTGGAAACAGGCTGACACATAAACACAGACAGGCCAAAGAGCCAGTCCACAAATTCTTTTACCCCAGGTCCCTTTTCATGCAGGGGCCATGAGATCTTCACGCAAACACCTGCATCTTGCCATTGGGCTCTGGGATTTGAGTAATTTGGGTCTGGGCAGGGCCAGCAACTGCTGGGCTGGGTGTGGAATCTGACCAGTCGGAGACGCAGTGAGGGGAGGGGCTAGACCAGGGCTCGGGAGACTCTGGGGAGGGGGTCAGGTAGGGGTGCTCACTGGGCAAACGGAGGTAATGCTTGGGCGTGGCATCCAGTGCGGATGAGTAGCTGTGCTGGGAGGGAGGGGTTGGGTAATCCTCCGTTCCTGCAGTGCTGCCACTAGGCTGGGAGGGCATAGCCTGACTGGGCTGGGCTGCTGGTGTGGCTGCTTGTGGGGGCTGAGCAGGAGGCTGGGGCTGAGAAGGTTGCTGAGGCATCTGCTGCTGCTGGAAGAAGGATGGTGGGGGCTGGGAGGTCTGGGGTGTTGGTGGGGTGGAGGTGCCCATGCGGGCCATGCTTTGCTGGCTGGTGATGGTGTGGTTGATGAGCTGCTGCTGCTGCTGTTGTTGTTGCTGCTGCTGCTCAGCAATGGAGGGCAACTTGACTGGGCTGATAGTTGGTGTGGAGGTAACAGGTGTGGGCTGCAGCATGGGATTACGGTAGATCTGCTGCTGATGCATTAGCATGTTTTGCTGCTGCATGGCTGGGCTCTGGGGGTGCATGCCTGCCTGACTACTCTGCACAAGATTCACCACCTGCTGACCACACTGTGAGGAAGGGGTCATCCGGTTGTGCCAGTCAAAGGGCACACTGACAGGACTGACCATGCCCATGTTGATCCCCATCTGGCCTGAACTCAACACATAGCCATGGTTGACATCTGAAGCCATGGAGACGCGTCCCTGCAATGACATTCCTCCAGCTCCCAGGTCATTGAGTTGGGCTAGAGACACAGCAAATGGGCCACCTCCCTCCAACATGCTACTATGTACCATTGGGGTGTTTGGGACAGACATGGAGGAATGGTAGAGCCCTGGTGACTGCATGGCCACAGGGGAAGTGGGGTTGGTGATGTACCCAGCATTGCTAGCTCCCCCGTGCGGTGAGTCCAGTGAGTCCACTGGGGACAGGGTGACGGAGCTCTCCAGTAATGCACTCTGCATGTCCAAGGTCAGCTTCTTATTGCGGGCCTTGACTGACTCCTTCAGACTGGCAGCATGTTGACCTCCCAAGCTAGAACCCTTGGCCCCAGGCCGACGGTTCTTCTTGCCTTGTGGGGTGTTCTTCAGACTAGGTAGGAAGGCACTGGGGGGGCACATGAGAGGAGACAGAGTGTGTCCCCCACTGAGGTGGTGTCCAGCCCCACCATGGCCCTGGGGACTCCTTACTGTGTTGTACTCATCAAGAAGCTGCACAATGTCATGGTGCATACGCTCCTGAGCAATGTCCCTTGGCAACCTGTCCATATGGTCTGTGATCTCTCTGTTCGCAAAGTGAGCCAGCAGCACCCTCACAGCCTCACAGCTGCCTTCACGAGCTGCGAGGAACAGAGGGGTCTCCTCCTGAAAAAAAAAAACAGAGCAACAAAACAAACAGAGGCAGTGTTAGTCACAACTATATTTCTATTTAGGCCATGCTGATGTAAAAGTGTGGTCAAAACAGTACAAGTGGACATCATACCTTAAGATCTTGCATATCTTTGTTGGCACCATTCTTCAGCAAGGCAATAGTGGCATCCACATTGTTAACTGCAGCAGCCCAGTGCAAGGCAGATTTACCTAAAAGACATGATAATCAATTAGATTACATATCTGGTTTCAGTAAATATTAGCACAAAACAGGAACATCTCCTTCAGGGCATTCACTTGAGTGAAAAATTACACACTTACCCAATTCATCAACTGCATTGACATCAGCATGACAAGTGATGAGTTCCTCTACCATGCCCTCTACTGCCAGCCGTGCTGCCAGGATCAGTGCAGTGGAGCCATCATACATACGAGAGTCAAGATCTGTAGCCCGGTTTCGTATCAGAATCTAGGAGGGTGGAAAATATTTGGTTCAATATTTTAACTTATACAAAACATACTAAAAAATAAGTTGTAATCATTTATACCACAGATTTTGCCAATAAACAGACTACGTTGATGTTTGTTTACCTGGAAGACACCCTGTGCATCTGCAGCCACTGCAGCATGTAGCGGCGTACGTCCTGTGTTGTCCTGAGCGTTGGCATCTGCCCCGGCGTCAAGCAGCCTCTTGGCGGCATCAGCACGGGCATAGCGGGCAGCTAGGTGAAGCGCTGTCTCACCAGTGCGGTCTGTTTGGGCAGCAAGGGATGCGCCCTGGTAGATTAGGTCAGAGATGATGTTGGCTGAACACTCCTCACTCTCCTCCTCCTCCGCTACCTCAGGCTCTAAGCCGCCACCACAGAATGACGCCAGCATCAGAGGAGTAAATCCATCTGGTAGGAGATGAAAACAGGCATGGGTGAGTTTATGTATATTCAAATACTCAATATAACAGCTCATACCAAGAAATTAATCTTATTGATTATTTCACTACCAACCTGGGCCTCGGACATTAACATCCATGCAGTCACTTTCAAACTCTCCTTGAGGTGGGGTAAGGGCCATGGTGGGAGGCACACGAATGTCTGCTGCTGCAAGGTGATGCTGTGTCCACTGTCTGCTGTCCACTGCATCTTCACTGTCTGACAGCATACTTGGCTCCTCAACCTGAACTCACAGAGTTTCAATACTTTCAATAAATGACTACACAAAGGCCGAAATGCTGAAAATGTACATATACACCCTGGTGCAAATGTATGTAAATTGATGAGGACAATTTATTATTGTAAAGAAGTTAAGTAACTAACCTTGAGCCTCTTTGCCTCTGGGCAGTCTGAGTCCATCCACTGGTCACTGTGATCTCCAAGAAGAGATTCCTCCACAGTTTTTGGCATGTGTCTGTTTATAAATGAATATGTTAAACAATGTAAGCACAAGTAAACAACTTCAAAACCAGTTCTTAAACTCTGTTCCAAACTCTACTGCTAAAATAAAACCAGTCCCAAAGGCATCATTAATGCTAACAACTGCACACAAATAACTCACTTCATTCCCAGAGCATCCTGTCCCACAGGTTCCCTGCGGTTCTTGTTGCTGCTGGGTTCCTTCTTGAGGAAAAAGCCCTCAGGGAACCAAAGGGTACTGTGTTCTCTCTTTCTTCGAGCAATCAACATGCCAATCACAAGGATGACCAAAAGGAAAAGAGAAGCTATCCCGACCAGCATCAGCTTCACCCATTCAGGTAAGATTACATCGTCTGTCCTATTTTCGCCTATATTGGGTAGAGAAAAGTAGTCATTACACATTTGTTCCTCGTTTTTTACTAGTTCATTCTGTGTTCTTTAAGTATCCCTACTCACCACGGGCTTCTATTAATGGGTAAGGGAAGCGGAGCATTTCTACAGCTGAAAGTGCTCCCAGGTACTCTGCAGCATTTTTAGCTGTAGGGAAACAGTCCACAGAGCCCTGAGAGCAGAGACGGTTGTCTATTTCCAGGTATACTATCGACCTGCAGGAATAGGAAAAAGGCAGATGTTTAGTGTAATGTACAATGTACATGACAGACTTCAGCTTTAATGTACAGCGTACTGTATGCCTGACTGACCCAATAACCTCCTGATGAGGCTGTAGCTCCCGCTTGAGACGTGCTTCTTGGCGGGTGTAGGGGCGGATCATGGCTTCACCATTGTTGTCCAGCCGAAAGCGCAGTGAAGTGTGTAGGATAGCACTTAATTTCTGCAGAAAAGCTGTGCTGGTGCGAAGAAGCTCCTCTGGTGGCAGTAGGACAACCAAAACCAAGACACCATCAGCCAGGTGTTCTGGAACCTTCACTGCACAGTCCAAGCCATCCCAGCCACACTCCTCTGTGTTGCAGCCCTGGTCACACTGTCCATCAGCATAGTGGTCGATACAGTAGGTTTCATATATTGGACTGGAGACAACAAAAATAGAAGGATCAGTTTAAGTTTTCTCAGATTGGTAAAGAAACAAAGGGACATCCTGTTAACAGCGAAAATAAACTCACTTGCAAACTTTCTCTTTGTTTCTGCAGTCAAAGTTGTCATACAGACATTCAGCGTTGTTGCAGAACTCATCACACTGACTGTTGTTGAAGACACGCCAACAGCGAGGGTCTGTACAACGAGCCCAGGGGTTCACTGCTAGAGAACAGTCACCGCCGTCCCAGCGACAAAGGAACGTGTTACATTCCTTGTCGCAAACACCATCAGTGTCTTTTCCCTGACATTCTGGTAGAGGGCACGAGGGTTTCGGGGGCTCAAGGATTCTGATGCCCAGTTCACACCGTTTACCTGTCCAGTCATTGGGACACTGGCAGTGGAAGAACGGGAAGCTGGTTTCTTCAGTGCACAAACCCCCATTTCGACAGGGTTGAGAGGAGCAACCTTCATTACTGCGATGCTGACACTGGGGCCCGCCATAACCTGGCAAGCAGGTGCAACGTGCCCCCCTTGTGGTAAGTGCACAGCTACCTCCATTGTAGCAGGACAGCTCTCGACAGGACATGCTTCTTTCACAATTGGGCCCAGTATATCCCTAAAGACAGACATCATTAGACTTAGATTGTGACGTTTCAAAACACAAACAAGACTACAGACTAAAATATCAAATGAGGTGTTCAAACCATTAATGTGAAAGTACACTTACAAGCTGACACGTGCAAGTGTATCCCAGTGCAGAGATACTGGATACAGAACAGGCTCCTCCATTCTGACAAGGCTGGGACTCACACACACTGAACCTGCTCTGGCACCTCCGTCCTAAAAACAAGATATTGATGATAAAGCTCTACAATTGGAAGAAAATATTTTACACAAAGAGAATTCACAATAAGATGCCATGGGTATGCTCCAGCTGTCTAACCTGTGAAGCCAGGCTTGCAGACACATTGGTAGTCATTGGGCAACTGGATGCAGTCAAGACTGTTGGAGGGATTGCAAGGGTTAGAGAGACACTCATTTATGTCTCCCTCACATCTCTCTCCTGTGAATCCAGGGGGGCAATTGCAGCGGTATCCACCCACTCTGTCCACACAGGTGCCATTATTCTGGCACTTAGGAGGAGCACTGCGCAGCCTCAGGGGTGGAGCACAGTCATCTTCATTGATCTCACAGAGAACACCTTTAAAAAAAGGAGAATATTATTAGATACTACTTTTCTATTCACATGTAGTTAAATATCTATAATAATAAACAAGTTTTCTGTTGAATATGTGCTTGCGTACCCAGTGTTCCAGGAGGACAGGAGCAGATATAATGTCCCACCAGATCAATGCATGTGCCTCCATTCTGGCAAGGATGAGACTGGCACTCATTGATCTCTATCTCGCAGTTCTGTCCAGTATAGCCTGGCATACACTGTAATGACATACACATGACAATTAAATAATCTCCACAACTGTAATGAAGCACTATGTGAATACTGACTTCTCTGCAATTTGACAGAAGCACACAATATTGACAAAGCAATGGACTCACGTCACACTGGTACCCTCCCACATATCCCCTGCAGGTGGCGCCATTGCGGCAGGGTTTGTCTTCACAATGGTCTACTTGGCTTTCGCAATAGCTTCCAGTGTAGTCAGCAGGACATTTGCAATAGTGGGTATTCCCACTGTTGACACAATGACCTCCGTGGTGGCAAAGGTCATCCGTCTGGAGCCCTGATTAGAATGATTTGGGAGAAAATTTTATTTGATGACTCACAAACATGAGCCAAAGGTTCAAATATCATCATGTACAAAACAAAAAAATACCTCTCTGGCGAGCAGCTGTCTCACAGGACACCCTAGGGATGTCACAGTAGCGTCCAGACCAGCCGTTAGTACAATCACAGATGAAGGAAGCATCCTTTTGGCGACAGCGTCCTCCATTTTGGCAGGGAGATGAGCGTCTACACCAATCGAATGGAGTCTGGGTAGGCAAGAGGCAGATAGAAAAAAATGTCAGCATTTACGAGTCTAAACACTTAATGCTATGAAGACTTAAAACCTTAACAAGATCTTTTAAGAGTGTCTGTGAGTGTTTGTGTACCTGGCAGCGATTGCCCATGTAGCCCTTGGGGCAGGAGCAACGGAAGGACTCCAGCGCATCTTGACAGATGCCTCCATTAAGGCAAGGCTGGGAGTCACACTCGTTGACCTCGTACTGGCAGTGGGAGCCAGTAAAGCCTGAGCGGCAGGTACAGGAATAGCCGTTGATTTTATCTGCACATGTTCCTCCATTGAAGCAAGAGCTGTCGATATGATTAGAAATATGTATTTATTTTCAAGTTATTGTTATAGTCAGCAGTTAAATGCATGCGCAGGTTGATGAAGTACAACATGAGATATCTCCATGACTCAAACACACTCACCTTTCAGTGCAATCAGGGATGTTGGTTTCGCAGTGGATGCCGGTAAATCCAGGCCTACAGGTGCAAGTGTAGGAGTTAACATAGTCTGTGCATGTGCCTCCATTTTTGCAGGGGGAACTCTGGCATTCATTGATTTCTAAAGCACAGCGGGGCCCAGTGAAACCTGGCAGACAGCTACAGTGGAAGGAGTTCACACCATCTGTGCAGGAACCTCCACTGAGACATGGATCTGATGACACAAAAGTAGAGGACAACTTTGGTCAAGTACAGTAAATGTACACAGACCTGGCATTGGGTTTGACAGCCACAGACAATTATAGTAATTCAGCACACTAACTCTGTATAGCCACTTACTTGGAGCACAGTCATTGATGTCTGTTTCACAGGTCAGCCCAGTGTATCCAGCTCTGCAGGAGCACAGGAAGCCTCCAAGTGTGTTAGTGCAGGTCCCACGGTTCTTGCAGGGGTTTGAGATGCATTCATTCACATCTATGTTACACAACTGACCTGCAGAACGCAAAATAAGTGTAAAGTTTAACTCAAGATCATTTATGCATTAAGACTTTTTGTAACATCATCTCACAATAGATGAGCAGGCACTGAGATGATAAGTAAAAATTTTGCTAACCTTGCCACCCTGGCTGGCAGTTACATTGATAGCCCAAGTAGTCTGGTGTGTGTGTGCAGACGGCATGATTGGCACAAGGGTTAGGGGAGCAAGGGGTGAGGACCTCAGCGCAAGTGTGTCCACTGTAAGGAAGTTCACACAGACAGGTGAAACTTGCCACACCATCCACACAAGTACCCTTGTTCAGACAGGGACTGGATGCACATTCGTTGATGTTCACCTGGCAGAGGTTACCTATTGGAGGGACAGAGAATACATTAAAACACATAACAGAACAGAAATTTGATGAGCGTGAGACTTGGCCTGAATGTATTTACACATTTTTAATACACCACTAGGGGGAGGTAGAAGATTGTCATTCAGGAAGCAGACAACATGGAGAACATGGTAGGAATCTCTAAGACTAAAAGGTGTCTATGAAGTCTGTAAGACACTCAGTTAGAAATTAAATTACTGCATGTGCTGCATGTGTGTATTCTTTTCTTTCTATTGTACTTTCTTTGATGTTGATGTCTCCAGTGGTTACTGTGTGTCATGCTATTATGCCACCCACTCACCTCTGAAGCCTTGGCGACACTTGCAGGTGAAGCCATTGAGCTGGTCGATACATGTGCCAGCATTCTGGCAGGGACTCGGCAAACAGTCATTCCTGTCCAGGTCACAGTTCTTCCCCACCCATCCGGGCTCACAGTCACAGCGGTAACTGGAAACACAGGAGTACAGTCAGCAATAATGTAATGATGCACAAGTTGAAGCCTGTAGGATTAACAACAAGCTTGCAAGGTGCCTGTGCCAAGTTTCTCCTTGGTATCACATGTGAGTCACTTTAATTTGTGACAAAGACTGTAAACAATTCATACCCATTGATGTCATCCCTGCATGAGCCATGGATACATGGGCTGCTGCCACACTCGTCCACCTGAGAGTAACAGTAAGGGGGTTTGAAGCCCTCAGGACACTGGCAGTGAAATCCATTCTCTTCATCCACACATGTCCCTCCATTCCTACAGGGGCTAGATGCACACTCATCTATCTCCACATTACACTTCGGACCTGGCAGGAGAGATGTTAGACATAATCAAAGTGTGTTTGTCAACATTTACAGTGAGGCTCAATTTTTCCATCTCAAATTTGTGGATTCCTTTTCAGAGGGCCTTACCAGTGAAGCCAGGTTTGCAGACACAGTCATAGCGATTGATGCCGTCTTTGCAGATGCCATAGTCACATGGGTTACTGGCACAATCATCAAAGTTGATCTCACAGTTTGTGCCTGTGTTTGCAGAGAAGAGGTAGTTTTTACATTAGGCTTTTAGAAATATTAACATTTTAACAATGCTTCAGTATAGAAAATGTAAATGAGAATGATATGGTATTTTCATAATCAACAGTAACATGATTTGAGCATAGGATATGATTCAGCCTACAGTTGCAGTAAATTTTTGAGTGAATTTTTTCCTCTCACCTGAAGTTCCATGTTGGCATTGACAGATATATTTGTTGACCAGGTCCACACACTTGCCCCCATTCTGACAAGGGTTGCTGTGGCACTCATTAAGCTGGTTCTCACAGCGATAGCCAGTGTAGCCAGCATCACAGTTACAGGTGTAGCTGGCAATACCATCTATGCAAGTACCATGGTGGCATGGGTCAGGCTGACAGTTGTTGATATTACTCTCACAGAGTGTCCCTTCATAACCTAAAGAGGACAAAAAGCATAAGCAGAGATTGGTGTTAAGGATCTGGTCATTTCATGCAGAAAAAGTTCAATCTTTTGTTGTCCGACAACCTAACCATGGCTTTTCTTTTTCCATTACATTCCATTTCCATTTTTCATTATTTCATTGTAATTCCCATGAGTTTTCAGTTGTTTTTTTTTTTTTATGGACATTCATCTTTGTTATTATGCTGAACTTTCTGTCTGTTTCCCACTTTTTCTTTATAAAAGCTTCTACAGTTTTGGGCTCTGATCATTGTGGTTTCCATGTCGACGGTGTCTGTGTGTTGGGAAAGTAAGTGTTGGTTTGTGTGGTATGTGTGTAGTGCAGTGCTGAGTTGGGCAAAGCAGTAAAAAAGGGCCCTACACAGGCCTCCCAGTCCTGCTTTTGTTCACAGTGGTGAGGGAACAATAGACTGCACCACGTCAAACAGGGCCACTTCACTCAACAGAAGGGGCCCACAAACACAGGGAATACCAAGCAGCTGGCCACTGAAACAATGAAGCAGGCTCCTCCGTAGGCACAGGTCCAAATAAATATGTTAAATATCAATGTATATGCACAGTCAGCTCATACATGCAACACAGCCTTTGTAATAAACTTTATTAATACTCTGTATCTGGGCTTGTTTTCTAACATGGACATGGATGAATGTAAAGGAATTTAAGTTAAAATGCAGCATAAGGTGGTGTGTGGGGGTTTAAGAGATGAACAGATGTCGGGGTGATGACCAAGGCTCCTTTCTTGGCAACTGCTGGTCCTCAGTGACCCTATGATCCTGAGAGCCGATGAGGGAAAGAGTGGGATTAGGGGCCTCAAGTCAGTCTGCTTGGCCAGCAGACATCCAGAGAAATAGCTGACCCCCAAAACACTGAACATTTAACAATGACCAAACACGGTCCAACAAGTGGTTAAAGCTCATTGGCTCTTCTGCCTGGGAAGACATCTTAAGTAGTGTACTATCTACCAACTTTAAGGTACAGAAGCCCTTACCTTCAGCACAGCGGCACTCGAACCCATTGGGCCTGTCGTAGCACTTTGCTCCATTCTGGCAGGGTGTGCTGGCGCACTCATCTATGTCGATCTGACACATGGTGCCGGTAAACCCTGGGACATACAAACACAGAGGCGAAGGGTCAGAAAGAAGGTCCAGTGGAAGGGTCCATGCCCAGGTCAGAGGGCAGTTCTGTCTCTTCTTAGAAGGGCAGAGGTCTTTGGGTAGGTTAGTGACGTCTGGCTAAGGTTGGGTTTGAGGCCGTCTTGACTGGTTAAGGACAGGTCATCTGTGCACTTGGACCAGTGCTGAGATGACCACAACGAAATGCACTGGAAGGTCTGTGACCTTGATAATGTTTTTGAGGAAGGACTTATAATAAAGTGCATGCAAGAAATCTGAGTAAATATGGTTATCAGGTGGTATGGAATATCTGGCCAGTGTGGAGAAACAGATCCTATAATGGACAATAACGATAATCATAATAATAATACATATAAAGTACTAGCTTCGAAAGCTTGAGAAACTGAGCAGGCTTGAAATCCATGGGCACAGTGCCCAGACGGGTGAATTGGTGCATTGGTAACACACTGCTCAGTTGATTAACAGTGTCAAGATGGTCTGTGTGTTGGTGCTTGGGCTGCAAAAGAGTGGGGGGGAGGAGGAGGTTCGAGGAGACGGTGGGATTGTTTTCTCTTTTAGGGAACCCCCCCTTCCTGCATCAGCTCCACCGGCTCAATAGCTAGATGGGGGGTGGAGGGGGGACGTCTGTCCCAGATGTAAATTGCGGACCTGGAAAAGAATCTCATTAGCAGGACTGCTGTTCCCCACCACCACCAGGGTAGGATGAGGGAGACTGCTGTCCCTTCCACATTCCACAGAGGAGGGGTGCGGGGATCACAATAGTGTCTTTGTTCAGGCAAGAGGAGAGGATAGGCAGCCTTTTGGGCCTGCCTTTTTATGAGTGGTGGCTCTAAACAGCAACAGGCAGAAGTAGCGAAGCTGAACCTCCCTCCTCTGGTTCTGGGGACATTTAAACCATGGCTTTCTGTTCCTACTGCTGCTGTCACTGAGTTGAAGTTGTTAACAGAAGCAGAAATAAACACAGGGGATAACAATAAAGATCAGTCAAAAAAGTGTTACCTGGCTGGCAGGTGCATGTGAAGCCATTGACCATGTCCCGACAGATGCCATCATTCACGCATGGGTTGCTCTCGCAGTCATCTACATCAATCTCACAGTATGTCCCCATGTAGCCTGGAAAAAAGTCCAAACTGAATTTACATACATTTTTGCAGCTGAAAGAGATTCACTATGTTGAGTTTTTATGTACGGGTATGTGAATTCAAGCCAGCATGGTGTCCATGTGATTGTGTGTACTGTTTGCGATGGGAAAAGTATCTGTGGGAAACGTTTCTCTCATGGGAGTCCTTGGTTTTTGACTCTGGTTTCTGATGAACCACAGGATGGAATAAAAGATCCCCAGACCATCCCCAGTGTTCCCACTCTACTGACCTGAAATCACCACACCCTACTGTCCATAGAGCATTACCCCTCCCTGGGTCAGTGTCCCATTCACCAGATGCATGTTATACATTCTGTGTTAGCAAACTATGAAGGGCTCCTTCACTGAGGTGAAACAGAGTGTGGATCAGAGTGCAGCCCCTGGGGAGAGGCTAGCGTGGAATCAGAAATAATCAGCAGCTCCACATGAGCTTTGCCAGGCTGGCTGATGATGAGGAGGGTGAAGAGGAAGGGCCTGTCTCTGGAAATGAAGGGGGAGGGGGGAGAGGCTCTGGGAAAAGGCCTCTTTCCCTCTCTGTGTGTATGAGGGGTGCAAAGTGGAGCACAGAGGGGCCCTATTGTTCCGCTCCATTCCCACCACTCTACCACTCATTAGTATTCACAGCACACTCCTCCCCCTAACTGCTGGCCCTCTCTCACATCCAGTCCTATAGACCCGACTCCCAGCTCTAATTTGTATAGTTCCCAAAACCCCAGGATGCATGTAGGACTGTGCGTGAGAGTTTCACTGTGTTTTTGTCACTGAATGTCCAAACCATCACTTAGTCCAAACTAATACCCTGTCTGGCCTGTACAGTGCACTGAGAGTAGAGCAGTCTCTATACCCCCATCGTCAATGGGAATGTATTACATAACAGTCTACACTGGCAGTCAGTATGGAAGCACTGTAGATAATGCTAATTTAGAAGGTCAAGTTTAAATAAACAGTTGTCCACTCTGCAACTGGTTTTGGGCTGTCCTATGTGAATGACATCAGGCTGAATTAAGGTTGTAATGGCTGTATTATTTTATTGCTGAAATACGTCTGCATACCTGGCATACAGATGCAGGTGAACTCTCCAATGCGGTCCAGACAAGTGGCATCATTCTGGCAGGGCATGGACAGGCATTCGTTGATGTCAATCTCACAACGTGGGCCAGCATACCCCCGACCGCACTGACACTGGAAGGAGCCCTCTGTGTTCACACATTTCCCAAAATGCTCACATGGGTTTGCACCTGCAGGTAAAGAGCAGCGGATCAGTACATGAACCGTACTCAAAGAAAAGATATGAGCCACAGCGCTAACAATCGTAAAAAAGACTTACCAATTGAACACTCATCCATGTCCTGGTTGCAGGCACCTCCTACAAAGCCAGCAGGACATGTGCAAATGGCGCGGCCGTTAAGGGGGTTGGTGTCACACACTGCGCCCTCATTGCAGGGATTACTCACACACGCATCATCAAGGTGGCACAGCAAACCTGTGGAGAAAGTGCAGAAAGAAAACACATTAACAATCTAGCAGTAAGAGCTAAGAGGGGATATGGAGGCCATTTGGTAAACCCATTTACCTGTCTTGCCAACTGGGCACTCGCAGAAGAAAGATGCTACACGGTCATGGCAGGTGGCACCATTGAAGCAAACTGCTATGGCGCAGTCATCAATGTTCTCACTGCAGTCATCTCCCGTCCAACCATTAACGCAAACACAGGTATGACCACCAATGGTGTTGAAGCAAGTACCCCCATTATGGCAGGCGTTTGGTTGCATGAGACACTCGTTGACATCCTCAGCACAGTATTGCCCTAGTGTGGTTAGGAGACATATTAGCTCTTGCATTCTCATCATGACATATATATGAGTTTGTTTAAAATATGATGTAAATAGACGTGTACCTGTCCACTCTGGTGGGCACTGGCAATTGTAGGTGTTGACTCCGTCCACACATATCCCACCATTAAGACACTTATGACTTGGACAGTCATCAACATTATTCTCACAGTTGTGTCCCTCAAACCCTGAGACAGATGGAGAAAGAAAAGAGTTATTACACGGACACAGTAACACACACAGGCGAGAGAGTTTTTTTTAAACATTCAGTGGTCCCTGTTCCGGACGCTAAACATTTCTGCTATTAACCTTGAGTGATATTTCCCACACTAGAGAGGTGGTATAGGGCAATGTAGGCAGTAAAAAGGTTCAGAGGGTGTCTGATTGTTTACATCTTCTCATGATGGTTCCCATATGATGCCAGCAACAGCCATGACTCCTGCCTGCTTCAGAGGTCCGCTCTCCCTGCAGTGTTTGCTTGTTTTATAATCTCTCACAGTTTCAATGACTTCCTCTCTGGCAAGAGACATTTCCTGTTAGCTCCCCAGTGGGAAACCAGAAGGTCCATAAAGTAAATTCCTTCTGTTGTGAACAGAGCAGAGTGGAGCAGACTGCCGGCAGGGCTGCCTCTTCAACTCTCCCACCATCCCATCTCCCATCAGTAGCTATTAATAGCACACAGGAAGCTGACCTGGGACATAGGAGTAAATCCCAGCAACAGCACTAAAACCTACGTCATCAGGCTGGGAAAATCTGTAGGCCTATAGTACTCTGTGGAGGGCCTGGGAAAACAGCAGGGTCTGTACACCAACTCTTATTTTGTTTGTGTGTGTGCATGTGTTTTCTAATATGCTGATGGAGAGATTTTTTACCTGGCAGGCAAGCACACTCGTAGGAATGGTCACTAGTCTGTCGACAGGTGCCCCCATTAACACACTGAGATGGGGCACAGGGAAGGGTGGACACCTCACATGTGCGCCCGCTATATCCAGGTTGGCACTGGCAGCGGAAGGACCCATGGGTGTTCATGCAGAGGCCACCATTGAGGCACACGGAAGGCTTGCGGCACTCATCAATGTCATTGCGGCAGTTCTTTCCCTGGAAGCCAGGTGGGCAGGAACAGTTGTAGTGGTTATTCCAATTGGCACAACGGGCCCCGTTGGCACAGGGGCTTGTGGCACAGGCATCAATGAGGGAGCAGTCTTGGCCTGGAGAAAGTGAATTGTATTCAGTTAAAATAGAAACTTTCAGTCTACCTTCTCAAATGTGATCTTTTTTTAATGAAGACAAATTGTGATATATGTGATATATGTACCTCTGAACCCTCTCTGGCACACACAGGTGTATTGTGGGATTCCATTGACCACTTGGCTCTTGCAAGCTGCTCCGTTCAGACATGGCGATCGATGACAGGGATCCAGGTGCTGACAGAGAGGACCAATGAATCCGGGACGACATCTAGAAAAACAAATTCACATGCACTCACACATTAGGATGTCTTAGTCAAAACAGGTCATAAGTTTACAAACTAAGGTATTAAAGACAGAGCTATGGCTCCAAATCCAGTGTAGCCCAATTGTAGCCCAATTCCCATCATGTTTGGGTTTGGCAATCAGGGCCCAATGACATCTTGGCTAGGCCTGCTGCCTGAGTCATACCTTGGCATGAGTAATGCTTCTGGGCCCTGGAATACATTTCTATTAACATTGCTTACCCCACAAGCACTAATCATGCAATACATTGTTCATGGAATGGGACACACATACACTCACAAACAAACTTTAAAATATAAAGACGGAGGGAGGCCATCTCTCTTTGTCTTATAGGCTTCACAAGGCACACACTCCTAATGTCAGCTAACATTCCTCCACTGTTACAGTTTTTCCGCACCTCAGCTCTTGTTTCTGTTCTCATATATGAAAATGAACACACCCAGAAACAGCAGTCTGGAAACTTAACAACTGCCAAAAAATACTGACATGAGAAAAATGAGAACTACACACAGCACACATGAAGTGAATAGGATAAGCAGCTGTGGTATTTGAATGAAACAACACATCCTCCTCCCAGTGACTATATACTTATAGAGTTGTGCATTATCTTGGTGAAACGCTAATGGTGGGTCCACATGTGAGGCGTTTAAGCTGTTTTTTAGTCATCTGTCTCGTGCACATCTGACAGGACAGACATCCTTCCAATACAGTTGCCTACACAGGCCATGTAGCGGCTCAACGTCACTCGTGCTACATTTATTTATTATATATTTTTTCTATATTTTATATATATATATTTTTTTTTTTGGTTTAAGTCTATTTTCTTTTGTTTCACGTAACTACGGTGATTGAGGATGGGACTCTGTAGACACAGGTGGAGGACTGAAGCTGCTGCTGCTGCTCTGCTACGCAGGTGGTGTAGACTTAGTGTACGTCTGACCTATTCCTGCTCCACTAAGAAGCTGAGATAAACATATAAACAGGGATTCCTATAGCTCTCTGCAGAGGTCCTATGGGAGTGTAGACAAGGTTTAGACTTACTAAGGAGTCCAGTATGAACTGGTAACTCTACACCCACAGTGGAGCCCCAGGCTAGATACAAGCTCCCTCTTCAAACAGGCTGTTTGATGCTGTTGACAGGGCAGTGATGGCTGGGTTTTGGCCCGCCCTTGGGCTCGGTCTTCTCTTTCATTGGAGAGGAACCCGTAGGCAGGATCAACAATGGGTTTTCATCTGTCCACTTTTACAGGACCATCACCTCTACACTGGTGTTTATTGTTTACTTTTTTGATGTGCCCTCCCCCTCTAGTAAACACTAGTCTTTTCTATACAGCCTGTTCAAAGTAGGAATGTTGTGCCGTTATTACGCCATTCACCATTGGTGTGTAGGTGTGTGTCAATGGGATTAGTTTGTTTCTGATCAACAGTTGGCCCATCATTGTATGAATATGTGTGCATGGTTGTGTAAAGCACTTTGAGTGGTCGGAAGACTAGAAAGGCGCTATGTAAGTGCAGTCTATTTACCATTCTTTTGCTTACAGAACACTGGCATTGTTGTGTATTTGTTTGGTATTTGTGTAAAAAAGTCTTCTTTATGGAATTATTGTGGGATCTCTGTTTAAAAAGGGCTTATAAGTAACAAAGACTACGAAAATATTGTGGCTGTTGCCCCTGGCTAGGAGACTGAAGCTGCTCCAGGTAAGGCTAAAGAGGATGAATTGATCCGGATCTAGATTTACACTGAAATTGCCTTCTTTCTTTTTGACTGTTCGGCTACGGTTCATAAAAACAGAAGACTACTCAGTTTTGTCTGGCTTTTTCTTTCCAGCCTTACAAAGACAATGGTGAAATGGAGAAGCCACTGGGCTAAGCATGCTGGAGCTAGGCAGACAGGCGTATACACAAGAATGTGCATATATGCAGA
Organism: Dicentrarchus labrax; assembly: GCF_905237075.1. NCBI lineage: Eukaryota > Metazoa > Chordata > Actinopteri > Moronidae > Dicentrarchus > Dicentrarchus labrax. The sequence continues at coordinate 11,641,378 of NW_026136722.1, forward strand.
AACAGTGCAGGAAAGAAATGTCTCCAACGTAGTTTGTTGCACTCATTCAGATGTTGAAAGGGAGTTTGCACAGTTATTACAGCTACTCTTCTATCTCCTAAAGCCCCCCTGAATGCCAGCTTGGCTTTCCCCCTAACAGCCCCCCTCACGCGCTGAGAGGTCAGATGTCAGAGGTCCCCCGTCTAATTGTGATGATAATGTCACTCAGGCTGGAGGGAGTGGGGTGGGGTTGCTCTGCAGGAGATAATGTCTTTGGAAGGTGGAATTGGTGGCGAGGGTGGCGAGAGCGACGAAGAGGAGGAGAGAGTGGTCTGGTCCAGAAAGAATGTCATGTCATATTTCCTGTAATCCCTCGTCCCTTGCTCTGAAAACACCGCACTCACTCCGAATGCACAATCCCTGTTGCCATAGCAACCTCACAGATGAACAAGCAAGCCTGACACCCAACCAATCACCCCTCCCCACCCCCACCCTTGGTCCCCATGGCTATTTGTCATGGCTTGGCTGGGTTTATTTAGAGGCAAATTAACTATGTCTGGAATCCAGTGTGTCACTAAAAAATGAAACACAAATGTGTCACAAAGACGGCTTTGAACGGGTTGAGGAAAAAAGTTGATCATAGAGCTGAAAAATACAAAACAGGCTTAAATTCATCTGGAGCCACTCTGTAATGTGGGCTGATGAAAGCTAAAGCTACAGTCTTAACAGGATGTTGTTCCCCAAAGACCACTGTGACTCTCTGTGGACAGAAAATAACTTACAATTTATTCCAGGAAATATGTGTCCAAGTACATGTTGATGTTGCACTACAGATATTAAACTACTAGAGATATTATTATATTTGGAATAATGTGTCTTAAGCTATGAGAATGAAGTGCACTGGTGTTTATTTGTGTGTGTTAGTGTACATACCTAAATGTGTGTGTGGGTGTGTAAGAATGACGATAGTAGCTATGCCTGATAAATTATTTGTCCTCTCTTACAAATGCACACTGAACTGAGAAGCCAAAACACACATTCTTTTGTCTAGACCCGACTCATTGCCAACGTGCTACTCCCATAACACACAAATCAGAGTGCTATCAGTGCAAAGACTGTGAGAGACCTGCAACTTTGTCCTGGTGTATTGAAAGTGTCCTTATCAGGCTCTTTACAACCTTGTGGATTCCACTGCTTCTGGGAAAACCGGGACAGGAACTATGCCTTTGCCTGAGCTCCGCCTTATTTGTGGAGGATGTGGGAGGCAGGTGCAGACTGCTGTTGTGCAATGGGTCTCTGAGTCATATTTCGTGAGTGCTGACTTCTGACCTTTGAGGAAGAGAGTGCAGCAGATGAGGAGGAGGTCTTTGAGTGCAGCAGAGGAGGGATGGCCAGAGTGGGTAATCTCTCTGTGTCAACACATATGAGGACTTCTGCCAGCTGCAGCCACGGCACCATGCATCTGTCTGCATCTGTCAGTGTATCTCTGGGTGTCTGGCATCTACCTCTCTTGCCAGACTGCCAAAACAACTGTACTGTTTTGCTCATGGGACAAGCCCGTATAACACACACACACACACACACACACACACACACACACACACACACACACACACACACACACACACAGGCCATTTCACACCACTCAATAGTTGTGGTCATCCTTCAAAAGCACATGCATTAACAATTCCTCTTAACACATTTTTAAGATTGTTACACAAAGGCACCACTGCAACAAAGCAAACACATGCAACAATCACTACACGCCCAAAAAACAATGAAAAGAAACTTACAACCAGCCTTAGCCGTTGAGGAAGGGTAGTATTGTGAACACATAAAAGAGAAGATCCAAAGGAAACATTATAGAAGAAGTAAGAAAGAGATGACAATAGTCAAACATTTAATGAAGAAGAATTTAAAGTGCAAATGACCTCAAAAACTTGACATTCTAGCAGTGCACTGTGACCTTCTGACTAAAACTGATTTATGGAAGTATGTTCCATCACCTATACTTGTGTAACACAATGCCGGTTTTCCTGCTTTCTGGGTCACTGCAGGGAAACCTGAGCTCATCTGCTCCTATACAATAGCAGCTTCTCTGCCAGAGGTCAAAAGATGGCTCACCTGTGAACAAAGAGGCTGTAATCTCTGACACGGTTCATACACAGAGTCAAGCTCCACAAAGCAACAAGTATAGAGTCTTTCTATCTAAGAGGGCATTACCTAAGACAAACGGAGAGAAAGAGCAACAACAACAGAACTACTATCTTTTGACTTGGGGCAAAATTTCAACTTCTATATTGCATGACAGAAGCTAATAAACAAATTCTTGTGAACCTGAGGTTCGAAATAAATATTAATCTTTGGGAAAACTCTTACAACTCTGTCTCTTTCACTCAACACAGGCCACTTTCCCTCACCCCCTCCTCCCACAAGCAAGCAGGAACCAGCTCTACTCCTTTATGTGAGTCCATACTGACACCACACTGCCAACAGGAGCCCCCCCCCCCCTTCAAACAGCCTCCTCTGCTCTGCTCTCCTCAGCTTGGCTCTCCCTTTCTCAGCAAAGAGCCAGATTGGGGGTTGGGGAGCGTTTTGTGGCCCAAATAAAAGAGCTAAAGTAGTCAGAACTCCTTTGTATGAGAGTGTTGGGGGGGAGCAGTGACCCAAACAGCTAGTCTTTCAGGCCTGGGCTTACACGGACCAACAGGCCTGGGCTGTAGCCTGGCAACAGTAACCCATGGTGAGAGAGAGAGAGCCGGAGCGAGAAAAAGGGGGTGTTGGAAGACAGGGTTTTGTAAGGACAGTTGGAGCACTTCAGAGGACTGATCCCCTACATATGCAGGTAGCACTAAGCAGCATGCGGGACCAATTCAGTCTGGTAATTAAGTATGATCATGTCTAAAAGGATGCATGTTTCACAGTTTATAGTGCAAAGATTGTTTCAACAATTGTGCTTAAGACACACAATGGAGGTATTGAAATCTCCAGAAAGAGGTTTCCTGAGCCCCCCCAGAGCATGAATAATAAACATGTGAATTTAAGGACATTTAACTTTCTTCTGTGGGAAGCAGTAATGCATCTGACCAAAAAGCTGTGAGTGCATCCTCCTCAACTCTGATAGCCTCAAAACGCTCATATTTACACATATAAGAATATAAATCCAGAATACTGTAGGGATTTCACAGATATTCTGTACTAAGAGAATAAAAATGTGCTCTCTCATTAAGTGCTCAGTAATGCTGCTATGAAAATAAATAGTAGTTTTTACACTTTTAGTTCATACCCTATCTGAGCAAATTTGGTTAAACTGTCTGCAGATTTTTGGAAGAATATTCCCTGACATTTTTCAAATAGCAACGCGTTTGCCCATGACCACATTGCATGAATCCCAACATCGAGGTCTTTCAAAGCATTCTCCACTGATCTCAACCACAAAAACCCCACCCAACCACCTAAACTGAACCAGATTTTGTTAAACTTTAAACTGAAATTTGAAAAGACCCCATCCCCTACCTAACATGAAAGACCAAAGCCTTGCTCAATGTTTTATCTCAAGCTTGCAAGCCAAATATTTGCTGCACAATTAATGTGGATTAAATATAACTACAAAAATATCCAATAAAAAAACAATCCATTTTAATAATGTTGACAGAAACCAAGTGACTGAGACCGGCACAGACTTTCGCATACTTATGGTCCTGAGGAAGAATGAGATTTGTTTATGGTGCACTGGCAAAGGTTCTAAGTGATAAGCTAAGGAGAAAACAGAGAATGTCTATTATCTGCTGCTTCTATCTACTGCTGTCACCCAAAGAACTATTATAGATGTCAAAAAAGGCTATGGGCCAGTCAAACCTAATGGAAAATTTTATTAAAATAAAGCTTATTACAATAATGCAGCAACTGTGTGCAACGTCCAAAACCTCGGATAAATCTTAAATTAGGAAAAGGTAAACATTGCCAAAATGCTGCCTGTTTGTCTGTGGAAAGTGTGCTTAGTGGAAAAGTGAATGCCTTTTCCTGAATCATTTAATGATGGACCCATCCCTTCCTCTTCTAAAGGGGAGGGAGAGACTAGGGAAATTTTGCTGGCGGATCTCAGTTATTTCAATCAGGCCTGCCTGAATTTCTCTTCAGAACTCATCCTCTCCCGGATAAGAACAAACAGCCAGGGGATGAGATTCCAGAGGCAGACTTATCCCTACATAAGCATGTGGTTCAGACATACATAGACTCCAAAAAGAATAATAATACACAAGCACAGTGGACTAGTTTTCTGGATATGTATGATATGTGAGTGAGCACACAATTTTTCATTACACATACTCAGATAAAAGTTCAAAGTAATAAACGATGAAACACTTTTGGCACAATGTAGCCAAGGGGTAAGAGGATGAAATAAAATGAGGCAAAACATGAGAAAGTTGAGGAGCATGGAGACCCTAGTGCACTGAGTAAGCTACATAAGCTTCTCTGATAAGACAGGATGTACGTAGCAGAGAGGTCAGAAGGCACCACTTCCTATGACGGGGCCTGGGAACCACAGTTCCTAGTCTCCAGTCATGACCCGGAGAGAAGAAGAGACAACAAACCCAAATGTTACTCCCAATGATAGTGTAACCTCTTGGTCAGATAGTACTCATCTTTTCACTGTCCTACTCTTAAGTCATTTGAAACTACTGGGTCTGCCATACATCAACTTTCCTGGATAATGACATGACAATGGCTGCGTGTCAGGACAGCTTGAGTGATATGGGCTATTTGTTGCTTCGCAAAATTGCAAAGTAACTAATGGCAAATCAAACAAGTCATTCCAAACATCCCATTTTCAATGCGACTAGGCTGACAGTATTGTTGAAGACATTCCTGAAGGGGCTACCAGGGTGAATGGATGGGAGGTATGGACAATAACCTGAAAGCACCAGAGGGACAGGAGGAATCTTACTAAGCATTCCTTTCTAATCCACCATAAAGATGCCAAAGAAAACACTAGCCCTGAGGTGCTCTGAACTAAGCTAACAATATAATCTGTCTCTTTGCTACGGTATGTCAGTAAATATGTGCATTGGCATATTTCCACTTCTTAGTCAATTGTGTTCCCCCAAAATGCATTTTTTTTCTCTGTTTTTGAGTAAATTAATTTGTAGGTGCCATAATTCCCATTTTGAAATGTTTTATCCTCCCATGAGAAAATTCCTTATTCCTTCTTATTATTAAAAAAGGGGGGGGAAAGTATCTGCAACATGTACAGTTCTAGCTTTTGCCTGTGTTTTTTCCAAATGTGAAATAAAGTAAGCAGATACAAATTTTTAAGAAGAGAAACAGCACTCCACACGTAGAGACGTACTAGACAGCCTGCTCCCTACTAAAGTCAAAGATGTCCTCTTTCATCATGTTCTAAGAGGATGGGAGTTGCGACAGGGTCATAACAAAACTCACAATTTATATGCTAACTCTGCTACTGAGGCCAAGGGCCAAGCATTTATAACATAAAGAGGACCACTGTATCCATCCATGGGCCTCACACCATGGAGAAGCCCCACATTTATTTCCATTCTGTTTAAAGGATCTGAGAGGAAAGAGTTGGTCGTAATCTGTGATCTGGCACTGTGTTGAGAGACAGAGGCAGAGGATGAGCCGCCAGAGCTGGGACAACACGCAGAGAGAGAAAGAGTGGACTTGCCTGCCACTGTGAGAGAGGCAACATGTGCTAGAGGGCTACCGGCTTCATTCCTCCACAAGCTTGTCTCTCACAGTATGGGGGCGGCTGACTGCTCAATGGCAGCACCTGGCCCTATGCTTCCCCTTTGTCAAGATCTGACTTCACTGGATTACCATCACAACATCCACCAGCTGTCCTCTACGCTACCCCCCTTCCCCTGCCCCCCTCCCTCCCTCCTTCTCAGCCTCCCTACCCATTCCCTACCCCCAGTCCGATCCCTCCAGCTGGATCCTCTCTGAATGACACCCTCTCAATCTGCCTAATTATCTCTACTCCGGCCACGCCACTGCGGCTCTCTAGGCAGCACATTCTGCTCACAGGGCGGAGCCGAGGGGCCAAAGGCTCTTCAACTGGAGTTCCTGACTGCTCACCTAGAAGGCCACACTCTCTGTGACACTATCAACCCTTCACTGTCAAGTTCAAAACTCGGGGCCACAGGGAGATCATAGAAAGAATACTTTAAAAATATTTATTGTGTATCAAGAAGAACAGGGAACATTTTGAAAAGCTTCACATTACAAGTTATTTTGAATCTATGCCGTGCTGAGTAGTGCGGTTTAGAGCTTGTTTATCATCGCAGTAACCAGAAAAGGCTGGTTGGCAGAGCTAGTGTTTCTGAGCAACTCAACGTCTTTAGCAGATATACAGAACTACAAAATCTCACTTACCCTCAAACAAAGCCAGGTTGAGCAGGGAAGGATGTTCAGCAGCTCTGGGGTTTGGACCAACACCCAACAGAACTTAAATTAATCCGCAGTATAAACAACTTTTCGAATTTATTTTACCCATTAGTTTTATGTTTTGGAGTGAACTGCTTGTGTGTTACAAGTTTTATTCTATGAAACTTTTACGTTCTGGTTTGTTAAAAGCCACACTCCGACCAGACTGACGCAGAGCCATGTTTCTGTGCATAAGCTACACAGTTATGAAGTGCCAATGGGAATCATCTTCATTAAACTAATTTTACCTTCCTTAATTAAACTATTCTCTCACAAAAAAATACATGTATAACATATAGTCAACACAAGTTGACTCAAAGGGATTTCCCTATCCCCACAATACCCTGTTTTACAACTGTAGCTGCACTTTTGTTACCACTAAAAAGGATCTTAGACTTTGATGATGATACAGTGGTCACGGCAAGGTTTGTACACTGAAGCCACAAACTAGCACATGCATTGCAGATGATTTTGTGTAACTTTTTGGATCACTTTAGAAGCAGGAAATACCACCACTCTTCAAATCAAGCCAATATATATTTTAAGTTAGTACTTAGGTTGGGAGCGGGCTGATGACGCCAGGTTGGAATACTCAACTCATTCAGACTAAAAGCATTAAATGATTTTTAATGGGTCACTGAAACAGGTGAAATGGGTATCAGAGAGTTTGTTCAATTGAATAGTTTTCTGAGGATTACTACTGTAATCCCCTATCAGCAACTCTGGCCTGCAACCTTTACTAAGTCGGCCGAGGAGGAAGCCAGCACACTCAGAGACGCATTAAAAACCTAACTAGAGAGAGAACTATGATAGAACTTGAGATTTCTTGCATGTTTGTTTTCTATACTGGGGTATCAAAGTTGTGTGTGCCAATAAGACAGAGGATACATTGGTATGTGGGGCAGTAACAATGGTAGCTACCATGCACACAGTATTACTGTCACTTGAGAGCTACCTGATGTACGAAAAAATAAGTAACAGTGGTTGGACAAGCAGGAACAGATGAACATCTGTGGAGTTCTGTGTAACAGTGGTGATTTCAAGCAAGGTTGTTTTCTACTAGTTCTCCAAATTTCTTCCAAATGCCAAAACATGTACGGGTATGTGCATTTTGTTTCTGTCTTTCTACTCTGTATTAGCCTCACTTTGCTGTGGCCTTTCTTCTCTCTCTCTTTCTACGGCCTGTTCTGATGGTGCAAGGTTACAGGCAGGTATCTGGTAGAAGAAAGGATCTTTTCTGCTGTTTTGGATCTCCTGTTTCTGTAGGCTCCCAGGGGAAAGGGGGGGTGGTGGCTCCGCCAGTCACCTCTGTCTACGACTGGTCTGACCACTCTCAGGTGGCCACGCTCCGCTCCACTGCTCTGCCCTGGTATGGGACTCTTTCTACTCTGTGTAGTATGACATTTGATGTCCCCTTCCATTAGAAATCCTTTATCTTTGCACTTTAAGTGGTTCTTTTTCTTGGCACTGAACCAGCTTAGTGATTACACATGCCCAATTCCTACATCACTAACACATGTACACATACATGTACACAGCACAAATGACTAAAGGAACACAAAAGGATGACTGAATGGTGTCTTCCAAAAGAAAACACATACCCTGTGATGAGACTGTATTAAATCTGGAGATAAATGTGTATTGAGAGTGTGGTGTTAATTTTCACTGGTAGTAAGGAAGTGCTGTTTCTGTGTGGGGTTGAAAATAAATGCTTTGCTGTGAAAATGATGTGAGATATGCTGGAAAAAAAAGACCTAGCAGCATAAAATTATACATTTACTCACTTAATGACACTCACCCATCTTGGCTCCAGCTAATGATTAAAAAAATGTGGCTGGTTACTTGTTCCACATGCAGTCGAGTTACACATTGGCTAGTGTGTGGTGGCTACTATTGGCAGAATAATCACTAAACAGAACTATGTCACTACTTTTATGTTTGAAAAAAATAAAAATAATATATATATATATATATATATATATATATAAATATATATGCCTTATTATTTGCTTGTGAAAAGTGCACTCATGGTATTGGCTCAACTTTGACCCCTGCAGTGTTGTAAACTGCAAATAACTCCAATAAAATAATAAATGTATACTGTTTTGGAGGGAAGCAGCTGGCAACCAAGGAGTTTTTGTTCTATCAGTGACTATCTCCTCCATCTAAAACACTCAAGGCATGTTTCCTAAGCTAAAGGTTTTTTAAAAAAGGACAAATGACCCCCAGGCAAGACACTGTAGGCTATTTAACTTGACTATTGTAATAGGTTCCCACACAACCCCCCTAACCAATTTGAAAAACAAAAGCCTTATCACTGTCAAAAGATGTGAAGGCTCAAAATGCCCAAAGCAGGCAGGAAACAAAGACAGTTAATCAAAAAAGTTTTTTTAAAGGCTTAAAAATAATTGCAATTACACCACACATCAAAGAATATGACACAATGAAAATAACATTGGAGAAAAAAAAACAATGAGAAAAAATGAAGGAAAACTTTACTCATACTATGTGCAGAGTAATGCAGTGATTTAAGTCTGACAGAGATCTCTAACAGGTGCAAGAGATGAGTGTGGCCAAACATGTTGAGGCTCGTAGATGCTCATCTGTGTAAGCCTAATCAATTTGTCCTATCTTTCATCACTATTATGTGAGTGTTGTTTAAATATCATTCAACAGGATATAAAAAGGGCATATTCACTGTTTCAAACTGAGTATAAGACTGGAAATCAGTCTTTCCCCTAAACATTAAAGAACCAACTGACAAATAATAGCCTGTGTAAATCAATTTACACACAAGGCCTACACTTTTGGTTTGAATGCCTTTCAAAAAGCTGAGTTTATGAAGGATTGAGGCAGGAAAAAACTCAGATTGGAGGCTTTGCTGAAAGGAAACTCTGGCCCACAGGTCTTATCCTTGTACATCTTGACATATGTTGCACTTACATGCACCGAGAGGACGAATCTAAGCATGTCCCTCCATTTTCACAAGGTCTGTATTTATCCACGCAACGGAATCCTGTGGAAGATGGAGAAATTAGTAAGGGAACCACACAACTGACAAATGATATCCACTTTAACCTTAAGAGGAGCATGCAATCTTTCAAACAATAAATCCCAGAAAAACTATAAATAATTGGAATTGGAACAATATAGGTATATGAGATACTTTTGAACTCTCCCTTATAAACTCACTGATACAGATTTAAAGAGTGTCTTCCTAGCAGGCTTTGGCACTTGTGGCATCTTGCAGGCACACCCGCATGTTTGCTGTTTACTTTATCAAAAGCAGAAAGGTTTGTGTTTTCCGGATAGAGATACACGCTGACTAATGCTGAGATTGTTTGTGCTTGCAAACTTGTTTGTCTTGGGGACGTTAATACATCTTATCTATCATTGCTCAACCGCTTTGAGGGAAAAGACACTCAGTTTTTTTTTTTAAAAGGTCTTTGTTCAGAAAGGGAGGGGGAACTTCGGCTCATCAGTGCTTTAGTTTTAACAAATTTTCACCCCGCCCCCTCACATAAAATAAATACAACTTTGGAAACATTTACGTTTAACATCACTGCAATAGCCCCCGCTTCTCAGCCAAACTTTTAAAGTGCTGCTGTTGTTACAGGAACTCTTTCTGCACCGGGGGGGTTTGTTAACTCGGTGGAGCAGCAGCGTTCATGAAGTGCCATCAGACTTCTGCAACAAAAGAAAGCCATCCCTTGCAGATGTAAATGGCAAAATATCTATTTCCCCCATATAGAAGTGTGAGCTTTATTCACAGAAACAATTGTGTGTGTGTGTGTGTGTGATATTTTGACACGTGATGGCTAAACATCTTCTGCTGGCTATCTGCTACAATTATCTGTTGCGGTTCAATTATTCCATAGGGGTTTGTTAAACGTTCTGAGATTATTGTTGATCTTTGTCACTTAAATAACTAATGAACTACTGCACAAAAGAAACAAATAAGAAGGTTTTTCACACATAAACACATCAGTGCTCATTGCCTGGATAATCAGGGGTTGCCCCGATTTTTATTAGGAACCGTTCGGTGGACGGGCTGTCCAGGCTCGTAGCCTCTAGTGCTAAGGATATTCAACTTTAAAGTGAATCAATTAGACTTACCGTCACAAATGTGCATGAACAATAAAAATGACAAAATAATCCATGGAATATTCCCTTCCATTTCGGTGGAAAAGTTTCCAGCGTTTCAAGTTGGGCTTTTAGTAGAAATACATCCTTTATAAAGTTCACATAAAAATAAAGGCTCCAAAATCGTTGGGTTTTTTTTCATAAAGTCAGCCGGAAAGCGTAGCGTTAGGTCCCAATCCCGTATTATCCTCCGCAGCTCGGCCACGGCTGCTGTGATTCTCGGATAACCTCCTGAAACTTTTGAAAAACTTTTCCTTCCCGATCTGTCCCAGCGTCTAGGTCTACTCCGCCTCCTCTCTCTCTCTCTCTCTCTCTCTCTCGCTCTCTCTCTCTCTCTCTCTCTCTCTCTCGCTCTCTCTCGCTCTCGCTCTCCCCCGCTCCCTCCCGCTCACCCCCACACGAGATAGTCTGTGCTCAGAGCTTCAACCCCCCCCACAGCACCCACCCACCCACACATACACACACACACACGCACGCACAACAAAAACGGAATAGTTTAATTGCTGAGACATTACTTGAAAAGCTGCTTTCATCATACCACAGCTGGCAGATTTAAGAGGAAAAGGCACATTTCTCTCTGTCTCCTTGATCTGCATTGAATCAACAGTTGATTGTGTGAGTTATTTTAAAGCCAGTGTGGTGCAACAAATTCAGTACTGGGAATGTGAACATAATGTTTTAAAGAAATTTAGCTCATAGACCTAGCACAGCTGCAATTAACAATAATCTTAGGAAGGCCAAAAATTCCAGGAATTGTCCTGAAGACCTGAGAAAAACCTGAAAACCACTATCCTCTAGCAACTGTCTCATTTGTAATTTATGATTCTTTTCTACAAATCCTGAACAGCAGAAGACCTGTTTTTATATAAAAAAAGAAACTCTGGAGGTTGGATGAAGGAGGTTGTACTCAGTCATTTTGCTGTGAAGTCTGGTGGTTATTTTGTATGCTGGCAATATAACTGATGGAACTGTTTTAGAGTTTTCACAGGCTACTACACTATGAAATGCTGCTCACGTATTTATTCAAAGATAACTGCTTCGAATGTCTTCAAATATTTACATTACTTTTGAGTAAAAAAACAAACAACTCCTAGATTATGTCTATACAGACGTAGCTTCTGTATTATGGCAGTCGACTCGAATGTGTCCAATCCTGTGCAAGCTTACTTGTTTGTTTGTATGTTTACAGTTGATGAATTGAGGATAAGAGAGTGAATTGTGTTTACATGATAGCAGAGAGTGCAGGCATTCCTGTTATCTCCACGGCCCATGTACTGAGCTGCAGTCCTGCTATCTCAGCCTGCACCTCCTCAGCCTATGGCAGTAGACTCATTTTCTGCAGCCAGTGTATAGTGGCTTGGTTGTTGTGCGGCACAGAGCGGAGCCGGTCGCTTACAGAGACAATAGCCTTGATTTGAATCATAAAAGGAGTCCGGCATTATGACACAGTTTCTCTCTGCAGGGGAGGGCAGCACACTAATATTCAAGCACACTGCCCTACACCACTGTCTCCCCCTCTCCATCACACTATCCCTGGTCCCGGCCTTGAATAAATTACAGGCATAGGGCCATGAATGTAGCAGACTGGTTTGGAGTGAAGTTCGTTAGTGCATGTGACGTCATCTATAGGGGTCAGTGAAAAGAGCTTGTTAGGCCTCACAGACACCTGCTTAATTTGGCACCCACCGTGTGATGAAAGTTGGGCAGTGCAAAGTTTTCAATAGCTGTGTTCAGCTTTTTGTGCACAATGGCATGATTACTTAGTCCTGTATTCTTCATTAGCACTTGTATATTTCTGCAACTGATTGAAAATCCTCTTTAAAATACCACCCGATCATACCATCTTAGCACAGGCTTGTATCCGAGATAAAAAAGTGCTCATGTGTTTCTGACTGTGTCTACAGCTGCAAGAGAAAACCTCTTGACAAGGAGGTAAAGTGTAATCCAGTTTTTTGTATGTTACAACTAGGTGTAATGAGTTGTGTTTTTGTGTTTTCATCTGGCTGTGAAATATGTCTTCCCCCCCGGGGATGTAGTACTCCCAGCTCACTCTGGCAGGTGTTGGCAGTGTTTTGACTGGCTTCCAGTTGGAGAAGGTCCCAAGGAAAGATTTCTCAGTGTGCTCAGGGACAGACAGTTGTATTTACAGTGTGTTGCTATCTAGGCAGTCTACAAATGTCTCATGTGCCTCATTCCTCCGGAAAACTGAAGACCTTGATCATTCCATAAAAAACACCTGCTGGCTTCTTCATGGCTAACAATGTTTTTTACAACTAAAATATCACAAGTGGAGGCTATTACCAACCAACATGTTATTGCAACAATATCTTAACATGATCCAGATAAGATAGGTGTATCTTCCTGTTTCTTATAAGAGCACCAAACATACTTTCTAATAGTCCAAATAAAATTTTCTTCTGACTGAATTTTGAATATGTTGTACTCCTGTTTATATTCTTTTATCGGCGTCAAGTATTTCAGCAATGCTGCCTTCTCAAATTCTCAAACCCCTGTGTGTAATCAAAAAAAAATCAAACAGTGCTGTTGAAAGGTCCCCACAAGACTTCCAATTTTCTTCCCTCTTCTCTTGTTTGAGAGGATTAAAATCTGTGCTGCTTGACTCCAGAAAATAAAGAGCCAATGAGAAAATTCCTGTTTGTCTTCTTTCTCTCTGAACTCATTAGTGGAAGTGGCTGCTCTAGCCCTTCCCTCTGGAAATATGACCTTTCCTTGATTGTTTCAGAAATGAAAGAGAACAGTGAACATTATCTTGTGTGAACAACACCCGAGGGACAGCCTCTTGTTTCTTTGTGGGACAGTATAGTCTGTAAATTGTAATTTTTATAAATTCTTAATCATGTTAAATCTTTGCCTTGTTATCTCTTCTGTCACTGACCCTCTTTCTCCCTACTCTCTCTCTCTCTCTCTCTCTCTCTCTCTCTCTCTCTCTCTCTCTCTCTCTCTCTCTACACACACACACTCACACAACAAAAAATAAGTCAGTGTTTTGTTTGTACTGGAGAGAAAGTGTGAGAATGGAAGCCCTGGCGATGAAGTTCTCGCGATCTCCAATCACACACACACAAAGATGTGACAGGTCAGGATTTATAACTCTGTTCTCTGTTGGAAAGAGAGCAGCACTCGTCTTTGAACAGTTGTTAGCATTGCTCATCATTAATAGATGTAAATCTGAAGAAATAGCAAGACTGAATTTGATCAGGACATCGCAGTGTACACATTTAATATAGAGACAGCCTTTCTAGCACCACCTTTCTGTTTTTGTATACCCAGCTGTACAAAGTACTCTGTAATTCCTCCCATTAAGCATTTGATACCTTGGGATAACATGCACTATTGTGACGCACATTGCTAACAGAAAGGCTTTTATCCAGAGCTGCATGTGAATGATACTGTACGTTTGCAGTGTCAAGAGTGAAAGCTGACCAAAGCCTGTTAAGTGAAGACCACCCATGAGTGAGAGGCAAAATGGTATGCTCATGCTACCACTATCCTTCTTAACACAGTCTTGCTTTGCACTCACAAGGCAGGGGAGTGTGTCCATACACTGCAGGGGTCACTTAGACCAACATAACATAATATTTCTCTAAAAATGTGACTTTGAATACCGTGCGTATGAGAGATAAAGCTCATGGAACGTGTGGAGGTGGACATTTAAACATTTCTCAGAACATTTTTCATACTTGACATACATCCTTGGGAAAGACACTGAATCCCAAATTGGGATGCTCCAGCACCTTGCATTATAGCTCGCTTGCCATTGGTGTGGGAGTGTGTAAATGGAAAAAAAGTGCTAGATAAATGCGGCCCATATACTATTCATACAGTGACATTTCTTTCATAACAACTGTTCAGTATCAAGTAGAGCTACCAGTAAGAGCCTACGTTTGGTGTGGTCAGCAAGCGCCCTCCTTTCATGCTCGGTGGCCTTTCAGTGCTAGCACGCTCCATGTGATAGGGGTGCTAACAGGCAGTGTTTGTGGACACAGTGGACGTGATGACTTTACCACCCAGGCCAGACTGATTTATGTGGGAAAAGCCCTAAGAGCACCCACAGAGAGTGTGGAGAGGATTAAAAGCCCCTCTGCAAAACCGGTCATGGCCAATCAGCAGCTGAGACCCCCTACAGACAGATGTCGGGGCCAATTGTAGCACAGTGTTCAGGTTGATAGTCTGGATTGTCTTCTTTATTGCTGCTTCATAATTGTATGATCTCTTTATCATTCAGGGTCTGTGGGTAAGCACTTCAGCTTCAAGTGTGGTGGGCTTCTGAGGTTTGAAGAGATGGTAGGCACACTTCTGATGTTGTCTCTGCGTGTGACGAAGGCACAACAAGCCCCAATGAACATGTGCACACAACACGTGCACAACGGTATCCCACAGTGATAAGACAACTTATCTTTATTTCTGGAAAGTTGTGATTGTCAGTCAGAAAAGGAACACCTCTTCTTTTCCCAGGACTCTTTTTTTGGGGAAGATACACAACCAAAAAAAGATATTCCTCTGGTTTCTGTGCTCATGTAGGTTTTTATTTTCAACATTTTAATTACTAATTGAATGTAGCAAGGTAGAATTTAGATTTATGCATTTGGAGGTTACTGTGAAAACTGTGTATTTATATAATTATATTAATGTTATACTATTCTTGTTTGTGTTTTGTCCTGATTGTCACTGTGCTGCTAAGTCTAAAGGTTTTGAATATACCCCCTCTCTTAATATAATGTATTTTAATTATTTTATATCAATGTGATTGATTTGTTTGCTTCATATACAGGACATCTTGCTACATGGCGCTTCCTCAGTCCCTGATTCATTCATTTGTCATCATACACACTAAAAAAAAACTGGTTTCTTTTAGAGTTGTGTGTGTACTCATACTTTCTGTATCCTCTTTCACCGTTCACCACTCCATTCTTTTCTTCTTTTCCTTCCTGCCACTCTCTTTGATACACACACACACACACACACACACACACACACACACACACACACACACACACACACACACACACACACACACACACACACACACACACACACACACACACACACACACACAAACTAACTTAGAGACTGGGGCTTTTTGCCTAAAGTAAACACATGTGAATGATGGATCTTTCTTTAGATTGTGGGAAAAAGTGTTTGACTTTCACACAAGCGCTCTAAACGGCTATTAAATCCTGTATGTGTACACAAGTCTTGTACCTTCAGTACAGGGACAGAGAGAAGGAAGGGAATAGATTTTCTACCTATGGGAATCTTTTGTTTTCTGACATTTTCTGTCCCAGAAGACAGTGGGACACACAGACACAGAGATCTTATGGACTAATTTACAGGAATAATATCCTTCTCTCCAAGATCCGATCCTCTGTCACTAATCAAGATTAGAGATTTTTTTGTTCCCTTTGAGATATAAATCTACAGACGGGTGGACTCAGTGGAAGGTCTGGAGGCATTTGCATCCACAGAGCAATGAGAATGGAGGCCATAGAGAGCAATGGACATCTCTGTGCAGGAATGTATTGCAGACGGAGCTGGAGACTGGCCAGCTGGAGGAATTCAGAAAGCTATGACTCTGTTTCCGTGTGAAATAGCTACTTAAGACCACTGTGAACAGCTGCCGGACAGTGCCCCCTCTACCCCCACCCTTCCACCTCCTCTCTCCCTCCGTGGGGCTGTAAATCTTGAAGGAGAACGGAGGTGCTGGCGACTTGCTGAAAGGGATCCAGGGAGGATCCTGGGGTTTAGTGCAAAAGGTCAGGTCTGTGGTAGCCGGCCCCGGTGCTGAGACTCTGGGCTGATACCTACTGATGACCCGACACACACGCTTGAGGCTGGGATGCTGTCCACCCTGGATCTTTACTCTGTTGTCAGGATTAACTGAACTGGTGTAAGGAACAAGAGGGCTTATCTTAACGAAAGGCAGAAGGTCATTTAAGCCATTTTACAAAACCATGTTCAAATCCATGTAATCTGACAAATAAAGCAGAAAATAACTTCAGTTTGTCCACCGAATTATTGCAGTGACAGCCTTGGAAAGTGTTTAGAGTGGCATATGCTCCACTAAAAATGTCAAATAAAAGACATATTGAGAAAAATGACTGAATTATAACAGCGACTGATCCCACATTTGCCTCTGAAAAACAGAGGAGAAAGACGTGGAGGGGTCCCGAGCTCTCTGTTCATCCTCTGTCCCTCATGAGTCAATTGTTGGGGAAGCATGGTGTCAACCCTGTGCCATCAATCACCCCTTTTCAGAGGAGGGCAGACAAGGCGGGGACCCGCCTCCCAGGACAGGGGGGTGGAAGTTCTCATGCCCTCCCCGCCTCCTGAAGCCCCGCGCTGCTACAGACAGAACTCCGACAGCTGGTCTGGCCATTAGGGGTAGGCCGAGACCTGAGGGCCCCCGCACAGCAGCAACAGCTGCCAGCCCACTGCCCCCAACTGCCCCACCAACACAGCTCTATAAAATCTGTATTAGAACAGCAATTTATTGTCATTCCTTTACATTCCTTCACAAAGATGGCCACATTACACATCATAATCAATTCCTTTCACTACAGCACTGTATGCTCTGGTAAATATGTGTAAAAATTCATGTATGTAGGCCTATTTTTCTGCGGCACATGGTTTTGTAAATGTTATTCATTTAGGGAAACATCATTCAGTTTTGCATGGGCACTTGACTAGCAATTATGTAATTTTGCTCTCAGTGGGTGGCTGAGTTTTACTTGTTTTGAAGCCATATTTCCGTACTGTTCCCAGAGCTGAAGATGAGGGTGTAATCTGATAGGACAAAATTTAGGTTTAATGACGTGCTGATTTATACAAATTACAATACTCTTTAATAGTACAACATTTTCTCTGAGTCATCTCAAAATATAGAAATCCTTGCTATATCCAAAAGGAGAAACTAAATAGAGGGAATCATGACAGGGATTGTTAGAACATTGCTTGTATGTTAATTACATATTTTATTTTACATAATATGTTTGTTTATTCATTGTTTATTATTGTTACTATTACAGTAATTAATGTGTTTAATCCTTCAATTATTTATACCCACTTACTTTCAGGGTCACAAGGGGCTGGAACCTTTTCTAGCTGACATTGAGTGAGAGGCAGTGATATTACTGAAACCTTGTTTATTCACATTGCTTGTATTTCCAACAGCAACTGACTTGCTTTATATCCATTAGAGATAATGCCCCACTAAAACCAAACCAAGTTTTAAATTTATATCACATACTTGTCTAAATGGTTAATTTTTTTGATGTGATTTGTCTTGCAAGCTCTTTCAGCAAGGTTTAGTAATTTTGGTCCAACAATGAAACCAACGCAAGGTAATATTTACCAGGCTGTGACTCTATTTACAATACAAATATGTCTGTGTCTATGTGATTTCAGAATGAGCTTTCATTTGAAGATTGCTGTTTGCAAATGCATGCTGATTGAGATAAATGCATGAGTATACTCAGTCTTCTGAGTGAATGTGTGTGTTCCACTGAGTGAGAGAAAGAGAAGAGACTAGAGCGTTAGAGGAGATTACGCCACACTCCCTTAGGGTCCTTGTTACTCATGCACTACTGGTAGCTGAGCGGTTCCCACACTTACACACTGAGGTGAGAGAGGCTGCACCCGCAGCCCCACCTGTGCCTCTACGTGTCCCAGCAGAGCCCTGCTGAGCCAGGATCTTCCTTAAGAAAAGAACAGGGAGAAAACATTTAAGCTAGTGCGCAATCAAAACAGCTAGTGAGTAACAATGCCAGTAGACCACTAAGGTATAATTACTACTAAAGCGACCAAGAATGGGATAATTAGCTTGTACCATGCTTACCCCCAAACCCACCAACTGTTCCATCTTAACATGCATTTGAACATAGTTTGAAACAAGTGTTTTTTGCCACAAACACATTAATCTCTTTGTATGCTGTATCAGAGATACCATAGACAGCAGTTTAATTTTGAGGTCTTACTGTGGAAATATTTGTTGTTGGTGTGTTTTGCCAGGTTGACCCATCATCAATGATATTATGGCTTTGTCGATGGACAGCGGTTGTCTGGTATGAATCTTGCCAATGCTGCCCAATGTGAGAATGACTCCTTGCCAAAATCAACAAGTCTGCTTGCTCCGTCAGCCAAGCAGCGTCTGATCACTAAATCCATCATAGAAGCCCCCAGCCCTTTTGTTCGAACCCACTGAAGCGGTGTGAGATTACATGTGTGGTTATTACCCCCACCATCATCCTCTTCATCACACTGGATGGGTTGCGGAAGGCAGCAGCAGAACTAGATTCGGTTAAAGATGTTATCATACGCAGACACGCCACACCAGCTGTTTAAAAAGTGGCTAATGATTCTCTGTGGTCAGCTTAGGGACTGAATGCAAGGATCAAGTAAAGAAAAAAAGGGGTGAATTTAAGAAATGGAAGGTTTATTGGACACAGATTAAAAGGTGTATGCCACATATCTAGGCTATGGTTAGCCTAGAGGCACACTTGAGTGATAAGGAAAGCAGTAATGGAATAAGACAAGGTGGGACTAAAGTGAAGTGTTTGGGGTCGATATGGCTTAAGTGCTGTGTGCCTGAGGGCTGACTATGCTGCTTTTAAAAGGAAGCTCTTAAAGGTTTGTTGACTACTGTCGGTAGTTTATTCCAAACACACCATCTGGGTGCAGTCAGGCAAAACCACCCTGATAGATTATCTATTGTGACAGGGACTTATTAGCCTCTCTCATTGAGAAAGACTACTGAATTAATCTTTATCTGCATAATTCTCATTTCATTGCATTGTTTTTATATATTGAGGTAAAAGTCCTGCTTACTGTTATCGTAATAGTGTTGTCATTTTGCTCTTAAAATATGGGTCACATGGGTCAAGTTATGTGTTTGAAGCAAGTGGTAGCCCTTTTCAGAAACAATTGGATGTGGTGCAGAGTGGGTGGAAGGGGTGGCTGCAAGCAACAAACATTCCACACCGCACCACCCAGGGGCAAAGAAGAGAGGAGGGCTTGTAATTCCACTTTTATTAAAACATGTTGAAGAAAAACAACATGCTGGTCCATGGCAGGAGGAGGAGAAAATCAGCGTGACAGCTGGATCAAACCTCCCTCCCACTATCTTGAAGCTTGTGCCTCTAAGCTTCCATGGACGTTTCTTCTTTTTTTCCATCCTTCCCATCTTCCCTCTCCATCTACTGTTGCTCAAACAGCTGTCCAGCCAGCCAACTCCTTTAATCTCTCTTCCTTCATTTGTTCTCTCCCGCCCATCTTCTCACCCCCACTCTATCAATCTCTGGTTCCTCCATTTCCTCTCTCATGGCCTTACTATCTGTGTTCATCCACCTCATGTAAGCCCCTCACAACTGCAAGACCCACAGATTTTGCTGTCTGGAAGCTCTGTGAGGCTCCTCCCTCACTGCTTGTCTTGTCCTGTGTTTTGCTTGGTGTCCTGTTGCTTTAGGTAAAGGTTGTGTTCCTGGGTGGATCCCAGGCTGTGTAGTGCTAATCTCTGCTGAATGCCCCTACACCATTATTGAGGCTGACTTTTTTGTCTGGTCCATTTTACAACCATGCCTCTGGCTGAACTGACCCCAGTGACCTGGTCACTGTCTCCCCAGCAACTAATGAAGGAGGTGTGATAATGCATGAGAGAGGAGGTTTCGCCTCAGGATGGCCTGGCTATTGGGCCCAAGGCAGACACCATCAGCCTGTCACAAATAACTGACATATTCAATTCCTCTGTGCCTGCTGTTTAGTTATATTAATCTTACAATATTAATCGGCTGCATATGTGCTCCCCTGATGCTTCTAAGCCAGCTGGCATTTCCAAAGGAATGTTGAGAATATAAGGTCAGGAATGCATTATGCATAGATACAAAGTACTGGATTATCCAGCATCCTGACAAAACTTTGACTTAGCTGCAGCCATCTTCCCAGGACTCTGCGGAAGAGAAAGGCAATCCAGACAATCCAGACATTCCTGGGTCCTGTTGTGCTCTCTCCTACTCTCTAATTTAAGAGCAGCTGTCAGGCCCTGCAAACCCTCAACCATCAAAGCTGGATGTAAGGAGGTGGGGGTAGGGTGTGTGAGGAGCACTGATGCCCCCTATCACACTTTCCAAGCTTGTGGCTCTGACTCACAACAGAACACCTGCGGCAGGTAGGTTGGAGGCTAGATTACAGGATCGGGAATAGTCACTACATGCTCCAACAGTAAAAACAGAAGTCAGTAAGTTAAGTGATGGTCCATGTAAGAGAAATGCACTTACCAACCACTAAGACCTGGTCCACACTAATTTGTATAATTTGAAAGTACATGTTAGAATTTATCATATAAACCCCCCAATTTTGACAGAAGAATATCTAAAATACTAACCTCTTGTCTAATAGTTCAGGATCTTGTGCTGGCGTGATCAGTTCTTTACTCTTGCTCTGGAAAGAATGCATTGGAAACACTGGGAAGATGATTGGTGGTAATAGAGAGAGCTCCAATCAGTTTGTGTTTATTTTGCCATTTGTATGTCGAACCTCTTACTTGCAAACTCTGTTTTCAAATATATCAGCATTATTATGGGCATGACCAAACTCCTCCAGAAATAGGTTCAGAGAGTGTTGGAAATGTCAGAAGTTGGTGCAGTTCTCATGTATTCTTGGACCTTCTTTGTGGTTCTCACACTGGAAA
Source organism: Dicentrarchus labrax (assembly GCF_905237075.1). Classification (NCBI taxonomy): domain Eukaryota; kingdom Metazoa; phylum Chordata; class Actinopteri; family Moronidae; genus Dicentrarchus; species Dicentrarchus labrax. Next base: position 11,662,646 of record NW_026136722.1, read on the forward strand.
GCAAAGGCTCCTGCTGAGTTGTTTGGACTGAGTCAGGCACCTGCTGCTTTGAGGAGAAAAACAGTCCTTGAATCACCTGTTGCTTGATTCATTCACAATTCTTGAGTCAGAGCAAAGAGCAGTGATTGCATTTTGTGTCATGAGATCCCATATCTTAGAGACTTCTCACAGTGCCATAGTTTCCCTCCCAGCATAGCCAAACTTCAAAGAAAAAATGCCACAGAAATGATATAAATATATGAGGAAATTGGATTGAAGATTTAAACATTTAATAACTGAAACTCTATTATTTGATATAAAACTTGTCATGTGAGATCATGATGTGGAGCAACTCTGTGTATTTAGGTGTGCTTCTGGGTTGAAGTTCTCACACTCTGGGGAACATGTTGAGACACGAAGTCCCCGGGGGATCCTAGATGTGGTCCACACTCTGCTCTGTACTAACCCCTAATTACACTATTGGCTCCGCAATGGGACATAATTACTAGGAATCGTTCTGTGATTCAAGCTAGTGGATGCCAATTGATTTATTTTCCCTCTCCTGTCTCCAATGCATATTCATGCACTCAGACATGCTACTACAATAACATGTTAAGTATACAGTAAATAGCCCAGATAGGGTCACCCACCCAACACAAGATTACCCAATGTCTTGTCAGAGGTGACTAATGTAGCAATTTATTTTGCTATGCTAGCCCAAACTCACAAATTGTCTTTTATACGTGTTGCATTTGCAGTTGGCAGATCAGTAATACTGGATAGTCTCTGGACTTTTGTAAGTTAAAATCTTTCTTTTTAGAGTCTTTGTAAATATGGACACAGGCTTCTTTCTGCTTAGCAGTGGGCTTTGGAGGTGGATTTCCCACACATATGAGAAAGGCCATCTTGGGGGTCTCCTTGACCTGCGCTCCCATGGAAGTGCTGTTTCGACAGCTTGTTCTAATTCCCTTGTCTCTCCAAGCTCCTGTAGGACAAACACGGAGGAGGAAGCACTGAAGCCCCACATTGCTACAATAAGAGCAGCCTTAGGGGCACAAGGAGGAAGAGGGTCAATGCAATCACAGTGGGGCTTGAGGCACAGGAGTGAGGGGGTCACAAATAAGGGAAGTAGGTAGCCCACGCCCTCATATACTAGAGAATTTCTCTCCTTCACATGGGGTCCGCTCTTTTTGTGGTTTTACACAAACTGGCCTCCAGTCCCAGACTGTTTGAAGTTCTTCTGAAATCTGAGTCCTTGGTTTAGATCTCTTTCCTCAGAGCGTGCTGGTCCTACCCTCAACTTTAATGTTTCCATGTGTAATATTTCCAGTGACAGTGTGTAGGAGTGATCTGGAGAAAGCAATGGGAGTTCATTTTCAAACACAGCAGACAATAAAGAAAATTGTTTCGAAAAAACTGAAGTGAATTTCTGGATCTGTTGTAATTCTCTTACAAAACAAATCACATTTCACACACCGCAATTAGGCACCACCACCCTTGTGGTTGCTGAAATCAAGGCTGAATGAATGAATGCAAGGCACTGTTTAAATAATGATCAGATCTGACACTCAGGAAGGCAACATCAAAGAAGAACAAAACGTAGCAAGTCCTTAGGAAACCTTTCGTTGACTTAAAGTCAGAAAGTCCCTGCTGTGACAGCAACGAAGGGGCCCAAGTGACTAATGCCTGGATTTCCTTTTTAGCACAGCCCTCGCAAAATAAATTTTCCATAATGTCATATGTTGGACAAAGAAACATTGAGCGGATAGCCGACTTTAGTGAGTGATAGTGAACGACGATAATGTTTTCCATTTGGGAAATAGTACTGAAAAGTACAACTTGAAGTTAAAAGTCGTTGTCATATTGCAGTTAGTGCAGTTTTCAGATTTTGATTCATGTGATATTTGGAAGGGCAGGACCTAGACTGAGTTGAGTGAAACGTTTGAACAGGTGGGGGTTTCACTGTTTCACACTCTGGATTTTGAGTTATTTGGATGTTTGGTCTTCTCTACACACGTGTTGCTCACACAAGATCTATGCCCCGGCTTTAACAAGGCTAAAACCTGTTTCATCTCTCTGTCCTGATGGGGGCTGTGGCCTGAGTGCTGGCGTGTTCAAAGCAGCAAGAACTCCTAAAGTGACAGGCACTCAGGGCATACAATCCTCCTGATGACAGAAACACATGCTCTGTGTGGGCCAATGGTTGGCTTTATGGCCATAAGTGACTCAGCCTGGCACCCTGCACATTCTAATGTTCCATCATTCAGTCACGTCCAGCTCTCTACATCCTCCCTTGACTCTTCTTAAACCCTGATGAGACTTTCTCTTTCTTTTCCTTTCCTCACTAGGCGTGTCACAGCTAGGCCACTGTGCAGGTTTCAGTAGCTTTAATGTTTGAATGAATAAGCTCTCGGTGTTTCCCATCTTAGCTCTGTGGCTCCACATGCAGATGGCAGGCTGTGGGTATTTGTTTATGCTGCTGAGTGAGGGGACTCTGTGTGGGAAAAGCTGCTCTCCACGGTTGGGATCGATGAGGGAAAGATAAGAATGCTCAGTGGCCTTGGCTGAACATGCATGAAAACCTTTTTCCTGTGTGAGAACCTCCTCCTCAATTTTGTAATTTCTCCATAATATGAGCAGCAGTAAGGTCACCCTGAGAACTGTTCACTGGGCTGCAAAAAACAGGAAAGCATTTGAGGGCTAAGGAACAGATCAGCTAGAATGGCACTCTCATATCAGTTAAAGCACTGGTGAAGTTGCGTGTAAGTGTAGCATACAGTAGCTGTTGCTATATTTTAATCTTCTCCAAAACACCAGATGTGGCCAGCAGATGTCCAAAATGCCATAAAACTATTACAAACAGCTCATGCAGTGTAATCATTGTCTTCTGAAACCAAATGTTCCAAAATTACAAAACAAGCCCAATATCCGTCATTTGGAAATTCCCACTTTGTGTTTGTTTTAATTGTGTTACAAGAGTCTGACATATTCTCCTTCATTGCTCCTTCATTCATGACTATTTTAGAGAGTGATTGAGGGGCAGTTATACTATAATAAATGAATTCATTGGATAATAGTAATAATAATGTAGGGGAAATCTAGCATAAAGTAAATATTGGGTACTTCACAGTACTTAATTCAATCACTTGGCTTCAGAAGAGCAGAGTAATTTTCCCCTCTTTGAAATTCTGTAAACATGTTCTTTGGGCCCTTTTGTTTTTTGGAGAAGGATGAAACAAAGCTGTTGCTATTCAGTACATTGCAAAACAAGAGAAATAATACATTTAATAATAACAGAATACATTTCAATAATATTTTAAGGCTGAAAATACAAATTTTTTGCAGTGTGCCATTTTCTCTTTCTTTCCTATTTTAAAAAAATGTGAAACAGATTTGTACACACCGCAAGAATCCTGGAATTTTTAGAGTGTCCCTGTGTTTTTGAATCTTTCCCATCAGCACTGGTGCTTAGCGTGGGAATCAAGGGCAGCGATAGGAGGATGTGGGAGAATAAAAACTCTCTCTCAGTCAAACACATAACATTTATAGGAAAGAGGCTCCGACAGGGAAGGAACTTTAACCTCTTTCGCTCTACTCCTCTTCTTCCCTAAAGTCATAATTTTAATCTAAAATCTTCTGTACTGTACTTGTGTCAGCCTTGAGTCTCTGGGAACTCAACGGTAGATGTAGGATAAGACAGTAACCTGTCCATACTTGATCTTCCATCCCCATCTTCCACTTAAGCTTATCGAACTGATCACAATCTCTCACTTATCACACTCACTGTCTTAAAAACATCAGCACACTCCCTTGCATACTACTCACTGCCTGCTGCTGTCACATTTATATAAGATTTACAACTAGAAGACTTAACTGCATAACTCTCAGATATCATCCCTGCATCCAGAGTGAAGTCTGTTGAATAATACCTCTGGGAATTGGTGTTCAAACTACTTTCCCCCTCTATCTGTATCACGTAATGAAGGCCTTCTCTCTTTGCCCGATAGCAAATATATATCACCTTTAACAGGCACACATTCCAGTGCTAGCGCCATGGAAAAACACAGAGCAGGAGCAAGGACATTGTTCTCAGAGTGAGTATAGGGACAGAAAGAAAGAAAGGCAGGGGGTTGGAGAGGAAAGTTAAGTAAGAGAGAGTTTGAGAAAAATGAGACTCCATGGGCTAAAACTTAAGAAAAGGTCAAGATCGAGAGAATGAAATTCTGTCTTACTGTTTTAAATCAACACAGACAAACAGGGTGACTTGAAGAAGTCATAAAGACAGCATATGCACAGTGAGTGTGTCAGCCTCTTTTCTGGGCCTCCTTTGTGGTGGTTGAAGCAGCCCTGTGTGTGGTCTGAGTGGTTCCCGTCTTCGAGGAGTGAGCAGATCTCGCAGACACTTCAGACTGCAGTCTCACACACAGCCTCTGATGAGCACAGAGCAAAGAAGGAGAGGCCCAATAAACAAGGCCTGTTTGATCCAGCCGCAACTCAGAAGCTTGCCAAGTTCCCTTTGTCTTAGAGAGGACACCACAGCCGTCACACAGACAGCCGTCTACCCACTGCTCTGAGCTGCTGTGAGGGGCATCATTCACATGCCAGTGGAGGAGAGAGAGAGAGAGAGAGAGAGAGAGAGAGAGAGAGAGAGAGAGAGAGAGAGAGAGATATGAAGAGACAACAATGTGGCTTGAAAACTCAGAGAAATGAAGAAGCTAAAACAATCTGCAAGTGCATTGCTTCACTGTTAATGTCTGTGTCTCTGTTTCATCACCCAGTGCTCTCTAAGCAGCTGCACAAGGCTGTTGCTACATGCAGGTGATTAGGTGGTGATACTCTTTCAGAGCTGTCTCACATGGTCTTCATCATTATGAGATTGACTCAGCCCATTGCTGCCGAGGAGACACTGGAGGACTGAGTTTGCAAATCCTTGCGAAATATGCAAATAGTGAAAGCCAAATCCAGTAAATTGGATACTGTAGATAAGTGGAAACAGAATATTTGTGGCATTGTTCTTTCAGACAGCAATGTCCTCTAAATACTGAACTTTTTAAAAAAACCAGTAAGATCCTATTGTTTTATCTGCAGTGGGATGTAAACTTCAAAGGAAAGAGACACATTTTAACAATACTGGTTAATATCATGATAGCTCCCCTGATATTTTTTGTCAAAAAGGAAAAAAAAGAAAAAAAAGACTTTCCTTTAGTTTTCCTTTCTGTTTTTCCTATTATTAACAGACCAGGGTGAAATTAGTGTCTAATTTAAATTTTTGTGGCTCTAGGTTTTTGTACATCATCAGCATCAGCTATGAATTCGTTCAACCAGGCCAAGGAATTCACCTTACCTGACCCTAATGCATGCGCACAATAACTCTCGGCAAGCCTCTTCAGTTTCACAGAGAAGGCTAGCCAAACTGTCATATTGTATAATGAAAATGGGGATTCTGGGCTGGAAAATGCTTGTGTTCTATGCCCCTTGGCCCAGTGATGGTTGGAGAAGCAGAGCTGTGCTTATCTTAATGAAATACCATTTTGTAGAGTCAATCTTCTAAGTCGGGTTTTGTGTGTGCTAGATCCCTGTGTTCATCTTTAGATAGGCTGAAACTCTAAACTGAGGCCATCAGGTGCAACCAGCACGACTATTTCCCACAGTTGTGGCCCAGGCGGCAAGGGCCAGATATCTGACACTAATCACCCATTAAAAGTATAATGCTGTTTTGCGCCAGGCAAGAGAGAGCGACAGTGACAGCTGCTGCTACTACGTCCAACTGAGGGATTCTAGGAACACAGACAAAACCCCTCTAGAAGACTAGGGAATTGTACTTTTTTCTTTTTCTCTTTCCAACGCTACAGTGCAGTAAATGAGACTGTGAACAAGCGTAAGTGAAGAGAAAAAAAGAGGTGGGCATAAGATGATAGGGATTTCTGAATGAAATATATCACACTGAGGAAGAGTAGACTGTCACTCATTCAAAAGATGAGATGGGAAAAGCGAGTAGGATGATCCTCAGATCAAAGCTTATCCCTCTGTCTCCGGTTCAGCATCTTCCACTCAATGTATCATTCTTTCTTTCACTTCTGTCTCTCAGTGCAATCTTATTGCCTTTAGTGGCCTTCTGGAGGCCTGATGTTGTGCTGGCCCGTGCTTTGGTCACAGATCGGCGTTGGGTTTAACAGCATGTCAAAGAAAGTGCCATTCCACGGGCGTCTGCAAGAGGGGATCAATGTTAAGCCAAAGAGAGCGGTTTCAGGGCAGCTTTAATGCAGCACCTGTCAGGGCTCAGCTCAGGCCCAGGGTTCTGCAGGACCCTGCCTGTGCAGCTGTGGGTCCAATCTGAACCTCGGCCAGAGACAGAGGCCAGGACCCACTCTATCCCCTCCCTCTGGCTTCTGATCTGTCACCACGCATAACAATGAAGCTCCTCTGTGGGTGCTCTGACCTCAGCAGGCCTGTAATCTAATGATATGGAATATGTCTGTGGTGATCTAGTGGGTCCAGGAATGCAACTTGCACAAGGATGCTTGGCTTCAAAACAGTCTTATGGAGTAGTTGCAGTTCGAGACTGTGCAATTGTGTGACAGGCAAAACACGTGTCAAAACATTCACAAATTGTAAGCTGTATCTGATTCTCTTGTTCGTTATCTTTTTGACATAATAATTATAATACATTTAATTTATAGAGGGCTTTTTTAGAAACTCAAAGACACTTCACATAAGTTAATAAAAAAATAACCTTTCTTATTCCCTTTATCTTGTTATATACATATGTTATATAACATACATGCATGAATAAGGAAAAGACAGATGATCAAGAAAGCAGAAGAAAAGGAGCAAGAAGAATTTGAAAAAGAAAAAACAAATCATAAATCTGACATGGTCTCTCGGGACTAAATGTTTCAGACAATCAGTCTAAATTACTATTGTAAACATCTAGGGGTTAAACATCCACTAAAAACACACAAGTAGTTTTTTTTCCTGCTCTCTTGAATGGAAAAAATGCATGGCCCCCAGCACCTCTCTCTCAGAACGCTGGTCTCTTGAGATAGGGAATATTAAAGAGGCTAATGTGACTAGAGGGTTCTGGGCTGTCCTTGCAGGGACCCTGCTTGTGAATGTCCATTTATAACCAGATTGGTTCAAATAAGCAGAGGAAGCAAGAGCTGCACTTTCCCACAGTACTGCAGGAGGCCAACGCGACTTCCCCTTTATAGTTCATGACTGCATGGAAACTGCACTCCCACTAAGAGCGCACAGAATGGGCGGACTGGTGGACCGTGGCAGCCCAGATAACACAACTTGACCAACACTGAATCTGATTAGCCAACTTGAAACCAACCATGCACGCTGATAGTGGCAGCACTGGTCATGGAAAGACTCATCAGCCTGAAAATTAGATTCCCACCACACAAGTGATAAATGCATCAGTAGGCTATTTACTCTGTGGCAACACAATACAATCTGGGGGCAATGTGAAAAGCAGCATAGTTCCCTTTTATTAGATTTTCTGATATAGCTATTTATCATAGGCCGTCTCCGTGACATGCGTGGGATTTTTAAAGGTCCAGTGTGTAACATTTAGGAGGATCTACTGACAGAAATAAATAATAATAATATGAAAATCAGTTTTTCCTTTGGGGTAATAATTTAACATCATTCAAACTAAATATCATTAGAGTGGAAGCCTTGTGGACTTGTTTATTTGTATCATTGAAAGTTTACCTAATCCAGTCTCTTTTTTGATGTCTGGTGAAGCAATGACAATTTCACCCAACTGCACTTTGAAATCATGACCACTTTCTGCTCCAGGTAACCAAATCTACTCGCCACCTGCTACCACCCAGTTGTGCCCAGGTTTTCTCTTTACAACAAAGCCTGTGTGACCGCCACATCAGTCCAACTCACGTTCCCTTCTCAACATGACTCCTCTGAGGCTCGTCATCTGCACGCCTGTGTCTTTGCCCCTTTGTGCTTTTTTTTGTTCTGCAGCAGGTCTGTTTTGTGGGTATCTTATTTCTTATGCTGCAGCTTGCGGCCTATGACTGGACTGTTTTCGTTCTGGTTTTTAAAACTTCTGTAGCCTACACTCTGGAGGTTGTGACCCCTGTATGTGTGTGAGTGACAGGAAGGAACGGAGTCTTTTAAGAGGATTTACTGTGAATTAGCACGCTGATTTGATGCTCTTTTTCATCGTGCTGTGTTCCAGCGAATGCAGACTGCTCTTGCCTCTGTACAGATGGGCAGATTGCATTTCAGCCACTTTTTAAAAAGCCATCCGCACAACGGATATATTTTGGCAGTGTCATTGGTCAACTGTCACATCTGTCAACTATATTCTTTTGAAGTTGAATTTTAAAAATATGTATGTTCAAAAATCTAATCTCTGCATAATTATTCACACTAATCCCCTCTGTTTACAAACTCACAGTATTCTGACTTCACAGACGGGAATCATTCACAAGTATGCTGAGGGAAGGGCGCCTGGCCACATTTGATATCCTCAAAGTACAATAGGCAGTGAAAAACAGCACCAGAGTAATCTTTCTTGTGTTTTCACATTTTCTTCAAGTTCAAATTGAGAGAAGGGCACAATGGTTGCCGGTAAAGTGAGCCAGCTCTCTTTAATCAGTTTGGAGGGCAGCTGTGTAGCAAAGACTCGACAGTTACCATCCAGCTGGCTCAGACTCTGGGAACCAGCGCGAAAGGCTAAGATGCACTTTACACCATTACAAGCCTATGCATGGTTGCTGTCTCTCTCTCTTTTTTTTCTTGCTCACTCTTCTCTCCCTCTCATTCTCTTTCACACACACAGATACACAACAAGATCACACCAAATTGCACTAGTTTTTTTACTTTTACCCCCTGGTTAAACTATAATCTGTGGTTCTATTCCAGGCCCTCTTCCAAAATTTACAGCGTCATGTGGTTCAGGATTCCCACATTACAGAGAACTGCATGTGGTGTGGGCCGCATGTTCCGTTTCCTGCAGATTAACTTTGTATGCCTCCCTCTTTACTGTGACAGACTGAATCAATCTAATGTAAATAAGCAGTCCTAACTTTCAACAAACCTATGGCCCTCATAACCAAAAGCCCCCCTTAGTTGAAAGTGAGAGAATTCCACCAGGAGATGTAAACTTCCCGCTCTCCCAGATCTCCAGCCTGCCTTCCCACAGACGCCCAAGGCTCAATGACTATGACTTCCCACATTTAAGAGCGACTAAAAAAAGCATCTTCAAATTGCAACCATAAGTTGTCTCTCTTTTCCTCCTCCCATACACACTCTCTTACAATCCTAATGGGGGTCCTAAACACTGGGAAAATTCAATTCTCCAGTGAAAAAGTTGGTTGTATTTCCCATTTCACCTGTCATTCTCCCCATCTACAACACAGTAACACTCTGAGAAAAGCCAGCAGTGTTGTTCTGTGGGATGCATACTGAGTTGGGGCTTCCAGTGAGAAAACAAGTGGACTGGGGAGGGCTGAAAACATAAGAAAAAAAATGGAGCATGAAGAAGGAGCCTCCTGGCTGACTGCACAAAGGGGTCAGAGGTCTCTTCCCTGAGGATATGTGAGTTTGACTCCTCCACAGAATGAAATAGATCCACTTAGTGAAATCACTTCCTGTCAGTGTTTACAGACTGCCAACAGTGTGGCACAGCAGGAGAGAAGAAACTGGACTTTGTGTAAGATGCTTGTGATATTGGACTTGAATAAACAATGAGAAAAGTTTGCGGTGTCATTGTGAAAGCAATTAATCTTACTGTGAAAATGTACTTTGTAAAGATATTGTGGTGTAATTTTCTTGCCCAGTGTAAATGTTTCTACAGTGCAAGCTTTATCTTGCTCAGAGAGTTTTTTTAGGCTTGGTGGTGCAGTGTGGAACTTGATCTCTGTGAGATAGTCTGACAGTTTATCCTTCACACTCATCCCAACAGAGAGTGAGAGGGAGGAATTGGAGTGTGATAGGTGTGTTATTGTTGCATTTTCAGCGAAACTATGCTGGCCCATTCATAGGGCCTCTCTGATAAAGTTGACTTCAGAAAGACCACACTACAACCGCAGTCTTATCTCCCGTACCATGTAGTAGGCCCACATCAGGGTTCATGGAAGTGTGTACAAGCTCTAATGCAAGAAGGGCCATGGTAGGGCCAGGAAGAAGAATACGCATCCCTAGTAGTCATTACAGAGTGGTGGAGGAGGAGGAGGAGGAGGAGGAGGAGGAGGAGGAGGAGGAAAACTTCATGGTCAACAACAAGGGCAACGTGCAGCTGGATAAGTCCTGGTGGTCTAAACAAAATATGTAGTAGTGGAAGTGCTGTACTGAAGGAATTTGAGGTAGCCTACCTGTACTTTACTTCACTATTTCTATTTAATGCTACTTTATATTTCTACTTCATTACAATGAGATGGGGACAACAGTAGGATGACTTTGTGACTGTCCACAGATTACAAATTAACAATAGCATATAGGCTAAGTCTGGCACATTTACAGAAATCGTTATTAATATGCACTGTTCCTGTTCTGTTAAGTAAACCAATAAATAAATAAATAAATAAAGATTTTTTTCTTAATAATTTGTTCCATGATATAATGATCATCTTATTCCATATTCTTTAAAATGCTGTCAGATGTTACTGAAATACCAGGTCCTAGTGCTTTCTACAGTATAAACTTTAAAGGGGCATAAAAAATGACCTAAACAGGCTACCACATACTATAACTTCTGAGACTCATAAACAACATCTAATCATCAACTCTAGGGTGAGAGAGTGAGCACTTTGCTGGACATTTATGTTTTCAAGTCCCAGTGGAAATTCTGTCAGAACTTATAGCTACAGTAGAACTGTCACCAACCCAATAGTGGCCCGTCACACACCACTGCTGCTGAAAGCCCCTCGTCTCATCTGGCTGACTGTTTATAAAACACACAACTCTATGAGGGTCTTAGTCAAACAGAAATATTTAATAAAGTCTGTCATGGTCCATAACTCACAATCCAAATGGCCCTTAGTGACCCTTTCATCCTTCTACCTTAAGACATAAATGCACGGCTATATTGACACAAACTGTTTTGTGATGACATAAGATTCTATCAGAGGAAAAGAAGTGATGAGGTATAAAGCATTCCCCCTCATTTTATCTTTCATGTTTTACATGTTATGCGGCTGGGATAGTTGCATGTGTCCCGCGTTTAAACCGCCAACAAATAAATATGCAAAGTTAGAGTTATATAACCTTGTTTAAAAGAATAATAGGGCACTCTTTATATCCTGTCATTACAATAGTGGCAGTAAAACAAAGTCATCATCTCCAAAATGTGGAGCCACAAAGCATTTCCATGTCCTTGAAGCCTGTTAATGTTAGCAGAGATTTTGCTATGCTGTTTTAATGGTTTATTCCTTCATGTTGTACAATGCGAGTTTTTGTGTCACACCCATATTCAGAGAAAAACAATCTGAACAGTTTATAACCCCACTCTTGGCCCTCTGCAATGGGGTTGTGAGAGAGAAATTTCTTTCCCCAAGGTCTCTCCCACGCCATCTCCCTCATTCCCCCCTCCCCTCCTCAGTATATATGAGAATGATCATAAATCACAGCTACATCCAGCTTCGACCAGTACAGAGCAAGAAACTCACTCTGTTACACCAACAGTTTTGGGGTCAGTGGTGTTACAGAACAGACACACCTTTTGCAATAGGCTTCAGATATGAAAGTTGAGTCATAGCAGCAGTGGTGCTTCAGGGTAAGGCTCAAAAGTGCCGAATGCAATGATTGTTCAGGCTACAGTCACACACTCAGGCACGCAGACACACTCACACCCCTCCTCTTTTTCTCCCTGACTGAAAGGGCCAAAAACAACTATACACGTCCGTCTCTTGGGCTTCATTAGATGGAAAACATAAAAGATAAATAAATGAACTAACCCCAAAATTGTTGTGCTTGCGTGGGAGAGTTCAAAATGCCCCAAAATAGTCTTTTTGTAAGGCCATAGGAATGAGGGTCTGCATCATTTCACCATACAAGGCCCTGTTCTCTGTACCCGATTCCCTGCCGAAATCCTCCACCACACTCACCACAGTGACCAGTCTGCTGCCACAGGGACCAGACTGCTGGGGCTTCCACACATTTTCTTTGTGCTTTTGTTCTGTAGCATTCTCCCTTGTGTGTGCAAACACAATGCACACTTGTGTCACATTTGTGGGGGCGTCTGACTTTTCTTCGGCTCACTCAAAGTGTACATCTGCATTCAATGGATATGTTCCTTAGTTCTCCTGGACAAAGTGGCTCCTGGTAGACTGATCCATGATGAAGCATGTCCCTGTTTCCACATGCATACGGTGTAAAACAAACGCACATACACTCAGTGAAACAGAGAGAGATGTACAGTTAAATAGTCTAATGGCAGTAGGTTGCACATGGCATCAGTTTCTTGAGAGTGTGTCTTTAAAGGTATAATGTGTAACATTTCAGAGCATCTATTGGCAGAAATTAAATATAATATTCATTGTTATGTTTTCATTAGTGTATAATCAAATGAATATAGGAATTGTTGTGCTTTTGTTACCTTAAAATGAGCCATTTTTTGCTCCTCCAAAAATTAGATAGATAGTCTCTAGAAAGGACTGTCTGCATTTTTTGTGCATTTCACTGCCAACGCCTCGCGCTTGGAAAGGGAGGGTGAAGCGAGTGAGTTGCAATCTGCAACTACACCACTAGATGCCAATAAATCCTACACACTGGTGCTTTAAGGCGTTATCTGAGAAGTCTGTCCTCTGCAGAAGCACAACTGAAAGAGCACTTTACGTTGGTGGCCAGAAACTCAAAGAGAGACAACAGAATGACTCATAGACACACAAACAAGTACACGCTGATCAAGTCCAGACACCATTGCTTTCGTCACTTCAATCGTGCTACGGTGTCACTACACCCACCTACATTAGGCCTATGTGTCTGTACACACTTCTGAGGCATGTGCCACTTTGTTTATGTCGATTTGCATTTGTGTGCATTAATTCATTGTGTTTGTTTTTTGTTTGTTCATGCATCCACTACACAGCCTATAGTCTATACAGGGTTAGTAATTCAATATTTCTATGATGTCAGCTCTGTTGCAAACATCCTCATCCCACTATGATTGCAGTGTTTATCTGTCACTGGCCAACAGATGGATCCAAGTGACACAAAAGCATATACAGTTAGAGCCAACTGAAATACTTGTCTGGCTCAAGAGAGTCAGTAGGGATAATCCTGTGTTCCTAGACCCTCTGACCTCCAGACATTTAGTAGTGTTGGCACGTAGCTGGAGCTGTCAGCCCAGCATCTATGGGAGATCTGTGTTTAATTTGCAAAAGTGGACCTTGCCAGAATACAGAGAGAGAATGAAGGAGAGAGAGAGTGGGGAAATGAAGCCAATACTTTTGTCTGTGTGTTTGAGTGCCAAGCGGACTTCATTTCTGAACTTTGAAGCGAACGATAAGGCTGACGCTGGACATCTCTCAAATATGTCTATGTGACAGCCATTTTGAGCCTTCTAGTGGTTCTGTGTGTCTGCTGTGGAAAGAGTTGAGCAAGTGGTAGTATGTTTCAGTATGTGGGTGTGCATGAGGTTGCAGGAAAGGGGGGGAGTAACTGTGAAACTGAGTAGTTAATAGTCTGTGTTTGTCTGCAGATTACTCTGGCATGGGCCTGGGCCCACAAGCCTGGGAGAATCCACCGTTCTTCACAATTATCCAACTGTGAGCACAACTCATCCCAAACAGCTATAGTACCAAATCATGAAGAGCTGCTCATCTCAAAACCACACATACGGTACAAGACAAAACAACTACTTCTCACTGATGGTTTCTTTAAAAGAAATAGCTGTTTTACTCTCGGTTTACTCTCGGTTTATATGTCCAGACTTGTGCGAGGAGGTGTATAGAGCCGGTAAGTTGGGGGATGAAAGTGACAGTTAACGGTGATTTCTGTCAGGTTTTTCTGGTTCTGCTCAGTGACTGGGACAGTCAAGCTGAGGCCTGCCCTCGTCCCTCCAGCCTGGGAACCAGAACAGTAATGCCTGCTTGCCTAAGTACCTGGCTGCTCTCGCTGGGAGCCGTTCCCATCCCACTCATCTGTTTATTATTTTCCTGTGAGGGCTTGTGTTGTAAGAGGAGAAAGGAAGGGGGGCTTTGGAGGTCAAGATGGGAATATTCTCCCATGTTTCATTGACAATACCTCTAGAGACTGGGATGGTGGGTTTTTGAATGTGAAAAAGTCATAAATATATCTGAAGGGAACTGAGAAACATGTGTACTCTGTTGCAGATTTTGGACCCTGCAGTGTTCGTGTAATATTAAGTCTTTATTTCACAGAGCTTGGACTTGGAGGCAAGTGGTTTTGTGAGGTACCTGGACTGCTTCACTGGTGCCTATGAATTATGCCAGGAACAAAGCGTAGGAGGACACTAACCCCAGGCATCAACACACAGGAAACAAAGCTATACAAGAGAAGGGCTGAAAAGAAAAAAGCACATACACACTGCATAATAGACATGCAAGAATATCCCAGCTTACATCATGTCCTCCTTTAACACTTGCACATTTTGGCTGCAGGATTGAACACCTAGTTTCACCTGAATGAGTAGACATTACTCATCTGTTGCGGTATCACACTTCAAGTCAAGATGAGTATGTAATACCGTCACATTGTTCATGACTTTCCCTGTGACATTCTCGAACACACATCCATTTGTGTTTTGGCAGCTTAAGCGTAAGAAGAAGAATTGTGCGGGTAGCTGTGTAGCCAGTTGTTTCCACCACTGCCCTGAGGGTTTCTGGACAGAGTTGCAACATCAGCTGTGGGTTTTGTGTGCTGGGGAGAGTGGGCCCAGGGTACATCGAACCTCTGACCTTTCCACAGCCTCAGGAGGAAAAGTCTTTTTACTGAGAAAGGGAAGACCCTTTTGCCGGTCCCACATGGTTCTCCCAAACTCACATTCCAAGGGATGCTTTTCCCACCATGGACCAAACACATCGCTCTGTTCTGTCCTGGACAAAATCCAAGGAAGTGGGCGATCACATGAGTGGGGTCCTGCCCAGTACTCATGGCCGAGCTGACCCTAAACAAATGCCACAGTTAGTCCATTCTCCACAGGTCAGGGGAAATATGGAGAGGGCCTGGATCTGGGAGAAAGGTCTAATATGGCGTAGAAACATTAGGTTCTGGGTGCATCAAAAATATTTTCCTTTTAAACTATATTCCATGACAAGGGATATGCTATAACATTATTAAGTGTATATTTGTTGATTTTTATACAGCAAATTTCAAATGCTCATAAATGTTGATTTTCTTTCTTGAAATAAAGAGTGCAACAAACTGTCACCAAAATGTATCCAGTAATTTAAATCTGATGGACATGGACAAATATTGTAGGCTACATTTGTTCCAGTTTCAGACAAACATCCCAGGACACTGCAACAACATTGGCATAATGGATTTCCCTGCAGTTGTTCATATGTTAAAATCATCTTGTGCCACAAGTAATTTGTGTGACATCACCACTGAAATCTAATAATAATTTTTCTATCTATAAATCCAACTAATGATATTATTCTCTGAGTCTTGGGATTAAAAGTCTTGGGATTGCACTCAGTCATCTTATTTATTTGTATTTCACAAGAGAATTTCTTATTTGAATTTCAGCCCTCGACTAAGATACTTGGGGTTGAACGAAAAAAATAAGAGACTATAACCAGACTTGTTTCATTTGTCTATTTTTGAAGTTTTGAACTCATAACCATTTTGGGCATCAGCACACACACACACACACACACACACACACACACACACACACACACACACACACACACACACACTTTATACATGCCGTTCAATCATCTTATACTACCATAACATAAGCAAATGTCCTCTCAAGGACGCTTTCTCATCTTGTCACATTATCCTTAAAAGCACTATTGACATGTAGCATTACAGATTGCATCATTTTGTCTTTGAAGAATCTCTGCTTTCTTTTTCTTTGCCTAAAAAATAATTTAAAATGACAGTATGCTTTTTTTTGCTGTTTTTGTACAGAATGATTCCAAAACATACAACATGATACAACAGTAATTAAAGGACTGTAATAAAAGAAAATATATCTTTTATTTGTATTAGTCCTTGCAGCCGAATGTGTCCTCTGGGTTGGACCTTACCTATTTTAGGAGCAGTGGGCAGCTACAGTATAGTGCCAGGGGACCAATTTCAATTCTGCGGTCAGTAGCTGTTCAAGGCAGTGGCAGGAGTGTCCATATGACCTAATATACATGTTTTAGGGTGGTTGGAAACTGGAGCACTCAGACGAAACCAAGGAGAACACAAGGATATGCCACACAAAAAGGCCTCTGTCAGCCCTGTTTGGTTTTAACCCAAAACTTATACACTATACATGTAAAGTATAAGTATATATAATCAATACATATACAAAATATTGCAGATACATGGCAAGGTTAATCAATGCTCTCCTCTACATCTGGCCAAAAGTTCTCTTCTACGCCACACTTGAACCTTATGTCACCCTCTCTTTGCATCCCTGATCCATCCCTGTTAATATTATGCAAATATTTTCATGCAGTATTCAGTGACTGCAGAGGGGGATCACAAACTTGATTTATAGTCACTCCTTACAGTAATGTCTAGATTGGTCCATGTATAGATAGTTAGAAAACTTGAGACAAACAGATACAAACACCTGGGTAGGCCTGCTGCTAAAATATGAGCAAACTGTGGTTGGTGTATTTCATAATATATGACATATTGCTGTCTGTTTGAACCTAGAGTATATCTAAGCATTCTGAAAAGTGTTTTTTATGTAAACATTCAAAATGGACTATATACTGCACTGTATGGAGCTTTGTTGGTGGCTGAGTTTTACTGAGTGAAGTATATGAATTTTGAAAGAAGTGTTCAGTGACTAAAAAATGAGCCACAGATTACAGCTGTTTTACTGTAAAGTGTTTGGAAAAGGAGAACTTACAACGTATTGTGAAACAACCAACTGTAAGACATACCGTGTTTATTACAGTAAGACAAAGAGCACAGGGAGTGGAACATTTTTTACTTTTTTTTTCTCTTTTACAATTGTTAACATGCCTTTATAGAAATAAGGCTGAAAACCCTACACACTAAACCGTAGGTTCAAATACAACAAAAGAATATCATAATGTATCACTTGCCTTAATTCAAATATGTATTATTACATGTATGTATTACATTTACAGTGAAACTGTAAAATGAAATCATTAGTACAAGTACTGATGTTTTCATTTTTCATGTAATATGTATATAAGGTTTAAACAGCAACCTTCAAACCTTGCTTCACATATAATGTCTAGTGTATTGCATGCAGAATAATCAGTTGAACACAATGCTGTAACAACAGCTGTAAAACAAAATGACAAATGTTAAGCAGAGTGCATACGATGGGTTTTGTATGTAGTGCAGAAGAAATCTTTCCCACTGTGAAATCCAGACATTAGCTGGAGTGACGTCTCCAACTCTGGATAGTGTACACATCAGTATGACCACATCCCTCCATTGCCTGATGAACAGGCATGTGTGCACAGGGTTGGCAGCCATATACCTTCCAACAATGAAAACAACTCTTCTATAGGATCCAGTATAAGTGCAGGCCCAGTGGCACATTGTGTACCTTGTAGTGTATTTGGAATAACAGTGCTTTCCAAATGAACAATTTTTTTTATGTTATGTTTAATGAACCAAAAACTGTGTTTACCAAAAAGAAACATTTAGAATTACAAGCAAATATATATATTTTCCTTTAGTTTTGAAGGCATTAATTTATCAGATAAACAGGTTTCAGATTTCAGTCTCAGGATCCAAATTTGGTGTATAAACACTTAATAATTATTTAAATAATTAATTAAGTAACTTTCAAAACTTTAAAATATCTGTGCATAACATCTAGTTAAAACTGATTAAGTTCTGGATCAGACACATTTTTCTTGTTTACTTAATCATGTCCCTCTTTTTCTCTATATATCTTGATCTTGTAGCTGTGTTTGTCTGCAGATAATTGTTATTTGGATCTGGAGGTGAGCATTATGGTGTGAAGGTGTTTCTTTTTTTGAAGGAAACTGTAATGTTGAACATATTAAGGATGTGACCAACTCGCATTCATCAGGAATCCAGCACAAGTGTTCTCCCTCAGGGATTCTCTTTACATTGCAACACTTCCCCTCTGGCAACCGAAACCAGGCTGTGCACAGACTAGCAAAGTTAATGTATGCCAGGCCTCAGTGTCTGTGCCTCAGGGAGAGCCACACACCATCTAGATGAGCAGATTAGATAGAAGCAAGATGAAAGAAAGAAAACAAATCAGAGGCCATGGTGGGAGGAGGGAATAACGGTATGGTGAGATTTTCTTTCAGTTGCATTTGCACACACACACACCCATAAACAAGTGTAAGGAGAAGAGGGAATATAAAAAATAGAAGAGAAAATGAATTGAGAAGGGAGAATTTAGAATCTAATTTGTAGTGTTAGTTAATAAGAGACAGACTGAAAGGGGGAGGGGGGAAGTTGGGGGAGGGAGAGGGAGAACAGCCAAATGACAGAGGCGTGTTTGTGTTCTGATTAGGCCGAGCCAAATGGAGGCGGCTCACCAATGGAGATAACCAACAAAGACATCTCTTCACTGGGGACAAATCTATGGACATCTTTTCACGGTCAATAGATGGAGGCATTCTTTTGTTTTGATGAAGGAAAAAAAAATCAGCTTCAGTGGATCCATGAATGCAGCACAAAAAGTTTACCGTTCATCTGCTCTTGCATGAAGCAGATGACCAAAATGACAACCGGTTTTGGAGTCTCGGGGCATGAAGGTGTGCACAAGGGCCATTTTCATTATTCCTTATTCTTAGGGGAGTCGCTACTTGAAGTTATGTTATGATTATGTTCTTATGAACAAAGATTTTGAATGCCTATTCACTCTCACCCTGGTTGCCAAGATATGATGCACTCAAGCTGAATAAACAATGATGTGGGCTCTTTGGGGTAAGACAGGCTTCCTGGCATGGGTGTGCCCACACCCTGTGTTGGTTTCTCATCTTTATGGATGGCGACAGTGAATAGATCAGTTCCATGGCAGAGCTGATGGGGTCCAGAGCGAGGTTTTCTCTCTGGCAGGAAAATAAGGCTGGGAAAGAGCCAGGGTTGCCAGGCAAGGACAAACTTAAATACTGATCAACTCTTTGATGAGGTCACTGTCTATTACACAAAGACTGTCTCTGTCACTTTGCATGCATGCATGCATGCATCTATCTATCTATCTATCTATCTATCTATCTATCTATCTATCTATCTATCTATCTATCTATCTATCTATCTATCTATCTATCTATCTATCTATCTATCTATCTATCTATCTATCTATCTATCTATCTATCTATCTATCTATCTATCTATCTATCTATCTATCTATCCCGTCAGAGTCAACACACATTCACATACACACTCACTAAACTCACTTACACAAGAAAAGAAAAACACAGCCATCCTTGGGAAACAAATTAAAAGGATAATCATCTCTTGGTTGAAAATATTCCCTTCTCAGTGTCGGTCAAACCAGAAAGCAAAGCATATGGTTATTTTTCTGTAAATTAAAAATATAAATGCTTCTCCGCACTAGATTCCCAGACGTCTAATTACAACATTGAAAGAGAGAAACAACTGATCCATGGTGGCAGAGGTTAGAAACCCAAAGAAAAATGATATGTTACAGGAAGAAATGGTGAGAAAAGTGTGACTTGTTTGAGTGCACGCACAATTTACATGCACTGTGTGCACGAATGCACTGTTTGTGTTGTTGTTAGATCAAAAATGAAGAAAAACAACAGATAAGGAAAAAAACGTGTCCAGATTTTTGTCGCACCCTTGGTCTTGCCTTGCCCACAAACAGGAATTTCAGGTTTTTAACTAAATCTGTGCATTGACATCAGCGGCTTTGCTTGTCAGACTTCTCTTGTGGAATATTACACCAATCTTACCTCATTGTCCACAATTAAAACAAGAGGATCATGTTACCCCAGCTCAGATTACATCATCTCTAAGCCCTGCACAATCAACCATCATCCCCTTGTTTGAGAATTGTAATGCTTGTACACAGATTGAACCCTCTAATCACAGCGTTTCACAGTGATTGGAACTGGTAGTTTTGAGAGAGTGAACAGAGCGGAACAAAACGATACTGCAGTGGGCAAACTGAGTCCAAGTCTGGAAATTCCTGCAGGATTGTTTATATTCTGTAACAGCAGTGGGGAAAGGGGACAACGCTAATGTTGTAATGATGACAATAGCGGTTCTGTGTCTGTAAAACAATGTGTATGACTGGCCAGCTAGAGCCAAGATTCTTTTGATTTACGTTTTGACCTCTAAACGATCCTGAATGGCCTCACAAACAAGCAGCTCTACTCAGAACGAGAGATGATGACCCCCCTCTCCATGCGTGAATAAACAAGTGACCCACGTTGGGTCTGTGAGAGGTCACTGCACAGCGGAGTTATGGAGATGGACAGAGGAGAGGGCAGACAGACAGTGGGCCTCAGAGAGACAGAGAGAAATGGACAGAGAGAGAGGGATAAGGAGAGATAGACGTTGTATGTTTGTTTCTCCCTGTGGCCTCTACTGCCCTAATGGACCCAGCCGCCACAGGCCAGCCACAGGGCAACTTGGGCTTCTCCTGTTTTGACTATATCAAGATTGATAGCTCCCTTCAGACTCCAAATCAGCTCTGTGTGGCTACATCTCCAGTCACATGTAGCCATGTTAAATGGTGGCTGACCTTCACCTTTATTTCAGCTTTCATCTGTCTTGTTATGCCTTGAATATATTTCGGACCCATGGATCAGGTCATGTGGCGTTTTTTTTTAACGTTCTGTGACATTATTCAGCGTTATTCAGGATGGATCCTTCTCAGCAAGGGAAGTAATAACAGAAACAAATAAGTGGAGCCTGATTTTGATCCATCCTGACCTTGGATCAGGCTGAAGCACCCTGTCTAGACATCATCTCACAGCACCCAGACCTCTCTCTCTCTTTCTTTTGCTTTGTCTGTTTCTTTCACACTTGCCATCTCTTCTCTTTTCAATTTTTGCAGCTCAGATCTCAATGTTTTTTGTTTTTTTTTATCTCTGCAGCTCCCTTTTGTTTTTGATCTCTGACTCCCTAGTTTATCTCATCACTCTCTGAGTCAAGCTTAGGTGTGGTCGTCTGATGATGATGACAGTGAAAGGAGGATGCGGTAAACAGAGAAGACAGACAGATTGGAAAGAATGCTTCTAACATACCAAAGATTGAGGTTCCCCTTTTTTGCTTCTTTTTACTCATATTCACTGTCTAAAAAAAGTGGCTTGTTAGTCAGTACACAGCAAGGGTGCATGCATGTTTAGTGGTTCACTAATTGTGACATTGTTACAATTAAGGACCATGTCACGCTGCCCTCATTATATTGCAATTGCGTTCTTATATGTGAAACAAAGGTATACAACAATGGTTTGATAAGACCTCTTGTTTAATGAGACTTTGCTGTAACTCCTGTGTTCATTCAATTAGTAAACAGGTCTTCCATTCAGGTCTGGGCACCCCAATTCTCATTTTCCCAAATGCGACACACCCCCACCCCTCAGTGCCCCAAAGCCCCCCACCCATCCCCTGCCCTTAGCCTTCAGCGTCCCACATTGGGTCTTGGACATTCAGGACATACAGACTCCTCCCCCAACCTCCTTGGATCCCCTTCCCCCTTCCCCTCCACCCCCCGCACACACACCCATTTGATTGTGATTGACAGCGTCTTTGTTCCATTGTGCGTAGCTGTCGCCTCTGATGAAGACACATATACAGAGCTGAGGCGCTGCACTCATTGTACACTGCACAGAAACTACAGGTCTGCAACCAGTTGCACTGTCCTCTGATGATGAGCTCAGATGCAGTCAGAGTGTAACCAACCTGAAAGCTGCAGGGCATGGCAGGATGAGATGGGACAGGGTGTGTGCAGACAGGACAAACTCTGGCTAGGCTATCTAGACCTCTCCTAGTGTGGACCAGGGGGTCCCGGCCCAATGGGCTGAGGGGGCCAGCTGGAGAGGGAGGCTCAGAGCTGCGCAATGTGTCTGAGGAGGCCGTCATTAGGGTTCACCCCTCCTCAGGGATGGGAACCAGGTCACATTCTCTCACACGGCACAAAGCAGGGTGTGTGTGTGAGAGGGATGGGGGTTCAAGGGAGGGGTTTTGATGGGGAGCAGGCCATGACCTCTTTATATCCATCAACAGATCACTAACTTGGCCCACAGACATGCTCATACAACACATTCATCCCCACACATACACACACACACACACACACACACACACACACATGCTAATGTCTGCGTATGTGCACATGCAAAAGCACAAAAATGCATATGCCAAAGCAAGAACGTGCTCTGCAAGAGGCAATATGTGTGTATTTACCTGAATACGGTTCCAGGAGCTTAAAGTCTCTGTTAGCTGAGATACCACTGAACAATATTTATCCTTCCAAATTAACCGCTCAAAATTATCAGTATGGATTGATTTTGACTATTGAAAAATAGTTAGAACAAACAAATCTGCTCATAAAAAATCATAACAGCCAGTGTCTGCAACAATTCATAATCACAATCTAGATGAGAAGATTTTAACTATTCAATTATATTACACTTGTCTTTCTCAGGCCACTGAGGACAAATTCCTTTACACTACAGCTCCAACTATGCTTGCTGCTAATCCTGTGAAATCCACAGGTTGGCTGCCAGGGAAAAAAAACAACAACAATAAAATACTGCCCCCTCTTGGTACATAAGGAGACCTTGCAGAGCTGGAGAGTATGGACAAGTCAAAATGGTCACATTTTGTCATTGACGCGCTTACAAAAACAAAACAAACAAATGAAAAAAAAAAACTTTGAGGGTAAATCAGAATTCTGTTTATTTCTTAATCAAGATGCTAGATTAAACATATCTGACCCAACCCTTCACAAACCTTTAAAAACTCAAAAAACATTCAGATCATCAAAAGATTAAAAATATGATTTAACAGCAGTTATGACCATGAGAACACTATGTTAAGGCAAACATGGAATTAAGGGCACAACACAATTAAAGCATACATATTGTTTCTGTCATTCATGTTATAACTCCTGTGAGCCTGAGTATATATCTCTAGGCTACAAATTATTGCATTATTATTACTCTATAATCTTATTGTTTTTTTCTTTAACTGAGTACATATTTTGTGCTTTGTTGCCTGTCAATGGGGATTGTGTCTCATGTCCTGTCTCTGTGTTCTCTTGAAAAAGATAAAGACATCTAACCACTTAAACAACATATTTTCAGTTCCTCTCAGAAAGCAATAGCTAAGGCATGGCCTTCACTTTATGATGTGTATGTACAATAATCCAATGTGTGTGTTGTTGTTTTTGTGTCTGTATGTATCTCTGTGTATGTGTGAGTACATGAGGTCATCCTGAATACAACATCTCTGTGACAAACTTGTGCAATTGTGCATGTTGTTTGGCAAAGCTTATCATGGTAGTGTCTTTGAACTAAAAGGCACCTCCTCTCTCCATGGTTACTGGCTCTACTCTACCTGCTTAGCCAAAAACCTCAGGAAAAGGCAGTAGGAACTGGGTGGGGTGAACAAACTGGCAGGGCACGGGGCAGGATCAGACACCCTCTTCAGTTAGGTGAGATGGTGCGTCTACGCAGGCAGCTGCATGTCAGGCATGTTTCTTCTTCACTTTACAAAAACAGCCAGAACCAGAAAATGGTTCTTTAGACCTGTACGATTACACAACTTGGAGCCGCAAAGAAATGCTGAGGAGTGTGTGGAGCACTCCAAATCATCAGTATTAAGACTATTTTTGTAAATGTTTTAAATTTCACACTGTACTTTCACTATCCCTTATTTGATAGCGAAGCATTAAGAAAATCACAAATGTTTGTTTTCTGTAGGTAAAGACAAATTTTCACCTACTGTCACATTGATTAAGTGAAACACAGAACTAGGGATGGGTTGGGGTTACGGTTAGTATCCTCTTTATTGATTCCCTTATTGATTGTTGATCAATTTTCTGTGTGAAAAAAACACAGGTTGTCATCATCGACACAACTGTTTTATTATCTCTGTCTGAGTGTCTAAACACAGTAGAAAAAAAGCCATGCATGTGACTCAGGTTAATCAATGTTTAATTTGGAACCGGTTCTCGATTTCAAACTCTAGCAATGAGAGAATCCACTCCACTGTATGTATCTCTGTGTGTATGTGTGAGTACATGAGGTCATCCTGAATACAACATCTCTGTGACAAACTTGTGCAATTGTGCATGTTGTCTGACAAAGCTTATCATGGTAGTGTCTTTGAACTAAAAGGCACCTCCTCTCTCCACGGTTACTGGCTCTACTCTACCTGCTTAGCCCAAAACCTCAGGAAAAGGCAGTAGGAACTGGGTGGGGTGAACAAACTGGCAGGGCACGGGGCAGGATCAGACACCCTCTTCAGTTAGGTGAGATGGTGCGTCTACGCAGGCAGCTGCATGTCAGGCACTTGAGGATGCTCATGGTAATGTGCATGAGAGGGCCGAAATTGAAGAGTAAGTTGTAGAAAGTGTTGACAGACAGGCCACCAGTCTCATCTGCATACTTTAAGGCCACAATGGGTGTGTAGAGGCTGTTGGTCAGATTCCTGAAGCGAGGGCTGCTTGACTCAATAACCTTTTTAATGCACTGGAGAAATAAGAAGCAAAAGAACATGACTTATTTCATTGCTATTTAGGCTGTTAATGATCAGAGAAACACACCATTGATTCTTGAATCCTGGGATAGAATTGGTATAATGTGAGTTAGAAACCTGTTGCCTTACTTTGGCAATGTCATCTGGCATCTGGCCCATGGCTTCAAAAATATCTATGGATGATGGCAGGTAAACGTCTTTAAAATAACGAACTGTGTCGGCATCTACTCCTGGGTACTCCATCTTGGCCACATCCTCCATCATCTTTGTCTCAAACTCAGTGTGCACTGGGCCAGGCTCAATCATGGACAACCTGTGAGTAGTCAGATGCAAAAAGGCCTGTGAAGGAGCATGTACAGTACAAAGTAAAGACAGATGTGAAGGAAGAACAGAGGAAAGAGGGTAATCTACCGGATATTGAACTTCATCAGTTGCACGGCCATACTCTCACAGAAACCTTCCATGGCAAACTTAGAGGCAGTGTAAACATCATTAAACACCACTCCTAAACCAACAAAACAGAGAGATAAAGGGTCGCATCACTGCATTGTATTATAAAATTTTACAATAGTCAAATACAGTAACAGCAGACATGAGTCACATCATTTACACATAAAGCCTCTTGAATTGACCAAGCACAAAGAGATCACATAGGAGGGCCAGGCAGGATATGTAAGTAAGTTTATCTAACTTGCATTGACAACTTATCAGATACTCTTTAACTCGTTCTGCTAAACCCCACCCATCTTGCACTTCAAACAAGTTAAAACAAACACTAAAAATTCTTTGCAGCTGCTTGTTATTTGACTCAAGTCAGGTCAGCAAACGTTTAGTGGAAATGTAAGGCATAGACTGACAGTTAATAAACACAATAAAGCCTTTAAACCAAGAAACATTTTCAGATTTCATCTGTCAAGCATTCTCATTTAACCTTAAAGAAAACTGCTTGCTATCATTGACAGCACTACTGGTGGAAAACAATACCTTTTTGCAAATTACATTAAGCTAAAAAGTCAGCTATAGTATTTTATTTTAGCATTTAAAAATGTTTCTGTTATGTACTAAAAACCAATAAAATTATAATGTTTCAAGTTTGTTAATTGGTACTGAAATTGTTTTTCATGGTATTATAAACTCAGAAGTCTGATTTGAAGTCAATTGAGCCTTACACTTTATAAATATGTCAGAGCTATATGAAAAGTATTTAGATTTTTCAGTCATCTATGAAATAGTTTACTAAACTGGTTTACAGTATCTAAGTGCAGTGTTCCTGTCTACAACTACAAAGTCAGTCTTAAACCATGCTTTTCACAGTCAGTTAGATTTATAAGTATCTTTTCCTGTGTTCTTGGAGGAAAACTTAACAGGATTGCAGATTTTATTCTGTATTGTTACAGTATGTATGTAATACAAATCATACCCTGAAGACCCATGACACTGCTCATGACCAAAATGTGTCCTGAACGCCTCTTCTTCATGTCTGGCATAACTTCTTTGATCATGCGAACAACACCAAAGAAGTTGGTCTCAAATACTCTTTTCATCTCCTCGATGCTGATGCTTTCCACAGGTCCCAGCAGGCCCACACCTGCATTGTTGACTGACAGGAAACACACAGAATACACACTCAATCCCCAACACTACAATTATCGAAACTGATGAATGGTTAAGATATTGTTGCTTTAATATGAAGCGATATCTGTGTTGTTTGCACTGGCCTCTTGGTCCTTCTACAAGAATAGCTCCCTCATTCATAGATTACAGATAGTTTTACTTGATATTTCCACCAGATGTCAGTGTGTGACAACAACAGAGAGGTGTGATGTAACACCAGTCCATGTTGAAAGGCCTGTGGGTCTTGAGTAATGAGGTGAAGGGGGATGTAATATTGGATTTAGGGTAAAATGGAGGCAGGTTTATAAATAGAACTTTTATCCAGACTAAAGGTTTGAACAAAAGAACTGAAAAGAGTCACAAGATTCACAAGTTATTATTCTAACAACATACAATTTACTGCCCCCGCAACACAAAATGACTATGACATTTTTTTAAAAAGGGGTTTTACATAGTGATTGATCAATACCATGACTCAGTGAAATGATGGTGATGTGATGTGATTTCTGGGATTCAAACAACACCTTTGGCTTTGTTTTAGCTGTATGGACTCCCCTTTAGAGAAAGAACGGTGTCATGGGCAGATAGAGCTGCAGACTTAGTTTCAGCTATATTTCATACAGTCAATTTATCACTGCGGTGGTCCTTTCTGTTTTGGTGCAGAATCTATCTGCCCACTGGAATTTCAAGACTTTCCAAATCTCCTCCCCCCACCTACTTTTAATGTCAACTGCAAAACCATAGAGGACAGTGTAACAAGTCTGTAAGCTTTTATTCTGTTACTCTTTCTGTTGCGAAAGTATGACATCGCTGTTTCTGGTAAATACAGGTTACTGTAACAAGGATTTTGAGGATAAGTGTTTTCTGCATTTGGTTATCACTCCTACACACATCACCACTACTTAATCTACTACCATATCACTTTAGGTTATATGCTGCAGTTATAAAACATATTATAAAAAACAGCAAACACATTTACACACATATAGGGGATGGATCAATGAAGCCATGTCATTCAAAACTGGGGATGGTGTCAAATGGGGGCTGAGGGGGTGAGTCCCACTTACTCAGGATATCTATATGGCGGTCCTTAACATTGTTGATGCACTGCTTGACGGACTCATCACTGCACACATCTAGTGGAAGCAACATCAAGGTCTTGCCATATGCATCTCCTGCCGCCTCCACAAGCTTATCCTTTTTCTTCAGGTCTCGCATGGTGGCAATGACTGATAGGGAGAGACAAAGTGGAAAATGTTATTTTACTTGTATGATGTTTCTTCAAACTTTACAAAAACAGCCAGAACCAGAAAATGGTTCTTTAGACCGGTACAATTACACAACTTGGAGCCGCAAAGAAATGCTTAGGAGTGTGTGGAGCACTCCAAATCATCAGTATTAAGACTATTTTTGTAAATGTTTTAAATTTCACACTGTAGTTTCACCATCCCTTATTTGATAGGGAAGCATTAAGAAAATCACAAATGTTTGTTTTCTGTAGGTAAAAGACAAACTTTCACCTACTGTCACATTGATTATGTGAAACATTGAACTAGGGATGGGTTGGGGTTATGGTTAGTGTGCTCTTTACTGATTCCCTTATTGATTGTTGATAGATTTTCTGTGTGAAATACAGGTTCTCATCATCAACACAACTGTTTTATTATCTCTGTCTGAGTGTCTAAACACAGTAGAAAAAAAGCCATGCATGTGACTCAGGTTAATCAATGTTTAATTTGGAACCAGTTCTCAACTGGAACCGGTTCTTGATGTCAAACTCTAGCAATGAGAGAATATTTGTGTAGCATTTGTTTTCATTTCGGTTTTCTTAGTCAAAGAACAAAAAAACTGCTAATCTTGCCTGCAAGGCACCAGTGTTTTTATACAGGATATTTTACCATCAGTTACAGACACACTGTTCGGTTAGAAAGCAGTGGCACAGGAATTTAAGCCTTGTGTTAAAAGATGTTTGTTGCACATTTTTGGTGTTTCCATCCTTACTTGAAATGATCATTTTACAATTAAAACTAGCATTGTTGTCATCTTTCTTCATGAATTGAAGCCACATTTTGGGCCGTTTCTTCCTCTCCGCCGTGACTCCTTCTTGTTGCAAGTTTTCAGCAGCATAGATGCATGAGTCTGACATCATTGTATTGCAATGTGCAATTGTCAGAAAAATATGCCGCCATCGATAAATGGAATTGATAAGCTTGCAGGCGTACAATTCAGATGGATTGGACAATTTCAAACCGACCCTCAACTGGAACCGGTTCTCGATTCTCATCCCTAAACAGGATTGAGAAACCTCTTGTCTCTGAGGCCACCACTATATGACTTCCTTAACACACACACACACACACACACACACACAAGAAAGAACACACACACACAGTTGTGACACTGTCACAGACATGTGGGTCAGAGTTCCTAGCCTTGACCACGCCTGCCAGTTTACAGGACACAGAATTGATTTCCTCTGAACTTTACACGCTGAGCAACATTAACCAACAAACAACACAGAAATCTATCATGGCCAGTGACAGCAGCTATCTGCACCGTGTTGACTTGGCACACTGTGTTGACTGGCATTATCTAGCAGAAAAAAGAAAAAAGGTGCAGTTGCCCAAAGGCAATCAGTGGGAGTAAACAACCTCTTATTCATACAATCATCTGAATCTACCTGCTTAACCTTGTCCGGATACTGTGGTCAAGAAAGCTCACCAGCGGCTCTAATTCCTAAAAACACAGAGGAAGTTTGGCATGAACGCCAACATCCTCACAAATTTCTACAGGTGCCCGATCGAGAGCTTGCTGATGGGCTGCAACACAGTGTGCAACGGGAACTGTTCTGCTGACAGCCGCAAATCTGCCCCCAGCCACAAGTCATAGAGTGGTGGAAGAGGCACAGCACATCACTGGTCAGTCAGGATATCTTTCACCAGCTGTGCCTGTGGAAGGCACACAGCATCATCAAGGACCACAGCCATTCAGCACGCAGACTGTTCTCCTTGTTACGGTCTGGTAGATGATACAGGAGCATGGCTGCACATACAACCAGACAAAGGATACCAAAAGCTTCTCAACTCATTAACAAATATTACTTCTGTCCGCAAAAATAAACCATGACTGCTGCTATCATAACAGGACTGATACATACCCAATGTGCAATATTTCTGTCAACTCTGTCAATTTACTTTTATACACAAATCCTCATTTTCATATTTATTTAATGTTATACTTTATTTATCTCATTCAGTCTTTATTCAAGTTTTATTTCCTTGCTTTCTTTATCTTATTTTATCTTTATATGACTAGTTGCTGTTGCAACTATTACTCTTACAGCTGAGCTGACCTGGTTTTCTCGTCCAACACATTTCATTGTACCATTGACCCTATATGACTAATAAAACTGAGCTGAACTGAACAGATAAAGGCAAACCCTCCCCAGATTCTTGTCTGAACAGAAACAGGGTTATATAAGTAAGATTAAAAGAAGCATTGCTACACTTTAGAAGTTTTGCATTGCCATGTAATATTACTGATCTAACATTTAATGATGTATAGTAATAACTAGGGTCATTTTTGAGAATATTGCTGTGTCAATGTTATTGAACTTGTCTTTGCAAGTAGTTAAATACACACTGCACATTAATGTCCTCTCATGAAGTCTAATTAAGCCTAAACTTATGATTTGAGATCTGTGTCCATGAAGCAACAAAGAGATTTACGTATTTGGTAGAGAAGTGAACAAGAGATCCATTGTTCTTCTGGCTCCTGCAGGAATTACTCTTGGGCTGCTTAAACATTCTTGAATGAACCACATTGCATTGCACACACAGAGGTCTTTTTGGGGTTTCTCTCAGTTTGGTGCATGTTACTGCAACTAATTAGCCTACTACTTCATGCACAATGCAATATTTAATCTCTGTTGAATTTCCTAAAGACCCTGGGAAACGAGCAGACCGGCTTCATTGCTCAGAGGTGGCCTTATTGAAAGCAGGTCACACTGTGAAAAAAATCTGCTCAAACCATTGTTCAGTGAGCAGTTAATCACTTTTGTTTTCCTCATCTATTTCGCAGTAATAAATCCCATCAGAATCCCGGTGGCCCCCAAAGATAAAGAAAACTTTAACTAGCCCTTGCACAGTGGTTCCTAAAGTGCCAAAAAGGACAGCACTAATGATTTGTTTTGATCACAATTAGTTTAATTAGAGAATGTATAAGATAATAAAGGTAAATAATTAGTTTCACTATGACTGAAGGCCTACAGCCTATTATGTAATTTTGCATTAAGTCACACCTAACAACATGAGGCGGGGGTTGAAGACAGGGGTGGGGGTGGGAGGGTGGTCTAATCTAATTCTGTCTGAGGCTCCATGACATGCTTTAGGATCTCCCAATTCCTACAATGACATTAATGATGGCTGGGAAGCAGGAGAGGAGAAGCACAGACCAACAATGTCAAAGTGGGACACCCCAACTCCACTGTGCACCAATGAAGACTTCAAACAAGGCCCTTGCTTTAGAGTGAACCCTCGCTTGTACAGGTCTCAAACTTTGTCCCCCTTTCAACACTCGCTCCAGTGAGGGGACTATAGGCACATTAGACACGGCACTAAACCGGAGCAGGCGGTCTACAATTCACTGCGATAAAAGGGGGCTTTGTGCTGGAGAAGTCACTTGAAAGAGAACTGACAAGACTTCTTTTATGATTCCGCCTGGCAAGCGGCATCCTCGCAGAGCCCTACCCTGGAAACTGCGCTTTCAGATGATAATATTAGAACTATAGGGGCGACTGAAACCAAGTCCTTACAAAAGGATATGGATCCGATATCAGTAGGGTTAGCGATTTCAATGGACTCTCCACTAAGTCACTTATTTGCGTTAAGACGGAGTTGCGCATGAAACTCAACCGAACTTTGTGCGTAAAGGAGGCTTGGTGCAATAGCAGAGCTTTGCAGGGTAAAGTAAACACGGAATAGGTTTTCAGGCGAACCACACTGTTCAAAGGCTTGCTACTAATAGGTCCGATCAAAGAAACAATGTAGAAGAAAGCGCATTTACCATGGTAACGCTTCTTTTCATCTTTGGCCAGCGTGACGGCGATTCGTAACCCGATGCCGGAGGAGCAGCCGGTGATCAGCACAACTTTCTGCCCGCTGTTCGCCATGATTTGTCCGGGTTGAGCGCTGTGTTTTTCAGCGGTCCTCTGCTCCGGATGGTCGCTGCCGAGGGAGCTACCGATCACCGGACTTTAAAGAACTAAAGCGGATCATGCAGCCACCGCAGCCATGTGAGCGTCTAATTCAGTCACATGCTCAATAAAATCAGTAAGCAAAAAAGACGTGGCATCGCAAACACCCCTTGCAGACAAGATTTTTCAACTTGATAAGTGCCGCCTGCCCTGAAAATGAAGTTAAAGTGTGTTTAAAATGTGTGTGGCCGTGCATGCGCGCACGTGCGTGTTGCAGAGGGGGCAGTGCTTATTTGATTTCTGAGCTCGTGACCCCCAACAACAAATAACTAATATTATTACAGTATCCACTGAAAGTTTTGTTCAATACCTAATGGTATTTCTGGTTCCCTATTATGTTGCAGTTCATATTCTTAATAGGATTTTTGTACGATATATTTGATGGTTGCCTGCCAACATTTTTATTTCATCTTTTAAATTAAATTAAATCAAATTAGTTAATTCAATTCTAACACAATATTTAAAATGGCTCCACGTAGGATTTCATAACAAATCATTGTTATTGTATATCATATTATTTTTTATTCATATTATTACAATATTATTTTCATTATTATTATTATTATGCTCTTTGCTGTTGCCCATATAGAGCTAAACTAAAATTAATCGCTTGCTGTTCGACTCCAGTTGATTTATTTATAAACTAGTCTCCAATGCTTTTGAAGATTATATTGTACTGCCATCTGGTGGTAAGAAAAGGTGTAGCATTCTTACGAAGCACTCAGGCTTACTGAGTGCATGATGCATACCTTATCAAATAAATAATGCTAATTTCATCATTGTTGTCTAAATACTAACTAAATATAAGAATGGAAGAAGTGTGGTGTGAGTTTGGTGTTTGTCAATGATTCCATTAGCAAGAGTCTGTCATGGTGACTAATGGACCCTGTTCTTGACAGATGATATTAGGGGTCAATGTGCCTCTGATAAGATCTCAAAGCAGACTTGCTTCTATTTCTGTGATGAAAGGCCATAGTGCAAGAGTCAGAGTCTGTCATGTTTGGACCTGTTGCTAAATGTGATGCAACCACATGCAAACTGTAAACAGTATGGTGGAAGATGTATGTTTTCCATTTGCTCTAATACTGATCTTCATAACCCCCGAGCAGAGATAAGTGAATTAGCCAAAGAGCAATCCGGGGTGATAAGTGAGTGATCTATGTGCTAAAACAGTTTTCTGCATCTACTTATTCCTCCAATAAAGGATGTTATCAGATTTCTTTTACAATTTTTAACCCCCAGGCTTTTTTATTTTAAAAAAAGTATGTATTCTTAATTTGTTAAAATATTTAATTTAGTAAATGCATTCATTAAAGAATAGCATACTTAGCATACTGGTTTCTGTTTTGAATTATTTTGCTGGATCTTCTCTGCTCAGACGCTTTTGTTTGTCGTTCGCACAGAGTTCAGGAGGATTAGGCAGTACTCTATAGGAGGCCGCCTAGGCCAAAATTAAATACTTCACTTGCACATACATATATACCGGTACTTACTAAGTACTTGCACACACATACACATACTCTCTTGTATATACATACCGGTGTGTATGTAAATGCAAGTGAAATATTAAGTTTAGGCTTTTGGGTTTCTCACAATACACTGGCATGATATTTTATAATAATAAGTTAATATAATAATTAGTCTGACATGCAAAATAGTTCCACACAGGTAACGTGAATCTGGATGTGTTTTCTGTTGATTTTTTCTCCTCAGTTAATCCAATCTGATTATGTATTCCATAATGCATCTAAGACTTGTAATTTATTTTCTGATCCAGAACATTTCTGTCCTTTAAAACATATTGTGAGCATACAATGATAAATATAGGTGCCCCTGTTTTAATCCTCCCCCCTGGTTACCCCCTTTAACCACAATCCCCTTTTAACATGTTAACACAGTTTGAAGCATTAAGGACACTTTAAGGACAAGATAAAACAGTAGGTGAAAGCACAGGACATACACACACACAGAGAACAGCAGAAGGAACAGTGGGAGAGGACAGGGACGGTTTCCTCCTTTGAGGGTAAACTGAGGTTACAGCAGCTATTCATTTCTGTCATAACTTTGAAAGGAGAGATTCTCCCACAGGGAAGACATTTTTTAACAATGAGTGGAGTCCTGGCCTGATCCATCAAGGGTCAGTCAGTAACCAGCAGGCTAATGGTTTGAAGACAGGTTTAGCTTTACTGTGAAATATCCACCTCAAGCATGTGAACTCAACACATGAGCATATCATTTAAAAAATATATTTTTTATAGACTTACAACCATCATTGCTTGTGATAAATTGTCTAATATGTTGACAACACAGAGCAGACAGTCAGCTTACATAGAGTTCAGGCCCAATTTCCTCTTTCTGTCTCACAGAGCTGATGTCTGCTTATTTAGAACATCCCTAAGCTCTGACCCATTTCTTTCACTGGAAAAGCAGAAGTTTACAATGAGATAACAAAAGTATAATTTGCATTGTGAGATAAAGCAGCTTTAAATCCGAGTTGACAGTGTGAAAAACAACATGCACTGCAGAGACGTTTTAGTTTATATATTTGGCTACATTTCAGATTTTAGAGAGTAACCTACAATTAAAGGCGGAATAGAGCACCGAAATTCTAAGCAACAAAACATAGACATGTCAAAAAGAAAGGCATTCTTTTTTCACCTCTTTTTCACAATGTGAGTGAAAGAATCCATGTAACAACGTATGTTACTTTTTGCCTTTTTTATGGCAGAGCAGCAGGTGGTGGTGTGAGCAAATGTCATGGTCAGGGATGAACAGAGAATGAAAAATGACCATGAGCCTTTGACCTAGCCCAGCCCACTAACACTGACCCAACAATTAAAAAGCCCTGAATAGCCAGTTGGCTCTTTTGCTACCAACTCCTTATTTTGTATATGACCCCTAATGTTATATTATGACACAATACAAAAAAGTATAAACTCAGTAAAGACCAACCCTAAAGCTAGAACCGCCTGTTAAGTAAGGAGTAAGGAGTCCAATGATACACAACATTTTATTATATTTTGTTTTCATCAGTCCATTAATGGCCCAACAGGAAAGCTGTTGGTACTCCAGATGGCCAGTCCACCAGCACATACGGTGCTAAAAAGGGCCGGAGGAAGCTGGTGGAATAAAATCAGGGCTATCCCTGGCATGCTTTCGCTTGTGCCTCTGGAGAAAGTGGACAGGTGTGGATGGAGATGAGGAGGGGTGCTGGACAGCCAGTGATGTCTACCAGCCTCCAAGCTATTTCTGTGGAATTTCAGAAGATTGAAGCACTAAGACACCGAAGAAGTGAGGAAAGAGACAAAGAGGAGGGGATGATACAAGCCCCTACATGCTTTTCCATGCCACACGCTTTCTCTGCCTTTAATGTGTTGTTGTAAACCCTCCTCCCTTTTTCACCTCAGACTTTCCCCTCTTCACTTTCTCTGCACCTATTCACAGTAGCTAACCCTTCTTGTAGCAATCAGTTTTTCAACATCGTTCGTCAGAGCTTTCACCTGTTCCCTCTAACACCTCTGAGCATACTCCAGCTGTGCCCCGGGCCCAAATCATCTGTAACCTCTTTATCAAAGTCCAAGTCTTAGAAAATGACACCCCCATCCCCTCTAAACATGCTTTTATAGCATAATAGTCAATTTCCTGTGTACTGACTTGAGCAGATGCTCCTGGAACTTTCACGACTGTTCCAGCTGACTTTATAAGCCCAATGTCTGTTTTCACTTATCATAATTAAAGATGGATTTTGTGATTAGCCTGAGATGCTATTCTAAATGTACAATGTACGAAATGTATATTTCCTTTAACATTTTTGATGCTTTTAAATATAACATTTTTATGCATGCAAATTTTTTTTAGCACAATTTTACAAATATTTTCTACAAATCCTCATCATAAAGAAAGTGCATCGAACGGACTATCGCATGTTTTGGCCCTCCTGTTGGTGGCATCTCCATGCAGTAGCACTGGACAGAGACAGACTCTGGTTGATGCTACTGGAAGGGGACTCTGGCTGTGTGAAAGGGCCAAGAGACTGGAATGTTTGCCACAGGTCAGGAGTGGCGCTTTCTGCTCTTTTGTGTGCAGTCTGCAGAGGAGGTGTGGAATGCAAACTTCCTGAGAATAAAAGGGACGAAGGGAAAGAGTAGCTGGGGGTCGGTGGGCGGGAGGGAGACTTAAAAACAGCGAAAGAATAGGTGCAAAGACTCAAAAAGGAGTGAGCTGGGAAAGTGTTTTAGGGGTTCTGAGGCAGACAGAGAACACCGTTAATTGAGAAAATTGCTAAAAGAGAAGTCCACGAGCTGCTCCGAAAGAGGAGAGTTAAAAGTGTTGCTGCAGCTGCAGACCACACACAATGAACACTCAACAGAGAGTGCTTTGAGAGCAATGACACACTAAAGATCATAATGTGGCATTTCTCAGCTCCAGTTAATGACATTCTTAGAAACATTCATAGAGTTACAGCTCAACATTATACGTCATTCATACATTCTGAGTCACATGCCTGTTGAAAAGCATTAGCCTAGTCAAACAGTGAAATTTAGATTGGACTCAAAAGACTGTTGTTGCATAAAATGTCTTCATGGAAACAAGTTGAAACATAAAGAACAGTGCCAGAGTGGAGGTTATTCAAAGGTTTTCCAAAAA
The DNA here is from genome assembly GCF_905237075.1 of Dicentrarchus labrax. Taxonomy (NCBI): domain Eukaryota; kingdom Metazoa; phylum Chordata; class Actinopteri; family Moronidae; genus Dicentrarchus; species Dicentrarchus labrax. Next base: position 11,698,941 of record NW_026136722.1, read on the forward strand.
CAGAAAGCGAAGAGAAACAACAGCATGGTGCCAGTTAAATCTGATCTTAGGCAAACTTAAGTACACAGATAGATTCCCAGGGGGGCTGTCCACTTAGCCACTGTGGCACCATGTTACAGGACTCTTCTGACCAAATCCTTTGCATTTTGTATCCCCACAGTATCTGCTCTTAGAGTAAAATACATTTTATATTATAAATTAAATGATTTCCTATGGTTTTTGAAAGAAAATTGGTGTTATCTGGGCCTGGAACTAAAATTCAAATGTTTTTCACACAATGGGACAGTTCAAAGAAATATTGGTGTGAATCACGGTGTCAGTGTTCGAATTTACTATAAGTACCCCTGCAAATGCCAATTTTCAACCTAATCATGGTGTTTTGTGTTATAAACTGAGTGAACGGTGAAGAGCACGGTACACAGCAGAGTAAGTTTGAGTATGGTTACTGGTTCAGTTTATTTAGTCTATTTGTTTGAGCAGTTCATTTAACAGACATGGTCCTTAGATGTTAATTAGCTTGGTCTCCCGTCATCTCTAAATATTATAATTATCACCAGACTGGCAGTTCCCCTTACTGGCCCAATGCAAAAAGGAAAATTTCCACACATTTTCTCGTGGTCACATCCTTGGTTTGGCAATTTAGGCAGCAGGGTTTAGTAACTGACTGTGGCGTAACAGCTTGTCATCCAATCCCTGCTCAGCTTTGGCTCTGACGGTGATCTTGCTCCTTTCAACAAGGCTCAAGTGTACAGGGTTTTTTTTTTTTTTTCAAATTCCAAATACCGCAATTGCAGTGGTGATGAAATACCAAGCAGTTAATCTTATCCTGTCTGATGTGCTCACTCTACCGCCTTGTACCACAGGCCCAACCCAGAATACCTGTTATAGGATGGATTTGTATCACAGGATGTGGTTTGGTGAAAGCTCTTATGTAAGAACACATGCTGTCTGATATATGGAGATGCTATCATCAGCAGTCAGTGGGTGGCACAGTCACGTTTCTCTTGAGGTGCTTTCACAGATCAGGGGGTTTACCAGGCTCTGACAGATTAACCTACATTTCCCCCCACAAGAAAAATGTGCATTTGTTCAGTGCTTGTGTTTTTTGGCCTTTGTACTTAAGTCCTTAAGGATGTCAGATTTCTTTTTTTTCTGCATGAAAGTTCATTCATAGCTTTTCTTGCATTCAATATGTATTGTAGACAGATGTTGGCTTTTACTTGGGTTCCCCATGTGCAGGAAAACTTATCGAAGGCTCATTCTTAATTCTGCTATTAATAGTGAAATGAAGTGACAATGGAAGTGCTGTCAGGCTTCACCACACACACACAAACCACAAACTTATATACACAATATAACATCACAATGAAAAGAAGTAATAACAATGTTTATCATATAATATTCTACTAAATGTCATCCCAAGTCTATTAGGAAGGGAGGAGGAGGTTATTTCATAATGACATGGGGAAAAAAGGTATTTTTCCTTTTAAACATACATAAATCAATTTTTGGCAAGCTCAAAGAGTCAGTCGCCTCTTTCTTCTGAAACTTCACATGCATATTTTTCTTGACAGTTGGCCTGTTATCCTGTTCTGGCATGTTCCTCAACACAAGGTGCAGACCGGAGGCAGACTCAATTGAAAGCCCACTTTAGGGTCTCTAATCCTAAATTCTCATCAGCTCCTCCTGAGGATTAATCAGGTTTCACTATGTTTTACAGGGTTTAAAATATGGTAATGACGGATTACTTCACTTCACTTTAACTTCCACCCTGTCAGTGATTAAAAGTCCACCACTGATTTATCAGCACAGAATGACCTGCAGAGGGAGAGAGAGATACTTCCAGTCGCATCATATATCACATGTCTGGGATCAACGTCAAACTCCAATATTGTCAGCATAATTTATATCATTCTGAGAAATGAATCAATAAATAAAGATGTAAAGAGTTTGAAATTATAAGAGAAAAGAAGGGGAAAAAAACAGAAACACATCCTTAAGCATTTTCTTTCTGCAAAGTCTCTGGTAGATTCATCTCCTGCCAAATTTCATCTGTGATTTTTTTCAACCGCTTATCCATAAATACATGACAAAACACATATGGAGTATAATTTAGTATCTTGGCATTTCCACATGATTTGTAAATGTTAGCAGTGTGTGTGCAAAACAAAGTGGCTCTGTTGGTTTTTGCAGATTGATTATCGGGACAAATAGAGAGCCAGCATGAACTGACTTAATTTTCCATGTAAAGCACATTTATGTGTTTACAACAACTAGAAAAATGCTAATCTATTTACCTTTCATTAATCATTATCAGTCTGATCTGTGAAACCCTCTCGGTTAATGAAAGTTGACAAACTACTGGCATGAGACAAATGGATTGACTTTGATCTTAATTGGAATTTTCCTGCGCATTACGGTCATGTCATGTAATAATTCAAATGTATGCGCTGAGGCTCCCATGCTCAATCAACGCACGTTTGGTGCCAGTCATGTGGAAAACCAAAGTGTGTGGTTAATGTCAGGTTTATTTCTTAATAAGGAACTCATCATACATTAGAAGTTTTACTTTGTTTTACTGTTTTAAAAAGAATAATGATCTGTAAGTCATACAGGTCCCATAGTTGGACAAAGGTACATAGCACATGCTGTGGAAATATTTCTCACCCAGAGCTCAAACTACCCACTGGACTCTTAGTAACTATCTGCTAAAAGCTGCTTGGAATGTGGCCCTGACTCGGCTGGCTATAAGCTGGTACTGAAAAGGGAGACGGTGGGAGGTCAGGGTGTCCGTTGTTTACCAACCAGATCAACCTCAATCTGCGAGTGCTTCTGTTGAACCTCCGTCTATCTCTCACTCCCATGGTTTTCGGTTCTTTCATGTCACTCTCCCATTTGTGCTCCCACAATTTACTTTTAGTTGTTGAGGCTCAGGAAATGCCGGGTCCCTTATTTAAATTTTATTTTTTTAGGTTGTTTTTTAATGTTACCTCACTTTTTGACATTATTTTTTTGTCATCAAGATGTGTTAAAATGTACATGCATCATAACTGTCTGTGGGTCAATGATGTTTAATGTCTATTAATTTGTGGTCAGAGTTGGGTTTGGCTAGAAATAATATGAAACAGCATATTTAGATAAAAGAGAGACTTGTGACTTCTTAATGGGTCTGTTTCTCCCTCTTTCTGTGGTTTGTGACTCTTCTCTAGTGAAAAATGTTGGTTTGCCTTAATTCCTCTGAGGGATTTCAGCTCCCACTTAGCTTACAAAGGCCCGTTGTAGCTTGGGTTATAGAAGTGTTATCTTTGGTAATTTTCTATTTAGGCAAGGTCTTCAAGTCTTATCTTAGAACAAGTCTCAACTGAACACCACAGTCTTCCTAGAATTAATTAGGCTTTTGGCAGGACTATATTCAGCCTCCACAGGTAATCGACACTGCAGGCTTCAGTTTGACACATGATTGGGACAGATGTCCCCGGCAGTATTAAGAGGTAGATGACTTGTCACAACTAATTATTTCTGCACATTCATGTCAACAGTAACCCTATTAAGAGATTATTAATTTCTTGTTGTTCTATGCAAACTAATTTCATGCTGCGTTATGCGTGTTCATTACAAAATGGACACTTAAATGTGTCTTTCCAACATTTTCATAAAGACAAACATTGATGTTTCTTTTTAGTGGAAACAGGAACTCTCTTTTGTCTAGTGCATTTTATCTAGGAGGTTGGAAGATGACTCAACTTAAAGTTAGGGGATGTGTAATAATACATCCTTTTGTCTTGAATAATGTTTTTTAGCCAGGTGTGCCTGCCCCTGAACTAGCAGTCCACAACCTCTATCCTGAGGTGATTCAGCCTCCAGCCTCACAGTGGTCAAGCTCCAGCCTGAACAAGCATTACAGAAACGCTGCAGCAATGCTGAGCTGAGATTAGACTGATGGGGGAGATAACCTGCCCTGCTCTGCAAAAACTCCATGAACTGTCCAGGGCTGTTGTAATGTTGAGGTGTATACCTCATGCTGTGTGTAAGTACAAAGCTTGGATACACCCTCCAGCTTTAAATTATCTAGCCAGACCTTCACTGTCACGAAAAAGTTGGGAATCTGTCAGGGCCAGATAAGAAGATTAAAATGCTGAGATCATTTTCATCATCATTATCATCATGGCCACTGTATTCACAATCATATTACCTACATTCAGGCGCAGTGCCTCTGGCTACATCTGCAAAAATCAGGAAACTGACAGCTTACCAGGTAAGAACCTTGTGCTCGACATCACTTGGGTAATGACCACCTCAAAGAGATGAGACCTAACAAATTATCGCGAGTAATAAACGTGATTTATGAGTCTTCAGCAGGCGCACAGCTCATGCAAGCGTCCCAGGACACCGTCCTATGGGAGGGAAGAGGCGGAGGAGGTGGAGAGCAGAGGGAGGGAGTGAGGGTGAGAGGGAGAAATTGAATGAGAGGGACAGAGCGAAACTGAGAGGAGCCACCACAACAAAAAACTTCTCCAACAATCAAGCAAGTGGAACTACAGACTCTCTCCTTTTCTTCCCCGCATGGCTGCTGAGTTCCTGCAAATATAACTTCTGCAGTATAAAAAGTTCTGGTGGCGGAGCCAGAGGAGGGTCTCCGCTTGGAAAGATGGACCACTTGTTAAGGAGCAGGTCACGCAGGAGAACACCGCTATTTCTTTTAATCCTACTTCACGTGACGGCGGCACAGACTGGTAAAGTATCAAGTTGAACGCCTGCAGCTGAATAATAAAGATGTCCCCGCGCTATAGATGCTAGAATCAGTCAAAATGTCGATTCAAGTCCCGTCAGTTCATTCTGTAAATTATGCACTGTCGCCCTTATCTGAATTTCCATGACTTTTTTCAGGCACCTTCATTCATCATTTGACCCCCAGCCAACTCGAAGTTATTAGCTCAGACGCATAATCTTTACTTTAATATTTCCACTTTGGATCCTGGTGTGTGTGAGATTGATGTCTGCGCTTTGGATCTGTGTGAATGTTTTGGTGATGCCGCCACTTGCCCCACAGAGTCGCTTTAGGCTCGGATTAAAATTGGGAGCTGGCTCAAATGACTTTTAGAAGTTGTCGGAAGGTTTTTCAGAAGTGTGCAGAGGATTTGCGTTTATGTATGAGCTACTTTCTTGCACGCATACATATTAATTAGCCTCGCCGTTGCACAGGGGAGCAGATTTTTTTGATTGATTCGGTGTTTCTTGCTCCAGCTTGCAGGTTTCCAAGCTTTGAATATGAATGCGTCCTTCCTGCGTCAGGTGTGCTTGGAAGACTTGCGCCCGACCTCTGGGGATGCATGATGTCATGTTTGAGTTTGCTTGTGACCAGCGTCGGTTTACTGTGAAAAGGTTTAACGTTGGCTTGAGAAAGACGTGAATGGCTCAACACTAACCGCACTGAGTAGATTAAAATTCCTGTCATGGATCTGTTTAATGTGCCCTCTGCTCACATAGGTCTTGTTGCCTTAGTTATGATTATTCTGGCACACATCCATATTTTGTATGTTTAATTTCAGGCTAATACCAAAGGTCAGATTTTACACAGTTGTAATTTAAGTGACCCAATCACTCTATGTATTGAAGAGTGGAACCGGACTATTATTTCAATTATGCACCTGCAAAAGGAAGGCCTGGTGGTCCCTGCCTGTCAAACAGCTGTGTCTCTCTGTCTGTCACAGTGTCCTGGTGTCCACATTTGCTGCACTTTCAGGCTTGTTCAGCAAGAGCTGCAGCCATTTTAAGACTTCCTTGTTCCCAAGATAGCCAGTAACAACCAACTTGTTCATACATACTGTATGCCATTTGGCCCACTGCTATCTGTCACACAAACAGGCCTCCATGCCCTGTGGCCATGTCCTGAGTATCTTCAACTGGTAGGAGACCATTTCCGTGCAGGTGCTGCGGTTTAGGGACTCTCTGATGAAGCGACATGCCTCAACAGCGGGAGTTAACCCTGTGGTCACCAGAAGTGCTTAAAGATGTCTAATTTTCACCCGTGGCTTTCCACATGCACCCACTTTACGGCTGGCAGGATTTGTTGGAATTCACTGGCTAAAATAAAGCGATGGCAGGAGGGAGAGAGCCAGCTGACACACTCACAGTCAAGCGACACAGCGGCTGGTGTCCACTGCTCTCTAATAAGGGCCTGTGAAGTGAGAGGCTGAGATGATTTAAAAGTGCATTGGACATATGGTGGTGCTGATATGGCAGTCTTAAGATATGTGCATGTGGTTGATAATGTGTTTGTGTCTTTGAGCCTGTGAGTGTTTGTGTGCGTGTGTGTATTACAGTGCAAGAATGTTTTTCCCATATGCTTTCTGTGTGTTCGACAGAGATGAGAGAGTACTTTGTAGTCATGTTTGCTGACAGGAAGTGAGACATTCTTGCACACATCCACAGTTAGTTTCTGTTATAATCCTCTGTTCTTTTGCCTCAACACATTTTTGTTCAGTTTTCTTTTTTTTTTGTCTTTTTTACTGCTCTTTTCAAAGTCTGGGAATAGGGAGTGTTTATTTTTACTTTATATATTTTATCGCTTCATTTACATCATTGTTGCTTATGCCCTGCCTCATTCTTGACTGGTTCTATGACAGAGGGGAAATCGTGCGTACAGCCCCCTCACTGTGTCCCGTTTGATCCAGCCTCCTTGCCAGTCCTGCTCCAGACTCCCAAAAGGAGGACAGCGAGCCTTGTTTGCCTTTGATCTAGGAACAAATTAGTGGCAAATGAAAACAAATGAAAAAGGCAGCTGAATTTAGCAGGACAGAGAACAGGGAAAGAGCAATTTTACGCCTCTTACAGCTCTTGTGTTTTCTTTTGTTATGTGAGTTTGTGTTTCTCTAATGAAAACATTAAACATCAGGAGTGTGAGAGATGCTGATATCTGTCCCCTAGTTGCTGATGGTGCAAGTATAAAACTGCTTCTCAGACTGTTTGATCAGGCAAAGTGCTTGGATGTAGAAATGATGCTTAAACACTTTGTGGCGCCGGACTGCAATCTATAGTATTCAACACACATCTGGCTTCCAGAAACTCTGCAACTCCCTTTCCCTCAGGCTTCCCTGGCTTTGTGTTTCTGATCACTGGATGCTTCAAGGAGCTTTCTGTGGAACTACTTGGAGATGCTTGCTGTAGAATTGCAATGAGCACACATCAGGAGGTGTCCCCTTACATGTCATATTTGTCTTTATTCCAGTTTATGAGCCTCAGAATTATTTTTTATCATAGTCATCCATCACATGCTCATGCACATCTTAGCAGAGGTCACAGTTGCAAACTTCCTTACCAAAGCCATCTGTAGACTCAGAAAACAGTATGCTACCCTCAGTAACATTGTGACCCGGCTCATATTTCAACTTATCTGAACCTGCCAAGTGTCCTTTAGCATATAGACACTAAACTGCTGACATAGAGGGTAATGATCTTGGTCTCAAAGAGGCCCACAACTTCTTTAAAGTTTCCCTGACAAGCACAGAGGAACTGAACTTCTAAAGGAGTATCTGTATATATTAAACATGTACTACATATGGTGTGTGTATGTGTGTAGCATATAGGGCTATTCTTTGATTTTGCCAGCTCTGATGTTACACTCCATAATAGCTGCCTCAATGTTATGATGTCTGAGAGACTAAATGATGGCTTGGTGTTGAAACGTGAATGGGCTTGGCCATGTGTACACTTGCATGTTTGTATCTAGGTAATCCTCTGTGCTGGAGGTGTGTATCCTGTAAATGTGCATAAGAATTGTGAATTTGTATTTTGTTGTGGTGGGGTGTTATATTACATATTTATGAAGACCTGAAATTCTCAGAAGGCTAAACAGATAAGAAAAGATCTTCCAGTATCAGGATATTTTAAACACTCTCCCCACCTCTTAAAGGTCCAGTGTGTAGGATTTATTGGCATCTAGTGGTGTAGCGCTTCACCCTTCCCTTCCAAGTGCGAGGGAAAAACTACAGAACGCACTATCTCTAGAGCCAGTTTTTGGCTTGTCCATTCTGGCCTACTGTAGAAACATGGCAGTTAAACATGGCAGCATCCACAGAATCCATGAATCACGAAAACACAACAGTTCTTATCTTCAGGTGATTATACACTAATGCAAATATACCTTTGAATATTATATTGCATATCTGCTAATAGATCCTCCTAAATCTTACACACTTTACCTTTAAAGGGAGATAAATGATTAGAGGGTCAGCCTAGGATAGGGACCAATGTTAGGCATGCAGTTTATGGAATACATTGACTGTAGTCAAAGAATGTCCTCACAAGCATAGAAGTACAGATGTGTGTTTCCGTATGTGTTTGTGTGGAGTGCCTGCCCAGTTAAGGGCCTTGAGGGGCAGGTGTTTTCTCTATGGGCCAAGCAGCTTTTGGCCTGGCGACCTATCATGCGGTGAACAAACATGAGCAGAACAAACTGTGGAGATTGAAAAATGTGGTGCTGATGTGAACTGGAAGGAAATGTGTAACCAGATTCCACTAGAATTTAGCAGCTTCAACACCAAAAGTAGCATGTAACTCACAGTGAGCATTCGCAACAGGACACGGCCACTAAACCCTTTTCAGTAGAGCACTCTGAGCGAACTCAATTGTTTTATAGTTCTTTTTATAATATGTGTAGTCTCCTCATGTAGTACAAACGAGCAAGGAGTTATGTCAGAGGAAAAAAGTGGCCTACGTATGTGACTCAGATGTAATCATAAGTGCAAAAGATTTCCAAGAAGACCACTAATGATGATGAGTAAACGTTTTGTAAAGCTAGGTATAGATAAACACAGTGCCTGCAACTGTGCAATTGACAGGCATGTTTGATATGATACATTAGCACTTCATACACTGAGGCACTTTAGGTTCAGACATTGTTGTTCATGCCCAGGTTATTATTGTAGTAGGATCAGTCAGTGGATTTCACGCATGAGAATGCACATGTACAGGAAATGGTTCAATAATTGTTCGTATACCATATGAAACTTTTGTAAAAAAAAAAAAAAGGACAGATTATGGCGCACAGCATTGATTATCCTGTGCTTTATTCCTCAAATTTGACAATTTCACTTAATGTAGAAGGCTTTGTCAGAGTTATAGGAAGTAAAGGGCAATGCTCTTGTAAAGGTTTTATTGCGGGATGGTCTCTGCAGTGTCATTTGCATGTTGTTCCAGAACATTTCCTGTTGCTGGTCAAGTAAGGTCCAGTCCTCGCCTTACTGGCCATTCCACTTTTTTGTTGTCTGAACACACTAAAACCACAGATTTCTTACATCAACCTCTGTGTTTGCATATCTTTGGCTGTCTTGCATCCCCTCATGTCTACAGAGGCTGGAGAACATAATCCTATAAAAAGTGCAGTTATAATGTGGTATTACAAATATTTTGGTATCACAGGCTACATGCTTAAAATTGATCAAAGAATAAATGTTAGGCACTATTTGTCACTTTCATCATCACTATTATTGTCTATTAATAATATTCATAACCCATAACCCTTCTGAATATGTTAAAAACCATTCCAAGCAGTTATAACCGCTGACTTGACTTGCTCCTAAACTCTCTCAGTGATAACTGAAAGCAGACCCAACCACAAAGCACATTCAGGGTGATAAACATCTCTGCCTCTCTGCATACTTCCAGCCTAACAGATGCCTCCTAAATTTGCCTTTGTCATAGATATTTCTAACACTCTCTGTGCTGTTTTAATAACCTCTGTTTACAAGTAAAAGAGCAAAGTGTTTGACAGATAAAATAATACAGTGATTCAGAGAGAAATCTTGACAAGGGCAGAGGTCCAAAGTGCTGTTTTTTCCTTCTGTGGGTGTTATAATTGAGCTACATATAAACACTGTGTGTAGGTTGTTTGGTCATACTAGTGTGACTTTGTGTACAGTCAGTTTATCAATCTTATTTGGCTGTTCAAGTGTTTAAATTTTCATCTTCTCAGAGTGTGTATTAGCTCTCCTTGCCTCATAGTGTTCTTGTCCACAAACACCAGTGACCCAGACGAAAGGTCACACCCACTGCTAATTAGATTAAGTCTATTCTTCATGGAGCCTAGGAGAGACTGTCTGTCACCATTTTTCCATAGTTAATCACTATATGTTTTACAGCTTGTCACATTTAAAAAAAAATTCTGAAGAAATGCTCCCTCAACAGAATGAAGAGTGGAATTTTAGTAAACAAAGATTTAAAAAGGAAGAAGCAATCCATTTAGATAATAGATAGGAATATGATGCTGCCTGTATATCTCTGCTTGATGTATACATATTCAGCACAGGATCACGTAATGGTTTCTTATTTATTGTAAAATGTTTGCAAATCTCGAAACAGTAATTCAAAGTTCAAATGTCAGTGCTTTTTTTCCACTCATCTTAGGTGTGGTCTAAGATAATATGGGAAACTCTCATTGCCCAGATTCATTTTGGCTTTATTTCTTGTTAAAATTCCCCGGTTCCCAGGCGCAATTGTTTTTGACAGTGCAGTATTGTGTGTGTGCAAGTGGTATTTTCAGGCTGAGCTTGGAGTGTAGGTGGTGTGAGTCATGAAGAATGTCTTTGGAGACATCTGCTGTAGAAACACAGAGAACACATTATGTCCATGTATGACTGAAGTGGCGTTTAGTTGTATTGACTGCAAGGCAGGGCGAGACTGTGTCAAGTGTCACACAGCAAGAGAAGATACACAGATATAGACTGTTTGGTGGCATTTCCAATGCATAGAACATGATCTGTGAGGTGGAGTGCTCTGCTCTTTTCTGTCAGAAAGACAGCAGACAGCACTTTTTCTGGTCAGATATGGTTATCTTGGAGAAAAAAGCACAAGGAAAAAAGAGCAAGAGAAATGTTTCATATGGAGAATCTGTATTTGTCCGTGTGCATTATTATGTACCTGCACAGTAATTACATGCTGTACAGTGTGTGTTAGCTTTTCCAAAATTGACGGATGTCTGTGAAATTGCTGGATGTTCCATCTCCTTCCCATGCACTCTGACCTTTTGGAGTGATTCAGAAACACTCTGAGTCATCAGTCCTTAGAGATTCTACAATGCTATTTGAAACATGTTGAGCCATGTCTTTCAGTGGTGGGGACAGCATGCTGCATGGGCTGCAAGTTCTGTCTATCAGTAGCCATACCAGAGAATTATTGAAGATTTTGATGTCTTTTATTCTCATCCACTTTTCCTAAGTTTGTCTAGAAGTAACATAATTTCACATGGGAGATAAGGACACGATTACCACAAAGCCTAATGAGATGCAAACAAAGCCTGCTCAGACAGTCATTGCTGCAGGATAGGTGAAGATGCTGAAAGATCTGGCACAACTTAAGGTGACATAAATGGATCCAAAACAGGGAATAGATAACTTTATTTTATTGATTGCTCCATGGATCCAGACTTCATATGGCTGCCTGCCACTAGCCTGGGGTTTTCCCTTTGACGCCAGAATCAGGGGTAGTGGTGTTGGAACTTATTTGTATTTTATGTGGGTCTCCCTGTATTTGACTATCATTTGGTGTTGTTGCAGGAGCTATCATTGTTACATTCTCTTAAGTTCAACACAGGTTTTTCCCACATCCTCTGAATCAGCTTGCTAAACCTATGTCTAAACAGTTTATTTTGCACACTTGGGTGGGGGATGCCTATTATTCAGTTTAACTGACAGATCACTGAATGCAGTTTCTTTCTTTTTTTTTGAGGAATTTCTGTTGCATGTCTCACATTTCTCCCTTTGGCATTGTTGCACATTTTGACTTTTCTCTGTTGTCTTGAGGGTGTCAGAGGTCAGCAGTCACCTGTCAACCCACAGCTGGAACATGTTCAGAACTGGGTGACAGTTATCTCTATAACACACAGTGGTTAAGGCAGAAATCTACTTTATGTGGTTCATGGGGTGCACTGACATATCTTTTGAATATCTGTATCTTTTGATTACTTGAAATGAAACAGTACTGGTGAAAAGTTAATTGTGTTAGTTTGTTTTGAGGCCATTTTGTCAGGTGCTGTTCCGGATAGGCTGACAGAAATCCAAGAATCCTGTATAATTAAACCCATGTTGCTTCAATTTAGAACAATATTCTGACTGTTCCAAACATCACTGCCTTATGACCTCGCTTCCTCTCTGTGCACAAGTATGTATGAGAGAGAGAAAGAACAAGATAGATAGATAGATAGAGAGAGACAGAGTTTACTGGATTCTAACCTTTGACTAAATCATAAACTTTCAACCTTGAAAGGAAATTGATTTGCAGTCAGGAATCAAGCAAGGCCACAACAGAGCTACAAAGAGCTCACTTGGGATCAGACAAAGATAGAGACACTCCTACCAATTCAATTAAATACAAACATTAAGGATTAGGACCCAGACATGATGTAAAGTGCAAAGTAAACTGCTATGAAGGGATAAAGTGCTTTGACAGAAATGCAGATGCTTACATTTTTAATGAAGATTGAGCTACAACAATAAAAGACGAGCACTTTGGCGTGCCACGTGTTTGTTTTTTGCTTCGTTTTTGATGACTTTCATAAGTCAATGTTATGAAGGCGAGTTTTGTGCAATCCGTTCACCTTACTCGCCAACTTAACCAGCAATTTCAATATTATTTTATCAGATTGATGCATTAACATTTCACACTCAAAATGAATCTTTCTTCAAATAAGAACTAACCCTGCTAGGTTTTCTTGCACATATGTAAAAACTGTGTTAAAGTGCCCAATAACTAAAATGTGTAATTGAAAACAATGTCCTTATTCTTGATTTAAGTGTGGGAGACTGGGCTGTGACCTTTTAAAGCCAATAGATACCTCATTCCTTGACATTTAGTTTTTGGTCCACTGTCACGATGGCTAGAGCAGATTTGAAAATTATCCTAAATGACTGTGTGTGGGTGAACATTTATTGGTGCCACTTGTACATGGAACAGCCTGAGGTTTCTGTTGTTAGAAGCCAGCAACTTCTGTAATTATCTAATTTACACAGCTTGTTTATGACTGTATAAATTCAAACTTTGAGCCCTCTGGTCTTAAATACCTTTAGATCTATACCTTATGTTTTCCATTGTTGGAGCCCAGCTGTAATTCACAGCTTAACCTATTTACAGCCCTGTTGCCATGCTAGGGGACTGAGAGGGCGAGCTCTCAAAGCTGCTTGGAAAAAATGGCCTCTGCTATTCAAATAAATAATGTCATAAAATGTAACGTGGTGTTTTTCTGCAAGCAATGTCTGGGTTATAGTAAACTCTCTCCACATGTTTAATTAACAAGGAGAATAAAAGGCAAGCCCTGTATGAGCGGCAAGAGCTACAGGAGGCAATTTGGGTTTAGGATCCTCATTTCAGATGCCTGGAATGCTAAGTGCTGAGTTGCCCCGAACAGGCTCTCTCTAGCAGCTGGTGGGAGACTGGCTGTGCACAAAACTCTGATCCTGGCTAATGCTCACGGCAGCACTTTATCAACAGAACATCTAATAACATGACCAGCGGACTGCAAATAAAGCACAGCACATTGTAATGAGAGAGAAACCTATGTCTACAGGGACAACAGTTGCCTTGCTTATTGCAAATAAGCATAATTTGATAGTGTATATATTTGCACAACAAAGATATTTCAATCTTAAAAATGGATGAGATCAGTTTTCTGGTTTGTAATAAAATGCAACTTGTTTGAAGAGTTTTCATGAGAATACTATCAATTAGCTTGATAAATAATGAGATGAGACCTTATTTATGCCAGTGGAGTGTTCAAATTGTGAAAATGCGATGCGGGCATATTGTTGCTCTCTGGTGCAGGCTGAGCGGTGTGCAGGTGTCAGCTGTCAGGTGTGCTGCAGTAGGATTATGGGTTAGGCAGTGTACCACCCCTATCCTATAATAACACCCACAGAAGCCTGGCCACCTGCCGCCACATCTCAGAGGAGCTTGTCTCTTCCGACTGCTAGGAAGCAGGAAGCCTCCACACTTTAAGACCAGCTTCTAGCCGCACTAAACCCTGCTCTTCAGCTCAGTAACAACCAGCACTTAACTGAGCCAGACAACAAAGTGCTGTCACACTGGCAAAGTTTAAGTGTTGGACTGACATGACTAAAAGCATGCTGCTGCCATCTGCCCAAGCTCCATCCTATTATAGGTAGTTTTTATATATTTTCATACAATTAGATACAGGAATAGAGAGAAAGCAGGGCGTTGGCTTATTTAAAAGCATGTACACAATATGTTGCTGGGGAAAAAAAGTCACAATTAGCTACAGTCATTGAGCATGAAATTAAAGAAAAACACTGTATTTCTTATACTATGCACATATGTACAGATGGCTCATTTTTTCTTTCTTTCCATTTCCAGCTGATCACATTGATGTTCTGCAAGTGCTGCAGCTGTCAGAGAACATGGAGGGGGTGTCCATGGAGGCTGGTCTCTGCACCAGCAGGAGGGGCATGGAGGAGACGGACCTGGCCTACAAGATAGACAAAAAGATCCAACTCAGTGCTCCCACCAAACAGCTCTTCCCTGGTAGTGGACCTTTTTCCTATTAGACCATATAACTGCATAGCCTCCAGTTCCAAGCAGCAATGAAATACTTCCAAAAAAGTATTCAAATGTGTCACTTTTGTGAGAGATTCTTCTCTCAGTGAAACCTTAAGAAATCTGACTTTGAACTCCCTTTACTACTCCTCGTGTGTGCTCACTTCTTTCATGGGCAATATTTTTCATCATTATTATCTTTACTCAGGTCTTACTGCCAGCGGGTGGTGCCTGCATGTTATAAAAATGTCTGCTCCCTGCTGTGCTCTCTCTTGTATGACTTAACAGCACTCCCCTCCTCTCCCCTCCTCTCCTCTCCTCTCCTCTCCTCTCCTCTCCTCTCCTCTCCTCTCCTCTCCTCTCTTTCCAGATTCCAATTTTCCTGAGAATTTCTCCCTGATGACTACAGTGCGAGCTAAAAAGGGCTCTCAGTTCTTCCTGCTTTCAGTGTATGATGACCAGGGGGTGCAGCAGCTGGGGCTCGAAGTGGGCCGCTCTCCTGTCTTCCTCTATGAGGACCAGCATGGGCAGCCCACACCAGAAATGTACCCCATCTTCAAGAGGATCAACCTGGCTGATGGAAAGTGGGTAGTCTGAGGGCCTATTACATTATAGCAGATATTAATGAAATATCTACCCTTCTATTGATTTTTCAGCACACTGTATTTGATGTTTATGTTCAATAGATCAGATTCACCATTGCTGTGTAATTCATATTACAATAACGGGATGTTTAATTTCCCAAGAATTGAAATCTGAGGCGGGCCTCACATTTCTGCGGTCTGAGTCATACAGCTCACTTCATGTGACCTTGAGTGACCTTAAAGGGAATAAGATGCTTGTGGAGTGCTTGCTACAATGACTTGACTTGATCAAAGAGTTAAAGAAAGCAATCCTCCACAGTCTCAGGCTCAAAGGCATGTCTGTTTTGCTTGACTTGAAAGAGATGTGAAACACCTCTTTTTATTGCTGGACAGCAGACTTATCTTCAAGACACAAAATACTTCCACTACAACATTTTCACAATACCTTCCTCCAAGACTCAACTGACTGTTCTCTCTTCTTCTTCAGATGGCACAGGATAGCCTACAGTGTGCAGGACAAGTCTGTGACCCTCTTCTTGGACTGTCAGAGGGTCGAAACACTGGATCTACTGCGAGGGGAGAACGCTGTAGTCAGCACAGACGGTGTCACCGTGTTTGGGACGCGGCTGCTTGATGAAGATGTGTTTCAGGTTAGACATTATGAAAGTGTGGGAGCCACTAAAAGCTTATAATAGACGGTTTTACTTTTTGTATCAAACATATATACTGGTAGTTTCAACAATTGTGGTTGGGCAGTTATTAGTAGAAATAATACATTTAAATACATCATGTATTGTGGCCTTTTTAATGCATTTTTGTTTTGAGGTAGACAAAGCAAGTAAATGAGAGTCAGTATCATGTGAACTTTGTTATTAAATATGTAGGTGAAACAATGGGAGACTGTTTCACTTGGGTAAAATGCAATGCATATTGGCTGAATCATCTCACAAGGTGCTGTAGGGGGACGTCCTGATGACCTTTGTTATATCACTTTTTTTTTTTATTACACTTGTACATTTTATCCATACTGGTGCTGACTAGAACATTTCTATAGCATTGCCATATACAGTACATCTTATTGTATGCCCATTATTGTGTGTTGCAATATGACGGTGAAATGGTGGTATAAGCAGAATACGAATTGTATTTCAATCAGGAGAGATGAGGGAATAATGATAATAGTTTACTATAACATATGATATGTGATGATTAAGTTTTGCTAGAAAGATTTTGGTCGCTTAGTCTGTACAGGGAGACTGTTGTGATCAAGGGGCATTTGCCCTGAGCAGCAAAAAAGATAAATCCCTCCATGGAGTCCAGACATTGGTGGTGGTGGCTGAAGACTCTGCTGAGACTGACAGACCTATGAAATCCAGAATGAATCTGCAAAGACTGCAGACACCAGCATGAGTGTGGCTGTGGTATTAGATAGATCTGACCAGCAAGCGGAGTACATCCAGGATGGAAAGAGAAATAATTGTAACTACAGGCTTATATGTAAAAGAATACCCCCCGCCTTTAAAGCTACTTAAGAAAGAAATGGTAAAAATATATGTAAAATCACGGTTCAAGAGGCAGTGGGGTGACAGGGGTCTTCTGTCAATCAAGTGCTGCTGGGACAAAGCAGTGCGAAGGAAAAGAGGTGTTTTGGAGGGAGTAGGGAGGAGGGGACGTGCTGTTCAGACATGCCTAGCCTCATCATTTCCATTGCAAAAAATGCCCATTCTCTCTCTTTTTTGGATTTGTCAGTATACATCTGTTGGCTATAGATGTGATGATGTGAGTCTGAATGGCCAGCTGTTCATTTAGATATTAAGAAATATGCTTGACAGTGAATGTGTGTAGTTTGGTAGTATGTCTTGTGATGGTCAAGACTGATCCTGCTAAATACCTGCTTCTTGTGTCTATATGTTTCTAAATCACTGAGAAATTAGATAATTTGTTCCTTTTTTGAAGTTGAAATACATTTATTCAGTTCAAGGTTGTACATCAAAACATTAATTAACAGCAAACAACTAGTTGCTGTGTAAAGATATAGTGGAGAAATTGTGGAAAAAGTGTCCTGAGTCAAGAATGGCGCCACATTCCCTTTGCCTGTGTTGTTGCAGCCCCTCTGTGGTTTGTTTACATTGCTGGTCTGCCCCCTGTGCAGCCGAGTAGTGCAACTGAAACTTCTGTTTTTCTCATCTACCTCGCTGAATGAAATGTTTATTTTGACCAAAGTGATTTGAATGAAGTTATAATGTTACAATGATATGTGAGGGGACGTTTCTGTTATTGTCTATGAAGTATGGTGAGCAATAGTGATATTATGGCTGTTTGTGGTTAAAAAAAAGTCTGTCTCTGTAGGGATCATTTCCTGATCCTGTCAACAAGCAATTTTAGTGGACGTACTTTGACAGGTGCATTTGTCCCCAAGGATTAACGTTAGCTTACTGTGGCAAGACTGACAAAGACAGTTTTGCTGAGTTTTATTTTATTTCTGTCCCATTGTTTTGGTCTGACATGTTGGTGCTCTAGTGTGACATCCAGTGGCAAGTGGATTTTGTATATATAGCCTTTAAGAGCATTAGAATATGCGATTGCATGTGTATCACTATTCTGGGAAAATTTAGAAGCGAGGCTAGTCTAGTGGTTCCAATTCTTTTTCTCTGCAGTAACCTCTATTGTCATAAGTCATTCTCTGTGCGTCCCATGACAATATGCAACCCCTGCTCCATTGTCATTCCCAATGAGGCTCCACTCTAAATCTCTCGCCCACAGCATTAAATAGAGATCAGCTCAAGCCCCTTCCTCTGCCTTGTCCTCGGGGCTCTGAATCTGCTCAGCAATAGAGCAAGAAAGGGAAAGTTAGACAGTCTTATAAGGTACAGTCATGTTTAGAGAAATTACCATCCTTACAACCTTCTTTCCTCTCAGTGTCCTAAGAATACCCCCAGTCTGCAAAAGGGAACAGACTGTTAAACTTTAAGTACAGAGGGAGGGTTGTTATCACTCCCTATTGGCCTAATAGACAGAAACCACAGCCTTCTTCCCTTTCACCAGGAGAAAACCAGATGTCCTTGGTCCTGACAAGTGAACGCCAATTGGTTTAGGGTTTTGGTAGTTTAGTCAATAACGACCTTCCTAACATTTTCCACCCATTAACGTTACTTTCCCTTTGCCCTGACTTAACTTCAGTTGCCCCTTCTATGCTGTAGGTTACTCTCCGCTCCCTTCCCACTCTTCCCTCTCAGACACTCATAGGCATTCCAGTTTTTAAATTGCTTTATATCCCACTTCAGTTAAGAAATGTGTCTCCTTGTGGGCTCTATAAATTTCCCTTTTCAGAAGCAATGGAGACCATTTAATCTTTGGCCTTACTCCAGAAACACTCCCATGCCCTTATTTATCATTCTATCTGAAGAGTTATGATCATGATACAGTATTTGTGGTGATGACTAATACCCTTCTATCTGCTGATCAGATCCATCCTTTAGGCCAGTCCATTCACTTTTATGGTTATTGTAGTCATGTGTATAAGAGTTTGCACTTAATTTAATATAGAATTGAGTCTTAATATCTTGTTCTCTGTGGAACTGGTGAAAAATCCTTAAATTAGTCTTCTGTTTTAGATTTTTCATTGATGATGGTAAAGTTTCAGTGTGTACATGAACAGTATGTATTCACAGCCATAAGTATATATATGTTTGGCTGTGCGTATATTAAGCATCAGCATTGCACAGCTCGGGTGAAGCTGGTACCAGGGGAAGGGAGATTAATCAGGCTGACCTCTGGGCCTCTGTTCCCAGGCCCTGGTTCTGGGGGAGGAGGTCAGTGTTCCGGCCCAGTTCTCCCGGCGTGGGAGCTCAGCATGGGAGCATGGGGACCGTGGTCAGCCACTAATGTCTCTATTGCTTCCAGATTTTCTATAAATGACTACAGAAGATTGGTCTTCAAACTCAGTACTCTCCTTGCATTTGCAGTAAAGCAAACATCAAACTGTCCACAAGTCTGGTTGTGCTCCTTCTTGGCCGCTGTGTGCCCTGTGTATGTGCCTCCAACACGCTGAGTGCTTAGATAAGATCCAGCCCAGCGTTTATTTGTTAGGAAATTCAGATCCTGGAAATAAAAAATGTTTTTGGCTCACAGTCATAGCCATGTTGAAACCATGACTTGTCAGGCATATCATTAAAGGGCAGCTTTATTTGAATGTTTAGCAACCCCACTGATTTACCTCACAAATCGGAGAAACACATTCAATTGGTCAAGGTCTGTTTCAGTCATATTTTGTCTTGTTAATGACTTATGTCGGATGGTGGTCAGATGTTTTTGGTTAGTCGTAAGCATCTGTTGCACTTTAGGCGAAAGAGGAGCATCAAAATTCTGTTTCATTACGTTGTGTGTTATAAACTTTCAGTTGCTCCTTTACCCCCACAGAGGTTGTGACTCACACAAGAACACAAGTTATTTTTTAGAGATTAAGATCTGATTAAGGTACTGCAAATGAGTGTGCAGCACCTCACATACGGTCTAGTTAGTTGTGATTTGGTGGTGCAGTATGACTCTCGGCTAGCTGACACCACACACCTTACTGCAGACAGCAGGGGAAAGCAAAGAGGTCACTCTGACTGATGAACCTGTGCCAACTGAGCCACGTGTGAGCTCTTGCAGGATGTTTGTGAGCCATCAGAAATTTGTGGATTCAGCTGAGGTGTTTTCCTTTTCAGCACGTCCTCACATGTCCTCTTCAGATGTCCTTACCCGGTCCCAAATGGAGAATGGCAGAGCACACATGATTTTGGGCAACACTTTATACGCTGTGTGTTTCTAGAGGAGAGTCCCTGCTAGGCAAGAAAAACAGAAAAACTTCTCTGTGAACGTGTTGCCTTTGATCTCAAATTGAGATTGGATTAGATTGGATTAACTCCCTGTTGCCTTTCTCTCTCACTCTTTCCCTCAGTCTCTCACCTTAGAGGGCAAAATTTCATTTTGCTTGACACTGGCTTTTGGCCAAAACAGGAAGAAAAAAGGATAAGAAGATAACAACTCCTTTCATGTTTGATGAATTAAAGCAAAAAAATAATTTTTCCCAGGTTTACAGTTTTGTCTATGGTGATCCAGACGTGTTGCTGATTAAGCAAGATTTTAGCTGTATTAGAAGATATATGAGCTGGTGCCGGGTAACAGGGAGGCGTTATGTTATGATTTATTTCACCTCTGGCCGCTAAAGCCTAATTAAAGAGATTACAATGGGACTAATTACCACAACATCAATCAGTTAATCTGACTTGATTCATCACAAATGGCTGCCCAGCTGTCCCTGGATAACATTTCACCTGGAAATATGTTTGCTGTGGCCTGTCAGTTACATAGATTCATATCTAAGCTAATGTAATCCAGCCCTTGTCAAACACTGTATCATGGGGCTGTCTGCATTTAGTTTATATTGAATCACTTTCTGACTTGTTATTTTCACTATCAATTACATTGTTTTATTCCTTATTCAACCTATAAAATGTCAAAAATATTGACAAAATGTAGGGCACCTGGTTAGCTCAGTGGGTAGAGCTGGTGACCCATGTACCGAGGCTGAGTCCTTGCTGCAGCGTCCCAGGGTTTGAATCCGACCTGCGGCCCTTGCTGCGTGTCATCCCCTCTCTCTCTCTGCCCCCCTTTCCTGCCTGTCTTCAGCAGTCCTATCAAATAAAAGCTACTCAAATATTGACAAAATGCAAATGCCCATCAAAAAATATTTGAGACCAATTGCTGTATTAATATTGTTTTTTGACTAATAACCTATGTAACAGAGAAAAGCATTTGTAAAAAACAATCTTTGCTTTAGTACATCAACTGACTGATTAATCAACTAGTTATTTCAGCACTACAAAGCATTATGTAATAGTATAATCTAGACAGAAGACAAGAGTGATGTTCAGTGTAAGCCAACCAACGCTCTGGGCTCAGTGCTGCAGGGTCCAGCAGCGCTGTCTTTGTGCATGTTTGTGTATACACAGTGGCTATGCCTCCAGGGCAGGATGGGAAGTGAAAGGTCCTGACAGGGGGGTGAGAGAGCGCTATTTGACTGTTTCATGTACACACTCATGCCCCTCCTGTAGTCATGAGGACACAGCAAAGTAATAGTCAGTTGTAATTGTACCTGTGGTGACAGTTTGATGATGGTACTGTAATACACACTGCTGTACATCGAGGTATGCAGACATTTTTGTTGTCCTCATAGTGTCTTTGATGTTGTGGTGTATTGTTAAAAGTCTTCTGGTCCTTGAAATATCTCTTCACTGTGCAGTATCAGCTGTTGTACGTTTATGTTTGCTTCTCCTGTATGCTTGGACTTATAACATGACATTTGTCTGTCTTTCTATTTGCTTTCTGGTTTATTTCAGGGAGATATTCAGCAGCTACTGATTGTGGAGGACCCCCAGGCTGCTGCCAACTACTGTGTCAACTACATACCAGACTGTGACTCTGCTTTGCCCTACAACAGCCATGTCCTGGAGCTACAGGAGGTCAGTACTGCCACCAACAGGAGGCAATGCCTGTTGGAAAAACCCACGCAAATCTTTGTATAGTTCTTTGACACTTGATACGCTGGAGTATAGCTTCAGGTTACCTCAATTAACTGCATAGGCATGCTTGCAGAAGCTCTTGCTTCACAGCCAAGAAGTAAGCAGTAGAAGGAGCACAGGAATGTCTATCAATAGACCTATGTGTCCTTAAGACTTCCCTAAGATTTACAAGGAGACAACAGCCCCAGCCAAGAAGAGGTCTGAGTACAGTGCAAATGTACTGAGTGTTTGCAAAAAGAGACTTGAGAGATTAAGACAGAATAGGCCATCAGTCAAAGAGAAGTGTCTTCTTTCAAATGCAGCCAGCAGTGGAGGATTCTTAAGGTCAGGTGTTCCTTTGGCTACACACACACACACACACACACACACACACACACACACACACACACACACACACATCGAGCCAGGAGCAGATAACTCAAACATGATATAATAGCTCTTCCCCTCCTCAAGGCAAGCATAAAATATTCAATCAATCATGGATATAAATTACTGTATATTTCTTTGGTTGTGTGAAAGATAGAGATAAGGAGGAAGGAAACAGCCAAAGGAGTAGAGGCAGAGAGATTTGAGTGTTTGTGTGTGGCTGAGCTTGAAGGAACTCAGTGTTTTAACTGAACTTGGATGTCTTATATATGTGTCTATTGTGTCTATATGAGTGTATGTGTGGACACGTGTGAGTATATGTGTGGTTGCACGCAAATGTGTCCAGAGACGGTTCATTAATGGTAGTGTGAGGCCATTTCAATAGTCATCCAGCTGGATTTAATAGAACTACAGCTGAGCAATGAGCTCTGAATCCAGAATTTGTCAACATCTGTCACCCCACTGACCTACTTCCCATCATACTCCCTTACACAGTGACCTTGTTTACAAGTGGATCTAAATCATGTCTGATGTCTTTCACAGACTTTCAGGCAAAGCCTATTCATATCACTGACATGCAATGGGCATTACTCTGGAGGATGACACAACCCATATTTGCTCACTTGCCAGAGCACACTAAGAATTAGCACCTCTGTAAGATCACAGACAGGATGACCCCTGACCTCACAAGCAAATAAGTCTTCTGCTTTGACTAAGAGGACACAACTCTACATTTGTTTGTTTCTTCTCATTTAATGTTTGCTTTAGGTTTTTACCAACTCAGTGGGAATCACAGTAGGTATCTGACCCAAAGGGGTATCAGGACCTGTATGCATTGCTTCACTTTACTGTTGCAGGCTATTTCCATTATTGTATTTTAATTCACACCAGTGTTTGTTTTTTTCTCCATCCTCCACCTATGCCCTCACCTTGCGTTCCCCTTTTTATAAAAGAACTCCCAACTTGGGTCTGATGCCTTGATGCAAAGTGACGAGCCTGCTGAACCAAAGGAGCACTTCAAAAAGGACAGCAAAAGCAAAAAGAACAAAAAGAAGAGGGACAAGGGCTCTAAAGGCAAAGGCAAGGGTAAAGGCAAGGGCAAGAAGGGATCCAGAAAGAAAAAACATGAAGAAGAGGCTCTTGAGGATGTCTTCCTCAGAGTGTCCACAAGACTGCCTGAGTATCTGTCCCAAGAACCTTTTCAGCCTACAAAGCTGCCAGAAATTAGCACCCTAGAAACTGTCATCCCCACTGAAGTCTTCAGCAAGACCTTCATTGTGATGCCCACACACGAATCTGACTCTACAACTGAGCCCCACACTGTGGTGCCCAGTGCATTGCCTGAATCAAAGGTTGCTGAGGAGGTAGACAAGTTTACCTGTAGTTGTTCTCCACCCGACCCCCTCCTGCCATTTGCAGTTCTAACCGATCACTCCCCTAATACCTCCTAACCATAGAGAGCACCTCTTCTCTCTCCAGCTGCTTACCACCACCACCACTAACCAGCACCATCCTAATCACCACCTCTTTCTCATCCCTAGCAGAAAACATGGAGAATGCATCTGAAATTAGAACGTTTTGATCATCTCACTACATGTAGTGTACATTTTTGTAGAACATGCAGTAGTACCTGAAAGGCATATCTGAAAATCATGGTATGCATGGTACATGCAATGTATGTCTTCCTGTACGCAAATATACATAAATCGTTTAAATAATACCGTACACGCTGTTATGTGGCCGTTATGCCACAACAACTGTATAATATACATAATTTAAATACATATATAAATGATATACAGTGTATATCATTTAAAAAAAAATCCAATATATTTTCAACTTTCCACAGCAACAAACAAGGAATGCTTCTGTATGTCTCCTTCATGTTTATTATTTTCTAATTTACCAAGAAAACTAATTTTTCATGCTGTTTCTGCAGCCATTACAGTCTCTGCCATGCTGCCACATTAATCTGATCTAGTCCATCAGCTAATTACACTCCAGCATTGTAATTAACTTGCACACCTGTTGACCTGTATCCCGGATAATGAGCACTTTCCCATAAACCACCTGTTTTGCTAACATATCGTACATTACAAAACGTACCTTTACTTGGCAGCACTGGGTGCTAATGAGAAGTGTCCCCTGATTTGTCTTTGCTATGACTCATTTAAGCATGTGTTGGCCTGCAGGAGGGCAAGCCAGTGACGAAGCCAGTGGTGGAGGCATATGGAGATGACCTTTATGGAGACCTCTATGATGATCTCTCAGTTTCCACGGTAACAGTGGGCCCGAATGTTACTGAATATGAGGTAGGTTAAATGCAAATACAAGAAATGTCTTCACCTCAGCACAGAAACACTGAGATGTTATTTTGGTATTCACTACACCTGTCACTAACAGAGTTTTTCATTTCATAACAGGTTCTTGAATATGAAGATTTCAAGAATGATACAGAGTCAGAGTATGAAGAGTATGAAATATTTGAGGACACCTTTGACTTTGCGGAGCGGGAAAGAGCAGAGACGTGGAATGGAGAGGTAAATCTCAAAGTGAACTCATCAAGTGAGTGGTCAGTCAGAAAGTGATTTTTAACAACCCACATCTATTCATCTGTTTCTCCTCCTCAGGCTAGCCTCAGAGCAGAGAAAGGCCAGAAGGGAGAGCAAGCCATTATTGAACCGGTGAGCTGCTAGAGGCATTCAATGAATAGTCTAGTAGCTTTAGTTGTGAGCATGGGTATGAGTTAAAACTCTCCTAATGTACATATCTGTGCTTGTTTCTAGGGCACATTAATGGAAGGACCCCCAGGTCTACCAGGGCCAGAGGTAATCCTATTTACTGCCTGAAAACAGAAGGAAATGGAAATGTCTTGTCTCTGTAATTGTACAGGATGTGGCATAATGTAACATAATCAGGAACTGTCCAGATGTGATTCAAAATATTTTGGATTCAAGCCATCAGGATGCAACTGTGGTGTTTTTAGAAAAGGAAACAAGGTTTTTTAAGGGTAAACACCCGATAGTACAACCCTGCACTACTTTGCAATGAAAGATGGTACATTGTGAAAGAATCTTTGATGACATTTTGTAAACATCTATTAATACACCACTAAGTGACCTCTAAAGGTACATCATTTCAATAAAGTAAAAGGGTTTTGATTCAAAACTAGATAAAGAAATAATAGTGTTGTCAAGTATTTGGAGGATTAAAATATAATGTAAAAGATGTAAGATGTGTAAAAAATGTAAGACACCATATTGCAGTCTTCCTAAATGCTTGTTTGAGTGCTGTAAATGGTTCTTTCACAGGGGCTCGCTGGCCCAGCTGGACCCACAGGCCCTCCAGGTCCCAGGGGAGATCCTGGTGAATTGGTGAGTGTGGCTTAGGCCTGGACCTTGACCCACTGGGTTACTTTGACCCCAGTTTGACCCCGTCACCTGTGGGACAGAGCTGTGGGTTCACTGTGACCTCACATTGAAACATGTCCATGGGCTCATAATGTCCTGGTTCAGTCCTGAACTGAACCTGGTGGACTTCAGGGATGGATGTTGACTCACACATGTTTGACCTGATTTTCTTTTGTGTGTCTGCGCTCAAGTAAGTGTAGTTCATGATTCATCGCAATGGAACACACTCCAACACACACACACACACACACAAGCTGACAGATGCTCTGTCATTTCCCAGTTGTTGATGGTTTTTCTCATTTTTGCTTTGCAAAGATGTTGATGGCAGTTTATTACCAAGCAGATCCGCATTGCTTGCAAGGACATCACCCTCAGTCATTGTACACACTTTTAGCAGCTATGTACATTTCTGGTTCAGCCCACTTAACAAACAAACCTCTATTTTATTTGTTGAGATGAAATCTGAAGACAATGGTGGATATCACTGGATCTGACACTGATATCAATAAGTGAGGAAAGGATGAACAAAAGCAATATATCTACAAATAATCTCTTTATCCATTGCTTTAAAAAGACATGAATATGAATCAGTATTATGTTTTAAAAGGTGAAATGAAGCTGAAAAACTGAAACAAAGGATTATACTTATTTATGTATTAGATGTACTGTGTCTTGTCCTTACTATCTTAGCTTCATTTATGAACATTCATATATAGGATTATTTTAACAGCCTATTATAATTGTAATGGCATAAATTAATTGTAACCTATGATGAAAAATGCAGAATTTATTAACCAAAAAATTGGTTCAATAATTTTAAAGCAGAGATAACCTCCAGGTCCTCCTGAAACACAGATTTTGTAAGAATAACATGTGAAGGAGTCAAAGCCATAGGGAACGAACTCTTCCTTTGTTCATGCTGCAGCATGCAACTGTTTAACACACTTAAGCCTCTCCACCAGTGATTGACATGTATGAATTAGCTCAGGTCTTTAAGGCTTAATGTAACACTTATAGTGACATCTTGTAGACATTTAACGCTTCAGGTAGAAAATCATAAGCCTGCTGCAGTAGTTTACTAGAACTCCCCTTGACAACAGATTTTATTGCAATCATATAGATATTTTTAAAAGCAAATAAAAATGTTCAGCAGTGAGATAATATCTCATAGAAACAAGTGTCAGTTATTTGACAAGAGATTGATTCATAAAAAAATATTGTATCTAATTTATTTTAATCCCTACTGTAGGAATGTATTTTACCAATTTAAATACCTATTAAATGATTTAACAGTAATCTGATGAACTCAATCTTTATTACTTAATGTTACATTAAATTACTTGTTAAAATGGATATTTACAATGTGTAAACAGAAGATAAGGCAGAGTGTGTGTGTGTGTGTCTGTGCGACATGCCCTGTGGAAATGGAGCAAAGGTTGTTTTGTTTTTACAGTTATTAGGTTACAGGCCTTGTCTCTCTCTCTCTCTCTCTCTCTCTCTCTCTCTCTCTCTCTCTCTCTCTCTCTCTCTCTCTCCACACACACACACACACACACACACACACACACACACACACACACACACACACACACACACACATCATCCTAACAGTAGCCAAGGCTTATCCCTTTCCCCATGCTCTCCTTTCAGGGTCCACCAGGACGTCCTGGTCTTGCTGGGGTTGATGGAATTCCAGGTCCTCCAGGAACCCTGTTGATGCTACCAGTAAGACCTTAAAACACACTTTCTCCCTTGTGCACACACAAACACACAGAGAGCACACCTTTTCCCAGTGTGGAATAGTGGCATGACCACAAGGGGGGGCTGTGTGATTGAACTTCATTTACATTTGGGGAATCCTGCAGTGAGGACTGATTTCCTTTTTTTCAGTTCCAGTATGGAGGTGATTCCCAAAAGGGACCAGTGGTGTCTCCCCAGGAGGCGCAGGCACAGGCCATCCTGCAACAGACCAAGGTACACTTTACACAAACACTTACTTTGGTGTCATCATGCCATATTATAGGTATAATATGTGACATTGTCATTTGATGCTGTATTGAGAACAATTCATTGCATATTATAATTCAAAAGGCACCTTGTACAGCGTTCATAAACCACCCTGTTTTGTTTTTCTTTCAGCTGTCACTGAAGGGACCTCCAGGTCCACTGGGTCTTACAGGGCGACCAGGCCCACTGGTAAGCCACTCCTCTGACCTTGACCAAATTTGCATCATACCTCAAGGGCTCCTGTAACCTTTTACCTCAACTTCACATTCTGTTTGACCAGGCACAACCTCTACTGTCTCTTTCCCATCCTAACCCCATCATTGTTCATGCTCAGTATGTTCAAATCGCTGTGGTTGTGAAATTACTGCGGGGTTGCAGAAATTAACAGATTTGTGAGATGATTTGTTCTTTGCTCATTTGTATTTTGGTTGTTTGGTGTTGGAGTTGAATTGCTCCTTGCAGTACTGTCATGCTTTAATTAATTCTTGTTTTTATTTTATAGGGTGTTCCAGGTCCCTCTGGGCTCAAAGGAGACAGCGGATACAATGGCCCTCCTGTAAGACCAGCCATTCTTTTTTCCCTCATTACTAGCTTCCACCATACCACTCTATTTCTTGTCACACTTTTCATTTTTTGTCACATTTTCTTTTCTCATATAGGGACCACATGGGCTGCCAGGCTCTCCAGGAATTAATGGAAAGCCAGGAAAGAGGGTGAGATATCTTGAGTATTAAAAAAATGTCCACACTGTAAACCTCTGTATCTGCATCTTGTGTTAAAACAAAACCTATTTAAATGGATTGTGTGTAGGGGCGTGCGGGGATGGATGGCGGTCGTGGAATTCCAGGTGAAACAGGCTCCAAGGTAAGCTCCTTTAGACATCACTGTAGTGCAAAGCTGTAGTTACAAGTATAAGTATTTACATCCTATTTATATATTTGGATACTAGTTGAGGTTAATAGTTGTGTGAATGCTACATTGCCAGTTGTTAGAAGTTTCCATTTATTCAGCTTCTTGTTTCCATGAGCAAAACAATACCACATGTGTTTATGCAGCAAGGCCTGGTATGATAACAAAATCTCCACTTGCAAGTGTAAGGCTTTAGGTATCCAGCAGCCTACAGCCTATTATACGTATGTATTGACAATAAGGCAACTCAATACCTAACAGCTGCAGGAAGAGCTTAGTAAATAAATCAGCCTCCCTTGATGCCGGGTCTGACAGAACAGCAGAGTCTTTATCAGTCAAAGCTGCGTTTTAGCAGACCTACAGCTAATCTGAAAGCTCCCTCTCCCTAACACATACTCGGAGCAGATGGGAGGATCTGCCAGGGGAGACTTTCAGTACAATTCTGCTAATGTTTACACATTACCGTATGTGTGTGTGTTTCAGGGTTTAATGCACTTGCTTCTCTATTACTCTTCAGGGTGACAGGGGTTTTGACGGCCTGCCAGGTCTCCCAGGAAACAAGGGACACAGAGTGAGTTAGATTTGGTAACTTAACATTGCCACTGCATTTATTTAGTCATTCAGACACTAACACGCCAGCATGGCATGCATGAATACCTTACACATCATATAGCAGATGTTTATTTGCATATTATGATCATGATGATTGTTCTGATTTCTGTGATGACAGGATACTCTAAAAAGCATCTGCTTGATGCAACTTTGCTATAAACAGAACTGTCCTAAATATCTGGAGGCTTGTGACTAATGCTTTTATCTTGTAGGGGGACAGAGGAAAGCCTGGTCCTCATGGGCCTGTTGGAGAGCCAGGAGAAAAGGTGAGTGCACAGTACTTTACTAAATTTACTTGCAACAGAAAACACATTTCGCTTTGATTTTTTAATTTTTCACTGAAGTTTAAATGGAAAACCTATTAATGAATCACTTCTACAATCCATTTAAATATTGAAGCACCACAGATCAAAGCAGGATTTGCTGTAATTAAATAATAATATAAGCAAATCATTTTTTAAAATTCTGCTGCCCTGAGATCATCCACTATCAAGGTTCACAAAAGACATGAAAGCAGTGCAGAGCATCCCTGACATAAAATTGAAAATATGAAAGATAGACGCTCTGTCAAGATAGTATCAATCCATGCAGGCGGGCGGGCAAAGTTTAGAGAGCGGTCTATTAGTCTTTACTCGAAGATAGTTGAGCCTTATCTGTCAGGCCGTGAATTTCTTTAATGAGCTATTTTCACAGATTTTTTTATTACTTTATTTATATCCCCACAGACTGTCTGTGGGGATATAAATGTATCCAGGCCTGAGGTTGAGTTAAAGAGGTGCATGAGATTTATGTGTTAAATCTGTTTCCATCTTTGTTATTTTAGGGATCTGATGGACCTGTGGGGCCAAGAGGACAACCAGGCGAACCTGTGAGTAAACACTTCTTGGAGGATATAATGCTCACTCATAGACCCCTACATCACAGCGTATCACTACATCAAACCATTTAATATCTATTGGTTTTCTATATTAAAAATACTCACTGTAGACGATGTACTTATTAAGTCTGTGCTTTGGGTTATCAGGGAGCCACTAACACAAAAACATTTGGGAGGACAGAATCGCAGAAACAAATTATTTTACATCACTGGGTTTAAGCCATAATCTTACAGAAGAACTTATAAAAGTACAAAATCTGCTCATACTGTACATGTACAAACTCAATAGAAACAATGCGCAATGTTTTACAATATATAACAACTAGAAAAAACTAGGATGGTCAAACCTTATTAATGGAATACTGCCACATTGTTCAGCCTAGCATTAAGAAGAAAAGGTCACTGGGAGCTTGAACACAAAATATGCAACGGCATATCATGCTAGTGTATTCAAAATCTGTCATAGAGAAACTACCTGCGAAGTAACTTTGGATCATAGAGTCCACAAAGATCTTAAGATCACCGCTGAAGAAGCTGTCGTTTTCTCTGTGCATCTCTGTGGCGAACACTGGTTGATTGGTTATGATTCACACTCCATCTTTCTCCCAGTAGGTGAGGCTGGGGCTCAGCGGGGTTCTGTCCCTCCAAATGGATCACCCAGTGCAGGAAGAAATAGAGTGCCATAAGACATGTTAGGAAACCTGTGTTTAACTACAAAGATACAGGAAAGGAGAGGACTTGTTTGTTTTGATGAGAGAGAGGGAGTGATGGGAAAAGTGAGACGGCGAGAGACAAACACGAGACAGAAATTTGGTTGGTGGTGAAAGAGATAAGAGAGATGGAGAGAGCAAAGCGAGAGAGTCGGAGAGGGAAAAGATAAAATCCTGGCCTGAATGATTATATTTCCATATCAATCACTTCCCAGGAGATCACAGATGTGGCTTTGGAACAGGTGGCTTGGCCAGCCTACAAAGAGGGAGGCTGACAAAAACAGAGCACACAAACACACTCATACAAACACAGGCTAGTGCAGTCTCCGTGGCTACCACATACAAAACCAGATGCGCCCACACACACACACACACACACTAAAATATATTATGTCTCCCTGTTTTACACTCTCTCTCTCCTTAGTTCTGATTTATGATTTAGTATTCCACACTCACTCTATCTCATCATGAATGCAGGTTAGCTACTGACTATTTGCTGTGTTTTGTCTCCAGGGTTCTCGGGGTCTTGTTGGACCAAGGGGGCCACCTGGCCCGCCTGGCCAGCCAGTAAGTCAACATCACCTTGATTACAGAATCAGAGCTATTCAGTCCTTTCAACTCTATAAAAGAGCCCTAGTTCATGGAGTCATCAATATGTCACTGAGGATAAACAAGGAAGCTATCAAACTGTCTGTCTTTTCTCTATCAAACTTTGACATTTAATCCATTATTTTCTGACATCTTTTATGTTTGCCTTTTCAGGGGATTCATGGAACTGATGGAGTACAAGGGTCAAAGGGCAACCAGGTCAGTTCTACTACTTTAATAAACACATCATTTATTCCCCATAACACCATTATTTACCACTGATGAACGTAAACTATATGTCAATACTTAATGTAAAAAAAAATGTTCAGTGAGAATTTGTGTTTTTTGAAAGTGATCCCAGCTACAGAAACATCAGCAGGAGTGGCTTACTTTGGACTTCTAATGAACCTGTTAACCGGTCACATTATGACAAAGATCATGTGGAGGCAGAGTCTGACTACCAGTGTTTCTTGTTGTCAGGGTCCAGCTGGAGACATAGGGCCCCCAGGTCAACAGGGAAACCCGGGAGTACAGGTACTGTACCAACACAAAAAAGTGGTCCTGTCACTGTGACAGTTAATCCACTTATTGCACATCCTGTAAATGTATTCGAGTCATACAGACATACTTCAAATATACACAAACATTTTCAGGCATACAGTTGCATAAATGCATTTGCTCTCTCATTTTCTCAAACTTCCTGTTTTTTTTATTTAGTTGAAGGTTTAATCGGTCTTCTATAGGTTTAGAAAATTCTCTGGCCTTTTGGACAAATGTATTCAGAACACAAGGCCGTTGTATTTGAAGATGGAGAGGTTTTCATCCCACAGCATCAATATTAACGTTATATAAAGACGATTTAATCATATTTTCAATTTTCCATCATGTCAACACTCTATCCAAACCCCTAGCCCACACAAGGACATCCAGACATACTGTTCATGCCTCTTAGAGACACACATAACCATTTATGCACACACACACACACACACACACACACACACACACACACACACACACAGACTCAAACCTCAACTCCCAGCCGTCTTCTAGTCTTGTGACACTTAACCTGATTGATGCTTTGTTCTGGTCCAGGGTTTGCCTGGTCCTCAGGGTCCCATTGGAGTGCCAGGAGAGAAGGTAGGTAGCATGTCTCTCACTTAATTTCAGAATTAAAGCTATGACCTTGTGACCTCTGTCATCACATACCCAGGGGAGGCCGGTTGAGCTGGAGAGTACGGTCCAACCACTTCTGGCTCCCATTCAGACAAGACAGGGCTAGACAGCAAATCAATACATGAGAAACACACACAGGCATAACAGACACTAGGGACGGTCTTAGCCGGTGCACATCATGAGGCTAGACTGATAAAAGAAATAAAAAGTGGACTTAGTCATAAATACAATATGTTTGGTAAAGGAGCAGCAAAGTGGGAAATGTGGTCTCTGGAGTAAGTTAAGGTGTTCTATCATGTATGAAGCTCAAGTCCAGTATTCATACCACTCTCTTTGTCCTATACAGGGTCCCCAGGGGAAACAAGGCATGCTGGGACTACCAGGCATTGATGGGCCTCCCGTAAGTACACACAGACACACAAATACTTAAATGCACGTTAGTTTTGTCTTGTTTTTTACAGAATGGGTAAACACATACAGACATATTCACTAACTATCATTTCTATCTATATCTAACTACATACAAGCAAAGACCTCCAGTATAAACACTGCATAATGATTTTATCAATCGTCCTAAGAGGACTAGACCCAGAAAACATGAATTTTCCAAATAAAAACTCAAATAATGCTACACAAACAATCGATCAAACTGTGTATGTATACACAGAAGTTAGTTGATCTAAAGTAGCCAGAAGATCAAATTCACCAACCTACATCTTCTGTGGTTTGCCAGTAGGGGGACACAGGAGGCATTTCTGCAATTGATGCAAAACAGTGTGACACTTATAAAAAGAATGCAAAATCTTCTTAGAGTGAGTCTTCTATCATCTCTGAGAATTCATTTTAGATTGCAGTCAGACACATTTCAATGAGTTTCACTTAATGCTCCCTCTATTGTTCTGCAAAGCTTTGTGACACACAATGATATTTTTATGGCACTCTACTCTCAGTGCCCGCTGGTGTTTCTTCTTTTTCATTGGTTGGTTGCATTCGGAAATTTCCACCAAGGCGTGATACAATGATGATGTATTTGCAGCAGTGCTAAGTCAATCGAATTTGTGTTTTCCTGTTTCAGGGTCACCCGGGAAGAGAGGGCCCCCCAGGAGAGAAAGGCATCCAAGTGGGTAACTGCATATCTGAGGCTTGTCTACTGTCGTGTTACAGCAAGATATTAAAAGTGCAATATCATGCTGTTTCTTGCAATCTATTGTAACTGTACACTCACTCACATTAGGTTACAATAATGCTCACACTCATCATTATAATCATTGTGTTCCTACCATCATCTTTATTGCACAAGAGCATTAGCTCATTAGAGTCAGTAGCATGCACTCAAAAATGATTATTTACAATGAAGAATAGGACACAGTGAGTGACTGCAATGCTCATTCATATCTGGTCAGACAAATGCATTTTTTCTGGCTGCTGCTTGGTAAGACTATTGTTCTGTATTTTGTAGGGTTTACCAGGTGCTCAGGGGCCTGTTGGGTACCCAGGGACCCGTGGAGTCAAGGTGAGACATAAATGCATCATGATCCCAAGTGTAATGTCCACTGAGATGTTTATTCCCTCACACATTTCATCCTGCGTGTATGTCTGCCTGTGACGGACAAGCTGTTTGAGTCTATGAGTGACAGGTGACAGGTGGAGGAAAAGCACCTCGGTTCCTCAAGGGGACTGCTAACAACAGAGCGAGGAGCATTTGATGGATGGGAGATATGTCGGAGTCAGATAGAGCAGAGCTGTGTGCGTAGTTGTGGAGCAGTCCATTTCGAGTAGCGAGGAAAAAGTGAAGTTGTCATGAAATGGCATTCTGCTTGGTGTTTTTGTCACATTTACAGATCTGGTATTTTATCTGGTAGTTTGGCTCAATATCCCTTAGGGAAGCCTGTCCATGTAGGCAACCATTAGTATGAAATGAATGTAAGGTCAATAGCTGCTCAATAACAGACCAATGTTAGGTCAAGAGAAAATCAATACACACTTATAAATCATTTCAGTGTTTTAGGATGAGGTATTTCTAGGAATACAGGCAACCAATGTTTTTTTTCTCTGTGATGTCCAGAGTAGATTTGTCAGGGATGATTCTTGTTAAATTAAGTGTTTCTACCCACTTTTTCACAGGGAGCAGATGGAGTTAGGGGTCTAAAAGGGGGAAAAGGAGAGAAGGTGAGTGAAACAGAGTTTTTATTCTGTAGCTTGTTGTCAAACTGTGGATTGTGACTGGTAGGACACTTGACAATTTATAATGTAATGATGCCATTTATGATCAAAGAGTTTCAATAGACATCACCTCTCCTCAATGCATCACAGGGAGAAGACGGCTTCCCTGGGTTCAAAGGTGACATGGGCATCAAGGGAGACAGGGTGAGGGAGCCAACAAATCGCAACCCTCAGTGCCATTTTCTTTCTAGTGGAGTGGAGATAAAATTGTCACTTCACTTCTACTCTCATTCTTGACTTCAGGGTGATAATGGAGCTCCTGGTGCCCGTGGAGAGGATGGACCAGAGGGGCTAAAGGGCCAAGCAGGACCCATGGGAGATGCGGGAGCTCTCGGGATAGCTGGCGAGAAGGTACATTTTTAAAAGATTACATTTGCATTACAAGACATGGTTAGGACACAAAAGAGGAGGATAGGGAGATCAAATAGGCTGCCAAATTGTAAGAAACCTCTTATCTAAACCCGCTTTATGCTGCTACAGCCATTATAATGTTAGGCAGTACAGTTCTTTAGCTCAGTTTTCCATTGTGACAAAACTTTCTTATAAAATGAGTGTCTGAGAATCCCTGAAATACTGAACATATGGATTTTAATGCCCTCACATTTATTACATCTGGTTACAGCACATTCCTAAGGCAAAACTGCCACTAAACCAGTGCGCATGTTTAAGCATTTAATCTTTCTGTCATCACTCTATGCATTAATTTAGAGATATCCTGCTGTATTGGTACATGCATTGTCAGCAGTATGTTGTAAAAATCTTAATTGAATGATTTTCATGCACTTTTCCTTTTAATATTTATCTAGTTTATTTCTTCCTCCCCTAATATTCTGCCGGTCTCTCTGCAGGGTAAACTTGGTGTGCCTGGATTGCCAGGATACCCAGGAAGACAAGGTCCTAAGGTGATTCAGCATTGATGAGCTTTTATGATCAGTTAATGTGTCCTCTGATTCCTTTATCAGAGCTTTAACTAGCAAGATGTGTGTCTTTGGCTGGACTGTTTCCTGTCTGATTAAAAATAAAGGATGATAAATGGCTTATTAAAAAAAGGCTATTTTATTAATAGTTCATTAGTGACATCAATTCATTACATGTTGATGAATGGTGTATTTAAGGCTGTGTTGGGCTCATGGATTAGATTTGCTTTAATTTGATACAGTAGTTAATTATACGTTAATGAGACATTGGGGGTGATGTGTGATGAATGGAAGGCTGAGGCTGATTAACCTCTACGTGTGTCTGCAGGGATCACTTGGCTTCCCTGGTGTGGCCGGGGTGCCAGGAGAGAAAGGACGAAGGGTGAGGACTGTAGTGACATTCCGACTACTTCAGAATATGGAAACTTTTCTGTGTATGAGCTGTTGTGAAAAACTGACTTATAAATAATTGTTAACCTCTACAATGCAGGGTCCAGCTGGTCAGGCAGGACCTGGAGGCCAAAGAGGTCCTAATGTGAGTACAGCTGTAGGTGATACACATGTTTTGTCTGAATGTATAAAGCCGCTACATTTGCTCTAATTAGATGCCATCAGTTTACCAAAATTTGGGGGAGGCACACTGTTACAGTGCAGTGTTTTCACATCACCAGACGTTTGTCTTCCACCTACAGATGAGTTATGCATGTGCTAATAAGGCTGTTGTTTGTTTTCCAATAGGGAGCTCGGGGGGGAAGAGGAGCAAAGGGGCCCACTGGAAAGCCTGGAGAAAAGGTGAGCTTACACTGAGGCGCACACACACACACTCTGACATAAACAAAGACATATGCACATGCAGTTACACTCACATAAACACACACCTGGCTTCTCATAAAGTATGGATGAATGCGCCGACAGAGTTGGAACTGGTTGTTGCTGTTCACTTCTAGATGACAGGCCATCTGGTGCAGTGAGAAGCTACTGTCTGGC
This sequence comes from Dicentrarchus labrax, assembly GCF_905237075.1. Lineage (NCBI taxonomy): Eukaryota > Metazoa > Chordata > Actinopteri > Moronidae > Dicentrarchus > Dicentrarchus labrax. Next base: position 11,735,414 of record NW_026136722.1, read on the forward strand.
AGGGGATGCTTCAGTTTACACTCTCACCCTCAAAGACCATCTTGGGAAAGCTAAAAATTGGTTGGCAGGGAGAAAACTAAAAATGTTTGAGCGGCTCTTTTTGTACAGAAACTGTGTTTTTATTTGTCTTTTGCCTCATCCACCTTATAGGGTTCTTCTGGACAAGATGGCCCTTCAGGATCCCCCGGAGAACAGGTAATCTTTTGACTCTTGGATAATACTGTACATAAAGTACCTAATAAAGACCATAGATGTGATTGAGTGAGTTTGGAATCACAGGTGTCATAAATCATTAAAGAAAAAGCATGTGAAAATTCAATCTGAAGTTTCAGGCAGCATTTGACAATCTGCATTATTTTCTAGGGTCCCCAAGGACCACAGGGAAGAAATGGTGAACCAGGACCTAAAGGGCCTAATGTGAGTAGGCGCTGTTTGCCCTGTGATTTAATGTTACTTATTTTTACCCTGTCCCACATTTTATGCTCAGCTTTGGTCATGTTCTATTCTTTACAATGATGTAAGAAAATGCTTCCCTTTCAGGGTCCACCTGGAAAAGATGGATTACCAGGTCATCCAGGCCAGAGAGGGGAACCAGTGAGTCACCTTTAATGTTAATAAAGCTACATGTTAAGTATATAGCGTTCTTCATCTATGAGGTTCACACTCCGGCATTAACAAACAAAGGGTTGAGAGTCAACATGATCTACGGTTTGTGTCAACACAGCAAACAAGTCGATAGCTGTGACATCAGCATTGGATTACTTTAGTCAGAGTCCATGTCGAGAGGCCAATACTAAACCTGTGTGTACAGCCCTTCAGATAACTGTGCATCCCGCTGACTCTATTTCAACCCTTAAGTGAGGGTCACCAGACTCACTTGTCTTATTCTTCAGGGCTTCCAAGGTAAAAATGGACCCCCCGGGCCCCCTGGAGTTGTTGGACCACAGGTAAGAGGATCAGCAAATGGTCTTGGTTGATTCTTAAGCAAACAGCTGTTTGTTTCAGATAGCATGTTTTGAAATATATGTTAATTTGGTTGTTTTCAGGGCAAATCTGGTGAGACAGGGCCAACTGGAGATAGAGGGCATCCGGGTTCACCGGGACCACCGGGTGAGCATGGCTTACCGGGAACTGCCGGAAAGGAGGGTGCCAAGGTGAGTGGTTTTCATCATAATGTCAGGATCATAATCACTTACCAGCATCACCTTATTACTGTTATATTAGATAAAGCCCAAGGACTCTCTCAGCACTGTCTGAATATCTTATCTCCTGGGTCTCATCCTATCCTCTAATTTGCTAATAAATAACAGAGGATACCTCACAGTGTTGAGTGTATTATGGCTCATAAAAGATAAATGTTCCTTCTTGGTGTGACTTGTTGGTTGGTGTGATTTATGACTGCATAAGGGCCTGCTGTCTGCTGGATACTTGCCTTATATCTAATCACATATGTGTATGTGTGGTTTCCAGGGAGACCCAGGTCCACCAGGAGCCTCAGGGAAAAGTGGCCCCGCTGGGCTCCAAGGCTTCAGAGGGAGCAGAGGGACCCCTGGTGCAATGGTAACGCAGGATTCCATATATCTCACCAGATTGCCTCCTCTCACTGTCAACATCAAGTCATTTTCTTGAAATGTGCAGCTTGCAATTAGATCACAACTAAACCAAAACAATTGTAAACTATTGTAATTCACTTTTTGTAATGGATGTGGTTGTCTGTCTCTCTCCAGGGTCCTGCAGGTCTGAAGGGAGGAGAGGGTCTACCGGGTGTTGCAGGACCTATTGTAAGTCTGATTTAGTTAAATTGCTTCCTTTCCCATCCCTTGCTCTCTGTGCAGCTGCTATAGAATACTAGTGACATGTGAAGCAGGAGGCTGTTTCCATGGTGATCAGTGATCGTGACCACTACATTAAATCAAAGAGTAAATCATGTGACACACTCACTTCACCTCTCTATCTCCTCTTATTTCCAGGGTGCCACTGGAGAGAGGGGCCCCGCTGGGTCGGCTGGCGCCATTGGCCAGCCAGGACGGCCTGGCGGCGTGGGTTCTGCTGGGCCGATGGGAGAGAAAGGCGAGCCAGTAAGATTTGGAACACTGCTAATTTTGTTTCTTAGGCAACAATCTCCATGAACACATACTGTACCATCAACTCCCACCATTGGGTAATAAACGACATGTGCACTCGCTTTGGAATGTGTGGTTATGAGACAGAAAGCAGGACAAAGGTAAGGGAGGCAGAGATAGAAAGGGGGGAAAAAATATGAATGTGATCAAGCCTGCTTTCTTGGGTGCGAGTTTCCTTCCTGTTACGATACATTAATCAATGTGTCATGCTGCTATATGAGGATAATAAGTATGGTAGCATTTGCTAGATGTGCATGGTTTTCCCATCTGTCCCTTAGGGAGAGAAGGGGCCTGTTGGGCCAGCTGGGCATGATGGGGAAATGGGACCTGTAGGGCTGCCAGGGGCTGCGGGACCTTCTGGGCCACCAGGAGAGGACGGAGACAAGGTAGTTACACTTTTTACTGTTGGACAGCCAGCTTGGACTGCAATATGCGGCAAAGCCTATGCTGATTCTTGGACTTAATTGTTTGTCTGTGTGTGTGTGTTTGTGTGTGCATAGGGAGAAACAGGAGGACCAGGTCAGAAGGGCAGCAAAGGAGACAAAGGAGAATTTGTGAGTATACAATGTATGCGAATAGTCATCATATCATCACCTTGCATCACCAGGAGATAGAGGACAAACTGGTTATTTAATTAGTTTGAGGAAATGTATTGTAATAACTGTTTGCTTGGACAGTGCATCCTCTGGTGGAAGGAGCAGATGGTTCTGATAATGTCTTTGCTACAGTGAATATGTATTGAACTGCCCCTCTGCTTTTCTAGGGACCCCCAGGACCCGTTGGAATTCAAGGACCTGTGGGCCAGCCAGGACTGCCAGTATGTTATAAAAATTTAATGCACGCATGGTTTAAAAACACATAATTGTATAACAATTGTATAATAATATAGATAAATTGGTTTAGATTGTGTAGTGTTAACAGTGCTGACCTGTGTATATCTCAGGGTGCCGATGGTGAGCCAGGTCCTCGTGGGCAGCAGGGCATGAATGGGGCGAAAGGAGATGAAGGACACAGAGGCTTTAAGGGAGCGTCTGGTCCTTCTGGACTACAGGTAAAAAAAATACTATTAATTCCAAAACTGACTGTATCTCCATTGATCTGTCTCTGATTTCACATTCATACTTAAGTTTATGTCTTTTTCCATTTCATGCATAAGACTACGTTGATAACCATCTCTGCATTTGTAGGGAATGCCAGGACCATCAGGGGAGAAAGGAGAGAGTGGGCATGTTGGCTCAATGGTGAGTACTGCTCAGCAATCTCAGCACATACAGCACTCATCTCAAGTCCACTGCTGTGGTCCAGTGTCAGTCTCAAGTCCGTTCTCAACACCGCTTTTCAGACATCTTGCACTTTGCTTCATGATTATTATAACTTTGACTTGTCTTGGTCTTGTCTGATATTGGACATCAACTTGACACCTTTGAGTATGTTTCTCCAGCTGTCTTCGCTTTCTTCTCAGTATCAAAGGCAGTTTAATGGATCTTTTTGAAGGGCAAAAATATGCATGCATTCATTAATAAAAAAGCAATGAATTATGTATAAGGAATGCAATGCAGAGCTTCTGCAAATACTGTAGATTTACATTTCTGTTTATGGTTTTTAAACTCTACATTTGTAAAGATCAGTCTTGTATGCGGGCACAACATTTTTTGATACAGGTAGTACTGAAATGTCTTGTTAATGCCAGGAATCTTTCTGTTTCTAAAGTTGGGTGTGTTATTAATCCTCTCACAAGGTGCAAGGTTGATTAATACAAGTGATAGCTTATCCAAGATGTAGGCAAAATGAGGAAAAAAGATCAGGAGAGTACAGTAAACAGCACCTACACCAATATTATAAGGATACCATATTAGAAATATGTTACTATGGGTGTAATTATGCCGCTCAATACCTGTACAGCCTAATACAGCCTAAATAGAGTTAGCTATGAGTGTCACTTGCGTAAACAATTTAATGCAGTCCCATTATATTACAGAATACATTTCATACTGCCTTCATATGAGAGACATATGCTGTAATAAAATAATTTCATAAAAGGTGAGGATATGGCATTTTTTAAAGTCTGTCATAGAAACAAAGGACTGTTAATGATCCAGTTAAAGGTGCAGAGGAAAAATTATCTTGGTTTTGAGATCTAAGTTCAAGGTATTGGCCGACTATGAACTGTAGCTGGTACACAGACAGCCTACCACAGCTATTCAAAGTTTGATTAGTGCCACCTATTTAGTTTGTTAGTGCCAGCTGTGCTGATTCTGCTACTTTGTCCTTTGCTGATCATCATTAAAGTTTACCGCCCTCAAACTACAGGAAGTGCTGTTGAGTGGGGCTCAGTTTCTTTGTGAGCCTGTTGCACAAAAACTATGATCAACTAATCAAGAAATTTAAAACAAGAAATTTAGATACTCTGTTCCCAGAGTATATGAGCTAAGAGCTGTGTTTCTATTGTAATAGCCTTGACAGCTCTTGACAAAGCAATGAACATCCCACATTAGCCCTGCTAAGTAGCTGTCCTTAGCAGTTAAGATTATGCAAACAAGTCAACCATATTACTATGGCATGTAACATATTCTGTGTCATTATGCTGGCCATGAAAAAATACAGTAGGTTAAAAAAACCACACTCTCCAGTCAACTGCTCTCTTACTGTAATTCTGTTCCTCATATCTCTACTGTGTGTCTGTTGGCATTGGCTTTATCTCTTTGTTATCTTATAAAATCATATCCATTATACTGTAATAATGGTGAAAAGAAAGAAAGCCTTTTAAACCTTTAAACCTCTAACAATCTCAACACATCCTTTCAATGCCTCATGGCTCTTCAAGGCTGAGTGTGAATGACAAGATAGACCATGACTCCATGTGCAAGAAAGACGAGCCCAGAGAATGAAGAGGTGTTCTTGTATGTAAGAGGAAGAAAAAGATAAAATAGAAAAGAGAGAGAGAGAGTGACAGAAAGGAGGCAGCAGAGCAATGGAGTGGAGGGGAGAGGCGTGGCACTGATTGTGAGCAGGAAGACAGTGTGACAGCTGCTAATCAGATTAGCCTCAGCCTTGGCTGTCTAATGAGCATCCTCCTTTGTGACAGTCATCTCACAGCGCTGTCAACCATGAACACAAGCTCAACAAGATTCTCTATAGCCCCTCTTCTCCACAGCCAGATTAGGGAGGGAATGCATCAGAATGGAACCAAAAACAAAAGAGAGAGAGAAAGAGAGGAGAGGAGAGATGCTGAAGACTCAGTGGGGAAGTTTCATTCATGTGTGAGCGTTGCGGATCACAGAATTCTCCCCTCTAATGCTCAAGTATCTCTCTGCCAGAAGGATATGTGTTTCCTCTAGTAGTCCCACACAGTCTCTCTCTGGGCAGATTGTCTGTCTTTCTGTCTCAGTGTCTTTACAACACAAGGCTCCCTCCAAGACTTCAGAGTGATTCAGAGCACAGCTCAACATCTACTCAACTGAAACTGAAGCCGAGCACAGTTAGGATTAATTGCTTGGCACTCTCTTGAGTTGCACAGAAAAGTCAAATCACATGCCGTCACTGTGGCTGAGGGAATATGGTCTTGCACATCACAGGCTAGAGGTTTCTTATTAATAAGAGAGAATAAGAGAGGCGGGGAAAATCAGAGCCTGTGTCATATTGAGGGTAATGACCTGTCTGGACGTCTTCATCATGTCACTTCGATAATGATCATGGATACTGGGGCCATTGCATAAGCAATCCACCATGGGCTGACTTCTAACTCTCATTTCATTTAGGAGGCACCAGTCAACCCCTAGCTCACATTCAGTTTGTTTTTCTCCGTGTATTTTATTGATGCAGTACATCTTCATTGTCTGCACTGAAATCCTTATGAAAACATTTCATTTCTCTCTCCACAGGGGCCTCCAGGACAGCATGGCCCACGGGGCCCTCAGGGGCCCATTGGGGGAGAGGTAGAGTGCAGCATGACTTGTTTTATTTTATTTCTGTTAATCTGTGTTACATTTCTTGAAACAATAAATGCACCTGCACAGTCCATTTAATTTGGTGATGCTAATCAACATAATCAGCATTACCAAATATTATTATTGGTCTTCTCATAATGAATACATTTAGATGAATTTTCATAATTTCTGTCTGTCAGATTTTAGCCTAATATCATTGAATTTTTAACAGAATTCATGAAAATGTATCACTGAGGCTAACTTTTGTATTTTAAAAGTTTTCTGAAGTCTGACTTTCACAAATGCAATTTCGAAATTACACGCACTGAATATAGGAGTTCTGATATTTTCAAGTGATTGTAGCTGCATGCCTCTGTGACGCATAAAGAAACATGATCATATTTTCATGGTGTATCAGTTTTAGAATCAAGAACACTTCCATTCAATATACAGCATTATCTAAACTGAACAATAGCTTATCTTTCGCACCACGGATATTTTATATTCCCCAGCCCCTCATCTCTCCACATACAGTCTCTTCATTTGAACGCTTCATGCCACAGACCCTCCACTGCTTTTGAAACTTGAATTATTAAATAGTATTAGGATATAATCCCTAGGAGAGAGTTATATTTACTGCTCTATGAATCATTAAGAAGTATTAGACTATCATCCCTAAGAGGCAGTTATATTTACCTCTATTAATGGCCATCTCTCTTCAGCCTCTCACACCGGTCAATTATTCAGCAGTGAGCTGCAGAAATCTGTGTGAGCCATCTGAGTGCTTCATCACAGGAAGCATTGAAACACAGCAGTGCAGAGATGGTGGGATTCATAAATGGATTGATACAGGAATAGTGGAAAGAACGAAATGGGGCGGGATGTCGTGTGAGGATTGTTGACAGCAGGATCTTAGTAGTAGTGCATGGCTGTACTCAGCTCTCATGTTTGTGCACTCTACCAAAGACATGCTTTTACTGGGTCTGTCTCAAGACACAAAGCGCAATGCACTGACATACACGCGTGCACACTAACACGCGTGTACATACACATGCAAAAACTAACAAACAAACTGAGTGAGAGAGTGGAAATAGCATCCAGTCTACTGTGTGGCTCAGAGACAGTATCCACATAGCAAACCTGACACTCAATATTTTGCCTTGTGTTGTGATAATTCTGTTCCAGTTTCAGCATTCTGTGAGCAGAACTGCTGACAAACAACACAAAAAAAATACTGCACCAAGAACATGATTTTACAAAATCAAATGAATATTTCAAACTTGCCCTTGTTTTATGATATTTTGGTTCGAGCTGTTCTCTCTCCTCCTGCCACAGGGCCCAACTGGAATGTCTGGAGGAGTTGGTCAGCCTGGACTTGTTGGAGAGAAGGTCAGCATTTCCCATCAGCAACTACACAGCTTGTGCCTGTGCACATACAGTAGAATGATGGTGGTGGTGGTGTGTGTGGGGGCTTTTGTGGCAATGTGTGTGTGGTATGATTTTATCTCACTGAATGTTCCTTCTCTATCAGGGTGAGGACGGCGAAGCTGGAGACCCTGGGTCAGCTGGAGAGCTTGGCATTGCTGTGAGTTGCTTCTACCTCTACTTCCTGTCTCACTCAACCTCTCTCTTCATCCTTTCATTGATCATATTTTCATATGCTGGTGTCCCAGGGTGCTAAAGGCGATGTGGGGGAGAAAGGTGACTCTGGCCCTCCCGGTGCAGCTGGGCCTCCAGGACCCAGAGGAACACCAGGGGAGGATGGACCCAAAGGCAACCTTGTGAGTCTTTGTCTCTCTGGATCAGTGACTTTTTTTCTGTTAGTGTCATGCCATGCATATAATGGTTTCTACTTCTACCTTGTTTTTTTCCCATAGGGCCCTATTGGATTCCCCGGAGATTCAGGACCCCCTGGAGAACCTGGGGTCAATGTGAGTAGTTTTGTTATTATTTTTTTATCATTCATTTATCATTAACTTATTGTTAAGTAATTTCTTCTGCATGACATTTTTTCATTTAGGGATTAGATGGTGGACCGGGGCCTAAAGGAGACAATGGAGAACCTGGCAAAGCAGTAAGCTGTCTTTTTTTTCCCTTGCTGCAGAATAAGTCTTTATTCTCTGTAATATATTGATGTTTTGCTTCTTCATCACGATGGCTGGGCTTTCTTCTCAGTGTTTTTGTGACTGAGTGGGAATGTGTTTCTTTTCTAAATTTTGTCCTTTTTCTGTTCCCTGCAGGGACCTTCAGGAGCCTCTGGAGAGCCAGGTCCTACAGGACCTCCTGGCCGTCGGGTGAGCATAACATATTGCACATGTTTGTGTGCATGCATGTGTATGTAGTTCTATATATGTTTGTTTTTAGTTGAAAGCTTTTCTCAGCAAAGTTGTCTTTCTCAACCCCAGGGTCATATAGGTGCTGCAGGAAAAGAAGGGAAGCAAGGCATGAAGGGAGCCAAGGTAAGGATAATGACTGCTACTGAGCTCCCTGGTTATGTACCTTCCAACAGAGCCTTTCTGATCTATTGTGCTCCTAATGCTTTGCTGTATGTGTCTGTCCTTCTGCTCTGTAGGGGACAATGGGAACCCAGGGTCCAGTGGGAAAGACAGGCCCTGTGGGACCCCAAGGGCAGCCAGGCAGGTCTGGCCCAGAAGGCCTTCGAGGCATCCCAGGTCCCGCGGTCAGTACACAGTCTAAGCCTGAAAGCAGTATCATTACAGGAACACACTGACAATCATCAGAATTTATACAACATTCCTGTTTGTGTTTATTCAATGTTTCAGCATGCAGAAGCTAAACTCTAACTCATGTGCTCATTTTCCAGGGTGAGCAAGGGGTAAATGGGCCACCAGGACAAACTGGACCACCAGGACCAATTGTAAGATCCTCATATTTTGCTGTTGACTGAGACCATTAAATTATTTTTTGGACATTTATAATAATAAATCATAACCTATCCATATTTCATAGACAGAGTCTACAACAGCCAGCTAATAACTAATACATCTGACCTTGTTAACAGGGGCCACCAGGACTTCCAGGATTAAAAGGAGACCCCGGAAACAAGGGAGATAAAGTGAGTGTTTAAGAGATAAAACACTCTTTACTAGTCTCAGCCCTGAGAAGCAATGGTGATGAACCATGTCTCTGTCTGCAGGGTCATGGTGGGTTGATCGGTCTAATTGGACCCCCAGGAGAGCCTGGGGAGAAGGGAGACAGAGGGCTGCCTGGGAACCAGGGTACACAAGGGCCTAAAGGAGATGGGGTACGTATCTTTGCAACATGATGCATCAGATACACTATTACACACAGGAAGTTCAGTTCACTAACAAGATATTCTTGTCCTTATATCTAGGGTATGGCCGGCCTACCTGGTCCTACTGGCCCACTGGGACCACCGGGACTCTCAGTATGTGACACAGCTATTACAACAATGTGCATGCTTTTATATGATCAATGTATGAACGAGCTACCATAGCTACCATACTATACCATTCAGCTACACAACAACAAGCAGTAGTCATCAACAGACATAGTTGCAGGCATACTGCGTGTTGCAGTGAGAATGTCCATTGTTTTTGGACAGTTTTTATGTAAGGTAGACTGATAAATCTTTTAAGCCAAATTGCTCCATCAGTAAGCTCCATCAATTAGTCAAAGCAGTAAGAGATGCATAAGAGTGCACAAGTGCAAGTGTACATTATTACTACCTTGGATAATAAATAAAAACTAATCTGCCTTTTCCTTTCAGTGGAGTGTTGAAACATTTTGGTGAGATATGTCTGGGAACTAATTTATGCAGTAGCTGCATATCAGAATTGTTAATAACATAACCAGACAGTAGTTTGAAATTGTGATTGTATAGTAGTTTATACCTGTGGTCTGCTGCATCTTGTTAATGCAGATGTAATTGTATCTTGAGCCAGCCTTTTGCAAAGATTCTGCCAAAACAAACAGATGCAAAATACACATGTCAAGAGAAGAACTGAGAGGCAATAAGGCTTTTAGATACTGTTTCTCACTTGAAGAAAATGAATACAGTCATTACAGTACATACTACAGTATAACTGAAAATCCGTTAAACTGAAAGTCAGTGTAATTTAATATAATACAATACTTAATAAAAAAAAGGTTGTATAAGATTTTGAGTTTTAAGGATTTAGCTGATGATTCCGTCTGCAGGAAGCTAAGCACCGGTTCTATCCACAGATCATACAGTCCTGTTATTAGTCATTGTTACTCAGTAGTAAAAGTAATAATTTTGACCATAACCTGCCCTGTCGCTAAGCCGGTGCCTGATTTTCCAGTGAATAGCTGATTTGTATTTTGCAGTTCTTAATTGAGTATTTAGATAGTAATTCTATATTTTTACTACTTACTTACTCCTCCTCTCCACGTTTAGGGTGCAGCTGGTGAGAAAGGATCTAAGGGAGAAATGGTAAGTCCAGTAATCTGTCTTATTAATGCATTGCCATTCCTATACTTACACCTCAGCTTGGTTAGCAGCTGCTGGGAACATATGCTGGGGAAGAGAGAAAAAGTGCGTTTGTTGGCTTAAATGTACCATGCTTCATAATCATAATGCTCTACTGGGTTTACTGCATGTCTTTGGAACTAAAATCCTGCTGTACAGCCACACTTGCCTTGTGTGTGACTTTTCCATTGGGCCCTTTTAATAGGATTTGGTTGTGGTGTGTGTGATGTTATGAAAACCACTATAGTGTGTCTTGAGAGCCAAGGCTTTGACCACAGAGTGCTGATGCACACAGCTGGATAATCCTATAAAGCAGCAACTATATCTGCCTGGATAACGCTGGGATTTCGCCAAGTGGTGTGAGTGAGGCTCCAGGTGAGACATGATTGACACAAAGTTTTGTCCTTTTCTATTCTCCAGGGTGTTGTTGGTCCCAGAGGAGATCCTGGCCCTGCTGGCCCCCCAGGACCCCCAGTAAGTACCGCCAATAAGCCACATCATGGCTTACTCTGTGCCAGCTTTATCCTTTTCCTTTCCCTTTCACCTCTTGCTCACCTTTGTGTGCTACCTCCAGGGACCTCCTGCGACTATGATTGAGCCCCTGCCGATCAGGGAGGGTAGGCGGAAGAGACGAAGGCACTCTGAACGGGGAGGAGGAGCAGCTCCATCCAGGGAGGAGGATATGGATCTGGATGTGGAAGAGTTCCTTCAAGGAGATCAGCCTCTGGAGGACGCTGAGGGAATGGAAGAAGTCTTTGCCACCCTATCTTCCATGAAAACAGAAGTGGAGGTGATGAGGAGGCCCCTGGGAACCTTTGAGAGCCCTGCCCGAACCTGCAAAGAGCTCATGATGGTCCAACCTCACTATAAAGATGGTTAGCAAAGACATTGCTTCATAATTGATGCTTATTTCACCACCCTAAAGGTTTTATCCAAGAAAAACTAGTCCATAAAAAGGGCACATTTCCAGTATCCACATATCTTCTAACATGTTGCCAGCTGCAGGTTATCATCTTGTTACCCTTGATCTGTTAATTATATCAACATCTGGTGCTTGATTGATACCCTTTTTCTGTGCACTTTGTAGGAGACTACTGGATTGATCCTAACCAGGGCTGTCACAGGGACTCCATCAAGGTCTACTGTAACTTCACAGCTGATGGGGAGACATGTCTCTACCCTGACAAGAGGATTGAGATGGTAAATCTCCAATCTCTTGCTGTCAGCCTTTACAAAGCCGACCTCGTCATATTACATCAGAGCACAAATCACTCCCTACATCCCTTGAGCCTAACATTTTACTCAACAACCTCCCTCTCTCCCTCTGTGTATCTAGGTGAAATTAGCAGCGTGGAACAAAGAGAAGCCAGGAAGCTGGTACAGCAAATACAGGAAAGGCAAGCAGGTACAAAAAAATAAATAAATAAATCAAACCTCACCTCCTACCATTAATCTCAGCTGTCTCCAAATGTCAGGCAGTCTTTTTCAGCTAAATTACTCATCCTAATTGAGAGTGTTTGAATGATATTCATGCATATGATTGAGGTGCGAGCATGAGTGTGTTCACAATGAACGTGTAGGCATGCTTGTGCGTGTTCATTCATGTGCACATGACTTCTTGTGAATGTTTTTTGGTTATTTGTAAATCTACGCATTGTATAATTTGTTATTAATTTATTAGACCATGTGCAATGAGAGAGCTGATTTGATGTTGCAGCTTATTTCAGCAGCAATGACTCACACAAAGCCATTGGCAGCTCTGTCTCATTGAGAAGCATTCAGGGCAGTACGCTTAGAGCACTGGCCTTTCATGTGCACCTGATCAGAGGTCTCATAACCCTCTCAGATAATCACAGAGCTACCAGCACAATTGCAATTCACTGACTTTCTCACACAAAGTCCTTGAATCGGCTGTTTTTTTCTTTCCTTAATTTCCTTACTTCCTACTTCTTACTACTTTGCCTGGCTGTTCTGATTGTGAAGAAGTTGCTGCAATTTTTTCACCCTCACCGCTTACGTAAACTCCCTCATCAGCACAAGCTGGGAGATTTGTAATTTCATGTTTGTCTGACAGATTATAGGCTCAGACAATGTTTTTCTGTGGCTTCTTCTCTTTTAGTGAGAACCTGTTTTGGTGTATTTTTTCTCATTCAGAGAGCTTTTGTGTCATTTAAGGGTAGTGCTGTTTTAAAGTGGTGGCTTTAGTACATATTGTCTTTCTCATGCTGTTGTAGTGCACTAATGTCTATGTATCTGTGCCATCCAGTTCTCCTACAATGACAGGGATGGGAACCCTGTACATGTAGTTCAGCTGACCTTCCTGAAACTACTGAGTGCCACAGCCAAGCAGAGCTTCACCTATACCTGCCAGAACTCTGCAGGATGGTTTGACACCACCTCACGCTCCTACCAGCGTGCCCTCCGCCTCCGGGGCAGCAATGACGAGGAGCTGACCCAAGCCAAAAGCTCCTTCATCAATGCAGTGCATGATGGATGCCAGGTCAGTGCAGGGAAAGGAACAAGAATTGGAATTAAGCTTAATGAAACTAATGTGTTTATCAGTTGTGTTCTATGTGCTCAGCTGGTTCTTGATTTAAGTGGGTAGGCATCAAATCACTGAGTAGAGCAGGGATTTAGGCCAGAATGGGTGGGTAGAGCTAGTTAGTCAAATTAAGCTGAGAAAATTCTGATAATGGCTTTAATTTTTCTCTTTCAGTTCCGCAAAGGTCAAGAAAGGACTGTTCTAGAGATTGACTCCCCCTCAGCAGAGCTGCTCCCTATTATAGATGTGGCTCCAGCAGACTTTGGCAACAGCAACCAGAAGTTTGGATTCCAAGTTGGACGAGTATGCTTCAATGGCTAACATCTTGCCAACAGCAAATAAAAAACAAAAGACACACCAAGCAAGCTAGATTTCAGTAAAAGAAACTGGACTTTTACCGCTCCCCCAAGCAATATTTATTATATTATGTTCCTGTATGTGGTGGGTTTGTGGTATTTTATTTAAGACTCTTCAACAGCCAGTGAAATAGGTTCTACGGCTTTACAACAATGAGAAGAATGGTGAGAAAGCGGATATGCAACAGTGGGAACAAAGCACATTTACCAAAGGGAAATGTTCCAGTTAGATATATTTAATTTTAAGTGTTTTTGTTTTCTTTTTCTCTCACTGTTTGAGTGTGCTGTATCCTCCAGAATTCTGTGGACTGCACCACTTGATGATGACCACTTATAAACAAGACAGATCTGTCCGATCACGGAACGGAGTCTGTCATTCTATGGTCTGGGTCAGTTAAGTGAAACTTTTCAGACCATGGATGAACTAGTTGCTACCTAATGTTTTACATAGACTGCATCTGAATAAATCAGAGACACAGTCATACTCATTTGCATGCTCAGATTTCACTATAATGACAATTGCATAGCAGTTGTGAACTAGCCTAGCATATTAATTCCACACAAGCACAATAATTAATTTCCTGTGTGCAAGAATGATAAATTGTCCTTTTTACCCTTCAACTGCAGTTTGCTCAGTGAATTACCTTGATTAGTATTCAATAGGCATAGCTAGTTATTGAACCCGACACTTACTTGAACGGATAAGGTTGTTTCCTTTATTGGACTGCTTCCCTCCATGGGCTCGATAATAAGCTTTTTAAGGCCCTATATGTGTCCAAGGACTACAGTACTGTATATGTCAGACTAACATCCTTTATACTGTGGTATATACTTGCTATGACATACCTCAGCAACTAGGTTGGGGATATTTCAGGGCAAAATTAAGCGCATGCTGATTAAAATGTTCTTTAGTCTTAACTGCAGTCCTTTATACCAAGAGACATTTCACGCATCTCTTGAAACCGTTTTATGCTATGCTGACATAACCTGTTTTCACTTTTCTGCCCTACTCAGAGGTTTTTGTTTCTCTGTTCTTTTCACATGTTGAAATTTCAACTGAATATGTTGCTGTGTATCATGTGACATGATTTGCTCTTCAGTGGTGCTAAAGATGATTCTGTTTAGTTTTTTTTGTCACTGTGCTTGTGTGTCTCGGTGGGCAGGTTTATAGGGCTAGAGAGGGAGAGGGTTATTGCTCTTTCAGCATCACGAAAGACCCTCAGAGGCTGGGGAGTAGTCTACTGTGTTTTTTGCACATCTTCTGGCTGATTGTGCCAATTTCACAGGGCCAGTGAAAGGAGGTTAGGGACAGTTCAGAGCAATGTGGTTGATCGCTTTAAAGGAAAAATCCACTCCTAACCCGAATTTAAATTGTGCCGTTCCGCTTTGGATATTAAATCCAGAATCTATGAATAGAGACAATTGTCTACCTACAATAGAAATGACAGCATCAAGTCTGGAGATAAAAATGACATCAGGTAACATTTTGATAACTTGCTGATTTGTTTTTAATGCTTCCTTCAAATTACTTTTAAGATTTGTAGCGTCAATCCCAGTAAAATTATCGTGGGTGCTATCATAGTGCTGTTCCATACAGTGAAGCAGCTGCAGGATTTGTTTATAGATGACATTATTACTACAGTCTGTCTCTGCATGTCAGCTTAAACAGAGACTTCTTCAAATTGACAAATAGAGCTGTGAAATTTTGCTGAAACTACATATGTATGTGAATTCCATTTTACTGTTAATTTTCCCTTTAGCAAATGACATTTCTTAATGCTCTGTCTACCTCCAACTCAAACAGTAGACTGTGTATCCAGTATGTGTAATTTCAATCCTGCTGTTCTATTTGTTTCACAGCATTTAAACATTCCAGTAATTAACTCCTCTCCTCCTGTCCCATCCTGCACTTCCCTTCCTGTGTATAGTGTTTGTTGTACTAATTTTACATACTGTACAGTTATTCTGAGGACTTTATGAGTAGTAACCTGTTGCCTGAATGAAAAACAAATGTATTTGTCAAAAATGTATGTGCGAATTAAAACAAATAAGAAATAATTCTATTTTCTTATTCCTCTCCAGACCCATGTAGTTGGGTTAGAACAATATCCACGAGAGCATGTGGCTGTCTGCAATGTCCAGTCAATAGACAAACAAGGCTCTTCATTACCAACTAGTTCTGCAACATTCACTCAACAAGCATGCAATCAGCATCCCCACACAGCCGATGTAATCAACTCTGATTTGCTCCCCAGTTCATTTATTTCAATTAGCCCTGTTTCAGTCTCCTCAAGGGGGAAGGTGGAGTGGAGACAGAGGTGAGAGAAGGATGGAAAGATTGATAGTGAGAACAAGAGAAGAGGTCAGTAATAAAATGGTTGCAGATAAGAAATGCAACAGTTCAGATTTGTCTGTTTGGTCTATTTGGTGAAGGTAGCAAGAGCTGTGCTGATGGTAAAAGTCACAATGACTACTTTATTTTTCACCAGTGACTGACTGTCTTTAAAACTATTTCATCACATTCACTGTCTCTGTCTGTCTACTTATCTTGGTTGCTACCACAAACACACACACACACACACACACACACACACACACACACACACACACACACACACAATAATTGCTTTTTGCTCCATTCACAGAGACTCATGCACCTACATACACTCTCCACACACACACACACACACACACACACACACACACACACACACACACACTCTAAAGCCTATTCTCTCACACGTTAAAGTACAAGGCGCTCATCCCCTTTGGGGCCCATTGTTCAAGGTTAGCGTCAATGGCAGAATAAAGGTTACCATGTTATTTTTTTTCCTCCTTTCTGCTCTCTTCCACTCAATTGAATTTTAACCACACGAAGCTCTTGACCGGGAAAGGTCATCTGTTGCCACTACCTCAGAATAATGATCAAGCAGAAGAGCAGTGTGACTATCAATATGGTATTTCCACGGTACTATGCCCTTTTCCCTGCACATTCCACCCTCTAGTGACTATAATTCCTGTGACATTGTGTCTCCAAATTCATGTATTTCTTTTGCTGACAGCTAAACCTTTGTCAGATTCTATCACTGTAGCGGTACTGTATACATTATCTATCTTCTCTTAATGACAAACTCATATACAAGAATACACCATCAGAATTGTGTTGTCATACATAACAATTATTTGGAAACCACTGATAAACAGTCTTGCCACAGCACAGAGATTATTCAGTTTTTTAGTGCCCTTCATCCACCCGATCTTGGTGCTCAGCTTTATGAAAGCCTATGGAAATGAATTCCCACTTTAAAATTTCTATTTTATGCTCACAAATACAAGTACAAACATACAACATACACAGAACAATGTTGAAAGGTGTGGATGAATCACTGTCAAATCCCTGTGCCAGAAAAAGAAACCAATCTAAAATGATATATTGTTTTACTAATCCTTTCTTTCAGGGATCCCTAAGCTGTTTCATGTTACTGATACTACAAGAACTACAATATATAACACTGCATGGTAGTGATGGCGATGGCAGTAGAAAATAGTAAGCTTGTCATGTAAGTATCGGCTCTTTCTTAACAAGACGCTTTTTGATTGATTCCTTCCTTCCTTAAAAGATGGTTGTGACTTTTGAACCTAATGTCAGTGAAGCAAAAGTTGAATTTTATGCCTCTGCGGTGGAGATAGCCATGGCCTTATGTTTTCGGGTTGTCCATCAGTCCGTCCATTTGACCGTATGTCCATCCATACATCCGTCTCAATCTTATGAACGTGATATTTCAGGAACGCCTTGAGGGAATTTCTTAAACTTCTGCACAAATGTCCACTTGTACTCAAGGATGACCTGATTTGATTTTAGTTGTCAAAAGTCAAGATCAATTTGACCTCACAAAACATATTTTTGGGCATAACTCAAGAATTGATGTGATAATTATGAGAAAATGCCCCACAAATGTTTAATGATACAATGATGAAGTGATGACATGTTTTTACCCAAAAGGTCAAAGGTCAGCTTTACAGTGATATCATAATTTCCTGGAAAAACACTTAATGGCCATTATTCAACTCTATAACTCAGCAGGAGGGAAGATTGTGATCATATTTCACAGTTGGTCAGGCACTGAATTGGGGACACTTTTGACTCAAATGTCAAAAGGTTTTTCAAAATACATTTTTAGCCATAATTTAAAAATTAACTGGGGTATTTCAGATTTCACACTCATGTTGACTGGGACGACGCACAGAGTAAATAATAACTAGCACAGTGCAAGCTTTCATCTTTCCATCTCGTCCATTCTGTCTTTTAAGCCAATTCGATTCAGTATGCTTTATTGGCATGAGTGTAACAAAGACAATTTTGCCAAAGCATTAAGAAATTGGATTAAAAAGTAAAAGAAAAATTATAACTCATAGAATCAAGAAAATATCAGACAACAATGAACACTTGCTCTGCCTCATTCTGAATTTTGAACATTGCCTCTGAAAATGACAAGAAAAAACAAAAGCACTGCATAGCCATAGTCTATAGGAATCCATCTATACATAGTAATGTACATGTAGTAGTACATGTGTGATGTATATTCATTGAATTGCATAAATGTATCATCAAGATTTCCATTTAGCCAAAAGATACACGTCATACCTTATATTAAATAAGTCTGGACAGATATGGATGTAAACTGCAACTTGACAACCTCAGGGCGTTAATTCTAGTTGTATCTAGATTCAAAGGTTTGCTTAACTCTGCATAATTGATAGGGAGCATGATCTCTGGAAAACACACACCCTGTAGTGCTTTGTCCTTTAATGCAATCTTGACAGGATTGTTATATCTTTGTAGCATCTCTCCTGCTGGGGTGACACACAAACCCTGACACACTCTGATCTGCAAACATTATTTGTGTGAGATAAAGAATCTCTAAAATTACCTTATAAGCTTTGCCATACGGATGCGAAAATGTTAGGTGTACTTTTGAGCAAAGCTCTTGGCCAAATCATTACTGTTCACTGCTATTCCATCACAGATTTGAGCAGAACTGTTGGTCTATAGTTGAGATTGATGAGATACTTTTAGGCCCAGGAGTATATTAGTGTAGCCCACTGGCTGGTGGATTCTTAGTTGCTGCATATTGGAAACACGATTGTCTCTCTTCTTTCTGTTCTGTGTTCTCTGTTCTCTCTCTTACTCTCTGTCTCTGGTTCCCTCCACTCCACATCTCTGTCTCATTATTCTGGAGCTGAAAATGTGAGAGATGTTTCTTTGTTGTTTGTTGGACTGTCCCTCCTATACTCTCTCTCTTGTTTCTTGCCCTCAGCTCCCCTCCTGTGACATTGATTCTAACTAAGCTGAATGTGTCACAAAGTCACAGTGAGAAATGAACACATTAAACAGACGTTCAGATTAAAGAGAGAGGGTCAGTGGGAATATCTACATTTCTGGGTGTACAGGGACATTCCCTTGGTCTCAACACATCCACCCAAATCCGGATGTTGTGTCACAGTAGATAACAGCAGACATTATTTTCCATGCCACTGATGTGTGTATGAGTGTGAAAACTGCTCTCAGTTTAGCATCCTGTACAGTACAAGTTGTGGGGAATAACTTGGATCATCTCTAGCTTGTGCTCAACATGCTCCTCGATGCGTAGGACTCGTATACGTGTCTGTGTGGGTATGTGAAATCACGAGCATTTGCCACTAAGCAGGGGTGCTCTTATTAGTGTGCATGCAAGCGCCTCTCCTGCCAGGTCCCATCCATAGCTCCTTTATCTCAGGAAGGGTGGGGGGAATCATTTCCGCAGATGCCTTTTCCATCAAAGGCGCTTATCGACAAAGCTAACATTAGTAAAGCAGTTTGAAAAAAATGACTTAAAGGCGAGGGAGGGCAATAGAAATCCCTAGGCGAGTGGACAAAGAGCACGCTGACGTTCGGATGCCCAAGGCCCTGTGTGTCTGAGAGCGTCAGATGATTATCTGGCAGACAGAGAGCCCAGATTCAGACGCACAGCTTGAGAACACCCCCACCACCTCCAACAGACACACACATACACACACTCATTCTTCTTCTAATTTGGCGTCTGCTGCAGCTCTCAACGTCCACTACCACAGCCACAACCACTATGCTGCTGCCATGCCATCCTCACTTAACTTAGTCCTCCGTAAAAGTAGGACTGAGTTGTCTGCAAGCTCCCAAGACAGCCAAAGTAATCAGTGGTGTCTTATTTACCACAGTGGGAGAGGGACACAGAGAGAAAGAATGAGAAAGCAGGAAGAGAGCAGGAAAAGAGAGAAAGAGAGCGACAGTCATTCACCAGACAGGCTTGTGTTGTATGAATCACTCAGGCCAATTTAGACATGCACAGCTGTTCATAAATCCAAGGCAGAGAGTGTTAATGAACAAACTTAGCCCTGATCAGAAAAAACAGGAGAAATAAACACATGGGATCTGTATTCAGCTTTGTGTGTGTGTGTTTGAGTGTATGTGAGTTTCTGATTTGTTAGTGAGCGAGAGTAAGCGAGAGAGAGAGAGTGGTAACTGCATGACCCCATCGCTCAATAGAGATGATTTTTTCCCATAAATCAGACGAGGCAGAGAGGGAAAGAGTGCGAGAGAGACAGAGACTGAGTGATTCAGCTGTGGGAGTACACTGGCTCAGACCTCAGTTGAGAAGCCAGGGAAACTAATCGTTTCCATTCACCTCAATGAGTCTGGCTGCTCTCCTCTGTGGTCCTGAATGCAAAGAAATCCTCATCTTCTCTCTACCTCTCACTCCATCAGCCCTCCACCCCCTTTTCCTTCACTCTCCCTTCCATTTCCCTCCACCCCCTTTTCCTTAACTCTCCCTTCCATTTCCCTCCCTTTCCTTCTCTCCCTCTCGCCGAATGATCAATGCATCCTGTCCTGTATCAGTTCCTGTAGCAGCACTGACACGGTGATTATTCTATCACAGAGAATCGCACGTGGCAGCATTTCATGGGCACCTGGACACTTTTCATAAATCTTGCAAGGCAGAGGTGAACTGCAGAGGAAGCACAGCTCATTGTGTGACAGACCAGGAAAGAACTGGTACTCAAAAGCCTCATTTAGCCTAAAGAGAGATATAGACTAAATAAATTGCTTGAGGTTGCGAGGGTGCTGAAACTCATATAGTGATTAGAGATGGCAATATGTTTTCTGTCACTTGTAGGAAATCGAAAATGTCGTGTAATCTCTGTACATATACCAGCAAAATGGATAAGGCCTAGTAATCAATACACTTGCTGAGTGGATAAAGTGCATCCCTTTCTCTCCACTTGTCGGTGCAACTGGCAACGTTTGAATTATGGTTTCATATGTTTCACTGTAATGAGTACAATTGGGCCTGACTCTGCTTCTCTTCAATAATTCAGAACCAACCTGAGACATGAAGCAATATTCTGAATCTGCAATCGGGAATTATTCTTGCAGTCACTCGTTTTTCTATGTCTGTCTTTCTCACTAAGTCTGATACACTCTTTCAGACTAGTTTTTCTCTTTTTTCCTGTATCCTGTACATTGAAAAATTGCAGCATGCCCTCTCATTATCTCACTTACTCATGCACATGCAGTACACACTCACAGTATGGTCACAAAAATGTGTATTGCTGGCTTTGACTTGGTTCAGGATGAATTTTCTGGCACAGAAGTAATCAGAGAGAGTTGCGAATGCTCTATTATTAATAATTATCACCTGCATAATGAATGAATGAATTTTTTGACAGAAGCAGTGTCCGTAAGGATGATAAATTCTATAGGACAGTTTAAGAAGGATGGTAACTATGTGCCAAGGCCTTCTCTAAAATTCACCATCACAAACAAAAACAGAAGGTTCTTGAATAGTGTATTCTACCATGTAATAGAAGTTCAGTCTTTGTTACTAAGCCTTGACCTGTACTCAGGAATATATATAGTACTCAAGTATAAAGGCAAAGAAAGCAGGTCAATGTTAAAATGAAGCCACTAATATTGAGAAAGGTCGTCATGCTGGTGTTTTATTCTATTTGACTATTCCGCATACAGTGCAGCACAAACAGAAGTCTTTAGTTAAACTCCCAGTTCTCTATCCATTTCCACTAGGACACATCAATCAGCCATTTCTAGTCAAGTCCCATATGCACGACTGTTTCAAGCTCAGATGAAAGTGCAGTGATGCACTATTTTGAATGCTTTGTGGTCTGAATAAACCAGAACCTACTCTGTTTAAACCACAGTGCTTCCATTTGAATTCTATTGAAGATGCAGGCTCTGTGCACTGTATGTTTTTTTACATCTTTACACACATGTACAAGTATTACGGTCATGTTGTAGAATTAATGTATGCTTATGTTAGAGAGCCTGTGTGTTGATGTATGTGCCTGTGCTGCTGCAGTGCTAATGAGAGACTAGGGGTTTCAGGGTTTCAGGTGCTGGTGCTTTGAGAGAGGAGGTGAGTGACAGGGCTCATGAATAGTGATGGCCGACAGCTGCTCATTAACCAAGAGACTGTCTGTCAGCAAGCAGGCTGGAACAGCAGCCCTTCCCCTATGTGTACACACACTTGCACATAAACACACACAAGCATGAAAATACATACACATGCACTCAAGACCATGCAGATGTGCTCACGAACAGCGCACATACCGACACAGAGTTCATATCTCCTTCATCTGGGTCCCCTGTGCCTTCTGTGGAGCGGAGGCCGATCCCGTCTTTCCCCCTGACAGCATGAGCAGTGCGCCTATTACCAATGTGCTCACACCACCCCTGCTGGGGCAAGCCCCCCACTGAATATGGAAGCACCGGCCAGATGTAAATTCTGAATGAGGCCCAAAGAGCAAAAGGTACGAAAGATTAAGACTAAGGCTGTACCCACAGAAGATATGATATTCACTTTTTATGTGGTTTTAAACTTGTGCTGCAGAAATGTCTGCCGCCTTTATTGTCTGCCTCACTTTCATTTTGACAACCTTTAAAGAAAATTAAAATTCTAATACAAGGTGACCTAGATACTGTATGTACGAGTGTGTGTTTCATTACGTTTATAACTGTGTCACTTCAAAATAATTCAAAATCTGTCTGAAATTGCATATAGAGAGAGTAAAAAAAGCCTGCAAGCGAGTAGTGGTTGCATTGTCTTGCAAGAATATTACACTGTGAAACTTCTTCTTTGAAATCAGGCTAGGAATGTATTTACTCTGGCCATACTGTGGTTAGTACAGGAGGCTTATCCAAAAGGACAATGTAAACATGATGTGACAAAATGAAATGAAATGTAAATAACAATGACAGCAATTGAGTAAGTGCAACACATTGCTGTGTTGGTATAAAATATTTTTCTATTTCACAATCAAAGGTTGTCAACAGGAGAAAACAAATTAAACACTTCTTATCAGACGTTCTTTTTCAGATTTCAGATTTGGGTAACTCAAGTGGTGGTAAAAAATAAAATGGATAAAGGGAGAGCCTTGTACTCAATGTTGTGTTTCTGTTGGTTGCACAGAACCATGATGTGAAGGATGTCACTGCCATTTCAGAAAGAAACTACCGATTGATTTGACAGGATCTTGGTTGCTGAATGACAAATAGCAAATAGCAGAACAACATCTACATTAGGTATTGTCATGAAGTCCTTGCTCTTGAGTTTTCTTATTGTTCAATCAAAGACGACAAATCCCCCGGAGACCTCACTATTAAAAGCTGTAAATAATTCAAACACCAAAGTTGTTTATCAAATGTAACATATTAAAGCTTAAAGCTGTAGCTCTCGCTTATTATCACCCACTGCTCAGCTGCAATGGATCTACAGTGAAGATAAGAGAGCTGTTGATTGTGTAGAAGTCAGTGGTTCACTTAACTCCATTGCACAACTTTGTGTGATACAGGGCTTATATTTGAAGCTTGACTGAGCGGATGCTTGATGCGTGAAAATACAAATATGGTGTGAAATGTGTTGATTCCAGTGTGCTGGTAACATTTTACTTACTTACTTGGCAATGTTGACCAAGACACTTGTAACTCAACAAGCGTGAAAGGCCACCTGCCTCAAAAAGATGGCGAGAACATCTCCACATTTAATTTGGAGTTAATTTGTGCCTCAAATACAGATGTACAGTACTGACAATTTGTTAATTGATTAACATAACAGCTACCAGTTTTAAAAGAAAAACTGTCTATACATGACATTGATTTGCCAACATTTGTTATATTAACTTTGAATCGAAAGACTCAGGCTCGCTAGTGCTGCTAATACCACTGACAAAAACCTCACTTTTGAAACCAAATCAGTTTAGTCAAAGGTCCGATGTAAACACGTGACAAGTAAATCAAGTCTGTTATCAAGTGAAAGAAGCCCATTTTTCACAGGTTCAAATGCTGCTGATTATTGGCATCACATTTCACAGGTGGCTAGGGTTAGAATTTCAATAGAATGGCCATGATGCTCTCTTTTATTTGGATGTCTATGTGTCACAGTGACAGGACACAGACTGGACCCAAAGGGACTTGGCAGGAAGGTTTAACAAGCAGTTTACTTAGAACAATGATATAAAAAAAACTGTCTTTAAAGTCAGCAGGCAGTCAGGTAAAGCAGACAAATCAGAAGGGCTGACAGAAGAAGGCATGAAATAATAGGTAAGCAGCAGGTCATAGACATGTTGGCAACGTGCAAATAGGTTTCAGAACAGTAACAGGCTCAGGCACAAAGATAACACAGATTAACTGGGAAAGGAAATTTGTGAACTACGGTCAATTTAACTCAGCCAGACAGGATATTTGCTCTCACTTTTGCATTCTGATGGTGGAAAATATAGGGTAGACCAATTTACGTGCTCACAGGATTATAATGAATTAAATTAAATATGGGAATTAGAATTTAGTCTAATAGAATTTTATAACTGTTTTTACTTCTTTTTTACAGAAAATATGTTGGTAAGTTTACTCCCAAACTATTTGGTAACAAATTAGTACATCAAATACGGATTTACTCAATTTGCTTGTCTAATCTGCAGCCGCTTCATGACCATACAGATCATAGTCTTCTACCTCTAACAGCCAGGCCTGTAGCTAAAATATTAATATGTGAATGATCATACGATATCATCTGAAGACTTCTTTGGACTTTTTGAGCAGGCAGAAGAGAAATGGTGTTACAGACTGCTCACTCTAATTTCACTTTAATGCTAAATGTCTATTTGAGCGGGCGGAGAGCATCCATTTGAAAATCACTCTCTCGCTGTTCTCTCTTGCCAACCCTCATTTCTTGTGAAATTCAAAGCAAAGTAACAATGAGCCAGTATGCTATAGATGGCAATGCACGCAGCAGCACCTCTAGTTAAAAGCCTCTGATGGAATGCTCCTTTTGTTTGTAATCGATTGAGAGAGAAAGGCATCCACCGTGTAATTGTAGCCTCATTTGATCTCAAATAAACCATGCTGTCCTACACAAGAGAGAGAGCAGGGCAAGCATAAGCTGGAAACACCTTCATTACACCAAACACACAACCAAGCACACTTATTTCCTTGGCCTTATTCTTACATGCGCACAAACACACACACTCATTTGCACACTCCTTTTAAATCATACTGCCCTCCCTCTGCTGGTCTGTCTTTTTCTCCAATCTCACTCTGTGTCTTGTCTTCAATCATACTCAACAAACAACTATACACACAAGGTGCACACACACACAGACACACACACACACACACACACACACACACACACACACACACACACACACACACACACACACACACACACACACACATTCACTTGCTCTGCCTATCTTGGAATGAGCCTGGGATTGATTCTAGTCACACCAGAGTGGGGCGAAATGAGCAGTCACTCTGAATAGGCAAAGGCGTCAAATAATACAGATATGAACGTCAGAGGAATAATTGAAGAAAGTGTTTTATATGTAAAAGACAGAGGAGGATGGAGTGGAATTGAATCTAAGAGAAAATGAGGAGCGGGTTGTGTCCCAGGGGACTGACTCACAATGCCTCAGCCTTGTTTGAAGAAAATAGAGGATAATTAGAGTGGTCAGTGGCTTCCACAGGGCCCAACACCGCTCAGCCTCACTCTTCCTTTATCTGTCCTTCATTCACTCTCTCTCTCCATTTGTTAGCCTTTTTTTTAGCATCTCTCACTCAATTGTCAGTCTATGTTCATATATCCCTTTGTCCCTGTTTTCTCTGTGTCTCTTGCTCTTTCTTTGTTCTTTCTTTCATCCCATCCATTTGTTCTCTCCATGGCTCATTTTTTATCAGTCTTTCTCACTCCCTCTTTCCCTGCCTCCCTCCATCCATCTATCCCTTCCCCATCAGTGCAGTTGATCAGATATTCCAGGCACATATGGACAGCACTGACAGGCATAATTCATGAGTATTTTGAAGTGCCCATGTAGGGTTCTTCAGATTGCTTGTAGTGAGCAGGCAAAACTCTGTGGAACCAGCACATGAAATCCCTCTCTTCTACCTTCAGTTTCATGCCAAATCTCTTTCTCTTACTTTTCTTTACAAAGTGTCAACCTCTGCCTCTACAGGCTTTCCCACTCTCTTTTTCTGTGCCTTTCATCTTGAGCCAACCAGATATGTGTTAATACTAATGCATCTTCCAAACCCTCCATGTCTTAGCACTGTACACTCACAGCCTGAGAGGTGACTGATTTTCAAAAGGAACTGCCACCCCACCCCTCCACAGGAAAGTTGTGAGCATCTCTGTGGTCTGATTCTCTCGTCTTATCCCTTGTTTTTTCATATTACATACTGGCTAGCTTGTCGGCATGACAACAATATGTCTCTATGGCAACAGACTAGCCAGCAGCTAGATTCCTGGGTATTTGGACATGCAATGTTGCTTAAAGCTTTCCCCAGGTGCCTTGATGGCAGGACAGCAGATGACAATCAATATAGTGAGCCAGAAGGGGTTAAAACCGCCGTAGGCATTAAATAGGCCTCAGGTTACTTGGCATAAAACATCACGTTGAGTAACATTTTGAAAACAAACTAAAAAATAAAGCTTCCCAATAACTGTCAACCTTTCATTGCTCTGTTTTCCAATTCCAATCAGCTGTGAGTGTCATCATAAACTGAGATTACTTCTGACTAATATACAGCTAGTCGATATTGTACAGAGATGAAAATCATTACAAAATCAATTGACGTGCTCCATAATCACAGAGGAGATTCCTGAAGCTTCCCATAAGCATTTGTCTCCTTGTGTGTGGCCACAAACCGACAGGCAGCACAAATAAATCTCCACGCTCTGCTCTGTCCTTGCGCTCTCTCTCTCTCTCTCCTTCTGCCTCACTCCCGATGACTTGTCCTCTGTCTCCCTCTCTCGCTCCAAGTCCCTGGATATTGATTGGAACCCTACTGGAGTGAGCATGGATAAGATAAATAAGGAGTCAGTGGCCATGAACAGCTCTCTCACTCACCCTAACATGAAGGGAAGGATAATCATCTGCCAGACCTGAGAAAGTGGCCATGAATTTCTCAGACCACTTTCATACAAATGACTTCTCCTAATACTTTTGCCACAAGGATCCCCAGTCTTAGCCCCAAACATGCCTCCAAACACACTGGTTGACATTTTGATGATTTGATCTAAACAGTGTTTGGCACATAGAGTAGATCTAATCATCCTTGTCATTTTCATTGAACGGTTTCTAGTTCTTAAATGAAACCATCTGTAAAACATCTCATCATCAAAAGGGAAATAAAATGAGGTACAGCTGCAAACATTACAGGTACTTAATGGAAGCCTGGTGCATGGTGCCCCCTCGACTGTGCAGCGGAAAACAGCGCCATTTAAGCGGGTCCCTGGTTGTTTTCACTCTGCTCAGGATGATTATCTAAGCAGTGCGCAGGGCATCAATTTCTTCTACATGGACCATAACACACCACGTCACACAAGACCTTTATCAATCAAGTCAGATTGCACTGAAGAGCAATAAGGAACATAACTGATTGATTGTCACACACCACTATGTACAGCAAAATGCTGCTATCTGCACACAAATACACAGCACACAGGCATGCGTAAAGTCATCTGTAAACACAAGCACACACAGTGGGGTAAATAAGTGTCGGTATCTCTTGCAGCGTCAGGAGCAGTGGCGCGAGGCTTCCCCTCAGATTTTGAAAGCCCTATCTGTATCAGGAACAGCAAACCGAAAAAGCAATTTGCTTTGTCACACAGAGACATGCTTGACTACACTGAATAATTGCACTGCAGCTCTGGAAAGAGCTGTTTTCCTTTTATCTAATGAAGGCCTTCAGGGGAGGGAGCAAGTGTGTGTGTGTTTTGTGTGTCTGCATGTATATAGGTGTGATATGGAATATTCAGGACTTATATGTGTCAACATATATGAGTGTGCAACTGAAAGATAAGGTTGAGGCATAAAGAAGATTTTCATTGCTCTGTCTCTATCTGATCCAATTCTGCCAATGTCCTTTTGCAGCTTGCCTTCCTTCTACACTGTTCCACTGTGATGTATTGATTCATCAA
Organism: Dicentrarchus labrax; assembly: GCF_905237075.1. Classification (NCBI taxonomy): domain Eukaryota; kingdom Metazoa; phylum Chordata; class Actinopteri; family Moronidae; genus Dicentrarchus; species Dicentrarchus labrax. The sequence goes on from NW_026136722.1 coordinate 11,763,342, forward strand.
ATCTGCATGTTGCCTCTCAGCTGTGTCCAGTTTCAGGATTGAGGCAGTCCCCTGATTCAATAATGCAGAAGCAGACTGGAGAATAAAAGCCCTTGTGCCTGGCCTCAGACACTAACTCCTAAGAAGTGCTGAGTCCACATTCTGCTGCTTGCCGGAATGCCTCTGTGGAGCTTGGCAGAGCAGTGTGGAAGCTGAAGGGACAACTTCAGCCTCCTACTCCCACATAAAGAAGACTGGAAGAGTCCCCAGTAAGGATTTAGAGAGTGAGGTTTAAGGCAAGCACTTAAAGGAAAAGAGTGACTCTCTGCTTCCCTTTCTCTCTGTATTATTGGTCACAGCAGCATCCAGAGGCTAAAAAGAAGCCAATGTTTGATCATCAGGGGCACAGGACAAGGGCATGGTGATGAGAAAAAAGGGAAGCAGGACAAAGATAAATCAAACTCGAGGAAATAAGAAAGCACCTTCTCTGATGACTGCTTGTGTGTTCAGGAAAAGGTTTGTGAATTGCCGTAATGACTCTAAAGCATTTGTTCCACTGTGGAACTGTAATTAAGCCATCAGCCACAGTTTGGAGTCTTTAACTTCATAATGAGGCTGAATGTGCGCAGTTCGTGCTCTGTGGATAAGCTGCTGTAATCACTTCTATCTGCTTAATTATGTAAAACCATTCTTTTATCCTACTAGTGTCTCACTCTTTATCTCTTCCTCTCTCCCTCTCGGTCTCTGTCATGGTCTCATCTTTTGAATATAACTGGTACCATAAAAGCATGGGATCGCAGTAGCAATGAGCACACGTGCTGGGAGATATTAACCTGAGACAGCTATGTTGGGAATTGTCAGTCCAAATGAATGCTGGGAGGTAAAGTACAGCGAGAACTGAGTGTTAACAAAAGGCACTATGTAAGGGAAGAGGTGTGTTAGCTGCAGCTATAGAAGAACCTGCAGAGGAATAAGCACAAAGCTCTCACTACTCTGAGGAGCTTTTTATTACCTTTATCCGTGGCCTCCTTATTGGTCAGAGAGACATCTCACAGCTCAGATAGAGGTATTGTAAAAGGCACTTTACTTTCTTCTCCCTCTCTTTCAAGTTCATTTTAGATTTCAGGATCACAACTTCACTTGCACATGTTTCCTGAATTACAATAGAGCTGTTATTATCATTAGTGATCCAGCACCAGTGTGACAGAAGTAAAGGTGAATGCTGGGTGCTGCAGGTTATTTGCAATGGAAGTAAACATCATCTACCACCACATCCCTAATGGAGACAACCTGGTTGTACTTTTTTTAGATAGACCTACATCAAAGCTCTCCTTCTACAATACTTCAGAGATCACTACACGGCTACATGCTGCACACACAGAGACACACACACGTATTCTTCTACATATATACAATCTTGAGAGTGTGGCAGTGGAGAGTGAAATCTTGTGATGCTCAGGAACTTTACACCATGCACAGGCTGCAATCGGGGGGAAAGAAAAGCCTTAAATGCATGAAAAAACATGAAGCTGCCACTGTTTCAATGGAGCAGAAAAAACAGTAGAGAAAAATGTCAACAACAAATAGCTGCTGGTTTCTGTTGCCGCAGGCAACATGGACTTTGGTTCCCTCATGTTTCTTTCCTCCCGCATTACGCATCATGTTTTCATCCAATTAAACACAAATACAGGCTACAGAGTACAACTCAGGGAGAATCTTAGCACTGCTCCTTCTGGGGGAAAACAGACAGAGGAGGGAAACAGAGGGAAAGAAGAAAGGGAGAAAGGGATGGTCCGAGATAAAGAAGCAGGCAGATGTGATACTGTGTGTATGTGTGTGTTAGGTGGCTTCACTGAAAAGACGGACCTTTTAGCAGACCATTTCTATGTGTCTGCCAGTCTCCGCCTCCCCTCATTTCTTCATGTTTCTGTGGAGGGCAGCACTTCACCATTGTTTTGTTTTGATTCAGTGACATGAGCAGACTGCCGTGCAGTTCATCTAGATGATGATTGATGATATTTGCTGGATTTTGGCAAGGCCCAGATATAAACCATGGCAGGGCTTCTTCGCAGAAACCCCAACTGAACCTGAGTTGTCCTTGCCCTGGTTGCCTTGGTTACGCGCAGGTAGTAAAGTGAGACAGCCCAAGAGAGGGTGTGAAAAGCCATGTTCGGGCAGCCATTGAAGATTTCACACCTTTCCATCCGGGAACTTGAGGCAAGCATTGCCATGGCAACTGAACACTCTTAACCTTGTGACCCAATAGCTGGTTTAGTTTCTCCACCACTAAGTTGTTCTGTATTTTTTCAGATGTCTAAATGAAAACACATTATGCTTTCCCTCATCTGTACAAGAGAGTGGAGATTTAGAAAGCTATCTTTGTCTTAACACTGATATGACAGGAAAAGCTTTTTAAAATGGACATTTTAATTGTAAGAATAATAGCTTTTGATAAATCCTGCCATGAATGGATGTCCACATTGACCATGTCTGGCAAGCTTTTTCCTAAAATTCTGTATTTTTAAACTTAATGTCTAGATTGATGATGACTTTCCATTAGTGAAGAGGAAAGACAAACTCAGCAGGCGGGTGAGTGTGTGCTGTAGGTGTCCATTTGGTTGTACAAAGACTTTGCACTTTTGGGACTGCTGAATGCAGTGTGAAGTGCGAGTTGATTAAACATTTATTAGGAAGCATGACTGTCAAATGTGCGGTGCATGCTGCTGTAATGATTGCACAAGATTTTTGTGTTGGCCTTGTTTGCAAGAGTGTTAACACTTCTCCATCTGTGTTTTTATTGACATGTTGACGTTGTAATGAAGTGTCTTCGTGTGTGATAGATTGCCTGTTGTGTGTGTGTGTGTGTGTGTGTGTGTGTATCAATCAGCGAGTGTTAAATTTGAGACCAAGACTGAGAGTTCCATCAGCTTAACATTATACTGTGTGCCCATTGGACTACCTAATGTAGACTCAACATTCTGGATACTTTCAGGAAGCATATGGTTTTTTAGTTCTATTGCATAATAACTCAGAAGCACCGGCAGCAGCAGTAACATTACGAAGATCAATAACAACCACAAGCTCTGTTATAGGACAGATTCCAATGTTTGCTAGATGGATAGAGCAACTTATGTGCTCCAACTTCACAAAATCCAATTAGACTGTCTGTGTATGACTGTGTGATGAGCTACATTCTAGTCACTCACTGGGCTTATCCACCTGTCTAATATTCACTATAACCATGAACAAAACACTAAGCTCCTCTTTCTCCAGCTCTGTTCTACCAAGTTCCCTCTCACAATGTGTTTAAAATTCGTCTTGCTTTCCAATTATTTGAAGAGAATCAATTCCTGGAAATTGAAAATCTATATAATGATAGGCTTGGCAACTGTGGCTCAATACAAACAGTCCCATCTAAACAGCTGTGATTTGATGCTGAAGAACCATACTTTCTGACAAGCAGAGTGCCTGTAGGCACTAGGAGATTAACACTCATGCGTGTGCACACACACACACACACACACACACACACACACACACACAGAAAGAGAAATACAGAGATGCTGGTGGTTGTTAAATTTAGTCCTCAGGCCACTTCAAAATTGTAGATATGTTGCATTGCCTCAAATATTTTAGCATCACATTCACACAGAAAGAGAAATCACAGATTAAGCCATAAAGCATGAAATACAATCAAACAACCATAAGTCAATAACTCACGAACACTGAGGGTAACCATGAGAACATGAGTAGTGAAAGAGAGAGATTGAGATAAAGAAGGCAACATTAGAAAGGCAGAAAAAGGTGTAGAGCAGAAAATGATTGTGGTGCCACATCTGCCTAAAATACCTAAAATACAGTGCAGTCACATGTGAGGTGACAGAGAGAGGGAGAGATAACGCCTGCATGAGAGGACGCACAGTTGCCCTGAAGGTCTATTTTCTACTTTCTCTTGGCCTTCTTGGCATGACTCTGGGATAAAAAGAAGAAAATGCTTTGACAAATGGGTTATGCTTTGTTTGCATTTACCTCAGAAACTTTCCCCGGTTCCCTACGCCCTAGGTCCCCGATCTGTAACAGGGGATAGAGATGGAGCAGGGAAAGGAGGAGAGTAACAAGGAGAAGGGAGGAGTCTTAGTACAGTGTATTTCATCAGCATGACCATTAAACACACTGCCACGCTGACCCCATGCAATGACTCAACATCACTTTTACTCACCCTGGCAGCCTTGCTCCTCTATTATTCTCAGCCCCATGCTCTAGTATATGTACAGTCATGGAAAAAAATATTAGACCACCCTTGTTTTCTTCAATTTCTGGTTCATTTTAATGCCTGGTACCACTAAAGGTATATTACCTGAAGAATGAAATGAAGACGACAAAAAATGCAGCTGATTCCATAATACTTTATGTCCTATTTGACATGCTTAAGCTTAATTGTATTCCCAGGGTATATAAGAGGCCATTTCATGTCATAACAGCACTGCACATGCAAAGGCCTAGAGTGGTTTCCTGCTTACATTCAAGCCGTAGCACAACTCAGAAGTTGTCAGCTCTCACATAATGCCTAAAAAAGAAGAATTATGTGAAGCCACAAAGGCAGCCATATTGGCATTGCTGGAAATTGGCATGAGTGAGAAACAGGTAGCCAAAAAACTGAAGATCTCCAAGACAGCCATTCATTACACCAAGAAAAAGCAAACCGAACATGGTACTACCAAATTGCTAGCTGGTCAAGGCAGGAAATGTCTCTTTCTACCCCACAAGATGACCGTGCACTCAGTGATGATCTGGGGTTGTTTCAGTATGGGTGGAACAGGGCAAATGCAGTTGTGTGAAGGGCGAATGAACCAGGTCACGTACAGGGCTACTCTTGAAAACAGTCTTCTTCCACCAGCTGATAAACTCTTTCCTGCCTCGAATGACTGGATTTTCCAACAAGACAATGCACCTTGCCACACGGCAAGGTCAGTTAAAGCCTGGATGGAGAACCAGAACTTTCGAACCATGCCTTGGCCTGCTCAATCACCAGATCTAAATCCAATTTAAAACCTGTGGAACATCATCAAACACAAAATGGAGAACCACAAGCCCAAAAACAAAGCAAATTTGTTTGAATTTTTGCAACAGGAATGGGCTGCTGTGACAGCAGAACAATGTCAGTAGCTGGTGGAGAGCATGCCAAGACGCATGACTGCAGTCATCAAAAACAATGGTTATGCAATCATGTAATAACTCCTGTGTGTATCATGTGACTAAAACAGACAGAAAAGAAAACGTGGAATGCCTAAAAGCACTGTTTTTGGCGGTACAATGCCACAGCTATTGATATAAGAACTTACGTGATTTTGGGTATTATCAAGAAAACCATGGAAAATGGCTAGATATCAGCTCTTAAATTAAACTAGTATGAGCTATTTTTGTTGTTATCATTATATTTGTCCAAACAAAAAACCTTCAGGCATTAAAATGAACAAGAAACTGAAGAAACAAGGGTGGTCTAGTCATTTTTTCCATGACTGTATCTGAGCAGGGGCACGATCCAGGCTAGTACAGTAAAATACAATAACTGATGAAAACAACAGCTCAGGAAAGCATGAATAGTTCTTACATTCATCTTTTTTTTTCTTTCTTTCTTTCTTTCTTTCTTTCTTTCTTTCTTTCTTTCTTTCTTTCTCATACACCACCCCTCCTTCGCTCTCCCTCAGGAACTCATTTCACCTCTTTGTGGGTTTTCCTGCTGGGAAAATAGAAGGGTGTGCACCATGTCAGTGAGGGCAGCAGCAGGGGTGGAGAAAGTCAACCCTCTGCTGAACCATACAAGGGCAGGGGCTGGAAGACACAAACCAACACAATGTATGATATGAAATCCTTATTGAACGCGTTATACACTAAACCCATTCTTCTATGTGTTAAATGACAAACTCGTTTTTTAAGAATAACACTTTATTGCATTATACCAGTAAACCAGTAAAATAACTACAATATAGGTGACCTTTAAGAACAAAATGGGACAAAACAAAATGAAAAGGGTAAATAGTACTTTGTACAATGAAAACCAGGAATAAACTGATTTTATTCAGGCAGTTCCAGTATGTCTCAGTTTCTGTGTCACTGCTTAATAATTGGGCTGTTCTTAGTCTATATGTTAAAGTAGTATAAGGCTCTGACTTCTTTAGATTTAATAAAAAGTGACTTGTATTTTCACAAATATATTGATTCCAAACTTTACTTGTCTCTTCTGTTACACTATGACTTCAGCTACTTTTACACAACCCTAGAGTGCATTATGTGCCGGCTGTCACTTCATATCTGCTTAAGCCACCGTTGTTCATACCAGAAGCTACAACCACAGCCTGCTACAAAAGCCCACACCATCCAATCATGTGGACACGTACAGAGGCTGTGCGCACACCAATTAACAACCACACCTGGCCTGGAAAATACTTATTAGAATGTCTAACCATCATTTAATAATCTTTTAGCTAACGACATCCATTATATTCATTGTAATCGGGGCAAGAATAATCTTTATCATTTCCCTAAACCCTTGAGAATCCCTCTATTTTGGAATCATCTAATTGGATATGCAACTGTGGTGAATTGATGGTATTAATGTAGATTTGACTATCTCCATCTTTTACAATGCAGACAGTTATCATTCACAATTGGGCTTATAAGAAGGAAGACATTTAACAGTGCTAAATGTCAGCTCTTTCTGGAGGTATCTGTCAATGCAGTGGAAACATTATGTCACTGCAAGCAATGCTGCTTTCTATCTATCTATCTATCTATCTATCTATCTATCTATCTATCTATCTATCTATCTATCTATCTATCTATCTATCTATCTTGTCTTTCAGTCACTGAGGCAAGAATTATGTAGCAGGTCTCTCTCACTCTTGCTCTCTCTATCTCTCTCTATCTCTCTCTCTCACACACACACGCACACACGCACGCACACGCGCACGCACGGCCAAGCTTGGCTGCGTCAAAGAGTGGTACTTCTTTGACTGGGCTCCTTGCACATAGACGTGCTGCTCCTAGCGTCGGCACCTTGCAAGCACAGCAGTCACCTTCCAACCTCTGCGACTCTCCTCCGCTCCTCTCGCTCAGTCAGTCGCAGATATTTTGCAGGACGGAGGGGACCGCTGGCTGTCCGCTTCGCCCGATTACAGCATCAGAGGACTTCTCCACGCTCGGAGATCGGAGCTTTTGCTTTCGCTACACGCAAAAGAGTCTATGCTCCACAGAAGACGCGCGGCTGGTCGCTTTATCGAGCCAGAGAGGGCTGCCGTGCGTCCTGGTGATGAGGTTGGTGGCGCACAGCCGATACAGCATTAAAGGAATCCCTCTGTATCTGAAGAAACCGCCCCAGTAAGGGACAAGAACGGGGGGGAGCTGCAGGAACTGGTGTCGGCTCGGACGCTATCATTTCGACTAGGATGCATCTCTTCAGTGCCATGTTCCTACTTGTGATGTTAGCTGTCATGCCCTGTGAGGTAAGGACTCCGGCACAAACGCCTGCATGCAATGAATAAGCATTGTTTTAAAAGTTTCCTAAAGCAGTGCTGACTGCCTATATATGAATTCTCAAATATGGATAATTGAACTAAGAACCAACGCCTTAATGTATCACAGTTAAAATGGAGGGAAAATATTATGTCAAGTCAGTGCTCAGACTGTTTGCATGTTGCAGCGTTAAATGGGAAAGATTCTATTGTTCTGAGCCTCGGGTGCTGATGAGAAGCAATGAGCCCAAGTTCAAAGAAGACATAAGCAGAAATGCAGTTGAAGGTAAATCCACCGGGATTTGAATTCACACCTTTTAATAAATCTTGATGTAATTGTAGTGTAAATTAGAAAGAGCTTAATAAATGGTGACAATACTGTCTTAAAGGGAAAAGTAGGAATATAAAGTAACGTCTTCTCTTGACAGTAGAACAGATTTCTGGTCGCTCTGACACCATCGATGCCCTGGAGGTCGTTGTTTACAGACCTTCTTATCTACCTCTACATCACTGACAGAGAGGTCCAGGGGCTCCCGGAGAAACTGCGCTGATTAAGCCGAAGGGACCGAGCAAGAACGGCAGCAATGACAGTTTGTTTACAGGCTCAATGTGTGATTTGTTGCTGTGAATACAAGCCATGCGTAATTAGTAGTGTACCAGACCAGCGCCAACAAACGGTTGTAGATTCTGGAGGTGTGTGACGAGTGTGTGAGCGTGTGGCGTGCTGTAGTGCATGGCACTCGAGAAAAAGACGTGTTCCTTTGGTAAAAATGACGAGCTTTGATGTGACAGTTGCAAATTGAAGTGAAGGACGGTAAATTATTTGACCCAGAAAGGCTTTCAGTCAAGGCAGGAGCTTTTGAACTTGGGGTTCAGCTGGTCAGTATACATGCAGTGTTGAGCATGACCAATGACAGCTTAGGAAGTATAAGGTGTGTTAATAAAGTAGCTATATTCTGCCTGTTACTTAGGAGAGTATAAAAGGGCATGCATGTTGTACGTGCGCCGTTTCACACCTTTAGTTCCATGCGGCAATATATTCAGGACCACGGACAGCGCCGTGTCTCGCCTTTCGGTTAAAAACAGCAGTCTGAGTCAATTTAGCACCACAGACAGCGCCTCCTCGTACGTTGGCGGAGAGTATCGACACTTGGCCAAGGCCACCAGACAGAAACTGCACTAAAAATATACACAGCAATGTATGTATGTATGTATTGACAACATATTCTAAATTAAAGTGATATTAAAAGGTGTGTGTGGGCTACAGAGTGGTCGCTCGTGAGGCAGTCTCTGTTGTAGCGATTTTACTTTTGGGATCCTGTGGATTAAGACTTCTATGGGGCCCATTTTTTCATCTCTAAGGCCCCTAAACAATGCAGTTGCACCAGCTTATACTGTATATGTTATGAGGTTGGTAGACTTTTTGCACTAGCCATGACCACTGCCTTTTATTACATAGATCTATCTATCACTACATTCAACCTATGCAAAACAGACGTGACCCATTGATGCAAATTTATCAGACTAAGGAATAACTTGTATTAATAATGATGTAAGATTTAGACACAATAAAGGCCATATGCTGCAGCATACATTAATGTTTTAAATGCCATGTCTACAGGGCAGGTGGACACTGCAGTTGACCTTTAACACAAGCAGAAGATACCGTATGTTTTCATTCTACAGGAGGAAGGCCAATGAATTGGCTGTACACCTGTGTGTCAAGTTCAAAGTATAACATGTACAACACAGATGGTATTAGAGGAAAACCAATTGATTTCATTCTGAGCAGTATGAAACAGGTTTCCAGGGCTCTAATTCAACAATTACATTCAACACATCCCCCAGCTGCACGACTACCTGTTGATGTGCCTCTCTAACCTCCTTTAAATTAGCTATTACGTTTTCTGATGCTTAATAACTTAATTTATCCCCAACTGAAAATAGGTGACTTTTTGATATTTGAATTTGATATACTGAATCTAATAACCAATTCTAACACTTCAAGTTAGAATTACACAAGAATTACACAACTTCCCTAGCTTACAAACATTGACACAGCACTATGGATGTTCTTCAATAAATGAGGAGGAATAAATGTCAATGTTAAACACTTGCAAATGTGACACTGACAATTTAGCTGATAATTTACTATCATGTATCAACCCCTTCTTCAGTGAGTTCATACTGTAATTGGCCTCTGGGGACAATTTGTTAAGTGTTTACATTAAATATTTAAAGGAATGAAAGAAAATATGATGCCACCCGTCTTCCTAAGATTGCACAGCAAACATAAAGAATTGATGACTTTCTGCATATCTACTGCAATGTGGGTAACACTCCCTACCAGCAAGCAGAGTTAGATATCTACATATTTTCAGTCACAGTCTCAGCATAGGCCTGTATGAAATATTTAGAGGGTTTTAATGAGACAGATGCATTTGTTCGTTCACTGCATGTGTTTCTTAAGTACCCATAAAGCCCAGGGGATCCTTAGTGTTACTGATACACATGGGCACCTGCTTGACCTTGGTACAGATGTTTTGCTATGGTGTGCACATCAAGCCATGCATGACAGGACACACTGACACAAGCTCATATGTAAGTATGTGTGTGTGTGTGTGTGTGTGTGTGTGTGTGTGTGTGTGTTTACATTGGTTTATAAGTAAAGCATGTACTATAATATATTGCACAGCTGTTGTGCTTTGTTGGCTTCCACTTTAACAGGGTAGTGAGAGAGATATATTCTAGCAGAGCCAAAAGCCTCAAAATCATCAAATCTTCATCAAAACACTGTAACTTCAATTAAGGAAAGGGATGTGTTCAATGTCTAAAATATTAAGGATAATTTTGAATTAATGCAAGGCAGCTCACCTCTAAAAGTAGACAGACATTCAGAAGAATTTGTGATAACAATCCTTCTGCAAGGTGTAAACCCTCTATATAATTTTGGAAAATAAGCCAAATGTTCTGGGGGAAAAAACTGCATGCATTGACATGCATGTCATCAAGAGAAATTATAGTATGTTGGCATAATGTAGATTGTAACAAATTTTCTGCAAAACTCAGCATCTTTTCATCACTCTGGTTAATATTAATAGCTTAGTATTGATTGCTCAGAATGTAAAAATAGTGCAACAGCAGAAATTCTGATGCACTATCTAATTCATCTTGGAAATAGAAGATGCTCCATTTATAGTATGTAGATTTGGACTTTAATGTGGTGAATTAAATTAATGTGAATATGATCAGATTTTTGTTTTATGTTAAACAGATAAGGACTATAAGAAAAGTGTTATCCTTTTTTATCTCAAAGGAGATAACTTTGAAGGTGGTTGGTGACAGTTGCCCTGCATCTTCTTGAATAAATATAACTTCTTTGTTAAAAACAAAGACTTTGAATTATATCAGACAGAAATGGGTACGTGTTTAGAAGAATGTTTGCAGATCACAGAGATGTGTGTGGCACTAATATTCCTGTCCAACCATCAGACTGATTTAAAAAGCTTGCTGGCGCCTGACTGAGAGGTGAGGTAATATTGTTCAAGGGGACAAAAGACTTCCTTGTTTGGTTTTCTGTAGCTGCTCAGTTTCAGCTTAAGTTGTCGAGAATAAAGATTGTTTCATGTACTAAGATTCGCATTTAGGTTTGGAGGCAAACATTTTTGTTGTGGTCCCACTGGAGTAAGAGAGTGCAAGGGGAATACAGTTATTGGCTTAAGATGTCTGGCCTCGAAGACTCCCAACTCTAGCATGGTTGAGAGTGATGGAGAGTGAAATGAACACTTGCTTTGGTGTTTTTCTGCTCAAACACAGAGTGCAGTGGGGGAGAAAACCTAATTGCTTGTCATTCTCAAAGAGGGAGACAGAAGCCTGTGTAAGCAATTGGCTAGATTTTTCAGTAATTCATTTGATCCTTTCTCTCACCAGGGTTCACAATAAACAATCAGTTGAAACAGACTACCATTTAAGACCTTGTTAAGTTGTGTTTCCTCAGTCTAGATTGGTGTGATGATGGCACCAGAAACTCACCCAGCCAGGTCGATTTATAGCTAAAAGACAAGAACTGTAAAGTATTGAGCACTTGTAAATCACGTTGCTGTTAAAAACATCATTTGGCACAAACATTTAGTTTATTTACATTGAGCTAATTATACAGTACTTTAGTGCTGTAATATAAGTGTCACTGAATTGAGATGAGTTTATTGACACAAATGAAACAGTAGCTATGATAATGCTATACTGAGACAACTTTCTTAGCTATATGTCAGTGTTATTGGCAAACCAGACAGATACTGTACAATTCCATACAAGCAAACAAAGGCAAACCAATGTAAAGCAGTCAGCTGGCCTAATGCTAATGCAATCTACAGTGTCTCTACGTGTGAGGACAAGAAGGACAGACCCCCAGCTCAATCACAGTCAGGCAGGACAAACAGCTGGGTTGGCTAATGTCCAATCGAGGCAGCTTTAAACAGTCCACCAACCTGGCAGTGACCCTTTGGTCAAAAATCTCTCTTCCTGGTGCCAGACCAATGAGAGCACAGCAGCATGATCACAATAAAAGCCCTCACCCAGACAAAAGTATAATCGAGCCACTTGTGGTACATTTCTGTCAAAATGCCAAAAGCAATCTTACCAAAACACTGAAACCTGTCAAACCTTGTAAAAAAGACTTTTTTTAAAAAAAGTTCCCTCTGCCGTTATTATCAGTGAGGCTACCTGTTAAAAGCTTTTATAAATATTGAGAAATGAGACGGTGCAGCTGGATGACAGTCAAAGAAGAACAGAGATGTGAGTCTACGTTTCCCAAGAGGAAGGTCACTAGGTAGCAGGCTGGACAGAGTGTGCTCTGCCAAGCAGCAGTCTAACCCCCACCTAGAGAATTAAACAAATGAAAAGCTGCAGGAGCAAGGGTGTAAATCTGCCACTGAGAGACAGAGACACACACTCAACTGTTAAAATCACCTTGCTATGCTACAATAGGTCTAGTGCTTGTCTGAATTACTAACATTGTATGATAAGACAAGCCCATAGAAGGTTAGGCTGCAACACACACAACACAACTTCTAATCTAAACATTGCATATTTTGTACGTTGTTGACATAGCATTCTTTTTCTAATATAATAATGTTAATAAGCATTCTATTATAGCTATAGTATGAGCCACATTTTCTTGATAAAGGGTAATAATATGTAAGCCTAGTGTAATATTAATGTCTTTCTTGCTCTGTTAAATAAGACACATAACCTAGTTTCTGTGTTGCCTGTCAGTCATTAACAATCATGTCTAGCACCATGTGGGTGAGTCCACCTTCATGCACTCCCCATTAATATACAAAGGTGCTGCTTCACAATCAGCCACAGATAATGAGGTTGCATTATGTTTGATTCAGGGCTGCTTGAAGAGATTGAATAGTATGTGCTTGTGTCATGACTGATTAGGGTAGAGCTCGAATCAGTGCACAATAATGATACCACATTGTTTGAGTCAGAATCTTACCACTGTAAAGAGATGTGTTTCATAAAGGAGATACTGCTTAAGAAAAAGGGGCTGGAGCACAGAGAGCCATTGAGCCTTTGTGCTGTCCGCTGTTCGCTCTCATCTTCATGTTTGATGTGCTTTCATGCAGCCCACTGCTTCATCATCAGAGGCGTATGTTTGTGTGTGTCTGTGTGTGTGTGTGTTTGTATATGTTTTTAGGGACAAATAATCTGTACACACAGTGACATTATGGGGACTCAGCTCCCATCTGACAGCAGAAATATGGTCCTTAAAAGATTAAATGTTTATTTTTGGTTAAGACTTGGTTTTATGGTTAATTTTGACTAGTTTAAAGTATTAAACATGGTGTAAATGGTTTGGAGTTACAGCAAGTCAATCCGTAAGGTAGCGGTGGTTAGCAAGTATATTTTTTTTAACTGACAGGGAGGTTTTTGTGTCTGTGTGAGTGGTTTGGTTTTGATGATGATGTACCTGTTTCTGGGTCAGTTTTCTAAATGTGGTTCTAAATGACTCACACAGGGGTGATATTAGCGTGCAATGGTGGCAGGGAGCTTTTTTGCAGTGTGGCCCAGGGTGAATTGGGTGACTGATTTTACTACTGCAGTGCCTTGTATGAGGCATGAAGGCAGTCAGTGGTCTGCGCGGTAATTGGTTAACAGATGGAACGCCGGGTAGAGAAGCATGTGAGGTCAGTGGCCTGACTCTCAGACTAACACTTTGTCCCTGTCATGGTTGGCCCCCTGAGGTAAAGAGGGTGTGTCAGTATTACCTTTCCAACTAGAATGCCCTTTTACATATGTATACATATGCAGCTATGTAGCTGTGATCTTAACTCCACGTAATATATAAAAAGAAAATCTGCAGGCTATAATAATCCCTAGCATGTCCCTAGCATTGTAGACTAAATGTGTCTGTCACTGATGTTTTTTGACTTTTAAGCTTTAAATTAATACCACATCCACACAGGACATTACTTGTTAAAACCCTGAGAATTTGAGAATTTTGCTGATATTATAGAGGGCAGGGGACACTCTCGCTTATCAGAGGAATTTTCAAAGTCAAAAAGAGAAAAGTCTAGTAACCTTGGTATTTAGTATTTATGTTCTAAATGACCACTTACTCATTCAGTACCACAGACTGACCACTACTTATGCTTCAGGGTTGTGTGGACTCTAAATGACCTCTGTTGCTGTTTTCTGTCTTGTTTAAAACCCAGCGGCCTGCTGGCCTAAAATGACCATTAGCAATCCCATGGACTGAGCTGGCTGACTCTGGGGCAGCTCATAATCATCATTACAAAGGTCTTTAAGGTCTTTTGGGACTAAGTACCAAATACAGTTGTTAGAGATTTCTCATTTATACAGACATAGTTAACCTGGCAGCTAACCAGCAGCCAGCTGTACACTCAAGGACTGATTACTTTTTTATACATGCAGGAGGAAGGAAAAGTAGATTCACACATGTCCTCTGAGCCTGTAGTGTCCCTTTTTTATCCTTATTCTCTCTTCCAGACAATTTCCCAATGAATGACTGATGCTCACTTCAATTCCTCAAAATATTCTGTTGGCTCATGTAATGTATAGGATGTTATTTGTATGCTTGCTGTCAACAGTGTAGGATCAGCTTGACTGGTGGGATAAATATCATCCCTATATCACATTCTCTCCCCCACTTTCTCTCTTTCCTTCTGTGTGACTGTGCTGGAGGGTGCAGGACTCCCAGAGGTTTATGTCTGTGACTCTAAGCAAGAGTGACATTTCTCTGACAACACCCAGAACAGGCACACACGTGCATGCGCACACACGCAGTCTCTCTTTCACACACACATTGTCTTTGTCTCCCTTTTTGCTTCCCCTTTGCTCTCAAGTTCACAAACATGTCAGCAACGGGATCCACAACAGACACAGAGTCAAGCATTGCATTGAAATGATACCAACAAGCATGTCTGTGACTCTTAAGCCTGTCATAGATAAGAGTATGAGTGACAGATGCCAATTAGAGCACAGACATGCTTGATCATCTGGTCAGTGCTGAACACACTGCCACCAGTAATAAGGGTAACAACGCATGTTACCCTAGTAACTGCCACCGTGGGACTCACTCAATGGTTTTTTTGTCCATCTGCTCTTTTTTGCATTGCAGTAGGCACCTCCTGACCAGTTTTCTGTACGACCTTGCTTTCCCCTGCTCGATGAATCTTTTATGAGCCTGGCAATGTGGGTTTCTGTGTAGAAGATTGGAATATAAATATGGCTGTTGCGCCTAGAGCTCCTCTTCCCGTTCTGATACAAAAGCTTTCATAAGACTGAGCAGATTGGGCAAGCTGCTACTTGAACGGTGCTCTTCACATCTCTTCGCTTTTATCGGAAGACACGCATCCCATATCAGAGAGTGTTGTGCATTCTCAAACACCAGACATAGATTCGGCCTCCACCTGCTCGATCACATGGCTGGACAACGCACAACACTCCAGGGAAATCTTGTTTCCTTTAAAAAGGTTTGTTTTTTATGTCAGTTTCTGGTCGGAGATTTTGTACAGCATAGTTTTCTCTTCAAAAGCCCCAGTTAATTACACATTGCTCACATACATGTTATGGAGTTTAGAGTAGCAGTAATTGACATTGAATGAGAGGTGATAAAAAGTGACAGAGTAAATCTTGGTTGAACTACTCTTTAATCTCCTTTTCTCTACTTTGTCTCTCCTTCTATTTCACATGATCCTTGCTACCTTTATTCCAGAAAATCCTCTCCTCACCGCCATGTGTGAGTGTGACAGCATTGCCTCCCATGTTGAAAGCTAACTCAATTGCAAGGCTTTCATTTTGGGGAATGAAGGATGAGAGCTATGCGGCGCGGCAAAAGCGGGTGGCAAGAGGAACCATTTAATCGATGTGTTTTCCGCGTGGCACTGTCACAGCCACTCAGTAGGGCCATTGATGAGGGAGGCTCTCTCTGACTGCGCCAAGGCTTAAAGGCTCCAGTCAGGGAGGCGTGGGAGCCCAGCAGCTACCAGACACTGCTGCATATCAAGCAGGCTGGCAGAGTTGCTCTCCGCAGCCCCACGGTGAGCAGGGTAGAGAGGTCCTTTGATAGAGACACTACATGTAGGAGAGGGGAGATAACAAGATGCTCCAGTAGAAGGAACACCAGCTTACATTACGTTATGCTGCCTGATTCTAAACCCCTGGGATTTCTCCTAGTCTGCAAAACACACACAGACACACTAGTGTGTAAAACTGGATGGGAACACCACATCTGGAAGCAGGAGTCACAAGCAGAGTCATAAATTCATATGCTGCTAATTGGAAACTCAGTTTGTATCATAAAGGAAAAAGTAAAATCGAATGATGTGTAGCATTGATGACATTTAGTGAAAGAAATTTGATCTAGCTTGGATGGATTACACAAAATTGGATGAAAATGATGTAACACGCTGACTTTTGCATCCATTTTTTATAGATCAGAAGGGTGGGTTTTAGATATTAGTCAAAAGGAACTTTTCTTAAAGTAAGTCTTGTGTATTCAGCAGTATCATGAATCTGATGCTCATTAAGTCCATTTGATTTTTAGAGTTTATTTGTTCTTATAACAAAGAAACAAAACATCCTTTTGAAACAATGGCCTTGAGCTTGCCCAGGGTTCTCAGTCTACAACATTTGTAACCTGCTCTTTTGAGCCTGCACAAAGAACAAATGTATTTCCTATATACTCTAAAGAAAGCATCCTTTTGCCCCCCTAGTCCCTGAGTAAAGTCTTGGCAATGGGTATGCATATGTGCATCTAATTGATGTTAAAGCTGTATAGCTTTAGGTAAGGATAAGAAAGTATTTAAAAGGTTTTATGTGCATTACAAATAAATACCAGCATATACTGTAGATATATAACATCAATTCAGTAACACACACACACACACACACACACACACACACACACACACACACACACACACACACACACACACTGTAGACAGATACTGTGGTGATCAGGGTTGGTGGGCAGTGTCAGAGTACAAAGTGAGAGGATGTGGACTGGGTTTGAATTAGTGCCCATTGGAGTAGCTGAGGAGGACATGGCTGGGAAGTGAGTGAGAGAGAAAGAGAGAAAGAGGAAAAGACAGAGTGGAGTTGCTGGAAATGAAAATTGGAGATTGCGGGCAGGGATAGAGGGAGAAATAGACAGAGAGAGAGAGTGCCTTGTGACTGTGCCTGCCGACTGTGCCTGTAGGGTTATTATCTCTCCCATACTAACCAAAAGGAGAATAATAATTAGAGGCCTATCGCTCCGTCACCACGATTTTATTCCCCTCACTGGCACTGACACTCCTTGCAGATTGTCTTTAATTAGCTCCACATCGCTTAATCAATACGGCTGTGACCATGACAAAACAATGGCATGTCCTGTTGTTCTGGCAAGAGACACCGGAAGCAGCAGGAAAAAAGGATGTGGAAGTGTTGACAGACAAGATGAGAGAAGAAAATGATATAGAGTGGCATTTCTGTGGGAGGGGAAAAAAGAAAAGTCTCTGATAAAAACCTGCTCTCATGATGTTTGCACTTGTTTATCTACAACTGAGTTTGTGTGCATGCGGATGTGTAGCCAGATATATATGTCTGCATCAAACAGGCAGGTTGAAATCTGGGCTCCGCTGTATATGATGAAGCTGTGGTAGTCCTATCATGTCAGACTATGCTATGGGAGCTAATGCCGTAATACTATTTTTGAGCAGCAGAGCTCAGCGCTTCAGCCACACTAATGGCGATGTGATGAATAGGTATTCAGGAGAGGTCTCTCTCTTTAAGCCTTAGTGCCTCCGGCTACTGGCCCTCTCAGGCCCAGTTCTCATCTCTTAGTCCTCTCAGTGAAAGTAACAGCATGCAGTGAGCTGGTGCAGGGATCTTCAGAGAGGAGTACCTCTCACTTGTCAGGCACATTTTTCTACTTGGTATGTTCTGGATCGATATCTGCAGCTGCCATGCTTAAATCTGTGTTGATCTTATCTAAGTAGCCCTGAACAAGACTAAGAACAGCGAGACTCGATCAAACTGAAACTGATTTGTACCTTTGCATATCGTGAAACACGTGTGTGGCTAAAATCTGTTAATTCACAAAAGCAGCACTAAATGGAACTTTAAAAACGTCAGATTATTATGGACTGCAGGAAACCTCCTTATACATAAGTCTTTGTTTTTCAAATTGACACAAACATACAGTTGTTTTACAGAAGTGGGCCCATGCATGAGTGTCACTAAAATTTAAATTAGTGATTTAATCTGTGGATGGCAGAATGTATTACCCTCTTAAGATCATTATTAAAAGGTATTCTAATTTTCCATGCTTAGAGGTTGGTTGTTATTTTGATTGCATCAGGCAATAGTCAACAATGATATGTCCCAGGAAGAATAAACGGTGGAGTCGCAGGCTGCCATGTCTTAAAGACAGAAAATGAAAATATTTATGTTAACGATTAGCAAAGGAAGCGCCTCCTTGAGGGAGAAATCATCTCCCATTCCCTTCTAGTGCTGCATGGAATATTAATGCAAGGGATGGCCTTTCTGATATCATATCTCCAAGGCTGCACTCACAAATAACATCATTAAGCACCGTAGATCTGCGTCGTGCTCGGAGTGAAGAGTGCGCTGCTCAACATCCTGCATCAACTGGAATCCTGCTGACAAAGACACAGACACACTGTTTATAGAAATCCACACATCAACTGTCTGTGTATAACCTCTACATAAACTCACATATTCCCAGGCACACACACCGTGGAATGAAATTTACATTTTGGGAGGAGAGCTGAATTGAGATAGTAATGCAGGTTATGTCACTACATTTTCCATATAGTTTGTTGCCTTGTACCTGGTGAACATTGCATCTGTTGTCGAGAGACCCAGCCTGATGATCCAATGCAACCCCCTGTGGTGAAGCACCAGACTCTATGGCCACTCTTTACCATTAAGACCCATCCCTCCTCCTTCCTCCCACCAACACCTTCCCACTCGTAATACTTCTCATCTCACACTCGGCTAACTCCACACAATATTACACCTTTATAATATTCAACGTACAGCCCTCTCATTTCTGCTCTGTATACTCATTTTCTCCCGTTTGTTGATATTTTCCTGTCTGTTTGTTTGTTTAATCACTGAAAGGATCAGTGGTTCCTCATTTTGACAAGTCAGCCAAGACTTCTAAGATTGTAGGGCTGCAATCATCGGCAGGGTGTTGGGGGAAGGTACAAGAAACACAGGCTAACAAAAGATTGTTTATTTATACTAATAATTCTTTCTGCTCTTTCCACCAGCAAGGCAAAACTCCATAAAAGCACACAGTGACAAGCTAATTTGTTTATCTACAAGTTTCTCCTAACCATTTTTGCCCATAACTCCATGTGGCTGTAAATGTAATATTCAGTTAGGGGCTGTTTTGGGATTTCTCTCCACTGCACACTGTGCCTGTGTTGTACTAATAATGTGTCCCTAATTAAATGTTACAGCTTCTCTGAGCATTAATGACCTGAAGACAGAGGATACAAATGGAGGCTTCAGTGTGAGCTCTGACAAAGAATGGACACAAGACTTCAGGCTGGTGCTGTGCCTTCATTACTAATATACAGTTATAGCTGATGGGTTCTGGTCATTGTTTGCTTCTGACCATGTCGAGTATAGAGCATTAAGAGGTTTTTTTTCTTCGTTTTGGCTGCTGCAAACTCTCAGTCAACCAGACTGTAATTGGCAGGATCTCACCACTTCTCTTTGGTCCTGTTAGTTTCGCTGTTGCAGACGTGGCAGAAAACAGACAAGATGTAAATTCATCACCTCAGGGAGTTTCAAATGTATCACCCATCCTTTTTTCTCGCTGTCTCTCTTTCTGCCCCTCCTAAACATCACAGTCTCTTCTATAACCTTTTTGTCTGTCTCTTGTATTGTTCTTTGGCTTATTTTCCCCTTATGTAACCTACCACAACGATTAGCTAATCATGGTGATACATTGACTCTGCGACTGGATGATATTTGTAAACAATGACTCAGAGACCAAATGAGAAAGCACAGACATTTTGCCCACTGGTTGTCTCTTTAGTCATCTAACAAGGCTCTTGGTACATGGCATCTAAGATCGGCTCTCAGCTCTTCTGCAGATATAGATGAATACATCATTGATGAAACAAAGCACTTTGCCAGTACAGTTTTAAGACAATGGAATGGCAATGAACTCCAGCAGGGCAGATTTAAAAATGCTCTCAGCAGCAAAAGTAATATTCTGTAGCGAAGGCTGATACAAA
This sequence comes from Dicentrarchus labrax, assembly GCF_905237075.1. NCBI lineage: Eukaryota > Metazoa > Chordata > Actinopteri > Moronidae > Dicentrarchus > Dicentrarchus labrax. Next base: position 11,783,620 of record NW_026136722.1, read on the forward strand.
TTTGTAAATATTAGCATACCAAAATAGATGCGTTTTTACCAGTTGTGTTGTCTGAGCTGCTATAAAAGATGCTTAAAAATGTGGTTGCCATCAACATCATAGAAGGCAAGTTACCATCTGGATTAAAAAAAAAAAACTCAATTATTCTGGGTGATAGTGACAAGGCCAGCACCACAAGTTGAGTGAAGGGCATTTTAAGGAGACCAGTGGCCATGGGGGGCAGTCTCAATTAGCAGGCTTTCTTTGAGCCTCAGCTACCTTTCTGCCGGGCTGAAGACACCCAATTTGCTGTCAGTAATTACTCCATTTACAGCAATAGCTTTCCCTACGCAACAGAGAGAATGTTTGATTAGCTGGGTGGGAGAAAAGGTCAGGATGTGGCAGTGGCTTTCTGCTGTTGGATCCAGAAAAGGGTGGGCTTTGTGGGACATTGGTAATCAGGTCATGGAGCCAGGAAATGATCATAGTAATTGTGTGTGAATGCGTATCTGTATGCATGTGCGTATGTGTGAGTGCCTCCGTGTGTGTGGGCAATTCAACTGGGCACATTTTCTTCAGGAAGTGCTACACTGAGTCGTATTCAGCTGGTACTGTTGGCATGAGTAGGTGCAGAACAGTGGAAAGAGCCATGCTGTGCTGCAGAATGCATGGCAGCTGATTGCCGCATGTAGTTCTTGTCTATTGCTTTGATCAAGCCTTTTCTTTAGCAAGCCTCGAGCAAAATATGGCCCCCTGCTTGTCCCTGATTGAGCTATCTCATATTCAACCATATTCCAATCATTCATAACAAATATCCCACAAATAATAATATCTAAATGTAATACAAGCAGATAAAGAATAAACTCGTATTGGATAAAAGAATATATTGTTTACGCTGTTGTAAAAGCAATTTCGCTATACAGCATTTTGAAAAAACTAATTGTAAACATTGGAAATAATTATGTAAGATTTGGTATTTCTTTCCATTAGGCGCCCCTACAGTTTCAGAGTGTAATTCACTTATACACAACTGTCATAAATATGGATAAGATAGCTCCTGTGCTACCATTGTAGATACCAACAATCCTCTGGTGGTCCATGAAATATGATCCAGTTTCACCAAAATCGGTGACATAGTTGGTGGTGTGTGACTTAATTCCATAAAGTACTTGATACAGCCCAGGCACCCGGTCTAGTGCAAGAACAAGCATACAGGGCACAGAGTGGGAATGTCAGAGGCACCATTCACCCTATCACAAGTCAGTGTAGCATCAAAATGATTTTAAAGTGGTTATTCTAAAGAGGTCTGGTATGAGTCTTGGTGTCTGATCTCCTGTCTTGTCTTGTGATATTATAAAGGCGTCTCCTTCTCTTCAGCGTGGGTTGATTAAATGGGCTCTACGGGCTGTTCTGTAAAGACAATGGATGGACTCACCACAGGGTATTGTAGGTGTGTTACAGTCAATATAGCCAGGCAGACACACTTACTGTATTGATTTTCTTTCTCACACATTCCCACTGGAAGGAAAGATTCTCACCTGTTAAAGGCCATTATTGTAGTTAAGCACTATTGGGTTGAGCCACTGGCGGTGAAACTGTTTGTTTCCTTACTTTTGTTTCATACAGTGGTGACCGAGATACTGTATATTACGTGCATGTCACAGCTCAACTGGGTCTCTCACACAACACTGTGGCAACCACCATTAGAGGGTATTGTCGACATTTCACAGCTCAGTGGAGAGAAAAGCGTCGCTCATGCAAGTGGACACAAATATGGAGAAGCACTGACGCACACAAACAAATCTATGCATGCATGTAAACACATAAATGGGCAACATATTAACATACACACTTTAAATGCATGCACATAAAAACACACAAAGGTAAAATGCACAAAATGTAAAAGTATTGTCTTTAGAAGATTATAGTGCCTAATCTTGTAAAGCTGTGCTGATGCAAGCTGCACATGCAAGGTTATTGACTCCCATGTAAGGTCTTCATGCAAGCCACATTCATCATGTCATGTTTCATATACTGTCAATTGCTTCTGTGGGACAGAGGTCCTACTTCATTTGTGGTGAATGCTCCCTGCTTGAATTATTGAATATATTCAATTCAATAGGATGTGTTCTCTGTACTTTATGCATGCAGCGGTCGATGCATGTGTACTCTATAGTCCTCCTGTGGTCTCACTCGCTACTATAAAATGTGAAATCCCAGATGAATTTCCTTAATCAAAGGCCCACAGGAGCCGTTAATAGATTAAACACTCCATGTTGAAAGCACACCACTGTTTGCCTGCCTGAACCCTTGGGTACAGCCTATTTATGCCATTTAAATAGTTGCCATGGTAATGAGGTCACGCTTTGTTTAAGCTGATTTTGATCTTGATATATTAAGAAGGCAGTGGGCCTCCATGTCCATCATCTAATTAATGAATTATGACTCAGAAAAATAGCCAGTATTCTTAGACCCAGATGACTCCAGCATCTTTTTGGAGCTCAGGCGGGGGTTTGTGTGCAGCCTCGCTGCCTCAGTCATAACAGCTCTGCATCATTATGAAGGAGGTCTGTGTAATTAGCTGAGGTGTAATTTGGTCCTATGCTTCAGCTGTGAATCTGTAGCTGGCTGTGTGTTTGTGCTCAGTGAGAATGTGTCTAGTGTTTGTTGCTTTCTCCTTCCCAGTATTGTTATCGCACCCAGAGCCTGTCCCTATGACCTCGGGGCTTTGTAGCGCTCTACTGCCATCCATGGGTTTGCTGCTATTTCTGCAGTTGGTGGGGTTTTTCACCATTTGAACTAATTAAAAATGCCCTTTATAGAGCATGCCCACAGGCAAGGAGCAGAGTGGATTTTTTTATGATAAAGCGCAAGGCCATGTTGACATGTCTATGTAGAGGCACCAAAAAGCCGCAGAACATGTATGCATGTACAGTAGTTGTTCCACAGTATAGTTTCCACAATATGTAGCCCAAGTATGCAACAGAACAGATAAGATCACCAGTGAATAAAATCGGGACAGAAATAGTAGAAGCCAAGACACATGCAGGGTGAAACACATGATATGATGCCATCTTTTCTTATTGCCAGAGGGGCCAAGAGAGACAACAGAGAGAGTGAGAGGAGTAAAAGGCTAAATAAAATTCATGGAGAAGAAGAACAAAAGAGAGCGACAGAGAATTGGAGATAATGACACAGCGAAAATTAGGCTGGCCAATTATTAGAGTGGAAATTATGAGGAATGGCTGTGGAAATTAATCAAAAAGGATTAAATTAATACAGGTTAAATGGCCGACTTCCTCTCTAGCTAATATTTAATGAAAGCTTGTTCTGCCAACAGACTCTGTGATTAGACAGATGATTGGCAGAGACTGTAATTCTTTGAGGTATGGCAGATTGTCCTCATCACACCTATTATTCCCATCCTATACTTGGTCCGTCACTTTACAAAAGACGGCATCTGACCTGCACTCTGTGAGATGCATTTTAAATTTGAAAGAGTTCGGGTACACGTCACTCTACACAGCTAGTTATTAACGTTAAAAGATGCCTTGAAATAGAATGAAAGGTTAAAAAGGTGAAAACCTCTGAGAGGAAATATGATGTGGGAGTTTCTGATGGCACAGCCTCTATGTCTTCACTTATTTTACATCAAACAGGCCCATCATGCACACAGTATTTTGTGATTAGCACAAATAAATAAAAAATTCTCTATGAGAAAAAAATGTTTTCATCAAACTAGAAAGAGAATAGAGTTGTGTACTATCCTATTACAAATAATGCTAACTAGAGAACAGAGAGAATAAAGAGGGCTGGGGGAAATTGTCATTAAGGTTTTATTTGGATGTGGTAATAATCTATTATCTGAATAAATGAGGAACTGTCTGGAAAAATGTTCTTTATGTCTAATCTAAAGTCACTGTGCTTTAATATATCATTGACCGTTGTCCCTACTATCTGAAACTGAGTCATATCTGCTGACTCTTAATGATTAGTATATCAAAATAATTGATTGATTGATTTATGATGAATTATGTGATCATTAAAAAGCAAAACATAAAAAGGATTATACACATGGCCTCTACCATCGGCCATTATAACTGCCTCTAACTTTGTGAGGACCAATTCAAATTTTTAGTGATGATATTTTTGAAAAATTAGGACAATCCTGCTAATCTAAAGGATTGTCTGGCTTTTCTTCAGTTGAATAGCCCTTAGAGCTCTGTAAAGGTAAAGAATAGGTATTATGTTCAAATAAATAATCCTCTAATGATAAAGCACCTTATTAAAAAACTCCCAAATAGAATATATAAAATATTTAAAAGATGTTGGTTAGGCCTTAGGGAAGACAACAACGATCCCAGCCTCTCATCCTCCATATATTTTTCATGTAGTCTCCCCTCCAGGTTGTGATCAGGTTCAACCCTGCTTAGATTCCCTCCACTTGGTCAATATGAATAGTTAAGAATTAAAGAATATACAAAAATATATATTTAAAAAATGTTTGCAATCTAATTAAATTGTTTCAGACAGAACAGATAATAAATAAAAGTAAATATAAATTATATAAAAAAAACTTAATTAAATCATTAAAGGGTAGTTACAGTAGAAACATTTAAGGTGAGGATCGGGGTAAGGTATGTAGTTTGGATGATAGGAATTGTTGGGTAGGTGCTAGGAAATGCATTATGTCAAACAGGGTTGTCACAATTGTAGAGCAAATAGGGTTCACACAAGTGTGTGTGTGTGTGTGTGTGTGTGTGTGTGTGTGTGTGTGTGTGTGTGTGTGCGTGCGTGTGTGCGTGTGCATGTGTGCATGTGTGCGTGTGTGCGTGCGTGCATGTTTGCTGTCTTTGCATTTTCCGCTTCATCCAAGTACTGGATAAGGCATTATTAAGCACATAATCAACAGTCAAACTGTACAAATTGGAGCCACTGGAGGGAAATTAAAGAAACAAATGTGCTCTAGCCAAGGATTTCATGTTCTACTTGCCGGAATTATCCAGCTTACTTGCATAGTGGTCACAGTTGTACAGGGGGTGGCTAGTCTCTTTAATTATCCAAGATGGTACATCAATAAGCTCCAACGTGAATGCTTCTCCTTTTCATTCAGCCTTCTTACTCTGTCACCAGGTTTTCTTTGAGGAAGCTGTGTACGGAATCTTGGATACAAGAGTAAAGGCTGTCTACATCTATGTTTAAATCTTTGCTGCCACCCTGTGAATATGTCGATAACTGCATTCCTTTTAGATGGTGCATTAAAGGAAACATAGTATAGTATGATAAAAAACATAGCTTTCCTCAGCCACACAAAGCTTGTGAGCAAAACAAAAAAACAGAGTTAACACCACTGCATTTAAATATTTAAGTATAATTGCCTGATAAATATTGCATGCACATCATATTGATTGGTTAGATTCAGACATACAGTGTGCCAGGTATCAACTTTTTGGTAAATAACAAATCACTTATTATTGTTATTAGATGATATACATTATATATTCACTTGGCACCAGTCTATTTTCAGCATGCTGCTGGACATTGGCTAAACCAACTAAGAAAACAGCAGGCAGCCGCAGTGTGTTTGTGTGAATGCTTACACTATTTTGCATTGAACCCTTTTTTTTTCGCCTCACCACTAAAATATATGTTAGAAATGGAACAGTGTGACTCTAAACAGTGCTGTCACATGCCCCTTATATCTATTTGACACATTCTCATGAATAGGCCACTACCTGTCACCAGGTTCAGTATTGACAAGGATGACAGGCACTGGCTAGCTCTCTGGCTGTGAAGTTAGACAGTTTAATGGGTGCATTTCCACTGGTATCCACAAGGGGGCAGTATTGATGCAGAAATAGAGGAGCCAACACTGGCGAGACTGATGTGGGAGCCAGCAGGTGAGCTGAGGAAGGCTGACATTTTTTGGATGGGGCTCAGAAAGCTGTCTCTTCTCATATCACTTCACAGTACACCCCACACAGAGGAGCCCATATCACTCACCCAATGTGACTGGATGGGGAGAGGAGCCCATCCATGACTGACAAAATTAATAAGTCAGCAGACCAGGAAGCAGGGAAGAAATGGAGATGACCTGGCCGTTTTGTCTGAGTAGGCCATTCTGTCATCATTATGCATGGCTGTTTAGGGCGCAACATGACACTGCCAGTGGCCCGGTATCTTGCTTGAAATTGTTGCGAGGAGAGGCTTCAGGCTTCAAGAAAAAATGTTAGACACCTCCAATTCACATATCGCTTCATACCTCATTCCATCTGGCCCATTGGTGTTAAGGCGAGTGGCAAATTGAGACAGCTATGATTTGGAGACAATATACAACCCCACATTCAAAGGGTTGATCTAAACTTCAGAACACGTAGAGTCTGTCCTGAAATAAGCTCAAATCAGGCTTGAGGCATAGTCCCTGAGGTAAAATGACACTAAAATTGGCAGTGAAGTGATTGGTATAATATCTGACACTGGCTTACCTGCTGTGATTGTGCTGAAAGCTAAAGCCATTTGGATTATAGCAATATAACAATGGCAAAAAATATACCACTGGAAAAATAACATGTAATCCTCCTTATTCAAGGAAAGCATGCTGTAGCAGCCTGGTATGGCCAAATCCAACCTTTATTTATCAGTTTTACATTCTAAGTGTATTGATAGCTTTAACCTACTACAAACCATGATTACGTAATTTATGTCAATTTAATCTTCATCCTCATGTACTACTTTTAGAGCATCATCAACATTTTCCACAGTAAGTGTCAAGAAGACATTGTAACTGACAATGGTGATATGGTTATGCCTCAGGCAGAGTGGAGTTGGTAAGATACTGTAAAAGTGTAAGCTACCGCCTGATTTAGGATATGTCAAGAAGCAGAATGATGGATAAGCTGTCAAAAGCAGCCATGGGCAGCAGCACCTGGATCTCTCCAACTGCTGTAACACCTGCCTTTGTCTCCCCTGATGAGCCCCTGGCCAACCTTAGATATATTCACCCACCCCTCTATATCCTTACTGCTCCATCCAGTACAGACAGTGTTATGAGGCTGCAGGACCCTCTACTGTGCCTAGGGTGCCCTGGGCGCACACATGTCACATAACAGAGCACAGATCAGCCCCCTGAAATCAGTCTCTCTCTGATCTCCATGCCTCAGAAATATGTGCACGCACACTCACCAAGATAGTGAGTCATAAGAGAACAGCCAAATGTCAGAGAAAGAGAGGAAAGGAAAAGAATGGATACATGCATGCAAAACAGGGCTGGCAAGGATAGAGCAGAGGCTGATTGGGAGGGGATGAGACAGAGAGGCAGCCAATGCGCAGCTCTGCATTTTGAGGAAGAGAGGGTAAGAGAGAGGGAGAGAGAGAGAGAGAGAGAGAGAAAGGGAGAGACAAGGGCAGAGTGAGGAAGTGAGAGAGAGGAAAAGAGAGTGAGAGAGAGGGAGGGGGTGAGGCTGAGGCAGTCACTCTGAGAGGGAAGATTCCAGCGTGATGCTGTTGGATGTGAGCCGCTTTCCTCTAACCGGTCTCTGGCTGTCCCTTTGACTGAGCCAGTGGTGTGTGAGTCTGGTAACTGTGCTTTACCAGCTCTGGGGGCTCTGCTGCTGCTCAGGCTGAGGCAGAAGCTGACTGGCTGGTTCCCTGCCTAGTCTGTCTGGAGCAGAGAGGGGTTGACTGGAGCCGAGGTCCAGGGCAGGGCAGGGTAGGGCTGGCTGTAGGGCCGTTTGCGCTGGGGCCCCACAGGAAGCAAACATGAGCGTTCCCATGCTAAAGATCGGGGCAGTGCTCAGCACCATGGCCATGGTGACCAACTGGATGTCTCAGACTCTGCCGTCTTTGGTGGGACTCAACGGGACCACCATCTCCAGAGGGGGCACCTCGGAGAGGATTGTTAGCGTGCGTATGACTTCCTTTGCTTTCCTGCAAGTGTGTGTGCACTGTATTTGTTCATTCATGTTCTCACTGTAAATTCAAGAAAGAAAAAGAGAATAAGAGATGGAAGAGAGTGACACAGCAGAAGAGATATAGTGAAGAAATGGGAAGATACAGTGAATTTGAGTTAGTGTGTGTTTATATGTTTAGCTACAGAAACAGTACAGGGGTTTCAGAGAGGGTTGGTGGGAGTGGGACTTTGAGAATCTGTCTCAAGGCCTATGTTGTATTAATAAGAGAGGGATGATGAAGGTAGACACGCATGTGAGAGCAATGTTTCAACCAAATGTGAATGATGCGCATGTTGGTGTGTGAGTCACATTAAGTAGCCTATAATGATGCTGAATTGTGGGCTTGCGACTGTGAGTGATGATGAGAGGCGGAGGATGCAGTGTGGACGGCCGTGGTAAATCATATGTTTTTGCCGGGGTGACGGGAGGTAGAGAGCTTGTTCTGAGTGATGTTCAGGCTGATCCCATCTGTCAGTCACCTCCAGGGTGGGAAGGATGGTGCTCAGATTCAGAGAGGTGACGGGGAAGACGGGGAGGTTGAGACAATGTTACAGTTTCAAGTATGTCTTATTTCTCCCTCACTCTGTTTGTCTCTAAATCCTGTCGATCCTCCTCTCCCAGAATAAAACACTCTGGCTTCAAGGAGGGAGGTTATAGATACTGTATACCATAGAAAGGGCACTGGGGGTGTTTTGTAACCAAAAACAGCAGTTTGGGGTTATGGTTTTATTTTTCAATTTTGCTTACATAGAAGTGTTTCTTCTGTTTAATGCACAAACAAAGAAATATGAAAGTTCCATTTGCCTGTCTTAGCGCTAATAGGATTCAAGACAGTAAATTTGAAATATCAAGCACAGGAATGAATCAGACATTTTCTGGTTCATCAGCAGTTAATGATTGCCTTTGCCTCTATTCAGAGTGTGTTTTTATGGCACCTTACCCATTAAGCAAATGCCTTGGTCTGTTGAAATGATTGAATAAAATTGAACATCCCAAGAGATCTGCGACCATCTGGATATGTGTGCGTGCATGTGTATGTGCGTGCATGCATGTGTATGTGTGCATGTCGGTGTGCTTAGATATGTACTCTGAGTATGTTTAGACATCCTTGTCTCAGGGGTGAAGGTCCATCTGTTTGAAGAGGAGAGGAGTTTTATAATGAATAATAGTTCGTTAAAACATCAATCCGCCGCTTTATGGCTCCTTAATGTTGCAGTGAGCTGTCAGGTTGAAATGTTTTCTTTGGAGAAAAAGTTGTCTTTGCACAGTGTTACTTTTGTGAAAATGTGAAGTCAACTGTTTTTCTCTTTATATTTCCCACAACGTACAGTATCTCAGCAGGTAATTTTGAATACAACTTCAAAGTGAAAATATGATCTAATCTCTGTAAATGTCAGTGAGTTTAAGGCATGTTTGAATTATTTACAACACTAAACTCCATAATCCTATTGAACACCCAACCATTCCCTTGGGGGTATAGTCTGGATAAGCCATCCATTTATTTTCCATACCTGCTTCTCATGCTCAGGGTCATGGGGAATAAAGAATGTTGCCAGGATTTTTTTTTCAGTAAACTCATTCTAATCAAGACTCATGACTGGAAGCCTTATCATTTGCATTTCAAAAGACTGGATATAATAGAATATAATACATAGTTATGAGTGGATATTTTCTTTCAGGCAACCCTCATTCACAACCATGCAGGAAAAAAGGCTGCTATTGAAGTTTATTTCATCAAAGTTTTATCCAAACTGATGAGACAGTTTGAAGGTGCCAGGAATTATTACAGTGTAACAGTCTGTTGTGATGGGAAATGTCTTCGCTTTGAGACAGAAATAATCTCCCCTCATAAACAATGGCAGAGAATAAAACTTTAATGTAAAACCTCGCCTCAGAGTCCCATCACTATTGATGAGACATTTGTCTGTGATGATCTTAGAAGCAGTCATGACTCACACAATGTTTAGAGCTCTAATCAAAGACAATCTAGCTACTTTCATGTGACACTGTGGGGCTTGTGTGCCAGTGGCCATTGCATGGCTGCTTCCCACCCTGGCACCCATGTATGCTGCGTCCCATATTCTGCCAGCTCAGAGCTATTTTCAAAGTCTGCTTCACTTGCTTCCTGCGCCTGTCTTCTAACCAGCTGATCCAAGAACACAGCTGACTGAGTTTTTATGGGCCTTTCTGCGATGGCACTGAGCAAAACACTGCCTAGATGCTTGTACACATCTGGATAGTGCAAAACCATGTTTCTTAATGAGTGGAAGAGACCCCTGGAACTAACTTACTAACACTTACATAGAACTGGTGTGGCTATACAGTATGGTCAAACCAAGATAAGCTGTAGACCTGCTACAATTTTCTGTTTAGTGAAGTGTGTAAAAATACAACAAAGCAAACAGATGGTATAAAAGATGAAGGTAAATTTGGTGTTTATTTTTCAGGTAGGCTTATAATTATTAGGTTTTAGCCAGTTATATATAATATAACACATTAAGCAGCATTATCAGGATTTTTTATTTGTTTAGCCTTTAAGTGCTGAGGCTTTGTCCCCTGTAGTCTATAGTCTAGATGGTGGGACAGTTAAAAGTCCTTTGATGATCTAAGCGACTGTGAAGTAACATATGGTTTCTGAAACATTTCTGTTCTGAAATATACTCTATATAAATGCTTTTCCATTTAATGCCTTAATTGTAATAAATAACAGTTTTAAGCAATTCTAAAATGTATAAGCAAGTAATGGATGTAAATCAGCACAAGTGAAAAATTAATCATGTATTAGTCAATGATCTTCCCACTGAGCTCTAAAATTATTGCTGACAGTTAAACGCTTTTCACAGTTTTAGACAGGTAAGTAGTCTAAGCAGGGAATTACCAGAGTTTGAATAATTCTCTCAGTATGACAAGTGACAGGTTGGATTTCAGTAATATTAAGTGGAAGAAGCAACCATGTATGCTCCTTTAATAAGATTTTAAAAGCTGAAATCAAAGTCAAACATCTAAAATTGTGGACAGAGGTTTAATAGTAAAAGTAAAGTCGCCATAGCACTGCTGAATTTGTTTTACCAACATGTTAATCACCAAAAATAACAACTTTAATTTTATCCTCCATTTAGCTGGAGGAAACTCTGAGCCATCCATCTGTAATGCGTAACATAATTTAATGTGCATGGTCAGCCTAGAAAAATGATAGATTTAGAGAATGATAAATTAAGCTGTGTGTCATCAGCGTAGAAGACAAAAGAGCCATCACACTTGCAAACAAGGGTTCCCAATGGTAAGATATAATAAAAACAAGAATTGGGCCCTGGTGTAATTTACAAGTTAAAGTCATAGTAGAACCTTCTATTAAGATAGATAAACCACTTAAGCTGTACTTGCCCTCTGTGTGATTCTCTCAGTCTGGGTAGCACGTTCAGTGGACGCAGTGCTTTTGTCGAGGATTACTGATACATTACAGTTTATTTTTGAAATAAATACATTTTCTGTGTATGTGTACACGTTTGTGTGCAAGATGGGCATACAAAAATCATAAACCTTTACATACTTTAGTTGAAAAGCTACTCATAATCCTGCATGAAAAGACAGAACAGTAGTGTGTGTGTGTGTGTGTGTATGTGTGTGTGTGTGTGTGTGTGTGTGTGTGTATGTGTGTGTATGTGTGTGTGTGTGTGTGTGTGTGTGTGTGTGTGTGTGTGTGTGCGTGCGTGTGTGCGTGTGATGTTGTGTGGTGACTCTCCCTTTGATATCTAAAATAAGAAATGTGTGAGGCAGAAGAGTGAGGAAAATATTCTCACCATCAAAAGAGAGCATGGAACAACAAATGGCAGCATACAAAGAGCCAGTGCTTAGAATCTGATTGGGGTCGCACAGCGTCTGTCTGTCAGGGTGTGGAACCGTAAACTTTATCACATCCACTGTGCAATCCAATAAAGCATATTGTAAAGATCGATTCTTGGCTATGGATTAAAGATTAAACACTGCTGCAGATTTTTATTTGAGCACTTCACTTTTATGTTTATCGTACTGCCTTCAACCAAAATTTATTTGAGTTCAGACCCTGACAGGTGTCCTTTACTGCCTTGTCAATGTGAAGCGATATGTATAGCCAGAATCTTGGTGAATGCCAATCTTGTAATATCATTTTAAATTGTTTTGATACATTAACTAATTATGTGATAGTCTGTGTACAAAGCTGTATTGATCCCTATTGGGCTAGTAATCAGGCTTTTGACATGGTTCGTTTGCCATTATGAGAGTGTAATTTCCAACCAACTGAACTTAAGCCTGAATCATTGTTTTGCCTTTCAAAACCAATTTGATGATGTCACAATTCACGCACTTCTGCAATCCATATTTTCCTGCAATGAAGCACTGACTGTGTTCTCACAGTTTACACAGTGTTTTCTCACACTAGATACCCTGCCACTCTCTTCTCCCTCCTCTATTTAACACCAACCATGATAGAGCTATCTTGTACCCGTCTAACAGCAGAGTCGATGCCAAATACTTTTCACCAGGGCACCTGGCATGCTGCTAGCAGCCTGCTCCAAAAAGTCTAAAGTTGTAGCTGCTCGCTTGTAAGTGCAAAGCACTGGTGAGTGTTATTTTCTCTTACATCTCCAAGAATTCTCCAACCAAGCCCCCCACTTCAAAAATGCTTGACGACACATCTGCCCACCCCCGCTGTCATTCAAGTGTGATCCGGATTGGAACGAGTGAGCTGCAGATGGAAAGTGAGCAGGACACCACACAGGAGGGGTGGCGGTTATGGGAGTGATGGAGTGGGAGAGAGTGAGAGGCAGCAGGGAGGAAAAAGGAGGCAGCATGGAGGGCGAGGGGGGGATGATGAGTTTATGAGTCATATTATTGACTGGCAACCATGCTGCGCTGATTGTGGTAATCGGTTTTCCTTGGGAGCAGGAGAGACCAGGGACTTCACTAGAAGTCTTCATCGAGTTATATTTTAAAGGCCAGCAGCTGGCCTGTGCATTGAGGATTGATGGATTGTTCATTTGAAGAGTGGGGGCGTGTACTTGCATGTTTATTCGTGTGTGGTCAATTACAGCAAATACCCGGCAAATTCGATAAATTAGATGTGATTGTTTGGCCATAGTAAAGATAGAACTGAGCTCCGTGTAGCAGGGACAGATGTTTCTACTTTGCTGGGGACATGCATTGAAAGATGTTAATGTCTGGCATAAAGCATTGTTCTGCCTCTCAAAGAGTCAGAGGGAGAGAGAGACAAAAGTGAACCTTAAAAAGAAGATAAACAACTTGTCATTGCAGGATGGAAACGGAAGAGATAGATTACATCTGTACAACCTCTTACTTTGTTATCCTAAACTCTCAGAGTATTTCACCTAGACGCTTTCTACATTCTCAAAATGCTTCTTTCTTTCTCTCCATACAGCTTTATCTCAGTTCTCCTGTTCGGACACTGTCCGTCCTCTGTAGTGTTGCAGTTTCTCTGATGTGATGGCAAACTCAGTTCACACTGTAGTGGTCAGCTCTCTCCCATATCTCAGGATTTGTGCCTGCTTCTGCCTGTTTGCCCCTTCAGCCTGCTGCTTATGAAAGTTATAATAGACTTCCCGTCATGCTCATAAAGTATGGAGCTGTAGATTTATGATCTCATTTAGCTCTGGCTTTACAGCAGCCAGCTCCAGGGTTGGTCTAATGAAACACCAGAGGAAGTCACTTCCTGCAACTCTCGACAGTGATACCACCAGCTCGAATGTCTAATTGGATAATCCCTCCAAACTTTGTTAATCATTAACAATGCAAGGGTTGTGAGCTTATTTGTACTTTGAGGCGCCGCTCAGGTAAAGGTTGGTTAGTTCGTTTTCATAATGGTTCCCCCTTTACTACAGTATCTGATCTGAATCTGATATATTTGGTCTGCAGTGTATGGGAGATAATTTTGGAATAGCATTAGGTTACTACTTTTTAGCTGATGACCACACCTTCTCATCTCATCTCCTCTTTTCCTGTCTCAGCAGGGATTTAACTGAAGTTGTCATTCAGCATTGTAATTGGGCTGCATTTGAACTAAGCTAAAGGAAATTAGAGCCATATTTATCTTCCTTGTCAGCCTTTCTTAAACCACAACTCTTCCTTTTCTGCATATCAGTGTATCAGTAACTCCCATTTTAATCAGTTTTCTGTTGGGAGGATGGGAGATTGTGGATGGAGGACATGCCAGCAGTGGTTGGTGGGACTTCATTGGCCCAGGCTGTCAGATGTGATGTCATGGGTACAGAGGGAGCACTGGGTTGGTGCAGAAGGGGCAAGCCAGAAATCTTAAAGAGTCATTTTCACTTTAGCAAACAAGACCAATTGATTTTTCATCTCGCTTGCCCTCTGCGGTTTCCTGTTGTTTTCATTGCTGCTGTCTTCCTCCTTAATGGGCTTTTGCATGGCAGCCATGACTGTGACAGCCTCAAATCTGGCACTTACATATTCTATTTCATCCCTCACATCTAATGGATAAATTTCTGGGACAGTGAACTGAACGCCTCCTCTCTCCTGAAATCACTGTCTGTGTCTAGGAGGAGAGGATTATCCCCCAGACCTGAAGTGCTCCCAGCTAGCCCCAACTGATAGCATGATGATGAAAGCATAGGTTACATTATCATCACTACTAAAATGTTAGCATTCTGAGGCCTGAGTTGCCTACTGTATGCGAACATTGCATTCCATTCATTTCACTATGTATACCCTGAATATAATTCTGTATAAGATTAGATATTGAAGAAGTTGTTTTTCTCACACTAATGCGATATCTGATAGGCTGCATGGTGTGAGCATTATGTTAAATGAACCAATGTCAATGACCCTATCTTCGCTACAGAGAGGAGACTTAATCATATTTACATAAATAAGCCAACGTTCCAAAACATATTCAAGTTTACTACTTGCCCCCGAGAGAGATTGGTTGCTTATGAGTGCTGATATATAGATCTCCTTGCAACGGCTCAGGCACAAAGCATATATAGGGACAAAGCACATTTGCATTTAAGAATTACCTCTTCCCTCCCACTCTCTAAACTGCCACTGTGGTGAGAATAGGGAAGTTAGAGCAGAATGGATAGGTGGGTGGTAATGAAATTGGAACTGATTCAAATAAGCTCTTAATTTCAGCACAGCATTTATGAAACATTAATGAAGAGGGGAGAAGATCTGTTGCTGTGAAAACTCCCTGGCTTGGGAGGAGCACATAAGGAGCACAGCATGAGTTTAAACATGTTGGATGATGAAGACAGTATTATGATTATGGAGCTGATATGTCTCCAATATTACTTTGTTATATTTTGAACTTATTACTGCCCACTATGTAAGATACCGTAAAGGAAATGTCTGTGTGACACCAAGTGCGGCTCACTTTCAGGCTGATAGCCGCATGAAATATTGATGCGCACTTCTGCATCTATCCGCAAGAATCGCTCTTAACCAAAAATCTGGTGTGTAGGCAGACAACCCCCGCATGTATGGATATGAGGTAATTTTATAGAAGGCAGGAGGCTGCACATATCCTCAGAGTGAGTAACTTAAGTGGATTCTACTGTGTGAGGCGAGCTAACCCGCACCTGTTAACACTGCAGGAAATATACTGTAATGAGAAGCCGGTGTGCGGTGTTGTGGCCTCACAATCCACTACCTTACATTCATCCACAATATCGTGGCAGCCATTGCATATGCTCACCTACAATCCTGCAGTAAACATGCTTTTCAGCTGCTGGAATTTCCAAACAAAACCTCCTGGGGGTAGAACAGTAGTGCAGCTAAAGTGAATTCATGACTAAAATCTATTAGAATTCATGTAAATGCTGTATGTATAAAAATATACAATACAGCACGTATTGCATGTACATATGTACAGATATATGCAGGCATGCTCACAGAAATACTTAAACACATGAACACTCACACGCACACATGCTGCAACAAATCAGAAGTCCTGACAGTGAGTGAGATGCAGGCAGGGAAGCAGACAGAGGAAAATAATCTCCC
Organism: Dicentrarchus labrax; assembly: GCF_905237075.1. NCBI lineage: Eukaryota > Metazoa > Chordata > Actinopteri > Moronidae > Dicentrarchus > Dicentrarchus labrax. The sequence goes on from NW_026136722.1 coordinate 11,799,564, forward strand.
CCCCAGGCAATGGCAGAATGAAACAGACAGTCAGATGCGGTTGAAAGAAATTGGAGGAGGTTCTGCGGTGGAGAGTGCCTCTTTTGTCTTGACTTAACTCCAACTCTAGCCTCTGTAGACCTCTGTCGTCCCTCTACCTATCAGCCTTCTGATGCTGGATTGCCTCAAAGAAGACTAATGATAAGAAAGGTGCTGACTGACAGAAAACTGTGCAAGTCACTGCAGGGACTGGCTGCACACTGACTCCCAAATATGCATCAATATTAAGAATAATGGGATGATAATTTAGCCAGAGTGCCAGTAAGTTCCACTGTGAGTGTGCAGAGCAGACATTCAGTCATTCTGAAATATTAGTAATGTATGTATGTAATACTGTATGAATAGAAAATGGGAATAGAATTTTACTCCTGACTTAGTTCGATTAAATTTAGATCTATTAATTTTGAAATTATATGAGTCTACTGTACCTTCACTATAATTAAACAGATAAAATATGAAAAGAATGATTACACATTACATTACATTACATTACATTACAGTATATTTAAATATAGCTCATGTAGCTATAGTCTGTTTGTCACAGTTCATTTGGAGTAAGTCAGATTTTAAATTCACTCATTCTGAGTGTGTGAGTGAGGAAGTGGGAAAGGCAATGAGAGCTTGAGAGGAGAGGGAGAGAGGGGGTGGAGTGCCAAGGGATTGGCAGGAGTGACAAGATGTGACAGTGAGCACATTGGCTCACAGGGTGGTTGCTACTTTACACTCCAATCACACAGTCCCCCCATCCCCCAAGACATTTTAATCTGATCCCCCGACCCAAGGAGACGAGAGCACAGCACAACACTGCTCAGAGGAAAGTAGGAGAGCGGCACAGAGCCGAGCCACAAGATTTTATTTCCAGCCTTTTCCCTCCACTTATGTGGATGGGTCTTTAATTTCATCACTAAAATGGCTGCTGCTTTTTTTCCTTTCCTCATTACATTTTGCTTTATATGCCGAGTGTGTGTACCCGCAGTGTGAATGAACAGTTTGTCCTGGTCAGGCTTTTGCGTAAACTGTGTGTACATGTGCGTGTGCTTGCAGGCGCGCAGCACTACTTTTGATTGGATTAGTCAGAGAGAGACATCCACCCTTTCCGCCTTGCCCCTCCTCCACTGGTAACGGTCTGCATTATCGATCCTGAACAGCTCCATTTCCTCTCTGTGTCCAAACTTATTAGATGCTCTGCTTTTACACAGCCTGGCCTGATCTCTCCTTCTTCCTCTTTTCTTTGCAATCCCCATTTCCTTCCATTTGTCTTTGTCTTTCTTCATCCTCCATCAAGATCTTACTCTATCTCTGTCGCACTGTTGTGTTTTTCATCCCTTTGTGTATTTTCTTGTCTTATCTTAATCTGCACCCATTTCTGCTTATTTTCTCCCTCTCTTCTATCTTCTACAATATCTGACTCGTCTATTCTCCATCTCTCTTTTCTCCTGTCTTTACTGCTGTGAGCACCACCTCTGTCAATCTCTGACTTTGCTTTCTCTCCCACTTTGTTGTTCTCCAGTTAAAACTAAAATTAAACTGCAAGTGATTTTGAGTAGTTGGAGGGATCAATTGCCATTAATTGCCTTTGGGGAAGAGTAACTTTTGACAGGGTTGCAAGAGAGAAAGAGAATGCCATGGAGAAATTATGACTCTGCAGCTAACTTATGGTGACAGAATGGGCACAACTAATCACGATATGGAATGTATTAAACAGCCCTTATTCCTCCAAACACTTTCTACAACACTTTCAAGTATTAGATAAATGTATTAGTTTAGAAATGTTTTATAAGGGTAGAACACGTTTCAGATTTCTGTTGATACATGCTGGCAGAATAAAATATTGTGTCTGCCCTCATGCATTTTGAAAAGTCTGCGTGGCAGCAACATAGATAAACAACAACAGACAGAAGCAACCAGTTTCTTCGCTTGGTCTAAGACATATATGTCTCTATGTTTCTGCAGGCTCTGTACCCGAGCCCAGAAGAGGGATGGCAGATCTACAGCTCGGCACAGGACGCAGATGGGAAGTGTATCTGCACCGTCGTCGCACCAGCCCAGAACATGTGTAACCGTGACCCACGCAGCAGGCAGCTTCGCCAGCTCATGGAGAAGGTGACAGCTGTCAATAACACACTCACTTTGAGACACGACTGTTACCCACGCAGATAAACACACAAACTACCACACTGTACCACGCTCGTGTCTGGCGCAGTCTGTCACATACAGGCTGCTGAAGTGAACAGTCTTACTTCCTTTACCCCACAGTTGATCAGTCAGATGAACATGACGCTAATCATAAGACTGTTGCCATTGTTAGCTGAACTATTCTTTTTTGAGCAACAGAGTTGCTTAAGTGAATGAAGCGTGGATTGCCTTAATAAGAGAAATGTCCTAAACTTACCCATGAAATTGGATTCATTGAGTCATGGCCTTGTGATGTTTAATTTATAAATATAAATCCATTACATAGAAATTAAGAAAATGAACTGTTTCACAAATCAGTGAAGATGCTTTGTTTGTGTAGTTACACAGTAAATGTTGCGCACACAAAATCTGTTTACTCAGACTTGTGATCACTCTGTTTCTCTAAGTGAAATATCAGTCAACACTCTTTTTTGGTCCATACTTGTGTCTCATATGAGAAGCAAATGAATTAATGCCATTCAAAAACATGTACACCCACAAAACCCTCAAGCAGGCAGAAAGCAAACATACACTGTCAATAAATCAATTTTATATACAGTACACAACACACGAGTGTTGAGTGACCTACAGTGCAGTGCAGTATATGCAAAAGTAATTTCCTGCTTGTGTCTAGTGCATAACACATACATACACAGATCAAGGGTGACAATACAGGCAGGAGAGGACCTCTGTTCATAAATGATCCACAGCTGCTTTTTGACTCTCCAGATCTACAACTGCATCGATTGGTGGTTTGCAGGCACTACATTGGCATTCTTCCATTCTTATCTACTTGTCTTTCCCAAACGAAATAATAAAAACCTGATAAATAATGTTTAATAGCTTTTACTTGCTTGATGCGCTGTGGCAGCTCATTCAAAGCAGAGTTGTTTTTTGTGGACACTCAAAACCAGCAAATGGATAAATGAGAGTGTGGATCGACAGAGCGAGTGAAAGCCTGCGAGCATAGAAGTAGAAGAGAGTGTGTAAGGCAGAAGGGGCTGACATTGATGTGGTCTTGTGAGGAGAGGTGCTGGTAAATTGAGATGCTGAATAGGCTCTGAGGTCCTGATGGATCAATGAGACACCTGAATTCACGTACTGCATTCATTCTCATTGAAGTTTGCCTTTTCCCCTGACAGTCACTGTCTGCTGCTGTTTCAAGCACACATTCATAGAGACAAAATCCACACTCATTTTCCAACATTGAAGGCATGTTCCGGCACAGAAGCAGACAAACTAGAGAACGCTTTTCAGAGAATATAGTTGTGTTCATCTAGATATGTGCATGAATGTATATATGTATTGTAGGAGAATACAGTCTACATGTTTGCAGTATGCGGAATCAAAATACAGTACATTATGTTATCTGTAAATGACAGATATGTTTGTTCATGCTTTCTAGTATTGCCAGTATGACTCACATAGCTCATGCTATGATTTTGTAGATTAAATGGAGATTAAATTCCCTTCAAGTCTATAGAGTACTATATGCTATACTATAAATACAGTATGTGCTTATAACAAGTATTTGTCTATGAGCATGTTTGTGTATGTCTAGCCAGGAGTGTCCTCATTCTGAGGTTAATACAGTAAAGTTAATACATGTTCAGCGTCAAAAAACATATAATTAATTGGTGTTTATTTTGATTTAATTTTGTCTTTTTTTTAAATAATCAGATTTTAAGAATATAGTTTGCAGCACAAAGTTATTTTTTAACTAATCTGAGTGATGTGCTCTTTGGTATTTTCTGCTAATTTTTCTTTTTTCACGTTTTGCCACTGGAAAGATTTTCTGAGCTGTCAACACTGCAAGGTTCAGTGTAACTGTGGTAAGGAGAGAATCAGAAAAAAACATCTGTTTCTTTTTTCTCACTGAAAATTAGTCAAACATGACATTGACAATCCTTAAATAGGAGAAAAAAAAGTAAATACTATATTTTAGGTCGATGTTGATTTCAACTCTAATTTGCATTGTATTGCCTGTCATCCCTTACAATACAATACATTACTTATTATTATTATTATTATGCAAAATAAGGCTTCAGAAGAGCACAAACAGAAATCAGTCTATGAAAAACGGAATGCTATAAGCTTTGCAAAAATATTATTTATTGTTGTATTGGATTGTATTTTACAGTGTGGGTGTGTATGTTATTGTGTTTACAATCTGTATATGCATACTGCTTGTAAGACAGCAGCTATCAGAGCCAAGAGCTCCCGTCAAATGCATTCCACCACCCAGTCTAATGAGGACACCCGGGGTCAGCGCTATTAGAGCTGCCCACTAGTGAAAGCCACAAGTCAAAAGACTATGTGTGAGTCTCTGCGCACATAATAGCACCATGCCGGCTAAGACATCCTCATCTGAACCCAGAGCATGTGGGGGAATCATTTGAGCGGACCAGATCCACAAAGGCTGACACAGAAAGCCAAGGTTACACTAACAATGTCAAAACCTCCCTCTGTTCAAAGAATGTAAAGCAGCCTTGTGTAAAAGTCTCCATTCAGCTTTCTGCAAAGGCAGACAAAATACCATCCAAAGCAGAGTTGACCCTGAAGGATGGTGTTGTGAGAACACTCTTGGTGTAGACTTTTGAACACATCATCCCCCTTTGACCTCGCTGTCCAACTGTTTTAGTTAAGATGAGATAAGATGAGATAGGGGCACAGTCAGGCATGCATACACACCAGCACACTTTAGGATTTGGTACAGAGTGAGTCATTACACTGGACATGAGGCAGACACTTCTGCAACTGATTGAATTCTGAGGAGTGTGAGGGTGGGGGAGCATATTAGGTGGCCAGAAGAAAGCGTGAAATGCCTGGTGTGTGTGGATCAGTTACCAGGGCTCGGAGAGTGGAGCAGTCCGAACTGACATCACAGCCCAGGAGGACACTGCATTTGTTTAGACTCCAGGCTGGTGCAACAGTTTACTGTTACACATTCCTCAAACTATTCAATCTGTACTGCTGTCAAATCAGTTTTAATTGGTAAAGAAAGTATTTTCTGACCAAATATTCCCTGGCGGATTCATGAAGCATGTGGGAGATGAGCTGGGTGTAGAAAACAGTAGGCTGGACACGAAGTAATTGAGTGGGCTGTCGAAGAGTAGGCAACCAAGGCATTTGGTGCGAAACAGACTTTATGCCAAACTGTGACCTTTGAGAGTTGGGACTGTTTTTGTTTTAGCTGGGAGTGATTTGAATAAATATCTTCTGTGTGCTTGGAGTTTCAGTGGTGCGTGTCTGTGTGGGTGAGTGTCTATTTGTGTGGGTATTTGGACATATGTACATGTGAGCCTCCTATATACACCAAAGCCCTGTAACATTGTATCATGTTTAGATGATATCTGGCCAGTTCAGGACAACGTGCAGGAGATGAGGGGGTGTATGAAACAGTAGGCTGGTTATGTAGCAACAGAGTGGGCTGTCAAAAGAGTGAGCAAGCTGAGCACCTAGTAAAAATTAAACATAGTTCAAAACTGAGTCCTCTGAGAACAGAGATTCAATAAACACCTACTTGACAACATGTTTGCTCCTCTAGGAGATTTATTCTGTTTGCATTGTTAGTTTATATGTATCCACTAACTTGTGTACACTGTCGTAATGGTACTATAGGCCTACTACCCTTCTGTTTTGATAGCTAAGGGAGATAGGATATTTATACCTGGATACCTGTTGACTTTCATTGCATAATTTATTAACGTATTGTGTATCTGTATGTATAAATTCTGTGCTATTTGAAGCTTCTCACCTTTCATCTTGGTTATGCCTTCTTTTTCTTTGCTGTTTTTTTATTTTGCGCCTTGTTTTGCTCCTTTTGTTTGTTGCCTGTCTGTTTTCTGTTTGTGTGTGTGTGTGTGTGTGTGTGTGTGTGTGTGTGTGTGTGTGTGTGTGTGTGTGCGTGTGTGTGTGTGTGTTTGTCTGTGACAGGTTCAGAACATTAGCCAGTCAATGGAGGTGCTGGACCTGCGGACGTACAGAGATCTACAGTATGTAAGGAACACGGAGAGCCTAATGAAAGTGGTGGAGGGAAAGCTGAAGGTGGCCTCTGACAATCCCCGCAGTCTCAATCCAAAGGGCTTTCAGGTAATTGGCTGTCTGTCACCTCTTGTACAGTGATGCGTGTGTGTGTATTATTGCCGAGTGAATGCAGATACTATTAGATGTGGCACTACTCTCCATGTGCACACAAACTTTGCCAGATGCATTGCAATCTCTTTCGCTCTTCACAGACAATAAAATTTTGTATGTCTCTCGATAGACTGCCGTATTGGCATAGGTACATAAATTCAATTCCAAAACTATCTCTGAGTCATTGAGTCATGCGCAGAGGAAATTTGAGCAAATTCACATGCTCCTGAATTATTAAACTCCTGGACCTAGAAGAAGAGTGTTTTTTTCTGTATTTCTCTCTTTACATTTTTTCTTCTCTTTCTTTATTCAGCCTCTCTTCCTACTCTATATACTTAACATTCTGGTGTCTGCTCTTAGATAGCAGGCACATATATTCACATTTATCTCTACCTTATCTCTCTACAAGCTAAGACTCAGCTGCCATTATCAGTGGGCCTTTTTGTCTTCCTGTCAGCGTGGCTGTCTTGCCCAGGCTTTCTCCACATTTCTCACACTCTTACAGATATTAGATGGACCATAAAATAGTTTGATTAAAAGTTGCCTTGATAAATGCTAAGTGTGCTTTACCACTGGGACCAGTGAGCACAGGGACAAGCTTGAATGGCTGTGTTTTGCTCCCAGTGTGTTTTATGAAAGCAAGTCCAATGGAAGCAATGAAGATGTTTTTGAAATTAGCCAATTCATCAGTAAAGCCTCAGATGACTAAAATCTGCAGAATAGTAAGCATTATATCCCAGGACTTATCTGAATGTAAATCCGCAATCCAATAAAGATTTTTTTAAAAAGCAGGATTTGACCAGAGCAGGTTGGCTGATGAATGCGTGCAGCTCAAAGTTGCCAATGGCAAAGCGTGGGAGATTAACGAGACCGAATTTTCGCAGCTTGAAAAGGGGAAAATGAGATTTATGATGTGGCGCCACAGGGCTGAGAGCTGCTCCATCACCAGATTTACGATAAACCTTAACAAGGAGGAAACAGCCCCTCCTGTGGTGGCCACACTTTATTGATACACCTATTCCTCTCTTGAGCCTTCTACTTTCCAAGCAGGCAGCCTGACTCTCCTGCTGCTTCCTGCACTCCTACCTAAGGACACATTGTTCTTTTCACTTCTAAACACATGATGAGTCACAGACCAAGTTTACACCAAGCAGTACCATGGTCCTTACTGTAGGAGAAAAAGTTATTTAGCTTAGACAGTAAGCAGACTTGCATTTGGCAAACCTGAAAATAATGTGTATATTAAGTGGCTTTCCAATCCACACAAAGGATTATAAATTTTAAAAATCTCTATGTACAGATCGTACAGAAGCCTACACAAGTGAAACAAGTGGGCAGGAGAAATAAAAGAAGCAAATGATAAAGTGTTAATGTATTGTAAAGGAAAAATATTAAATAAATATTAAAATAGAAAGTTATGTGTAAAGTAGTCTCGGATATAGACAACGAAAGAGAACTCCAGTTTTCATTTGTATACCAGAAATGAAAAGAATAGCCTATATGAAATCACAATAAATTTACCCTGGCACAGTTCTGCTATGAATCTGATATGATAAATTCAGGCACTAAGGTGTCAAACAGATAAACCAGCTCCCAGCTACAATATGAGTTCCTCACTGAGAGATCATCTATGATCCAGAAGCAACAACTGAAGATTGAAGAGCTAGCTGCACACAATCCCCTCTACTGTCTAGTATGGTCGACCTCATCCCCTCTCCGATATTCTCTTTAATCCTCTCTACCCCCTCTGCAATTCCATGTGTCTTCTCTGCAATTACAATCGTAGGAGTTGAAAGACAAGGTGACCCAGCTGCTCCCCCTGCTGCCAGTGCTGGAACAATACAAGGCAGATGCCAAGATGATCCTCCGACTTCGGGAGGAGGTGAGGAATCTGTCCTTGGTACTAATGGCCATTCAAGAAGAGATGGGGGCCTATGATTATGAGGAGCTGCGCCAGAGAGTCCTGCTGCTGGAGACCAGGCTCCACTCCTGCATGCAGAAACTAGGTATAAGTTGTATGCAAATAGGTGTGGGTGGGTGGGTAGTCACTGAATACTTAATGTGCAATTCATTATCAAATATCAATGTAGCACTTAAAAAGTTAGAGGTTAGACAACAGCAAGGAAGAAAGGAATAACTGATTAAAGTAAGATCACCAACGGTCAGAACTCTGTTATACATTATCAACATATCCACTATGCTCAGTGTTCAAATTATCTGCATAAATTAAGAAAAATTGGCCCAGAAAGCCTGAATGAATAATTGATCGTGTTCTTGTGTAATGTGTTAGCTTAAATTGATGATTTTACAAAATCCCACATATATAAGATGAATATACTGATGACTTAACAGAAAAAGACTGCAGTCAGAGTTTAGCCTTGAGGTCAATAGTGTTTTGTTATTTGTTATTCCATAGGCTTTTTTAAGAAAGTGACTTCACTCAGAGAGACAATACATTAGAAATATACCCAAATATATATATATTCATTTACAGATCATTTGTATGAAGTGCTTTCCAAACTGGGTAAACAAATGCAGTGAAAAGAAAACTAGGACAATAATAGAAATAGAAATATTAGAAAAAAGATGAATGTATTTATATATTAGATGTATAGTGGATGCAATTAAATCTTCTGCATCCTTGTAAAATTACAAATTGTGATATCAGTCAATCCATTATGTCCTTTTAAAGGTATTATTTATGGCTTAGGAGTATGCTGAAATATATATAGCTTCCAATATGTGAGTATCATCTGCAAAACATGAAAAATAAATCCACACAAATGGAAACTCCCAAATTGACAAAACCATACAGGGCCTAAAACCTAGCCAAGTACAACACCATGTTTCAGATAAGCTGTATAACTGGAGTTCACAGGCACAAAAAAAAGTCTGTGTGTGTGTGTGTGTGTGTTTTGTGGGTACTCAGTGTCACAGTGTGTACATGTCTATGAAAAACATACATCTATATGCCGTCTTACCTCTTTCTCTTCTTTGACCTCCAGGTTGTGGGAAGTTGACTGGCGTCAGTAATCCCATTACAGTGCGTTCATCAGGGTCAAGGTTCGGTTCCTGGATGACAGATACCATGATTCCCAGTTCAGACAACAGAGTAAGTCCATCTGTTTCTATGCTCACCCCTGAACTAGAACCATTTAATCTATGCTACCTACCTACCTACCTACCATACTTCAACAAACAGAGAGAATAAAGTTGAACTAAAGTCATTGTCAAAAACAGGCCGAACTCTGTCAGCTGCTCAATAGAAAAAATATCCCTCACAGCAACGCTGTCATGATACCTCACCGACTGATTGACTGTTTTGCCTGAGTGGGACTTCTTCTGTCTGTCTCTCTCTGAAGGAGACAGAGATAGAAATGGGAATGCAAAGCTGAGTCACTGATGGATAGCATCCCTTTTCCTCCTCCTTGTCTTCCTCTGTCACTGCAACTCCAGCTGATTAATCACTTCATCATCAGTGGAGAAATGAATGAGTTGTTCAGGCTAAAGTTTTCTAAATCATTTAGGTAATTACCAGGAGTGTACTGAAATGCTCTGCAACCAGATGATATAGTAATGACTTGAGCTGATTAGAGATGACATGTGGTCCTGTATGGGCAGACACATGGTAAGAAACAAGAGGGGGAAAGACACAGGAGAGGAAGAAAAGGGAGAGGAATTTTACTGCAGAGGAAGTGGTGGTGGGAGAGTGGATTATTAGCCATCTGTAAGGGAAAATGGAAACTGATGAAGTTTAAGACGAGAGATGATGATGGCCTTTTTCATCCCCGCCCTGAATCATAACAGGCTAACATATTGCCAACAGAAAAGGTCAATTTCTGTGATTGAATGCCCTGATCTTTGTCTTTAATCACCCGACTTGCTGAGATCACATTAGACTCTTTAGATCAATCACTGAATGTATTAATAGTCAGATACAGCAACAATATCACATCAACACCCGCACCAATCATGATAATCATATTTGGGAAACGTCATTGTCGCTGAGGAATAGGAAAAAACATACCAGGGCAAAAAGCTTGGTCTAAATGTGCTAGAGCTTCAGTCTGGCTCAGCTCCTGCCTCCTGCTCAGCTCTAGGGAGTCATTTAGTAGGCAGAGGAGAAACAATGCTTAATGCTCCATAATCTCCCCTTCTCCATAATTCAGCTGCTGTACCTCACCACCCCCGACTCCTCCCATACCCTTGCTGCTCCCCCCACTGGGATTGTTATTGAAGAAAAGTGCTTATTCTACACCTGGGAAGAAGGCGAGAAGAAAGAGAGAAAAATGATGTCTGGTGCATCAAAAGACAAGAGCTACATCTTAGCAAAGCTCTCCTTGATATGTTGAGGCCAAAATAAATATCCAAGCCAACTGCAGTTTAATTGAATCAATTAAAAGCTGAACTGTGCCACGGTGGAAGCATTGAGGGAATGAGATGGGAAATGCAGCCAGAGAGGGGCCATGTCAGTGGCGAGATCCGCTGAGAGTGCTTGAGGAAAAAGATAGACCTGCTAAATGGATTGATTTTCTGTAAATGTGGACTGGAAAGGGCAAGGAGCACAAGCAGTGGTTGACTGCAAAGCACAGGCAACGTCTTCACTCCCACACGCAGAAGAGATCAATAGTTTTGCACACACATTCAAGTATGCACAACTGCATGAATGCATGCTCACAATCAAACAAGTAGAGATTCACCACATACACACAACATGATTATTTGGCTCAGGACACCGCCACTAGCCATAATAAAACATTAATCACAGTGTTAAGAAGATGTGTCAGGTATAGCATAATATTCTTGTATAACGTATAGATCTTCTCATTATATCCTTAGTTTGTCCCTCTTCCCAATGGGATTCATGTTTCTTTTCTCCACAGGTGTGGTCCATGGATGGTTACTTCAAGGGACGGCGTGTCCTGGAATACCGCACAATGAATGATTTCATGAAGGGCCAGAACTTTGTGCAGCACTTGCTGCCTCACCCCTGGGCAGGTACTGGCCATGTGGTATACAACGGCTCCCTGTACTACAACAAGTACCAGAGCAACATCATCATCAAATACCACTTCCGTTCTCGAAGTGTGCTGGTGCAGCGCAGCCTAAGTGGGGCCGGCTATAACAACACCTTTCCCTATTCCTGGGGTGGCTCCTCTGACATCGACCTCATGGCGGATGAGAATGGCCTGTGGGCCGTTTACACCACCATCCCCAATGCTGGGAACATTGTCATCAGCCGTCTGGAGCCACAGAGTCTGGAAGTGCTTCAAACTTGGGACACAGGCTTTCCCAAGCGCAGTGCTGGAGAGTCTTTCATGATCTGCGGTACACTTTATGTCACCAACTCTCACCTGGCTGGTGCAAAAATCTACTTTGCCTACTACACCAACACATCAAGCTATGAGTACACAGACATCCCCTTCCACAATCAATACTCCCACATCTCCATGATGGACTACAACCCCAGGGAGAGGGTCCTGTACACCTGGAACAACGGACACCAGGTGCTCTACAATGTCACACTGTTCCAGGTTATTAAGACTTCTGGGGACTGAGAGCCCTCAGACTGACCCACTCAAATAATGCTGTGATCATTGTTCGGGGGGACAAATAAGCTGGGTGGAGGTGGGTACAGGTTGTGGGAGGTGGGGGTTGGGGGCTTTAGTGTATGGGCATAGGCTTGGATTTTTTAAAAGAATTTCAATCTTCATAGAGTGCTATTATTCACATTCTCAAAAAACACTCCGACAGCGACGTCGGTAAAGATACAAAGACTGAGCGCTTCTTTTTTTTTTCTTTCTGTGATGAGTAAGCATGGTTCTTTTTATTTGTGATGAGAAATAAATATCAATCTTTACCATTTACGACTTTGTATTTCATTGTCACTTTCATTTCAAATAGACCTTCACTGTATTTTGGAGGGTGAACAACAAAGGATGTCCACCGTGTTGCTGTGAACACATGGCTTCAAACTTGGATGTGTGTTCTCCCTAGGTGGAGGTTTCTTAAAAGAAAAAAAACATATTTTTTAATGGATGATAATGTTTCTTTTATTTCTTTTTGAATGACGGCGACATGAAAGTATTTAATCCTTGTTTAGAATAAAACTGAAGCTGTCGGCATGAAATGTAAAGCTCTGAAAATTTGAATATGCTAAATGGCACAATTTCAAAATAATTAAAATCCTGGAATAATTTTATCTAACTTGCTGGTACTGAGTGGCTATTACTACCACGGACGAATGATAAAATAATGAGGTGACAGCATGTGAATACTGACAAGGCAGTCTCTTGGGCAGCATTAAACCATATCTTTGAAAACATTTCATCCAATTCTTTCCATCTTAAAAAGTCAGGGCATAGGGTGCAGTGTAATAAAATGGCAAGCTTCCATATACTCAAACAGTGTTAAATTTAACTGCAATAGCGACAGCTTACATTTTATATTTCCAAGGTGAATTGAAAGTGAAAGCAAAACATTTGGTAAAAGGAGCAGGTGGTGGTGCGAAGGGTCGAGAAGCACAAACACGGAAGGAGAGATGAAATGTAAAAGGAATTCTAAGAGCACTTAGATTTGAGTAGAGAAATGAGGCTTCACAGTTACTGTTTATTGTCAAGCTCCAATTTGCTTTAATCTTGTTAGTCGCACAGCTCTTCTCAGGTGCTTTCTGCCGAGAAATGTTCAAACACAGAACATACAGTGGGGCGCTGCTCTCTTGCAAGTCTCACACAACAAACCATACATGACAACTTTTTTTTTTTTTTGTTCCTGAAAATAATTCTGAAGCCACACTGGCATTCTCTGCTGTATAGAGGACACACAGGGGAAAAAGACAACAGCCCACTGTGCTGTCATTTTATTTCTTTCACTTATCAGGCTTCTGAGGGTGCCTCCATTATTTGCAAAGGCTGTGGTGGACACAGAAGACACAGAATAGAATAGGAGGTTCCACTTTTCTTCTCCTTCGTAACCATGGTGATCCTTTTCATCCCGGATGACCTTTCTATCAATAAAGTGCTGTGCTGAGGAGAACCCTGATGAGTTCATACACAGTAGTGGCTGACATTTAAAGCACAATACAGTATACAACAACACAGAGCATCCAACAGTCTCAGCTAGAAAGTGTGCAGTATAAACTACACTGTGTAGGAGGAGAATAATTGTAGATGGTGAATAATTATAAATGTAATCGGTTACCAAAGAAACCAGTAAATGATTAGCAATGGTAAACTGTAGTTACACCTGAACAATTCACTGAAACGACAGTGCTCCCACTTTCCTGAGATCAGATCCACCTAAGCATTATCTCTGCGCTCTCCTGTCTAAACAAAAAATAAAAAGATGATTGGACTGTCCAGTCAGCTGATGAGAAAAAAAATATCAAAGCCTATCCTGAATGTGCAGGCAATTATAAAACAGGGCAAAGGGTTACTTATTGTAAAAAGAAGAGTTTCACATTTTAATAAATTCTGGAGCTGAAAGTTTCACCAATACACAAAGGTATTTAATGTTAGGCATGACTGGATAAAATGGACCTATACTTTCCAGACAACAAACTTTCCCCTTAACAGAGTTCAGGGCATGAAATAATGACTGCACACATATTTCTATGATCAAACAAACTGAAAAATAAAGTCAGCTGACTGGAAAGGTCCATTCATCTGAGAAATGTGAAAAGAACATCTATCCATTTATGACCTGCAACTGAATGGGCTGCACAATAGACAAAATTGAACTATTATCATTTTTTATCCATTTGACCGTATAAGTTGCTGCCACTATCGCTCAGTTAGATTTCCGTCAGAAATATTGTCTCCTTCTACTTTAAATAACATTTTCTTGTAAATTCTTATGTTGTTGAGAACTTAAAAAAATATAATGGTATTACAACAAAAAACTGAAGTTTTGTTGACAACTTTTTTCATCAGAAAATCAATTACTGGGAGTGTTTGCTGCCAGCAGTATAACCATTGCCTCCAGCACTTGAAAGGCAAACATTAGCTCCGTAAGGACCAGTGAGTGTGCCGTTGTGCCAACTAATGCTCAGAGCCAAAAGCCAGTAAGTGTAGTGATAATAACAATAAAAATCAGGGGCATGACGAAAAGCATCAAACCATTATGGGTGGCCCCATCTGAGTATTGTACCATCGTATCTGTGTCAGGATAGATCATCTCCAGTTAAGGCCTACTTGTCAGTACACCACCCTTGCTGTTGAGCAACAGCACTTAAGTGTCTTCTTTGCTCAATATGATCTTGAGAGAGAAAATGTGGATTGGAAAAGGTGAATGTTGTGATTCAGGGGTCTAAAATTACTACGCTCGTTCACACAGTGAGCACAGTAAATATCTCAAAGCTAAGATTCACACATAGTGGAGATTGATCTGCAAAATACTCCAGTGCAGCAAACTTGTCTGTGCATCGGAGCTTTTACTGGATGTTTCTCAAGCAGCAATGAGTGCAAGGTAGGTAGAGAAGGAGTTTCCCCTCAGACATAACAGGTTCATTTTATTGAATATAAATTAATTTGTTTTCAATAAAAGAAGGCCTCTTGTGCATAAGGTTGTCTGGATGCAAAACCATAAAAATGCTGGAAACTGGAAATATCACGTTTGTATTTGTGAAGATATTTATATTGATCATATTAAGAAGTGAAAATGCAAATTGGGTTATAAACCATTATATAACAACATAGGAATTATTTAATATGCCTCAGTAATATCAGCTCTGTGAATTGAGTGGATAAATGGCAAGTGTAGTGTAAAACTAAATATGATACAACACTTAAAGCACAAAAAATGTTGTTAATATAAGATAGCCATGATTAGTTATTGGTTTTGTGCCACCTAGCAACTGATTTATGTTCAGACCCATTGGGTTGACAAAACTGAGCTGAAACTGCATTGATTCAAATCTCCATACTGAAGTCAATGAGCAAAGTGAATCAAGATTTACTCATTTGGGTGAACTACAAAGTTGTCAGCCAGACAGTAACTGATGGAAATTCTCAAATTTGTATGCAGAGCTGTCACAAAGATGCTTTTGCAAAAGGCAGGTGGATATTTTGTATACAAAATCACACGAGAGCTCTTAACAGTGCAGAAAGACAAATATTCACATACAAGATTAAAAACCAGTTCGATTTGTTAGAGAATGGAAGGACGCATTTACTGTATTTGATGCAAAGGAGAATATAACAATGCATGCAATGAAAGTGGAATCTGGAGACAGTTGTGCACTCAAACACACACAAAATACTGTAAAGCAGATTACTTTGATTACAATTCTTCATAGTTCATGTTGCCAAGAAAGTTAGAAATCTGTTTTACTTCCCCTACTATTGCAGAGTGTAGTTGCATATCTCTTCTTGGCTCTCTGAAACAGTTTGATGTAATACATAACATAGCTCTGTATTACACAGTATACAGTAAAATAGTATGGTAAAGTTTAGAGTTAGGCTTTTGTCATGCTTCGTCAAACGTGAGAAACTGCAACTAGTTTACCTCGAAAGACTTTTAGTCATTCCTACAGCGATTTATTTATTTATTTTTGATATAAGGGCCAACACTGTCTTTGCCGGAACATTTCCTTAACGCTGAGTTGAACAGGTCCCAGGGAAAACAATAGAATGAACTTTAAAATTAAGGTTGGCCTGAATAATAAGTAACCAATACAGAATTTTTATTTGGAGGGTGTATTAACTTACAGATATCTCTCAGCGTGAGTAGCCTGCATTAACACAGAGTAGAAATCCGAAGGAACAATAGACCACAGAGCTGCATCGGCAGCTTGATTTACTCAAAGTGGCTTTAAGCATGCATTCTCACATGCACTTGAATTGATTGAGTGCAGGTATGGCAGCGATAGAACTGGTTTGATAGAGTGCACAGGGGTGAGCCTCATAGGCAGGAACAGAGATAGACACAGCAACTCAAGGATAAGAAGCAAACCCAGTTCCCACTTTAATCATGGAGCCGTCCTCGGGAAGAATGGGTTGTTTTGATGGAAATACAATCATCTTTGTGCGCAAGTGGTATTCATGTACTTCTTTTTCATTAAATTACATTGTACATGCAGAATACATTTATTTCTGTCCCTTCAAGCCATATCTTAGTTACATCTACTTTTGTCCTGGGGCAGCAAGGCTCACAAATGTTTCATATGTCTGCTAATTCAATGTTTCCGTCACTGCACCATTCTTCATCAACTTCCTCATTAATTGTACCCTCAGCCATGCTTGGAACAACACCCCCTCTCTTCCAGATTCACAAGCAAACTTTTTCTCTACTCCCTGCCCCTTGAGGTGACACAGAAGTACTCTGAAGTGCTTTGAACGTTTGTTTCTTCATGATTAAACATAACTTGCACTCACCCCCCACACTCACACAAACACGAATACACACACACACACACACACACACACACACACACACACACACACACACACACACACACACACACACACACACAAACATTCACATTTTATATTCATGTTTTAACTCAAAAAGGATTGTGCTGGGGTGTGGAGATGCAATAGCGGGTTAGCAAGAGAGGAGGTAATTTTATTCCACTTAACTCCTCGGAGAACCTTGCACATTAATTGGCTCTTTGATTGTGTTTTGAGCTTTCATTGATTCAGCACTCGCATCCTCAATCTCATTAGGTACTGTTTTGTGAAGGACAGTAAAGTAGAATCATTCTGGGCTGCAACCATGGGTGATTCAGTTTTATAACCCTGATGTCCTGACATCGCACACCTCGCTGAGGCAGTTAAGATTTACCATGAAACATTGAACTGCAGGCTCTCCTGGATCCCTCTCCTCTTTCTGTAATTACAGTAAGATGCTGCTGGAGAAAAGAGATGAGGGGTGAAGATACTTAAATACAAACATCACAATACAGCTGCAAGCAGATATGAACAATAAGAGTCTGAGTGCAATAAGTCAATATAAATGAAAATGACTTTTAGAAAAAACATATTAAGAAAAAAAGAAATAAAGCACTTTTCAGTACCAGTGCTGCAAGATGTTATAAGATGTGCAGAAATCTGTGCCTTGGAAATAGATGAGACTTTCAAAGACTTGAATGAAGAATTGGATTGCTATGAATCATTACCATTTATTAGAATTAAACCTTAATCAAGCCTCACAGCAAATTTTAGCATATCACATTTTTATTGTTGCACTTGTGTGGCAAAATGTAGCCGAAAAGAAGCAAGTTCACTTTTCATATCCACCAAACATGGGTTACAATACCGCAATGTGCTAAAATTTTCCAGATGCAGTGCCACGGTCCCACCACAAAACTTTGACAAGCAATCATAAAACCATTTGAATATCAAAAAGAAAGAAAGAAAGAAAAAAGAAGTGGGACAAAGTTAATGAATAGCAGAAAAAAATAATTTAAAGAAAAACTAGCATAATGGACATGGATTGAGCCTATGCTGATAAATGCATACAGTGTAGTATGTTACAGCAGCAGCTTACAATTCAGAGGTAATGGACCAAAATGCAGAGTGGATTATTATAACACACTGTCAGACCAATGGTGTACTATGTATTTTTTTCATAATTAAGTAAGGGTGACCTGTTATTTGAAGGCCCAGCAGTAATTATAGAACTGAGAATGTAATAAAACTCTTGTCAATCAACATGGTCAGTTGGTGTTGATGAAAATGCTACAACAATAAGATCCATCCTTCTTTTTAAGAGGGAGCAGTTGCAATCCTTTCAATTCACTCTCCTTTCAACCCTTCCTGCTCTAATGACTCACACGTTTTTGCAGTAAGTAAATGCATTCGTTTGCAGAAAGAGCAATCAAGATTTAAACTGGCATCAATCACATTTCCTCCATCCTTACCACTTAAAGATGTGTCATTTTTCTTTGCTCTTTGTACATTTCAGCCAGGACCACTTTCTTGAGAGTTAATTACACCATTTGGATAACAGCCTATACAGTTTTGTTTAAAGGAATTTATCTGTCCTGGATGCTCCCTGCCAATCGAAGCACAAACAAGGGCTGAAAACATGTAAAACATCAACCAAAATCTCAAATTCAGGCTAACAGTACAGCAAAGACTAAATGACTTGAGGAAAGGGATGTGTAGGAGTAGCTAGGTTATAATTTAGGTTGTCTGTGATGGACAACTTGCACTGTAGGAGATTTATTGTCAGTGTAATGTGTGACAACAGCCATCTCGTCATTCCCTTTGAAGTAAATAAAATACATTGCGTGAAAAAGATTGCATGAGAAATGAGGCATTTCAACAGATGTTAACCCAGTTAAAATGATAAGAACAATCAATCTCATACATTTTACACTCGACAGAATCAACTCTGCATTTGAGGTTGGTGAGTTTATGACAACGATATTTCCAAAGTTCAAATTATTTGAATAAAATCATCACAGACGAAGAATTCACTCTTACAGAGCCTCTTAAGGGTCATAGTGGAACTACTTTGCATTCACCACAATATGTTTATGTTGCCTCACATTCACATCATTTTTGCATTGCTTTGCATTATGCATTCCCCATGACCCAAAAGAAGAGTAGTGCGTTGGTCCAGTTCAATTACAATGTGCTGCCAGTTTAACGAAACAAATATACAGAGAGGAGAGATGATGTGACACTTTACATTATACAATTATTGTTCATTACTCCTTTCGAAAGATTGAGCTCCAACAGTATACAGCCCCTGAAAGTGAGCACAGCTGCTCTGTAGGGTTGTGCTGGACGAAGCTGTGACTGACACTCACAGTTAAGGATTACATTGAACGCATAGGTAGGCCTAAACACACAACTACCCACCATGTGTAAAAATGCACAAAACTCATTCAACAACACTGTTTGCTGCTGTTTGCTGTTAAAAGAGCAATGCACCAACTGTGTTTATATATACATATATACATATATATACATTCAGTGACTCTTTTTAAGGTGTGTGTGTGTAGTGTTACATTCTAAGTTAGATAACTAAGCTATGCTGCTCATTCCATCCCCAAATCATGTGTAAAAACAAATCTCCCCAGGTACCACAGCTCGCAGTCTGGGTACAGTCAGCTGGTAGGACCACTAACTAGCTAGTGGCAGTTAGCATATGCAGCAGTGCTGTGTTACAAGGGAAAAGATCTGTGTCGCAACAATTGTCAATTGACAAGGCGCAACCGCTTCACCTTTTTGTTTTTGTGGAATGTCAGACTAATGAAAAGTGCATCCAGAGATACTGTTCTTCTCGACTAACAGTTTACTAGACTATTGAACAGCTACAGACTGTCTCAATCAGCCTCTGTGAGAGAACTAAGTTGTCTTGACCGACTAGTTATCTGTCTAGCTGCTATAATACAGACTTGCACCTGGTTCAGTCACAACTAAAGGTATGGTCACTCGTGCTGGCAACAAGCAGTGGCCTTCAAGTGAATAATACATAGCATCATAATACAGCTCAGCCTTTCTCTACACATCTGAGGGAATGCAATACCTAATGCGATGAAGTGCAACCGTATTGCGAGGTAATGCAAAAGAATTTCCCACTGCGACATATAGGGTTTGACTTTATCACTCGCAAAGTGTCCACCACATTCAGCACAGCAGAGATCAAGGAGCAATTATAATGAACTCCCCAGGGCTTACAGGTGGATATTGGGGTGGAGGTGAAGTTTGTGAAAGAAATCTGTTAAATATTAGATGCAGACAATATGGGAACTTATTGTTTAAGCATTGGTCTACAGTGCCACCAGTGGTCAAAAACACCACAGGATATATTTTAGATCTTGAAATCTTTTCAGAGCCAAGGAAGCGAGATGTAGTCTGTCAGGGAGAGGCTATGATGTAATTGTTTTTGTTGAACAGTAGAATAAATTGTTTCCTAAACAAATCAATAAACACAATGTCATTTTTTTAAATTAAGGTACCAACACAGGCCAAAAGCTGTTATATATGACTAACTATTGTGAACAAATAAATCACTTCATATTTTCTCCCAGATTGGGACTACAACTACAACTCACACTAGGACAATAGATAGACCAGCTTTTAATTCATAATTCTGGACAAAGTACAGTGACATTTTATCCAGAACAGATTGGATTTTATCTAACATTCTCAATGATGGCTCCAGTTATTTGTCATAGATTTCAGGCAAATATTTAAACTCAGTAGAACGTGATGGACTTGTTTGTAAAGAGTTTTTGTTTTCAGACAGGGTGTAGGTAAGACACTGAACACTCCCAGTATTAGAAATGCAGGGCGGATCATGAGCAGCAGTTGAATATAAGCAACTTCAAAAGTGGTATTCTAAATTATAAAGTTCAGGCAAGAGAAGTGAAGGGTTGTGAGGGAGACAGATAGAGTGACAGACAAAGTGAAATCCAGCTTAGGTGAGAAGACGTCAGATCACAGGCCTTCTCTACTGTATGTCAGTGAGACTAGATGCTGTTCTCTCCCCTAGAAGATCAAAAGAGATTCGGGGGCCTCTCAGAAAACAGGGAACTTTTTCCTTTCTCTCTGTCCTCTCTCTATCCTGCGACAAAATAAGGAAGTTTCAAAAGAGAAAAAAAGTGCTCTGTCAGAAGACACCAGGGGCAGTGGCCATGGGAATGGCAACAGGAGGGAGCACATTTCACAGACCTGAAGCGCCATGTGACTAAAACAGAGAACTAATTGCACCAAGATCAAAGGGCCAAATCTCCAAGGACACCTCTACAGTGTTTGAATTTCAGTCTTGCTCTGTTAGGTGGACAGCACAGGTTTGGTACCGTGGATATTTTTATCTTACATGAGAAATTACGATTTAACATACTTTCTCTGTCTTTCTTTATCAGAGTACACCAAAACTGTCACTGTATATATTTCCAGGTGTAGACTACAGCTGCCCTACATAGCAAACACATTCACATACTATATTTCCTGTGAACAGAACCTGCTGTGGTTAATTCACACCTGCCTCACCAGATTATTACAGATGACTTCACATCAGATCGGCCCATCTAATCCAACATCAAAGTAACACAATAATTACACACAACCACACAACATAAAAAACACGTCCTGGACAACGTTATTGTCTGGAGATAATGTCTATCTACAAAGCACAGGGCCACACGCGAATGCATTCAAACTAGCACAGTGAATTTGAAAGACTAAAATTAAAGCTTTTTAAAAACAATTACCTCTCATCAATATAGCAAACAGAGCACAGTGGTCATGTTTTCAGGTTCATCACTTGACATACAAATCTGATAAAGACAGACAACTGTTAGGGACTGATAATAAAATATAAATACTCAGGTTTATTACAAGAGACAGTTACTATAAGCGCATGTTTAAAAATAAATAAAATGTTATTCAGAATGTGCACTTTTCATGCCCATTATGCATAAAAAAATTCAGCTCCCTGTGGTTCAAGATAAAGCTACTGTTGATAAACTATAATGGACCTCTGGCATCACATGTTATCGAACGTGTGGGGGCACAGGTTGTCCAGAGTTAATGTATACATTTTGTCCTGTGCATATCTTTCCCTGTAAGCATATCAATTTATGGTTCTTTATAATTTATTCAGTACTGCTGAATGTCTCATATGTTGCATCTGCTTCGGTAGCTGTTGTTTATGCAGTACGCATCTGCTTGTTTGTAACATTATTGGTGCTACGCTCAGAATAGAGACGTGGGCAGGAGTTTGATTAAATTTTTTATCTCATACCATCAGCACAGTACTAGAAGTATAACTGTTAATAAAAATCATGGTAAATTAATTATAACTTTTTGTGAACCTCCCCCAA
This sequence comes from Dicentrarchus labrax, assembly GCF_905237075.1. NCBI lineage: Eukaryota > Metazoa > Chordata > Actinopteri > Moronidae > Dicentrarchus > Dicentrarchus labrax. The sequence continues at coordinate 11,821,696 of NW_026136722.1, forward strand.
ACTTGAATTGATATTACTTTTACAGTAGCTCAGGTATTTGAGGCAGATTCAAATACTGCATCTCTCTCTTACTTACTGTTTTTGTCTCTCCCCCCATTTCTCTCTCTCTCTCTCTCTCTCTCTCTCTCTCTCTCTCTCTCTCTCTCTCTCTCTCTCTCTCCGCCTACAGTGTGTGCTAAATTTTTGCTCCATCTTAAGACATGTGCGAGTTTACATTGCTCCCATAAAGCTGTTGTATAATTCATGCCTATAGAATATATATTTTCTGTTTTAAACGTCGTATAAATCTTCATCATGCCTCCACATTCATAAAATGATTTCACCATACCTCACACATGCATTAAAACATATTGAGGCTTGACAGCTAATAAGAGTTTAGGTATTCATTTATGTGGGAAAGCACAAAAGCCTCAAAGTGAAATCACTGAAGAAAGAAATCCATGAGGGTGGATTTGTATTGGTGTTATTATTTTTCTTCAACTTGAATTAGGAAGAAAAATAATCCCACTATACTCTTTTGGCTGAGCAGGGACACACCTTTTTAATACATATGCAGAAGCCTTAAAAAAGCGTTCCCCAGGGAAATGCTGCCTTTTCTTGCCTCCACTGCGACGCGACAGGACCCCACCCCTGTCACCTCCAGAGTTACACAAAGTAAAGGTAATTAAAAACAGTTGGCTCAGCCCCACCAGTCCATAAACATTGCAGGCTGCATGCACCATGCTACATTAATATGCAAATTGGAGCTAGGGCTGTGATCACGGCGCTTTACTGATCCAGTTATTAAATTAATTTTCTCAAAACAACCGGCAGGAGCTGCTGAGGTAGTCAATGGGTTTTCTCTTTATCTGCACATATTAATGAGCCTTTATCAATTTTACATTCATCACAGCAGGAAGATGGAGTGGACAGTGCATGCTGGCACCGCCACCCCTGTGGCAGGCCACCCCGCTCTGCAGTCACAGCTATTCAAAGGTTCGTCCATCACCAGAGCAACCCTGGGACACAGAGGGACCAGGATCCCCATATCATCTTGCTGCCCTCCCCTCACAAGCCCAGTCTCATCTGTCTGGCGTTCCATGCTCCACAGCTACAGTATGCACTGGGATGACATGATCAAGTTGTTGCAGTGACAGCAACAGGTGATGTCACACGGCAGCCAAAATGCTGCAGTCTCAGAGGAGCAGCACAGTCAAACCACTGAACGCTGGTGAGAGTAGCAGACTGCAATTCAGCATGAATTACATACACACACACACACACACACACACACACACACACACACACACACACACACACACACACACACACACACACACTGATAGTTATCATCAACATGGTATGTGAATGGACACTTACACACACAAGAAGAAAAGAAGTCCCACTTGTAGGGCAGTGACAGAAAGAAAGAAAAGCAAAATGACAGGCTACTGTTAGGCTATATTTTTGTTGTCTCTACTGACATTTGCTCACAAACACACACACACACACGAAGGTCTACCATCAAACCAACTTTCCACAATATGAAAACAACCGACTTCTGATGATCAAATCAACAAGGAGGAGAGGAGAACAGGTGAAATGAAGGTTTCTTCCCTGGTGCTGTGTGGGAATGATTCGATTGTTTTACTTGCCTTCTTTTATTTGTATCTGAAGTGACCTTGGGCATAGACAAGAGTAGGGGGACATTAGAAAACCAGCAAGCATCGTTATAGCAATTACTAGGAAATCACAGGGCCACAGGGAGCAATTATGTGCTTTGTGTTTACAATCCTGCATAGGAGAGCAATGGGGGAAAAGATGAAGAGGAGCAGACATCGAAAAAATTGAGCTCTAGGCAAGTATGAAAAAGTGAAGCGAGAGTGCAGGATGAGTAGAGGAGAAAAAGAAAGAGCAGGGTGGCAATATCAGCAGAGGCGGCAGATGAGGGGGTCAACAGTCATGTTTGTGAGAGGATAAGAGCAGGAAAGAAGTGGACTCATAAGTATAATTGAGTGAACACTATAGCGAGGAAAAGTGGAGGAACAAAATAGCCAATAGCTCTTCTCGAGTCTCCAGAGTGAGCATTTTCTGCCATGGTGATAACTTGGATTTCTAATACAGCATCTCGGTCCTCTGAGGCATACATTTCAAATGGCTCTGTGTCTCAACTGCAGCTGCCCACACTGCCAGATGTGAGCGGTGGCGAGCTGGCTTGGCGACACGGCCAGGCTGAGTCTGGGGCTCAGCTGATAAGAGCGAGGTGGAGGAGGTCACTGAGCTCACTGTATTGAGACGTAACCGCCGGTCAATTCAATTTCCTTAAGGACACAGGAGTCCAAATCGCAATCAGTACATTTCATATCACAGCCAGGCTCCTCTTGCCCTTTTCCTAATCTCATTGGAGGAGAAAGGGAGAAAGGTAGAGGAATGAGTGGGAGACAGCATGAAAAAATGAGAGGGTCAGGCAATAGTTGTCGGTGGGGGTGGGAACTTTGGAGGTTACTGCAATGGCCCAGAAAATCGTAATTTCCTGACAGTGTTGTTGTAACCAGTGATTAAGCTTCAGTTGATCTCAAGAGGGAATGAGGGGAGGAACATCAGAGAACACATTCACAAACAGATTCAGTAAAGCTTTAGCACTCAGACAAACAGGCTAACACTGTCGGGATGTCGGGTTCTGTAAAAGAAAAGAATCAGCTTCTCCCCAGTGCTTTAATTATTCATATCAGTGTGTGCTTGACTTTCAGAAGAGAGTAGTACACATATAGGCCACCCAGCGGATCAAACACTGTGCCGACTGCAATAGAGGAACCAGCGACAAAGACACTGAACCACCCTCTGATGCTGAGAAAGAAAGAGAGGAGGATGAATGGGAAGAGCTGAGGGAAGGACGAAGTGCACAAAGCAGCATCTAAAATTGACTGGAGACTTCAGGACGCCTGTGGACACCCACGGACATGGAACTAAATAAATGATTTAAAGTTTGCATCTTCTGCCTACTTAGAGCAAACATAGTCAAGATGTGGCCTTGTTTTGCAACTCCTAATTTTAGTCCAACTTCGCTTGAATTCTTAATGCAGGAAAATGGTCACACAAAGTTCAGATGTTTTGCGTTCATTCTATTCCTAATGATCCTTCAGATGGGATTACTGTTAGGGCTGCCATTATGACTCAATTAAGCCAAAGCTTTAGTAGCAGTGGGGTAAAGTGAGAGTAGCATGATTAAACTAATGAAAACCTCAGTTGTGCACACTATTGTTTTAGACGGACACCAACTGAACAAACAGCAGAGGTCCAGATCTTGCCAAATGGATCTAATGACGCTTGGTAGAAAACAGTAATTTAAGAATGTAGATTTAACAAAGAGAATGCAAGGCCTGATCGATCACATTTCACCAAACAGGTAAAGCATCTGATCCAGCTTTTAAATGTTTCCTCTGACATAGAAATGATGTGACAAAGTTGGGATTCATGTCTGTGTATTCATGTAACAGGCAGGAAAAGAAGTGTGAGGCACATTTGAATGAAAAACTAATCAATTTTGTTCCTGTAGTATTTTCTAAATAGCAACAGTCCATCTGGTAAATATTATACAGTTAGCAACTTTATTGCTCATAATGGAAGAGTTTTAGTGAAAGTGCTAATAACCTGGAGAAGCTGAGCGGATGCTCCCCTGGTAATTTGTCATTTCATAAATCTTGCAGCTAAGGCTAATTTTGTGGTTGGCAGATCAATAGTTTGTGAGACTTTGTCAGGCAGCACAGACAAGGAATTCATACAAGTGGGTGGCTGAAATGAAAGTTGCAATAAAGAAACCAGATGCTGAGAGAATGTAAACAACTCCTTTGTTGCAGCAGCAAATTCATCAGCACTGAAAATGCAGAGCCATGAGAGGGGATGAAGAGGTTGTGATGAGCAGCTGAGCAAAAGAATGGCGGCTGATGAAATGATTAGTGTTTAGAAGTAGAGAAAGGCAAGATATGGGCTCATAATCAAAGGCCATGGAACCAAATGCAATCATACAGTATGTCTGCTTATTTAAACTGATTCAAAAACTCAACCTCTAGTGGTAGAAATCTGCAAGTACATATATCTGAATGATCTGTTTCCCTCCATCACATTTTCTATCTCAAACACACATTCCCTCGGGCCAAATGTTAATGCAACATCTAACACCAATGTCAGGGAAAGAGTAGGGGGAAGTTCAAGGTCGGCAGTTTCTACAGAGATGCTACATAGATATTGTGGTAAAGATGACAGGTGCAGACAAACAAGGGTCAACTTTAAGCTATATTATATTTCCCATTGACCTACAGTTCATCCCACTCAGCAATAACACTGCTCTGAAGTCTGTAGGGCACTAAATGATTATGATTATCATTCTAGTGTGCTAGTTCTTGCTAGAGGGAAAAAAAGGTATAGACAGACGAGAAAGATGCAAGACAGCCAACAAACTAACAGTGTCACAGCAAAAATCTCTGGAGCTTTATTACCAGACTTCAACAGCAACAACTCAACCAAGTGGAAGCAAACATGCTGTACAGGTTTTTCTCTTCTGCCTCCCCATCACCCCATACACCATCTTGCCTTCCCTCCTTGTCATCTTCTTCTTTCCCATATATGTGATTCCCAACAACCTATTCACCCCTGCTTGACCAGCCCTCTGACTGACTGCCTTATTTGCTCTGTAATGTTGTCAGAAATGCAGCAACCCTTCTGTGGGTCACTGCTTTGAGGCTGAACGTGAATCTCACTGCCTGACAGAAGGAGAAAGAAGGCCAAAATGGGAAGCAGAGAAAGAATTGCGGCTCTTTCATGCCCAACAGGAGGGAAAGATAGAGACACATGAGGGAACATAGGGGCAGAGGAGGGGGAGAGAAGTCGTGAGTCTCACAGAAGACCTGCCATTCTGAGGTCTTCACAAAGACAGGAGAAAGACAGCCAGTAGGAGAATACTCATACGCAAACACAGCGGGTTCCCCACTCTTTTACAACCTTCCATTGCACCAAAACGCAATACCTGACAGCAACGGACGGGTTCCACAGCAGGAGGTTGTGCAGAGGAGCACACAGCACATGTTTTCTGTGCATATGTCTTGCATGTGCACATCCATGCATGAAATAAGGTTTACAGCTGCTGACGTGACTAAAGCAGTGCACACACGTGATCTATAATTTAAATGCTGCTGTCATTAAGTCATAATTTGAATTAAGTTTTGTTTTATGTCATATTAAACTGGCACACTATCTATGTTCATCTTGTGGCAGCTTGTTTGTGTGTGAGCATTTTCAGAAAATCACAAGAGGCATGAGAACTATCAAACTTTAAAATGTGCACTTTATGTATATATATGTGGGAATTTATCACATCCATATGGGAGAGGAAATACAAGCATCTGAGTGATGTGGAAAGTGAAATGTGAATGGGGAGCTCTCAGGATGAGTGAGAGATTGAGGTCATCCTGATCTTTGTTACAGATGGCGGAGGTCTTTCTAAAGGCTGCCACTTCATAAAGTGATGCTAGCTATTTAATCACCACTCTTATCTCCCACACATTTAAAAAGAGGTGACATTACTGGGACAAACATTATTGAAAACAAAGACATTCTTGGATAATCCCATAAAGCACAATGAGGTGAAAAAAATTATATTGTTTTTGATCTCTGAATATCATTATTCATCATTAATGGAGGAGAGTTGCTTACAGATTGCATGCTGTTACAATTTAAATCCTATTTCCATAACTCAGAAAACTGGACAGCATATGGACTGGGCCAGTAACGTGGGTGTGGTTGTGAATTATTTCTTCTTAGCTTGTGCCAGTATACGAGCCTTTTCCATTTGATTTTGTGCTGTAATTATTTAATTTACATTTCCCGCACAGTGCCGAAAGATGCATGAAAGATGCATTCACATAACAGAAACTCACCATACAATCCAAAAGATACTACACGAGTGCACCAGTATAAACTCAGATTTCTAATTATAGACTGGGCTTTTGATTAACACTGCCTCTTTAAATAGGTTTTGTCCCACTTTTGTACATATAATATAGTCTTTCTTATATGCAAGAACACACACATCCAGATTAAGCAGGGTGCAGAGTAACAGCGAAATAGATAGCAGGTGCTACTGTAGATGTGATTTGCGCATCTATGCCTCACAGGACTCCACAGATTTAATTAACCTCCCAGCTGTCCCATATCCCTCTTGCACATCATGCCAATCCAAATATTGTGCATGGATGCATGCCAATAAAACACACCTTTTTAAGACACTTTTAAGACATTATATGACATTGGTATGATAACCTTGCTTTTTCATTTTCATTCTGTCATTAATCTGAAAGAGTTTGCAAAAGAGAACAGATCAAAAGGAAAAAGAGAAAAGAGTTTTCAGCAATTAGAAATCACAAGTACAAGGTTACAGCATTACAAAAACACCCAGGTTAATTTTTATTAAATGTAGACATGAATCAAATATGAAATGGAACCTTGAAATTCTGCTTTAGTGAGACTTGATGCAATTGAAATTAATATAAAGGCTCTTAACAGCTAAAGCTCCACCTCTTACATGATTGTTCCTCACTTTGGCCATAAAACCAGAGACCACACATGGAGAAAATAGAAGTAAAGGTGTCCTTTCTCTGCAAGTGCAAATTGAGAACTACACAAGATATCCTTTGCAATGAAGCAGAGAAAAGACCACTTATCCAGTTTTCAAGGTATATTGTTAAAAATAAAACCAGACATCTATATCTATAATTGGGCTCTATATCCATTTCTCTCTCAGTTCTAAAGCACTGCACTGCCAGACTCTCACTGAAGCAATTTGTGCCGGCATCAGCTGTGATGTCAACAGGGAATAGGAAGATAATTTAGCAGAAATGCACCTGAATGTTCAAACAAAAACTTTCGGCAACTAATATGGATATGTCATGTTAAACTTTCATTTTATCTCATCTTAACTTTTACAGTGCTGGTTTCAAACATGTCTACAAGATGATTTGGCACACACATATTGTTTGTTCTTGAGCCACTGAGGTTCATTTGAATTTCAATTTGGCATGGCGGAAGGCAATAAGAAGAAAGGAGAGAGGGAGAAATGTAAGGTAGCGAAGGGCAAGGCAGCAACAAGTCCAATCACTCATAGATGAGAGTCATTTGTCTCAGTCTGAGGGGCACTCATTCAATTATTCTTTAACTGTTTGCTTTGAAGCAGAGCAAAGTATTGATTGATTTCTCTTTACACCACATCAAGAAAGCAGACTAGGACAATGAATAAAATTTACCCCAAAAACCTCTGCAAGAAAATTAAAAAAAATCATTTTCTGTACCAGTCCTTATAATGCAAGAAGATGAATGGTCACAACTGCACACTGCACAACTGCAATCCAACTGGTTTAATACAAAAGTAAGCAGCCAAAAAAGACATACTGCTGTGATTTTATCAAAGCCCAGCTTCAGTTATGTCAAGAGAGCCAAGATTGCATCACTGACCCTGTCACACTTAAATGTCAATGTCTGACAAGTGGTCATGTTGAAAAGGCACCAACCAAGCCATTTTGGATTGTACATAGAATCCGTCAAAGTTATTCAAAGCTTGAAAAATCAGCTTTAGTCCTCTCTGTCTGTAGTGAGCATAATGTGAACAAATATCAGGTAAACACAGGATGAAATAGCAACAAAAAGGATTTTGGCTCCCTGGAGCTGGCAAAGCTCTGCTGCAACACGGTTTGTCCTAGGGGATGAGGAGAAAAGGGAGGGTTTATTTATTTCTACACAGAAGTGAGTCATGCCATCATGGATGCTGGCGACAGAAAGAACAATGAAAATATGCAGTTACGAATGGGTGCTGCAAGTGTTAGCAAGATGACTTTGTAATTGTGTGCGCATGAATTACACATGCATGTCTGTCAGTGTGTATGTGTTAGCAGATAAGGTGTGCATGTATGTGCATGAATGAGATAGAAGAGCAAGAGGGAATGAGAGGAGAGAGAGGGAAAGTGAGCCAGCAGAAAAGAATTGCTGTAAATTGTTAACAGTGAGAGCCAGCTAAATTGCTGACTCATGTCCGCCACCCAATTACACCCCAGGAATGCCTGGCAACCCCATTGTGATTGAGCTGCTGTTTGAGCTTTTCACAGCCATTTGTTATTTTGAGGGTTTTTAATGTTCTCATTCCTAAAGAAAGAGGTACAAAGGGACCAAAATGTTGCTCTGGAAAGTCTAATTTTTACAATTTCAGACAAAGTGATTGTTCATACTGACTGTTTTCCGTGAATGTTTTCGTGAGCTTGTGCCCTTGCCTTATTTCCAAAATGTTTCCACTGGTTCACATCTGTAGAAAATATAGCAAGTCTCACAAAGACCTCCTTGCCTCTCATAAAAAAGCCATTAATTTAGAGACCAGTGTTGAAATGTGACACCAAAAAAAATTGTTTTTTGTTTTTTGTGAGAAAGGGAGGGCTGAGATATTCTCTACAGAGAAAATTTGAACAGCAGAAGAAATTGTTGTTCAGACCAGGAGGGAATGCATGCACTTCAGTTCAGTGGTACTATAACTGCAGGGAGACTGTGTGTGCATTTAAATAAATATATTAATTGCTGCCATGTTTGAAATTGAAAAATAGCACTTAAAGAAATCTCAATTAGCAACAGCTCCAAACAACACATAAGTGGCTTTCGGAGAACATGAAATACAAAATATTGGGATTAGGTGTTATCAAAATAATAGATTGTATTGAGGCATAGCAATGCTATTTCAAGGTTTTGGTTGACTGGTTAAAAATATGGATATAATATGGAACTACTTTGGTCCAGGCGATATATACACAATAACCCCAAACGCAAACTCTGAGTTGGAGTAAATTGCCACCGTGACAACACTACATTATAAGTCAGGCTGTAAAATTGGGCGACAGTCTCCACATATTGTCAGTGCGGCTAGATAACCGAGCTGAGTGCAGTCACCTAAGATGGAGAGGAATGTAATCTGTTGAATGAGACAAATCTTTAAAATAAAACTCATTTCTTCCCCCTTGGCATTGTGCTTTGTCTGCAAAAATGAGGATTTGCAGTGACTTCTCAGACACTCAGGGCCACTGGTGAATGAAAAGAGTTATTATTCACATCACAATAGTTCCACACACACACACACACACACACACACACACACACACACACACACACACACACACACACACACACACAGGCTCACTCAGAGGTCCCTTTGCTGCACTTTCTCATCCATTGCTATTCACTGTCTCTTCCCGCTTGGTCCTTTATGACTCCCTGAGCAGCTCTTTGGCTGTGTGGTTACAAGAGGTACAAGTCTGCTTAACAGCCCCTGCATATTCAAAAGACCCATAATAAACCAAGACGAAGGGGCAAGAGCCAGAGTCAGACAGTGGGTGGGCAAATCTGACATCAACACCTCCCCTCAACTCATTGACACCCGACTCCAGACATGGGCGGAAAACACTAAAAGAAGATCTAAATTAGTTTCTATAGTTTAAAGCCTGCATGTGATGCAAATAATTTCCCCCTGGGATTATTAAAGTATTTCTGATTCTGATTCTGTGATCAGAGGGACCCTGGAAACTGCTGTTCAGAGTGTCTGTTAACTGAGTCACTTTTATTTAATTTTATTTAACATCATAGTTTTTTAGATTTTTCTGTACATTATATCTCCCTTCCAGGCAGCCATTCCATTTATTAAATTATGATGTCAAAATGAACAACAGAGACAGGACACTTGAGATAAGTAATTGATTTGAACTGACTTTTCTCCATTTATTGTATCAAAGTTGCATCATCATTGCATGACAAAGCAATTTGAAGCACAGACTGATTTGAAGTCTGCACCTAATATCACGCAGTGTAGGCTTTATCTTAACGTATCAGTTGATTATGTTATATTGTATGTGTTATATGTGTTATATTGACTGAATTACATTAACACAAGACAATAGTTCATGTGAACAAAACGAGGTCACTTCTTTTTTACGATAGGACCCATTATATTTACATATAAATTGCTCAGTCAATCTCAATCTGTAACTGTTTATTACAACTATTTAACTTGAATATAACTTATTTTTAGACGATATCATTTCAGGTTACGATAATTGTTATTATAACAACCGTAAATCCTAAAGAGGGCTTCTGTGGTTTCTACATTTAAACTGTGATATTGTGCTTTTTGCAGTCTGTCTTGAATGCATAGCCTGTCAGTGCATGTCCTATTTAATAGAAGATGGGCACAATAACAGAGCATGAAAAGGGCAAACACATTCACAAAATTGTTAATAACTTCTTGGAATAAAAAAAAAACATATTCCATATTTAATCCGTCCTAAGGAAAAGGCATGCGTATGTGTGTCCATTTGGAGAATAGAAGGGAATAATAGAAGAAAATATTGGCCTTGAAGAAAGAGACCAGCAAAACAGGAATTTTGATCACCAACCGATATGATCTGGCTCATGCATTATGAATGATGTAGAGGAGGGCCGACTGGCTCTCCAAACCATCTGCAAAAGCCGTTAAGAAACTGAAAGCATGAAGAGGTGAATTTGCATATGGGTTTATGGATTAATTTATGTGATAATCAGGAGTTACTTTCAGTAGAGGGTTGTTTAATTAATGTCAAGAGGTTTTTCAGATGAACTACAATAATTCACATAATTTCATTTGGACCATTTAGACAGCAGTCCCAGCCCCCAGGGCTTAAAGGCCCCCTCCTTACAAAACTCAACATTAGCTTGTATATTTCTGAGTGTGCACAGACAGGAGCAGCATCACCACGGAAACCACAGTCAGCTGGGAGAGAAAAGTATTACCATGGGAGCAAAAAAAATAAATAATTATGCAAAACAGCAGTCGACTAAACATATAAGAAATTGCATAAAGTTTTGATCATACATGAGTTCTAGGCATGTTTTTGAGAATTTCTTTCCTTTATTATTGCTACTGTTATTATTATTCCTTCTTGACATCTATAAGGCACAAGGAATAGTCTAGGGAGAAAAAATGATGTATGTAGTGAGGAAGACAAATTATAATTGCAGCAAGGCAGAAACTGGAATGTGCAAATGTGTGTGTGTGACTGTGTGTGTTTGTGTATGTGAGATAAATACAGAGCATGGGAGAGAAAAATGTCCCACAGTGTTTGTCACAACATGATGGACCTCATTGGAAACACAAACTGACAGGCGTGTTTAATTTCCTTGCAATAACCGAAAATTGAACATAGTGGATAAACACCGACAAGGCTTTTCATCAACATCAGTAAGTGCTTATGATGAACCATCAGATACAGCAAAAACACTAACAATCATACTGGCCCTGAGGGGGGGTTGTTCTTATGAGTGAACCATCAGAACCATTATGGCCTCGGGTCTAGCAAAAAAAGAGCTGTTACTTTCTTTAACGCAGGGTGAAGACTGAGGAAGACCAATATCTGACAGTATTGATATACCAATTCAGGGGCAGGGGGGCTATTGCAGCCCGTAATAATTATGAGTTGATTAAAATGAATGTGGGCAAGGGGTGTAAAGTAGGGGGTCCAATGGCCTCACCTCACCACCTTTTTAAGCATTTGCTATTACAAGCCTTTTTATAGATCCTTTTCCCTGTGAATATTTACTTCTTATTTTTTATTTGCAGCTCTTTTTTAACTTGTTCTTTTCCTCTTGTTTTATTCATCCATATGTTTGTATTTATATGTATTCATGTATGTGCATGATTGTGTATGTATTTCTATATATATATTTGTATTTGTTTGTGAAGCACATTTTAACTGTATGTTTTAAAAAGTGCTATAGAAATAAAGCTTTACTTACTTACTTACTTCCTTACTTACAAGATTATATATATAAAGTTAATTTTTAAGTAATATAAGCTAACTAACTTAAAATGAAGATGAAAATTTGACCATTAAATTGTAATTATAATGAAGTTATGTGCACACAGGGAAAACTAAATTGCATTTGAACTTGATCTTGGAACTTCCATTAAGTACAGAACAGAATAGAATAAACTTTATTGTCCCCGAGGGGAAATTTGTCTCGGGCACAGTCCCACAATCTGTTGCTTCACAACAACAAACACACATAAATCAGAAAACCATAACAAAATCAACATGAAACATCTTAAAACATGAAAGACACATTCAAAAAGAGACTGTAAGAAAGTATAAGAATTAATGTGTGAAGTGCTAAGGTGCTGGTGTATTTATTGCACATTGCTCTATATTCTGGTCAATAATATTGAAGCATGATTATACCTTGCAATGTAATAATAAAGCAAAGACATCCCTGAAAATGTTGTCATCTGCCTACATACCTGGATTTTCTTTCAATTAATTGTGGAACGTATTTCTAGAAACAATAACTTGACCCTAACAAGGTTAACCCTTCTGCTAACACTGTTATGCTATTCACAACCCAGGAGTGATCTGTTTTCCGAAAGTGCAAATGTAGATAGATGAAAGTGTTTCAGCTGTTGATGCAGAACACTGAGGAAGATGAATATTTATACGTAGACACGCATGGGAGCACTGCACTGTGCAGCTGAAAGCCAAAAATGCAACCAACTCATTCTCCTCCCTTCTTCTGTCAGCCAAAACAGCCCCTCAATCAATTCTCCACTAAAAACCCAAACACACTCCTTTCTTCCTCCGCTGTGAGTACGTCACGCGTCCCGCTCACGCACCAGAAGCAAGGAATCCGCTCATATTCACTCTGTCTTGAAAACATTCTTTGAAGAGGCCAAAAAGCCCAATCCATCCCTGAGTGTGTGTGAGTAACAGAGAGCCCATGTGATCCGTGGAAATTCACAGCTTGCCGTTTATCCTCAGACAAAAGCGCTGGGCAGAATGAAAGGGAAATTGGAGTGCTTACTGAAGCTGCTGAGAGGGCCCCTAGCCGAGCCACAAATTGCTTCCCTCCTCTCCACTACACAGCCCTAACATGGCTGAAGCCATACATCAATTACCAGCCACCTCAATGGAACATCTCTGCCACTGCAGTACCTTTTCTGGTTTACTGCCAAATGAGTGCTGCATGTACTTCACATCATAGAAGTCAAGCAGGCAATACTGAGAAGGCAGGTGTATTATAAATCTGCTGCCCATCCAAAGGAACTAAGTAGCTGTTGACAGGTGCTGGTGGCATCTCAAGTAGTGAGAGAGAAAGCTGACAAAGGTCTGTGAACCAGAGTGTGACGCAGCTCACTGATTTCACATTCTGCCTTCTAACAGTAATGATTGAGGTTTTGAGGCATTTTGAGCACCCAGCTTGCCAAGCAGTTTGTGTTTTATGATTGCTCTCTGTGTTCATTAGAGAGAGAAAAAAATACCCTTACTACCAACCCCTTTTGCTCTGAACAAGCGTTGTCCTCTTACTCCAAACCCCTGATTCCCAGAAACAACTTAGTTCTGGGCAGTCGTCCATCAGAGTCCAAGCACTGAGTGAGAGAGAGAGGGTGCACAAGTACAGCCATTTTGTCCAGCTTGCTACATCCCAAGCCCTCATCTCTGGCCTGGTTGCCAGCAATCTCAAGACACATGCTGGTCTGTCCTCTTCAGCTATTAAAAAAGACTGGTGAGTGCACCCTGTTTTCCATTTCATCACAACTGCAAGCTATATCTGCATTAGAACATTTTGTCACTGACAAGAGCTTTGATGAAGTCCAAGCTGGGCACAAGAGAGGTTGAAGATATTAAAAATCTGTAATGTATGAGACAGCTGGAACCAATGTAGGGAGGTAAATGATTGATGGCCCACTGCTCACCCATTTATGCTAAGTTGGTTTCAATGTTTTTTTGAACAGAGACGTAATGGTTCTTTGGGCCTCTGGGCAACTACACATCTTGTGCTTTCTGTATGTATCATGCATCCCTGCATATCATGCATGAGCATGATAATGGAATAGCAGAATGTCTGGGGGTCTGACTAGAGGTGGGAGAGCAGAGCATATAGAGAAGCCAATTAGCAATTTCAGCAGTTGCTTGTTGAACCGGCACGGTGCAGAGGTCTCTGTTAAATTAAAATACAAATGCGAACTTGCCAAAAGGAGGCCAGAGTGCTTGTAAATCACATCACAGCCACTTTAAGCAATCAGACAGAAGACAAGGCGCAAAGAAACATTAAAAAAGTTTTATAAAGGAAAGAGAAGACCAAGTCTTCCTCAAGAGACACCTACAATGTTAGCCTAAGGTTATAAAAACATGGCACGATTTAGTTCTCACGTTGTGGGGTTTGATCTGATTCCTTCACTAGAGACTTTTGTTTAATTGCCGTTCGCATGGGAAATCAGTCAGCCCTTGGGCGAATGAGCAGGAACAGTGCTCCAAAAAACTGCAGACACACACACTCAAGCACGCACAAATTCACACCCTCATGTTCGCATACTGGTGAGCTATCCTGCTTTCACTCAGCTTTCTGATGTGTTTAAAACATTGCCCGAGAGGAAATTAATTCCTGAAATCCAAACAGTGTTTAATCTAATTGTCCTTTATTTTTCGAATGCCACTATTGCACTGCAGTTCCTGATGGTGAGGACATGATTGAGATATTATGAGACTGGAGAAAGACGACTAAGTTGGGCATGATGTGAGAAAGACATTTAGCCAAAGGCGAAGACCTAAGCTACTGAATCTGCAGAATGAATTCCAAGAGCAAGCCTAGATTAAGTGAAAACAGCGAGCTGACAGCAGTGTTCTACATTGTATTTACCACACTGTTGTGCTTGATTGCAGACTGCTGCTATACTCTCTGGAACTCCATGTCTCTGTGTGAGTCTCTGAGATTGTGTTAGTAAACAGCAGGTTTAGTACCGTTTTAAAGATAGCGATGTGTCTATTTTAAGGATCTCATTAGGAAGTCATATTTTCACAATACTCAGTTCCCAATGAGGCTGCTTGAGATGGTGTAAAACCTCAACAGCATAGCTGGTCTCAACTGAGAGACTTAATGCCGTAAGCCAGTTTTAACTTGTGTCCATCTATGTACCTTCCAATCTGACTTGTGTCTCTGTCAGTCTCTCTGTCGGTTAAATTGTCTTCCCAAGATTATGTGCTGAGGATGGAGCCTGCACTAATTTGTCTGACCTGTTCTCATATGAAGAGATTCACCGTAGCTCCAGTGAGGGTGAATCTGCTCCAGGGCTGACATTTAATCCATGCCAATTTATCACTACAGCAGCCCACCCCAGTGGATACTACTGGGTGGTATATTGCCTCAGAGTGGACCTCTGGCACAGACATAGAGCAAATGACAGGTGTTTTTCCTTTTATTTCTTTTTGTGTGCGTGCACAGGGCATTTCATGTGTTGCATAGGGGTGTGAGATGGGCGTGTTCATATTTGAATAAAGAAATAGACGATTGTCATAAAGGAAGCCATTGTTTGCACCTTTTATGGCTGCATGGAAGCTGGCCAAGTTTTCTGTTGTGTTGAGATATAGTCATGAATCTTTTCAATAGCCTAGGGAGGAAAAGAACATTACAAAGTTTCTTGAGAGATTCATTACCATATTTGCTGCATTGAGAGAACAGTTGATGATCACTTTTGCCATAAGTGTATAAGGCCAATGTAGAAGTATTCATTACTTGTTTATGAAAGAAGTTCACATCAAGAAGCCAAGCCTAATAGGAGCTGTCTATGTTCACAGGGCTAAACCTGTCAAATGTGATATTTTCCCCAAATCATCGCCAGCCCTCAGGAGCGTCTCCTGCATCTCCTGTGATAATAAAAACACAGATTATATTATTTTCTGTCAGTTTCTCCACGCTCTCTGTGCATCATCGTGATTGATTTTCAGTTAATTCACTGCAGGAGGATGATCAAATATGTGTCCCAGAAAGATGGTACACCAGACAGAAAAAAACAGATTACAAGAGCCGCAGTCTGTCTCCCATACAAAACCTTGTTTAGCGTGATGTTGACACTCAAGCTGTCACGCACTGAAAAAGCACATTGACTTTATTTTCAATGATGCAAGCATACCTGGAGAGAATGCAAAACAATAAGGAGGAACAAGAGTAGAAGGCAACCAGCATTTGAGCAGAATTCCCTCTTCAGTCTGCCCCCACCTTCATTTGCTTATTAAAGGTCCAGTGTGTAACATTTAAGAGGATCAATTGGCAGAAATGGAATATGATATGCATAACTAGGTTCAAATTAGTGTATAATAAGTTGAAAATAAGAACCGTTTTGTTTTTATTAACTTAGAACAAGCCTTTTATATACAGACTCTGCAGCTCACCTTCAGTGGACACCGCCATGTTTAATCACCATGTTTTAACAGGACAGGCAAACCAAACACAGTTCTGCTTGCTTTTTTCAGGTGTTGGCCACCTTGATAGAAGTCAGTTTGAAAGAGAACACCAAGTTTTATTGAAATATTTTTATTTTATCAATCATCATCACCATGAATCAACCTTATTAGTGGTTATTGGTTATAAATGGTTACCCCTGGGTGAGGGGTTATGTTCAGCTAATCCTTGTAAAGGTGGAATATTTGAAGCTTGAGAAAGGGTTTTACACTCACTTCTGGGAAATTTAGCTACCTGAGCATAAGAAACAGCTATTTCTAGCATCATGTGTTACCACTGGATGTGGAGCAAAAACCATAAACTCAAAGTCCTCATATAAGTTCATCTTGGTTAGAGGAAAAAGTAGTTTATTTCACTGTATTCACAAAAAAATACACAGATGTGTCATATATTTTGCTTTTTCCCATACTCCCACGTCTGTCTCTGCGTCTTCATCCTTCCCTTCCTGATCTGTCTTCTTACTCCCAGCTCTGGGCTCTCTGAGGCCCATGACCCATCACTTCTGCTAAGACCTCTAAGGGGCCATCCATCACCACGGCCGCGCTGTAACCTGGGGATAGATTCCTTCTCCCCTTGCCCACTCATCAATCACCAGGGGCTACTGTGCATACCCAAGCAGGCTGCAGAAGGTGAGAAAGGCCAAGCAATGTCACTCAGTAGGCTAAGAAGGCACTTTCAGAATGATTCAAAAAAAGTATGTCTACTTCAAACGACAATCTTACTTTTCTACTCCTGTTGAAATATAAATATATGAATCTTAGAATGCACCGTAGGAAATCTGCCAGAACACTTGAATTAGTGAATATTGTGTGTTTTCAAGTATGTTCACAAACAAATTATTGTTAATGATGGCATGATTATGATTAGTCTTGTTAATTTGTATCAGTAATGAGCAGGAGCAGCAAGACATAGCAGACAAGAGGGCTGTGGTAGGAAGTGCATGTTGGTTCAGGTAGTGATGCACATTTGTGTGTTTGCTTGTGAGTCTTGGCTGAAACTAGACCAGCACTCTCCCAGAGGCAAATTGCCATCTCCTAGTGTAATGGTTCCAAACTGGGAGTCGAGACCCCCCACTAGGGGTTGCCAAAGCTACAAAGGGGGGGGGCTTTCTTGATTTCAACAGGTGTAAGAAAACATACACAGCTGGCCTGTATCTCAGCATTTAGTTCATGAAAACTAAATTAAATTGCTAGTTTAGATTGTTATTGAAGTTCTAAACTTTAAAGACCTGAACACAAGCTGTATTCCCAGAGCCTTCCCTCTCCACTAAACAGCCCCATCCTGCATAACAAAAAAATGCAGTTGAAACAACCAAAGCGATAACAGAGCAAAAGCAAAGTGCCAGGGAGAAGAAAACACAGAATTTGTCTAAAAGAAGTCTGTTAAGTATGTATGATAGATAAATAAATACATAATAAAGACAGAGAATTTAATAAAAATAGGATTCACAGGAAATATGTTGAGAATTGTTCAACACAAACTTCCTGCTGTTATTGCATTCACTGTTTGGTTTAATTGTACAGTTTATCAGTTGTTCTGTAGTGTTCTTGTTATTCATTGGATATAAAATGAAATATCCATAAAATATGGATTTCACTCATACTTAATCGGGGGTCAGTTTAGTCAGTGATAGGAAAAGGGTCCCTTAAAAAAAAGGGTTGGGAACCACTGTCTTAGTGTTTAAATATACAAGAAGTTTGTGAATTGCACATCTCTTACTTGATGTTATTATTAAGAGGGACACAAGAAAATGTTAATAAACTGGAATAGAGATACTGTAAGCGGGACCCACGGTGACGCAAAACAATGCAAGGAACAATGAGAGAGACCCAAGAGAATTGAGAATATAGGGGATGTTAATCATTCACACTACAGAGGAAAGGAGTGGTGATGCAACAGAGTAGAAAGAACAAAAAAGGGAAGAAAAGCAAGGCTAGACTTCGAGAGATGCGGTGCAGACACCTACAGCAAACAGTGTGGCATGCCACTGACACCTGCACAAAGAGGATATAGTAGTGGTTAAGGGTTTTGTCATGTCAATATAGCAGATGCTGAACACAGTGGCTGGTGGAGTTAAGTCAGCCAGTGCCAGGTGTCCTTTTGACATGGGCACCACTCCCCTTAATGGCTGGTTGAGAGGAGAGAGAGAGAGAGCGGCTGCCACCAACACCCTTCCAATTAAAACCTCTAATTAATCAGAGCTATTTAAAGAAGCCCATTCATCGCCGATGGCGGGAAGCACGCTGACGAGAGGAAAGATAAACTGCACATCTTTGCTCTGATTTACCTTTTCTCTAAGCTGCCCTTTGGCATTGCTGTTTTTTTCCCCATATCTACGCTTAGCATCTGTCACAGTTATAGCATAAAAAACAACTGCATCAGATTGACAATGAATATACATTTTCTTTGTCAAATACTGTATGCAGAGCATGATTGGAAGTTAATTGCTAAACTGTACCATCCTGTGCACCTTTATGTTTCTCTACTCTTTTATTCAGTTTTTTCCTTTAATTTGCATTTTTTTAATCATTTTTATTTTCTTTTATATGTAATGTTATTATGGACTGATATTTCATCACACAAATCTTTGTGAAATAAGCATTCTGTATGCTCATAGAACAGCTTACCTACCCTTCACATTAAGATCCAGCAATGCAAGTGAAATAAGTAAACAGGTATTTTGTTATTAAAGGACCAGCGTTTAAGATTTAGTGTCATCTAGTGGTGTACTTGCAGATTGCAACTCCCTTGGATCACCTTCCTCTTTCAAGTCATAAGGAGAAACTGGGTGGCTGTGAAACAATACATATTCAATATACTGACTTTGAATGACTTTCAACACTGACACTGTTATTATTCACTGAAAAAGCTTTCATGCTGTCTCTCACAAACATCACATTTAACCAATTTAGGGATTATAGAAAACGTAATAATATTGCCCACAAAAGCATTCCATCTTAGTCCAGATTTTCCAGAATATATGGGGATGGGAAACATTTTGGCAGCCTGCGTTTTCTTTCTGTGAAAAGAGCTCATTAGCTTTTCTTGACCTCACTTCCCAGACAGAACTTCCTCTCATGCTGAATACAAATCCCACCTCATTCATCAGGAATGGGACAACCAAACCCTAAACATAGTCATAACCCTGACCATCTCAAACGTAAATCAAATACAACCACATAATTAGTTAAACTTTTTGAGGGCTACTGCTAATGTTTCCTTCCTTTATCTTGGGATACAACACCGGTTATTACCAAAACATATAAAGTTTGTACAATATCCCACAGGTTAATATCCTGCTGTTCCAGATGTCAATTTAGTTTGTCTACCAATACTCAGAGAAAACTGAAGCCAAAATATTAAACACAATCAGTTTTTATGATGACCAAAACTAAGAAAACAAGACCACATTGAAAATGACCTGAATAAGGCCTTTCCTCTTGTCTGCTCCCTTTACTTTTCTACACTCCCTTCAGTTTGGAAATAAGTACAAATCTTTCCGTCTTTATACAGATGCCTTGGCAGCCAAATTGCCTTCCTCAGTTAATCACTCCTATTTGCATGTAAAATCCGAACTCTGTACACACTTATCCATTAAGTACCTGGCAATTTGACTGAGGAGCTATTAAACTGAATATCCTCTATTACACAAATATGAGAGATGGGTTGACCGCTTTTCTGTGTCCTGGAACTCAATTAAAAACAACAGTATGACTTGGTATCGTGTTGGTTCAACTCCAAAGCTTCTTGAATCTGAAGAGATACTCAACTCCATTTTTAAGAAATTATAACAGCAATGATTAAAGGGCCTTCATTTTCTGACTTGAAGTACCATAGTAAGTAGGTACCAAGTAGTGCTCCAGGAGAAGATATAAAGCTACAAGCAATAATGTCGGTTTTAAGTTCTGCTCTTTTGGTTAAAAAGTGTCCTAACAACCAACACAAAGAGTGGCTCATTTCTAAGCTAAAACCTAAAGCAGAACTCACACAATTCTTTTTTTAAATAGACTACCATGTGGTCACAGGACCCCATTTAAAGGATATAGGTTCACAATGTTGTGAGTTAAGTGTGTCTTAAAATTATAGTCAGATCCCAAAAATCTACATTGAAATGCCTTGCTTTCTGTTATAATTCCTTCAGTTCATACTGCATTCAGAGATCTCTTCCCAAAACATAAGTCTATTTGTTTATTCTGTTTGAAGGGGGCTCTCGAATGGGCAAGATTTGTTTTCCACCAAACAGATTAATTCAAATTGTGATGTGAATTTGTAATGCAGTTATACATGTAAATCAGTTTTGTATGAACATGAATTTTGAAAAATGAAACTTTTCTTTACTTGTTTGAAATTCATGGTTTCTGTTCCAGTTTAAATGAAATGTTCTCAGAATAACATGAAGTGCATAACCGCCAAAGTGCATAACCTCAACCCTTTCATGAAAAGTGTCAACATTTGTTAAGATTTATTTATTCAGAAATCCACAGGAGGCAAATCCCTTTTTAAAGCAAACCTATGCTGTGATCTGGTGCTTCAGTTACTAGTTTTAAATTTAACAGAGAACATGAAATATTATTGCAATTTGAATAGCAAAGCCTTGAAATGAAAACATTGGTGTGCTGGTACCATCCAGATCTTAGTGAAGATCATCTGACTGCAAAGCTTTCCTCTAAGCCAGAGCATGGAGAAAGTTAGGTTTTTGAATATTTTAGACTTATTGGACTAAAAAGGACAGAGGCTTTGAATGCTGTACAAATTGTAAAGCCATCTGAGGCAAATTGTGATTTGTAATTCTGAGCTATATAAATAAAATATGACTGTATTTGACTGACTAAAATGGCACATGAGATATAGTGGCAACAGCATCACTATGATTCTCCATAGTTAATATTTCAGTTTTATATTGATTTTTCTTTTTTTCTGTATAAGAGAGATAATCTGAATGACATTGCAAGTCATGGTAAGGTCAACTGTAACATGGAGAAGGCCTGGTTTGTGATGATTGCATACAAAATGGCACTGTATCTAATAAATAAAAGCATTGTGGTGCACTTCTATCAACATTTTAGGGGTTCTAAATGTACCATAAATAAGTTGGTTCAACCAGAATAATCAATACACATGGAAGTTATAAAACAAAATGTAAATAAGTGTGAGTATATAAATATCGAAAGCCTTTGACAGATTCACAAGAAGAGCAGTACAATATGCCATCAAGTGAACAATATAATCTACAACAGCAGTTTAAGCAGTTATGAAGAATAACTAGAATATTTTTGTCATTGTAAATAAAAGAAAAGTAATCCTTTGTCTTCTGTTTTATGATTCTGTCTGTTTTCTGCAGAGAAAGCCACAGTTTGTTTTCACTTATTGTTACAGGCAGAGAAAGAAGGTTCCCGGGTTCTTGCCCTAACCTTAATCACGTTAACCACAACCCTACCCCGACCGCCTCTAACCTTGACCATCATGATTTTAACTTGTAAATAAAAATAAACACTTGTAAATGTATGCCTAAAACCTGTGTTGTTGTTTTCTTCTATTTTTTATAGTGCTCTTGCCTAATCCTGAACAGATTTTTCGGCCCTTTGACAAAATCCATTTTCCAAAGAAAATCTGAAAACACACAGATGCATTTCCATTTGTTTTCTTCTAATTTTCTTTTTTATAAAGGAGAAAAGTGAAATAAAGGCCAAGAAGGAGATTGTTGCTGTAAAGGCTTTCAGCACACTGATGTAAATTGAATGCTTAAAAAGAGAGCTAATCGCCTCTACTGGGATTTGTTAAATTTGACTATAATGAAAATCTGAATCAGTTTGGGATTTGTGTTGTCTCAGTTAGATAATTAGATGATTCAATATTACACTGATCATTATTTACTGGTTATATAGGATTTTCTCCAATGTTAATGAATTATGTCTGACTGATGAAGTTGACAACTGAGTCTGTGGCAGTGTTGCATTACTCCTGGCGCCAGTTGAATACAGGCTTGATGGTGGTATTAAAATACTTTTGATTGGTAAAGCTCATTACAGCCTCTTTGGATTCACATAAAACAGAATACCACCGATGTGGATGGAACAAGCTTCAGCAGAAAGGCTGCAAGAAGACAGAAGTAGTAAACAGACAGAAAATTGGCCTCAAGCTGTGCCACAGGAATGAACATGAGGCAGTGATTAATCTGAGGGACTTTTATTTATAAATCTACAATAAAGTTGCATGAAAAGACTTGCAGTTGCAAAAGTTAGTTGTTTATTTATGAATTCACACAGCAGTTGAATAGGTGCTACACAAACTCTGAACCTGGAATATTAATTATTCTGTGATTGTCCTACTAATCTTGTGAATTGTCTTTTTGAATTGTTTAGCGCTATGAGATCATATGCTATTAGACCACACAGAGCTTCTGAAAAGCTTAAAGGTTTCCCTCCATCTCTGTCTTTTTTTCCTCCAGCAACTGCTGAAAGATCAAGTTCTTAAATCTTTAATCACCTGTGGTGCAGCAGGCAGAGAAATAATTGCTTATTTTGTAATAGCAGCAGCCACCATAATAAAACGGGTATGATACATCACTTACTGCACAGTTTTCATGTCAATGTTACATAATATTCAACTGACCGAAAAGAACTGCTAATGATCATCAGGTTTTTGTTCATTTATATATCAGCCATAATGACAACTTGAGGAGCCTTGACATTAGGTCAGTGAAGTGAAAGGTGAGCTCCATTAGGTTTAACACAGACATTTCCTGAAACTGTGGCACATCAACAACCTCTGAGGTCCAACTTCCAGGTTGGTGCTGGAGACACATGTTAATGGCACAGTTAATGACCTACAACCTTGACCACATGCTCTCACTGAAGAGTCTCATGCTGCTCAAACTCTGACTCTGTAATGATATGTGATGTTACCCTTTATAGAAGGTTACAGAAAATGTTTTAATTTTAATAGTGGGAAAAAAGCTTTTGACTAAAAGGAAAAGTGGCTTATTTCATCCCACTCTAAATGTTAAGGTTATATAGAGTGACATTCTAACCATATTAAAACATCATCACCATTAAACATCTTAATCCCATGTAAGAGCTGGAGAAAAGATACGGTAGGAGCGATGTTATCTTGTAAATGCTATCTTCTACACCTGTGGTACCTATATCTTCTTGCCAATGCATCTTCCCAAACCTTTCTGCAGCATGTATGTTCCAAACCACTAGAGCAGCTCCGGTCTAATCCGTGTCATTAGGTGAGAGATAACAGATGTTAACAAGTAAACTGTGACAGCTGACGTGAAATTACCCCATCTCTGTTGTCTGTTTTAAAAGGGTAAATCTTTAATGATTCTCAAACTGCTGTTGTATCTCTCCTTGGGCAGGTGTCCAAACTTCCAAGCATGCTCCTTTTCTGTCTACATCCCATTTATAATGTTACAAGAGGTGATTGGAGTGTGGCCAGGAGTGCAACATGCTTCATTTAGACTTTGAACCTGCTGTGTATTCTCTACTATGTGTTACTCAGTTTGGATTTCCCCTTTTAATGTTCCCACCAGGCTGAGCTACGAAGCCAGGATACAGTAATTTCTCCCAGCTGTAGGCAGGCGAAGGATGTTGGCTGGGTCCAGTAGTCTTATTGAAAAGCTGACCTTTAACGCGTCTTGAGACTTAAGGCTTTGCATACAAATGATGATCTGATTCCTCGGTCATCTGGCCAGTCAATCAATGCCACAGCACGCCACTTTTGCATACCCCCCTTAGCTGAGCATCATTCTCGACAGTGATTTTTAATTTCCATTAGAAATATGACAAACAACCTCAGTTTAGACCTTGCATTTGATTAAGTTCACTTTCACTGCCTTTCTCTTCACTTGTCTGCTGTTGTGAATAAGGTGAATATGAAAGTGGGGCGCATGCTAATTTGGGGGTATTTAATTAGTCATTATAAACAGTATGGGTTTGAAGCTAGTGCAATTTAATCAGGTATGCAAATACATGGCCTATATTGAAAACACGATTATGCAGAGAGAGTAGCGAGCAGATTTATGCCACTTCACTAAGAAATGATACAACAGTGCCACCTACTGAGAATGAACTGCATGTACTCTGATCAGTTGATGGTCACAGGCACCAAGGAATTATGTGACCCTGAAATAATTCTGTTCTTTTTTATTAAGTAAAGGTGGATTTATATTTTTATATATATAACGTTTGGGATATGGATTTGTGCTATACACCCTCAAAATCATATGAGGAAAGACAGCAGAATGGAAAATGTATAGCGCTAAAAGAATGGGTGGGTGTGGGGCCTTGTGATAAGAGATCAAATATTAAGGTTTCCTGTTGACAACTATATCCAAAACAGCTCAGTAAGCATTTACATGCTTGCATGACTGTGTAATGAAACTAGAGACAAAAAATATCTGATGTCACAGAGAGGATTTAAAAAAATAAAGATTTCAAATATGAAATTCACACTTAATTGGTTTGAATTTCAGGTCCTGAAAAACCTCCAACCTTCCATCCACCCACTGCCTCATTTTGTAGTAGATGGAGACACATTTTAATCCCAGTTTCTAGCTTCGGTTAAAAGTGATACATTGTTCACAAGTATTGATTAAACTGTCCTGGGAAGCAGAAGATGTATTAACTGAGTTGTTCTTGGGGACAAAACTCTAACATCAAATAACACAAAGTCTAACATCTAATGTTAAATTCACCAAGTTCACAAAGAAATTGCACAGGACCAACAGACACCATGTTCGTTTCAAACGTTTATTTGTCCAGAAATGACATAACCACTGCTAATTTTGAAATGTGTTTTATATTTATTAAGTCTTGAAAAAACACAAAATGTCTTACATGCAAAAACGGTATATACAGAATGCTTTTAACCAGAAAGGCACCAAAGACACATAAGCAGTAACTGCTTCTTGCTGGCTCCATAATAAAATAAAAACAGGACGTGGATCAACTTGAGAAGGTGTGAACTAAATCCAAACATTATTAGCAACATAAGTAGAGATTTTTAGTTCTCTCACACAATGTAACAATCTTTATTTGAATGGTTAAAAAGCCAATAAGACAATAGTGGTGTTGTGATAGCTAAAATATATATTATTTATTACATAAATACAATAGTCTTAATGTAGCACATTTTATGTGTGCATTATTTACTCCCTTTTGTGGCTACAGACTGTCCTCTATGTGTGCAAGGGAAAAAGACAACGTGAGAACATCCTTAATACAAAGTACAACTTCTGTCAAGCTTGAAAATGTATTTATAGAACATACACATTTGTAATAAATTATTCTTAGTACAATTTTCAGGTTGTAACTATTAAAAAAACAACAGCTATCCTTGTTATTGCTAAAGTTTATATGATGATATGGCTGTGATTGTCTGAACACTAGTGTTTGTACTGTTGTGTGCATGTGATTTTTCATGATGAGAGAGCTGTCCACACCTTTGGTCTCACAAATTGCTGAAAACCAAAAGTGAAGCATTCTCCCTCAAACCTCACTCATCCCCTGAGGACACTCAAGATCTGAAGTCCAAGCAAAGTGACGGTGCTATATATCATTGCAAGTGCTAGTAAATGAGAACTGCAACAGGCCATATATTTTAGGTTCAGTGGTGGAGTGGACTGCCGTGGGTCAGAGCAGGTCAGTTTTTAACTGAAAAAGGTAAACAGGTGAGGTAACTTCCTCGTACGTATTACTGATATTAACACTCAGTGTAAAAGGTGGCAGCAGCACTCTTCTTCCTCCTCTACTTCTTCCTCTCACATTCAGAAGGTAATGCCTTATTAGGCTGCGGGACGAGGCAAGCACTCGTACCATGATGGTGCCTTAAATCCATGCAACACTTTTTAACCAAAACCAAAAGATTATTGTGACATTTCAAAAAGTAAAATAACCTTGTGGTTAGGTGGCTTAGATAACTTGAATTACAATAATGTAATGGAAGCCATAAGGAACATACTGTTAGCACCATTCCTCTGCCCATTTGGGGCACCTCTCTGAAGAAATCAAAGCACCTTCTTTGGATCCCCTTCTAGATACACCAGTGGTCCCGCCCATAGTGTTGTGGCTTCTTTTTGATTGGTCCCGTTGGAAGAACTGCATACAGTTTGGTGAAGTGATAATTTATTGTTCTCTGGTTCCTCACGTGTTAGTCATTTGTTTAGGGAGATGGTGACATAAGATGTAGGTATGTAGCCTTCATCCCCATTGTTGCGACGGACACGGGTCCAGCCATCCCCTTTGTCCTCCTCTACCACTGCCAGCACCTCCCCCTCCTGCATAGAGATGGTGCCTTCACTGGCACCTGAAAGAGAGACAAACTAGATGGTAGAAAATATCCCTTTGCTAATTTACAAGACTACACAAGCATCATTGAGTCAGACCACCAAAAAAAAGAATTTGACTCATGATTTTCTGGGTGTGAACTGGCTCCTCATGCAGGTTTGGGAAATGTTTCCCTCCCTACACAGTTATGATATTGCCAAAAACTACATGTATGATTAGAAGGCAAGCTATAATTTTGAAAAATATGTGCATCCACAGTTGACAAAAACTTAAGAATACATTCAATGCTTCACAATTCGTATGAAGGCCATGGATAGCTGAAGTTTAGAAAAAACTGATGTCCTTTCACTGAGACATCTGATCAAGGACAATTCTTCACATGACCTAGCCTACAGAGTTTAGTTGCTACACGCCACATCATACACATGTGCTCCTCAAGAATGCGGAGTAAGGCTAAAACAGCCTGTGACATACCAGGGAAGTTGTACATGGCTGTGCATTTTCCAATAGGAGCAGTTAGTTCCTCATCCTCAAAGTCATCATCAAACTCAGCATAGATGGCCTGGGAGGGATCAGGAGTACTTTCATCAGAGTGAGCTCCATCAGGGCTGGAGAGAGAAACACAGGTTTCTCAGACAACGCATCATTGTGCCAAAAACACACCGTCTATTAATAGAATTTAGTGTTACCTGTGTACATCATGAGCTCCGTTGTTGTTAAATGTGTGAGATTTATAGCGTAATGTGTCCCCTCGACCTCCTGCCTCAGCTAGCCAAGTCTATACAAAACAGCCAAAGAGAGGGGGAGAGAAATAGAAGAAATAGATATATCATGTCATGTTCATTTGTATAGTCAAATGTCACACACAATGCCTCAATGGGCTTTGCAAGCCCACATCAACAATGGTTCCCAACCAGCCAACACATGTTAAGAGGAATAAAAAACACTTGAGCACAGGAAAGATAAATGTGATTATAAAATTATATTTTGCATGTAATATGTTGGGTCAGTAGTCCTAAATTACCTAACCATTAGTTCAAAATAACTGAGCTGAGGATCTGATTACCTCATACTATTGAATTAAAGAGGCTATATATTCTATGCTGAACAACAAGGAATCAGTTTACCACAAAATATATTAAATTAACAATAATATCCTAGTTACTATATAATATTTTAGAATTAACAACTAAGGACCTGGATCACCTCATAATGTTAAATTATGACCTCACAATATGCATAATCAACAGAGGTCGGGATTACCTCATACTTGTTGAGCTCCCCTCTGAGCCGTTCTATATTTTGGGATGTCTGGCTTATTTGGGATGCCAGACTTGCAGGGTCTCCCATTTGAGGATTTTTCTCATAAACATCTTTCATCTTCCCCAGGGCCTCACTGAAGAGAGGAGAGAGAGAGAGAGAGAGAGGAACAAGGGAGGAAGGAAGAAAGTGACTTTCAGTAGAAATTGGTTCCCTGCAGAGCTCAGGGCTGAGTAAACAATTCCAACACTCACAGACACCACAGAGTTATACACACTCATGTGCACTGCAAGGATATTATATCCACACTCCCACTTCTAACATTGATGTTATTAATACGTAGAAAGGTACTCGCATATACACACACACACACACACCTCTGATCTACTTCCTTTTGCAGCTCTTTGCAGATTTCCTCTAGTTTCTGTTGTAACCTCTTCCTGCGCTGCTCTGGTGGAAGATGGGCGAAGTCCTCTGTCACTGTGGGCTACAAGAGTTCACAGGAAGGGCGGGTTAACACTAAACTCAGTCTCACACTGAACCGTTTCAAACATTTCTAACCATTGGTAAACGAAACACCACAGGAGGAAAACCAAACCTGTGGTTGAGTTCAGCTCAAGATACATTGTTGGACTGAAAAAACTCTTTAGGCTTGAAATAATGTTCATGTACAACAGTGAGCTGAACCCAAAACCACCACCCATGGAGCAACAAATGCAATGCAGCAATTACTTTATCTACTACAAGTTCAACAAATAATATCTTATATGGAAAAGGTGGCTGAGAATGTGCAGAAACAATTTAGGTTATTTTGAAATTGGGTTATGCATTGCTCTGTTTCCTGTCGCGCTAACAAGCGTCCCTCCCTTACTCCACCACCAGGTGGCCACCTCTTCAATACATACAGACTCAAGAGGAAAAGCCTTTTGCCACATTTCATGATTCCTGGATGCTGCATGTTCATTTGTTTAAACACAGAAACTCCAGTATTAGAGTTATGTTAAGGTAAAATTATTTTAATGGAGATGAGCTGCTGTAATGGAAAGGTGGCCAATTTTGTGTCACACAACTGAAACCCCCACACCAGCTTTGTTGTCCATATTACCATGATCCTCTCTGGGGTAAACTTCTGAGGGAAAAAGAAATAATAACCTTAAAAGTGGTTCTTGCTTTCAACCCTAAAAACATGTTCTTGTATACACATTAAGAATAGCAAAAGAGCCAGTGTAAGCGAGTAGGAGCTATGCTGCATGTTTAAGTACTGAAAACATTAATAGTCTTATTCAGGACCACAGGATGATGTGTAAGCCCTGATGAGTGAAGGTCTCCTGGCACCCAAACCTTTTCCTCTGGTGACTCACCGATCTCCTGAGTGTCCGGAAGGAAGAGATTCTGGGTTTGACTGTCTTATTGATCTCCTTCAAACAGTACGACAGGGGGTCCCGGCCAAACTTGGGGGAAGGGGGTCCGTTAGCGGGCGAGGGGGCGGGGGGGTGTGGAAAAAGGTGGGAGCGTGGAGGGAGAGAGCTGGGATGGGAGGGGGGGACCAAAGTACCAGCACCCAAGCATGAGGTATGCAGGCAGAGGGTGGTGTACAGAATGGGGGGAGAGGGGGAAGGCAAAAAACAACAAGGTGAAAAGGGAAAGAAAAAGACACCATCAACACCTTAAAGCACACCACAAAGCCAGGAGGACAACACTTGAGCAAACCCAGCACACGAGCCCAGAGAGCATCAAAGCACAAACACACATCTGACTCTTTGGCTCACATCAACACACGCATAAAAAAAACCCAAATACAAAAATAAGACAGCGAGAGACCCTCCACAGCTCCCACACCTGAGCCTCAGCAATCAAACACCTGCTGTCGAACTCAAGTCAGGTTGAAGGGTGAACCACAGTGAGCAACCGGAGCAGGCCACCTAGACTAAATTTTAACTGCTTAAATGAGTAAAAGAACATTTTTATATTCATAGATTTACTCTATCTCTAATCTAGAAATATGGCACAGCATTACATCTAAGCCCAATCATCAAAATTACATACTTGGAAGTGAAAATGAAGGTGAAAGTTAGAAGTATTACTCAAACTGTTTACTGTGCACATTAACAGTATTAAAGAGCTACTCACAGTTCAATATAATGCAATATAATACATAGTTGAGTAATATAACAAAAAAAGGTAGAACTGGGTTTATTTAAATACTGATTGCTTGTGTTTGCTATGCTCCAATAGGCTAGTTTATGCAAAAGAAATATTCATCCTTTCTTCTCTAGCACAGTTCTCAGAGTTTACAAAGCTATGCGAAGCGGTCTAGTTTGGTCGCAGCATTCCTGTGTGTCTACAGTGAATACAGTCACATATTTCTCAAAAATTACAGTTATAATGGCCCAAACTATGAAAATAAGACCCATGTTATAAAGAAAACACTTTCCTTAAGCCGAATGAGCCAACTAAACCATTAGTATTCTGTGTGAAAAATCATGTTCACAGTTGTGAAACCTGTGCTATTCTTTGAGTCTGACCTACATAGATAAAAAATCAATTCATACATCAGTGCAGTTGTTATAAATATCCTGCTTAATTTCCACAATGTCAGTTGTGCATATGGATGTCTGGGGGCTTGATGAATTCCCTGTATGACCTCTTACAAAGAGGTTAACTTTAACTCTGTGTCTATGTGGAAAGGTTGCGGGTGGGATCTATTAGCTAAATTACACAGGAGGCTGATGTCTTCTAGTCTTCAATAGTGAATGTCTAACACAGTCCTACAACAAGGTCCCTTGTGTAAATACTGAGAGCTGGAAGTACAGTACTGTTATTATGTGACCATCTACTGGGTAGGTGCTACTTTTCTTGAGAGTTATGGGAATCTAAGTACAGGAGAGGAGTTAAGAATGGGAATGTTCGGGGGCCAGACATAAACCAAAAGCTCAGTCAAGCCAGTACATTCAGCCTCCTATTCATACTGCTACAGTCCTAATTGGGAGAGCATGACTGATGACACAGAGCAGTGTGCCACACACATACACAGAACAGAAAGAGTGCACAACAGAGCACAGCCAGTAAGACATGCAGAGAGAAGAGAGGCGCTGAACAAGCAAACACTGCAGGGAAGAGAGAGGTGGTCACTTAATGCTGGGGCAGAAGGAGTGGGACTGTTAGCTGGTTAGTGGTCAGCTATCAATATCACCAGTTCAATTTGGGACCCCATCAAGAGCCTGTGAGATAGATTCTTAAGACCAAATACAAAAATGTCAATGTTAACATCCACTGCATTAATGTTTGGTTGGATGTGAGCCAGTTTCTCTGACCTGGCAAACCTGGTGTCATCCTAATTGTTGGCACAAACATTTTATTGTGATGAGAGACATAATGCTAGGTTCTGGGCAGTATAATGGAAGCAGTGTGTTTGTGGATGCCTGTAGAGGAAAATTCAATGATGTTTGGGCCCCGTGCTGATGAAAGCACAAGCACAGCAGAATGCTGACTGCCAGTTGACCTATCGGAAACCACGCTGCAGAGAGAGGGAGGGTGTGTGGGTGGGGGGCAGCAAGGTTTATTCACTCACAGCCAGGGACAGAGTCATGCAAAGGACCTGTTCTAGAAGTGTTGGGGTGTGTGAGTTCATGTATAATATGATGAAAGAGGTTCATGCGTTCATTATACTGAGCTTTCAAGAAGACGTGTGTGTGCGTGTGTGAGCGTGTGTGTGTGTGTGTGTGTGTGTATAGCCACAACCACAGGTCCATCATGAGTGCTCTCTGTAGAGGGGATTTCCTGGCTCTGCCTGCTGGCTCTGTAGCTCAGACACTAACATTTCCGTGCAAGGAGTTAGCCACTGCGCACCTGCAGATTTTCAAGTCTGCTGCCATTGATCATTGATGGAGGGGGTTGCTAGTGTATTCATTGCTCAATTTTCACAATGCAAAAAACTTCTCTTTCAGTGTAAGGTCATGTAATTTGGCTAAATTAGCCTAATGTGCTCTGATTGAGTGGAATGTCCTACCTTACTTCTTTTGCTGAAAAGCCAAAAGTTTTTGCTCCTGTTCTTTCCCAGAAGGTCCATGGGGCCTTTAGGCGTGCCCAGGCTACTGTCAGATGAGGCTCGGTTGATTCCTTGACTGTAGTCCTCAAACTCCACATCTCCAGGACGTTCAAAGCCTGACTTGTTCTGCTCTATCACAATCACGGAGTCCTATATTAGATGCAATCATGGATAAGGGTAATCAAGATTTGTTTTCAAACAGTTGAAACAAGTGGACAGCATAAAGCCACGCTGCACATCAAAATCCATTTTGAATTTTTGAGACCAACTCACATTCCTCTCATTAACATTAGTGCCGGCTTTAGTAATGCCTTCCAGGCACTTGCCAATGATAGGCATCACATGCTTCTCTGTGTCTGAGAACAAGATGTAGCCTTGCGCCAACTTCCGCACTCGCCTCTCATCCAGATCCTGCAATTTCTAGTGAAGACATAGCAACAGACACTGCCATTATTAGGCGTGAGACAATAAATATTACATAGCCCATAATACGTATAATGTGTATCTCAACATCAAGCAACAAGTTTAGTTATTTCTGATTATTAAATATATTTGTTCTGATGAAAGCTTCAAAGTCAAAACTTTAGCACGTGAATAGATGAAACTAAATGAACTGATTTAACTAAACAGTTCATCCCTGGCTTTGTTTAATTTTATAAAACTCAAAATGACAGCAGGATTTGGCAACATGCACACTCCATGGTGCATGTAAGAGGAAAAACTGAACTTAAATAATAATAATAATAATAATGTAATAATAAATAATAAATATACAATAACCACATGTTAACAACTCAAATAAACATTAAGGACAGGAATATTGAGCCATACGCATTCACTTACATTGAAAATGAGTGGCATATCATTAAAATAGAACTGGTTCTGCTCTTTGTTGTACTTCTGAAGCTGAGCAGCATAGTCGTTCTTACACTCCTCCGCTACATGTGCTCTCATATGAGCCTGCTGTTTGGCCTAGAACCACACATAAAGCAAACAGGTTAACAAAGTGCATCTGATTCTACTTTTGATCATGATAAATAGTCCTAAAAATAGTCCTTTGTTACTTTTTCAACATCTGCCTTCGTGGCATTGATGTCTTGATCAGTCTTTTCTGCGTACTGTGCTGCACGCTCTGCTTCCCTCCATTCCCTCTCAAAGCGCTTTTTACTCTGGTGTGCAGAAAGAAAAAGAAAGATGGAGAGAAAAAGAACATGTTCAGCTCATTCAACTAAGTGAGGCCATGGCCTGAATGAAATATGAGGAGGTTCTACTATTTTGAGCAGAACATTTTTCACTGTCTTTCTAAAAAGACAGATAAGGGAGGTTGGGGGCGTTGGGACTCTATCATCTCTAATCATAAGTGAATAGGTCTTGGATTGATGATAGGAGTCTAAAATTGGAACTGCTTTCCACTCAGTCTATCTGTTTTTACTATAGACAAATATAGCCACCTGACCAACCACACTGAATGTGCAGTCATTTGCTTACAGAGAATTTTCCCCCTTCTTTCATAATGAACCCAACACAAAGTAAAAAAGGGACTATATATAGTATATAATATATCCAACAGCAAAGCTGCGTAGTATTATATACTATTGTTATAATAGAAAATGCAAAAATGAATCATCAAATATGATTGACGCCTCCTTTAGACTTACACCGTCAAGCTGCTTGTAGGTGCTCTCCAAACTCTGCTGGGCCTTCTTGGCCTCCATCAGATACTGCAAACATTCATAAAAATAGACCCAAGTGAGAGGAGGGGAGGCGGGTCAGATGACA
This sequence comes from Dicentrarchus labrax, assembly GCF_905237075.1. Lineage (NCBI taxonomy): Eukaryota > Metazoa > Chordata > Actinopteri > Moronidae > Dicentrarchus > Dicentrarchus labrax. The sequence continues at coordinate 11,855,395 of NW_026136722.1, forward strand.
CAGAGAGAGACAGCCATGTGTAGGGGCAGACATAGAATAAACAATGACCTCCAAAAGCCACACAACATAACAGACAAGAAAACAAATACCAGTGTGTCTGTTTGAGACATCACGTCTGCAGTGAGAGCCTGTACACGGCTGCAGTGTTCTGCAATCCAGTGGGACAGAGCCAATGCATTCCTCATAGAGAAATGGCACACCACCACGCAGACCATGCCTCCCCCTGGAGACACTAAGTAAGGCTTCCTTCCTGCCACAACCGTGAGATCTCCGAATCTCAACTCCTCCTTTAAATCTCCCCCTCTTATCACTTACACTACCCTTTACACTCCTTCTGAGCAGTGTGTGCTGTATACTCCAAGGCTGCTGGTGAACATGGTAGTGCAGGCACATAATAGTATACAACATACATTATGGACATGCAACCACTAGTCAAAAACAGAAAATGTATTACTATTGATTATTGTAATTCACACTTACTTTGATAGGCAAAAATGCAAAAAATTATATCATTCAAGGGTAAAAATTTTGAAAATATGCAGCTTTTCTTGGTCTTACCTAATAGTCAATTCAAATATATTGGTTTTTGAACCGTTGGTCAGACAAAAAAAACAATAACTACATTTGATGAAGTCAACTTGAGCTCTAGGATATTGTGGTGGCCATTCTTAATTGTTTTTCAATGTTTTATGTCACCCATACTAAATAAAGGAGCTTGCAGTGCTATCAAGTAAAGATTTAAACTATTTATGCTGTATCAAAGTAAAGCAAAATGGACCAAAACCAGTTATAACATAGTTGACAAGCTACAGATGAAGGTGTTTCACAGGGCGGACAACAAGGCTGTGGGAAAATGTCAACAAGTTGCCTTTTAAGGAGCCTGAACACAGTGTGTCTAGTACCAAACACCCACTTTTGCCTGCAAATTCAACTTATTTGGTATACTCATGGCTACAAAGATGGACTTCAACCAGAGTGACACAATACACCACTGGTCCTTTCCATATGAAGCTCACCGTCTTTCGTTCCTGCTTTAGCTCTTGCAGGTACTTGGTGAGATCGATGCAAATGCTCATCATCATGTTCTCAGCAATTAGCTCTCTCTGCCCCGCGTAGTCGTTCATCTCATTGAGGATTTCCAAAAAAGACTGGTAGCTGGAAAACCTACCATTTAAGAGGAGGAGAGAGGAAAGGGTAGAGAGATGAGAACACAGTGATGGGACCACCGATAAGATGATACATACACAGGCTCAAAGAGAAAGCAGCAGCGGACCAAGTCATAATAAGAAGCTCATGACTTCCTTATTTTTGCTTCCTCCTAGGGTCATTTAAATGGCCAGCAGCTGCTCACTATAGCATGAATGACACTAATGACAAAAAAAAAAAAAAACAGTGTGAAACATGGTTCTGTTGAGTTGCTGAGTGTGGCATTACAGCCAGGGTGTTAATCCAAATTGACCCAGTAAGCACAATTTTAGCTGACATTTTGCAGCAAAATGTAATTCCTTAAATCAAAAGTAAATATATCTATAAATATATATAACACTGAACCTAAAAAAAAATAATTATCTATAAGCTGTCATTAAAGAAATGCTTTGCAACAAAACCCACAATGCCTCACCTGCACTCTGGTTCATCTTTGCTGCTTCGTTTTAGGTTATATTTCTTGGAAAGATTTCTGTGGAAAATGAAAACGCATCAAACAAATGGGTAGACAGATACTTAACATATTCTCAAAGGGAAAAGATGGAAAACAGTTAAAGAAAGCTTGCTATAATTCAGCTATTCTTATGCAACCACTGGCTGTTTTATACAATAGGATTAAAAACATCAGTAAACTATGCAAAAACTGTTCTTCCTCCTTTCACTCTCCCTCTGACCACATACTGTCTATCATGTGCCAGTCTGCTCCCACTTCCTCTCCTCTCCAGCAAAGCTCAGCACTACACCAGATGTGGGCCTGCAGCCTGTGAGACAGCTAGGAGAGGGAGCACCATGGATGAAGAGAGAAAGAGGGAGAGAGCGAGCACACAGCAGCTGGAGAATGAGGCCAGTGTTTCAGAGACAAGTTAGATTCTGTCCCAAAGTGGTCATAAGACCCCACAAACATTTCATAAACAGCCATTTAACATGTACCCAAGCAAACACACACACTAACACAAGCTGCTTTGAGCATTTTAGGCAGACAGCGGAGGAGAACAATGACAAAAAGCGAGGCCTACCTCAGTTGTTTGGCATAGTTTTGCTCAATCTCCGTCCTCTCCTTCACAAATTTCACATACTTCTCCACCAGCTCCAGGCCAGACTGTGTATGCTTCTCAATGATGTCATATTGGTCCTGGGGAAAAGAGAATGAGAGACAAATAAGGAAAAGATATTAAGTCAACACTCTGCAGGATATGGAACATGTGTTAACTTCTGGGTAATAACTGGGATGTTCCTCAAGTTGAGTTTAAGGTCATCTAAATTCATCTTAAATGGAGGGTAATAAACGAAGCACATCAACAATTGTTCCTGCATGTTGGATTCCGCGAATGCTCTCCACATGTGCACACAATGTCAGCAATGGTCTCTAAACTTCCGGCTAGCTTTAAATCACAGGGCAACAATGTTGTTCAAAGGACACAGGGTTATAAAAGGGGTCACAGGCAGGAAAAGGAGGATACATATCCTGCTGTACTGTGTGCAGTGAAATGTTTCTGAATAGTAATCCTGAGAGCAATGTATGACATACTATACATTACATTATATTAGCTCCACAAGGTCCTTATTAATGTAGCTCTTTGGCATATACCATGTCTAGATTCTAATTCATAGGGCTCCGCCACAGCAGAACTGAATTTGCTGACTTTTGATTTTGATATTGTGCAGTATGAAGGAGGTGTTGTGTTTCTAATCCTCTTTTGTTCCTTATTTGGTAGAGCACTTTATGACACCTTCAAGCTCAGACAAGTCTTGATTGAGAGTGAGAGATGATATCTGAGCCAGTCCTCTCCCACTCTACACTCAAAACAATTCCCCCAAGCTTTCTTTGCTGCCGACTTAAATATTGAGGAGGGGGCACGTTGAAAAGGGATTCCTGACGAGTTGGGCCGTGTTCTCCTGTACCCTTCCTGGCCTTCGGGGAAAAACAAAAGAGACAAGACCCAAATGAATGAGGCAACGTTTAGCCTAATTACAGAACACAGTTAAAGGCTAAGACAGGGGCCTGCAATCCATCACCACAATAACATCTAACCAATAGGCAATGTTAGGGGTTTAATTTAGCATCATTAATTACGGAACAGAAGTAATGATAGTCAATACAGCCAACTTACAACTACAGATTTTCCAATTTCCTAAAGTGCCTGTGTTAACAACAGATTTTCTTCTTAGATGTGGAAAATAATTGCCCTGTATTTGACTTGGAAATTATAGTGAAGAATGGAAGTAAAACACCCAAATGGCAGGATTTTAATGTACTACTACGAATGTAGCCCTCTAAAATTGTAAATGGTGACAATTTCTTTATGAATCATTTAAACTTGAGCAGTTGTCAGTACGGTAGTAGCTGCATCCAGTACAATCTCACCACATAAACAGAATAGAAAGCCAACACTGCAATTAGCTATACTGGCCAAGGCTGAACAGAGGCAAGGTATGCCATGTGGAAGTGCAGTGCCATCAACTTGTAGCCACATTCACTCCAGGGTTACTCCCTGAGGTATAGATTGAAGGTCAAACCTTGCATCAAGGTAACTGGGATGGTTGAAACATCTGAATTTTTTAGGTCTTAATTATAGATGACTCAAAGGAGTGTACTCACCATATTATGGAAACTATTATAGTAGAAATGAAAAGTTATATACCACATAACTTTGATGCAGGTATTTTGCATAGATAAGTCTATTATTTGCACATTCAGTTTCAGGTCTGCTGATCAGTCTGTGGCAGTGTGTGGGAAAAGGTCAAGTACTGGAGATTGACTGCGAAATCAGAAATTGTCAGGCAAACTGTTGTAGGTGTAGCGTCTGTGTACATTGGACAGCAGGGAGGTCCCCAAACTAGTATTTAGTCTGCCACTCCAAGTGATCCCACTCCAATTCAACCTGCCAATACTCAGTCCTAATCCTATATTTACACCTCCATACACAACACAGCTGCACAATGCATAGCTAATGATGTTAACTAAACTCATAATGTAACGCTAGACAATTAACCGTTTCTGCATTCATATAAAATGCCCTGCATCACTTAAACCAATTATGAATAGGTTCAAGTGAAAATATGGTTGATAATTATGATGTGAATAGCTATTGTATTCGATGTATTCATTTGTGTATTTGTATAATTATGTGTCTGTCATTAAATGTAAACTTGGAAGCTTAAGATACTAAATACCATGCCAATAGAATGCAATACTCTTAAATTATAATACATTCAGAACATGACAAAATAATAATGTTTTAGTCACAGTAGACACTCTTAAGGATACTTAGCAAATATTTTGCCTAAAATCAATAGTAGGAAAAATATATATTATATATATGCACGTGCGTGCGTGCGTGCGTGCGTGCGTGCGTGCCATTTTGACATTTGACATTTTGGGTTTTTTTTAGAAGCCTTTCTTTTTATCATTGACCCATAAATACATAGTTGTACGTTGACTGTTCCCTCTACATACATACATACATCAGGTTCTGTGCGGCATTGCTGGAAAAGAAAGAGCCTTGGATGAACTCTTAAATAGGTGCTCTTTTATAAATGGCAAAATAAAAAATAAAAAATCAGCATCTGATAATCTGTTGATTAACTGTCGCTGCTTGATTCAAGATTTCCAATTAGAAAAAAATCAAAACTCATTAAATTCCATCAAAATAGCTCACAACGGCATAATCATTGTCTCAAACACCAGTGACTGTCAGATTACTCCAATTTATAACCATCCAAAGCCACAGTCAAAATTATCTTTACAGGTCCCCATAGAATGGGTACTGAACTGATTTTCATAAATCCTAAAGGGTACATGAAACAGCTCCTGAACAGAAAATCTTGTGTTTCTTGCTTGTATCTGGCAATTTCAATATCAGCCCTCCTTCCACACCTTTATATATAGTTTACACATTTTGAGTCACTTGTAACACATTCCCTTGGAACATTTAGTAGCATCTTTCTTGGCTACACTCGTTTCACCATTTTTGATGGGTAAGCTAAATATTCTGCCCTGGTAATATTTTTATGGCACAGATTTAGGCCGGGAGCTGTGATTAAAAGACTGATAGGCCATATCGTGCTTCAAAATGTATGTTTTAAAAGATCTTATCTAAACCTAGAAAGCATCCAACGTGTGCCTTTACATTTCATCCACCAATACTTCCAGTAATACCATAGAGAACACTGGCATCAAGTGAATGCCACATAACTTATAAAGGAGTCACCCTGAAAGTCATCGACCTACAAGGCTTGGGCGAATGTTTCAGTCCTGAGTCACCCTGTCTTCTAGAAAATTAGGGGCCTGGCCCAGCCAGACCTGCCACTCTGTAGTTCTCAGGATTGGCCTGGTAGCACTCACTATCACAGCTAATACCTAGACACTGCTCTGTGCAAACTTGTGCCTTAAAATAGCCATTGGATTAACAGCAATCAGGGGACAGATGCCATAGAGCTGACTTGGCCCAGGGGATGACACTTCAGCCAAACATTAACAGAACCAATTATGCCTGCATGGCTTTGTCTAACCAGACAGGTGAGGTTATAGCCAAATAACCCCACAGCACAAAAATGTATTTATTAAATATTTCAATATGTAATCACACCAATATTTTCCAATGACATTAGTTTCACCGTTATAAGAGAAAGAGCTCTGGCTTTTGTGTGCAGTGTTTCCTTTACACGCAGTGAAACAACTTCATGTGGTGAACAGGAAAGACTCAAACACAGAGATAGAGCCTCTGATTATACTGGGGTGTTTCTCTGACTCAATCAAAGTAGGGCAAAACTAATTAGGCTGTTGCACCAGCACGTAGGATGGAAAAGGGACAGGGGAAGAGGCCTAGGGGGGGAATTTGTAATGAGGTCACAACCTCCCTATCCTCATCTTTGCAATGCTCCATTTTACATATTCAGGTTCCCCGGGAATGTGCGTGTGTGAGTGTTTGCAAATGTGCGGCTTTTATTGCTATGGTACAGTGTGCATCACCAAGGAAACGTTACATGGTGGGACTTTTTCAGTCGTATTTATTTAGATTCTGAATAGTGCTAACATTGTATCCAGGAAGTGGCTTGCAGACAGTAGCACCTTGATTTGCTTTGACCTAGAAAAGAGCCCTATTTAAAATGACCAGCTGAAGCAGTTTATTTGAATTATTACATCGGTCAACTGAGTCTAATAAAAAAAAAATCATGTCCTACAGGCTCTATTTATATAAGCACTCAAAGCAACAAATAACCCTGTCACACCTTATTGGAAAATGAAGATCTCTTGAAATCAGTGCACTGTTTGTTGAATAAGTAATTATGCCACTCATCGGTGATGAAGCTTGTTGTCAAGGCCAATGACAGCATCTGATTTCATCTCTATGGCAGCAAGGAGTGCCAGACTGTAAACAGTGAAACATCCCACAGGTACAACCCACCTCAGCACACTTAAAATGCCTTTATGTATGCAGAATAAAGTGTATCCTGATGCCATTTCAGCTATTTATATTGTTTATAGTGTTTTCATTATGATTGTTAGTCATCTAGGTCATATGATATCTAAAAAATACTTTTAGTTTTTGCCCAAGTTGCTTTTGTTTTAGTAATTCTAGATTCTAGATTAACAGTCTGTGAGCGATTCATGTTTTGAAATTAGAAACTAGTTCTGGATTTAAGTAACTTTACCGTCCCATGCACCGTAGATACCCCACTACATAACGCTACAGATTTCCTGGGAAAACCAAAGCTCCAAACAAAAGCCAAACATCCAGCCGATGTACAAACGTGGATCCAAGATGAACTGTAACTGTGCTTCACTTACCACAAGAGCAACATGTTGGCAGTGGGCTTCAGCAAACCCACTCTTTGTCTCAACTACTAAACGCTAAAGAAAAACTGTCCGAAAATGGAACCGCGTTCGTGAATGCACCGCTCTGCAGACACAAGCCTGCAGCTACAGAGCCAAGCGCCTCTTCCTCAGACATGTATTCACTCACTTAACAGGACTGTTAGCGTTACCCGACTTTTCTCAGCCAACAGTGTCTAAGGAATCCCATTACTTCCAATCCTTACAACCTACTGCTACCAAAAGCGAGCCAGATGATGGACTCACCCAAAGCTCTGTGCCCCAGTCCATGTTCAGCTTGTTGGCCAAGCTGTCTGACTATCCCGAATACAAAGAACTTCTCCAAAGTTATCCCAACAGCTCGGAAGGCGGCCCTAGCGAGTATAATCCCGAGGTGATAAATCAGTCGTAACCACTACGCACTCCGGGTTTTTTCTTCCTTCAACAAATAATGTAAACTAGAATCATAATTAACTAATTAACTAGGGCTGGCAGTCGTTTGTCTACTTTGTCCAAATAATTTTCATAGCGAAGGAAAGAGGGATAAACTAGCTTTCATATCCGCGTCACTCCCAAATCCTAAACCTTAAAGGGGCCGTGTACTGAACCACAAACCAGAGTTCCCTCTGGACTGGGCTACATCCTGATAAGTGCCCTTATAAATGCTATTTTTTCTTTTAACCCGTGTTGATTTTGAACCTGGTTTATGGGATTCACTGAGCTTATTTGTGCTGCCGGGACAGAGCATCCTTTAAAAAAAATCATCACACAGGATGTCTTGAGATACTGATGCTATAACACACTGACTGGTGCTGGCACATAAACCAGATTCACACAGTGTTAGTCAAGTCATGAATGACTCAATTAAGAGCTGGAGACTTAGTCTGTTTCTTTACAAACAAACAATTTTAACTGACTTCTTAAATCCTGAATTATTTATCTGAAATTAGTGTTGGCCTACTTACAATCCCCAATCAGTCATGACAGCAATGCATAAACTATTTAATGTGACCAACAGTTGTTAAAATGTTATTCGTTAATAAATAGCCACCGACAACAATCAAGGCTACATTGTGAAAGCAAAAAATGTGGAACCATTGAGATGATCGTTGTAATCAATGAAGGGTTTCCAGATTGAAGCACAACACATTAACACAGGGTATTGTGTAACTTTATTAAGAATAAATGAACATATGAGCTACGTACCTTCCCACAATAACACTTTTGTAAAACAAAAACACAAAAAAAGACAAAAGCTGAAATGATAATACTGTATTTACAGGCCAAAACAAAAGCTATATCTGATTAAATGTTCCGCCATGCAGCTGATTTTATCGTACCTATTCAGTAATAAATATCCTAAGCTTGAACCCCGTTAGCCTTTGTAGTCATAGGCATGCTTTGAGAGACTAAACTATATTTTCTCTGTTTCTTCCTGCGGCTGCAGTAAAGGACAATGAGGATGGTGATGGTGATCAATATCAATATAATTATCAAAATCCAGATGATGTCTCGGGGGAATTGACGGGTTTTACCTGTAAGACAAACAAGACAAAAACAACATAAATTGAAAGAGTACTTCTCACTTCTTTATGCTATAAATGTGTTATGTTTTTTGTTTTTTTTTAGCAACCTATGTACAGCAACATCAACACCAGTTACCACTTTATTGTATACATCCCAATAACTGCACACAGTCAATAAGGATACCTTTCATCACCAGTGTGACAGCTTTTGCCACACTCCCAACTTTATTCGTGGCAACACAGACGTAAACACCAGCATTGGTAGACGTGGCTCCTGTGATGCTGATGTTCTTCTGGCGCCCCCCAGTGGTCTCCATTACATTGTCTGCAGAGGTGTAGTTCCAACGGATCACAGGGTCAGGATTACCCTCAGCATGGCAATCAAACGTCACATTTGCATCCAGGGTCACTTCCAAAGTGTAACTTCCCTTCCTGAACACAGGGGCATCTGTGGAGAGGAGGGTGAGATTACAGAAGAATAAATAAAAATTGTATTTATAATCCCATAAGACTTATAGTCACTGTCAGCAAAGCAAGATGCAAAGACTCATTTTGTAATTCCAAACAACAAAACTTACACAAAACATCAACATATAACATGTGATTGGCTGTTCCATGATTGTTTGTGGCTTTAAGTGAATAACTTCCACTATCATGCTTTCTCCAGTACTGTGGGGTTGACATCTGTTTTCCATCTTTATACCAGATGATGTCAGGTTTAGGTTCTCCCTGTGGCACACACTCATTTTGGAGTTTACCGTCTGCTTGAACCTCGTAGCTTTTATCGCAGTTAAATGAAGGTGGATCTGTAAACATTGCATCAAAAAACTTTTCAGAATAAATGATGGAAAAAGAAATATCAACATATCAACACTTTGGTACAGTGCATGAGGGAATCATGGAAAATAAGGTGCTTATATTATAATGAAATACATAGTCAAGCAAGTCCAATGCACTCACATTCAATTGTGATATGAACTGTGGTGCTGATGCTGCCAAGGCTATTCACAAATTTAGCTGTGTACTCTCCTGACTGAGCCCTAGTGAGAGGCTCAGATGCATTGATCCGTTTTCCTTGATAGTACCACTGAAGAGTGGGTTCAGGGTTCCCATCAGCCTTACAGATCAAACTGTCCATATGGAACTCGTGTTCCACACCTCTGTAACTGCCGGGACAATTTTGGATCTGTGGCTTATCTACAATTAAAATGAATGAAAAAGTATATATTATCAGTTGTTTAGCATGTGAAATCCAGTTATAAATAGAGAAGTGGAAAACTCACAGTACACAACAGCAGTATAAGGTGATGATTCTGCAGCAGGGACGAGTTCTGGCCCTTTTGGTCCAAGGTGGAGTTCAGCCACACATTTAAAAAGTGCTCTGTCATCATTTCTGCTAGAAGTGGCCATCAAGGTAGAGGACACATTGACTGGGGTCACAATGGGGTCACTAAACCTTTGTTTGTGCACCATTTCACTTCCTTTGTACCACTTCACTTGGAGCTTCTCCTGAGGAGCAACATTGATGATGTCACAATTTAGCTTATATTCTGTGCCCTCCACCATAGGACTGCTATCCAACGAGACCGTCACAGCGTCTGGAGTCTCTGTGAATAAAGCAAGGGAAAATAATTTGTAGGAAAACGCAAATGTAAAGATATCCCTAAAATTGTAACCACAACTGTACAAGAAATGTGCATACACAAATGTATTAGTATTAACAAGCTTGTTGCTGTTTTAGTTATTCCACATCTGTGCTTTTCAAGGCTTTTTTACACCATCATTTCCATATTTACTTAGCTTTTTAAGTGGAAATGTAATGTACCATTAAAAGTTTCTGTAAGCAGACATAATCACTTTCATGGCAAACATTTAGTTCGACAATCCTCTTGACATGAATACAGCTGACAGCAGTCTGTAAAAACAGCAGAATCTTTTGAGTCTTTTAAAGAGTGTCCTAAGACACCATGCCTAACCCTGCAATGTTTCTAGACAGGATTTGCATTCTGCATTGATGATTGTCTGCATGGATGTGAGATGTGTGATGATGGTGTCTTGTGATACTCTTTTTGCTCAGCATTTGTTGTAAAGCACAAATCTGGATTGTTTTTTAAGCACTCTACAGATAAATATGACCTTAACCTGTAGACGTATACTCACTATAAACAGTGATGTCTGGCTTTACAGAGCACTGGCTATCAATGAGAGTCACGTAGCACTTAGATTCTATTGTCCACTCTTGCACTTTTTCAACCTTCCAGGTTACCAGAGAAGAATTTTCAAACCCTGTGCCTCCAAATGTAGCCTCCCAGCCCATTCCCTCAAAATGGGCTACGTCTGTTGTGCTGCAGTTAACTGAAACTGGATCTCCAAATCTAACCACAGCTTCAGCAGGCATCAACACTAGGGGGCAACCTGTCATTCAAAAGCAAACATATTCAGTCAGACCTCTGTAGATTTTAGTGCACAACAGATATTAAGTGTAAACTAATTTAAAGGACACAAGGATGTACTGTTTACCTTTTTTTGTTGTAGCTCCAGGGTCAGGCATGGCTGCAGGAGCTGCTGCTCTTGGTATCACACGTACATTGATGATCTTCGTTATGTTTCCCAGGTAATTGGTCGCTTTGCAGCTGTAGGTAGCGTTGCTTGTAACTTGAATAATACTGAGATTATTCATGTTTTCCAACATGTTCACCCCATCTCTGGTCCAATTAAAGACAGGAGGAGGATTCCCCTCTGCTTCACAGGTCAGGGTGACATCATCACCCTCATCCACATCAACAATGTCATTATCTGTATTGTTCCTGAGCTCAGGAGCATCTGAAGAGGCAAATGGAGTGTTTTAATTCTTTCAAATATTTACATGATAGAAAACAACAATGAAAAAGTGAACATTTAAAATTAAAACAAAGGTTCTGTTTATCTGGCAAAAAACTGATTGTTTACTCACAGTGCACAGAAACATTGTATGTGGCATACATAGCAGGAAGTTGTGGCCCGGATGTACCAAACTCAAGTTGAGCCTCACATCTCAACTGAGCTCCATGTTGATCTTTTCTGAGGACGACTTTCCAAGTAGAGAATGTATTTACTGGTGTTTTGGATGTGTTGTTGAAAGAGTCCGTCTTGATGATTTGATTGTTTATGTACCACCTAACAATGAGGTTTTTAACAGGAGCAACCTCTTGGATATCACACCGCAGCTCGTACGGTTTCCCTTCCACAGCAGCATGTATATTCTTTGTAGGAAACAGGTCGACGTTCACTGGATTCTCTATCGAAACAAAATTAGAAAATGGAGTTACTTTTTTTAAAATGTTTTTTTCATTCTGTCATATTAATTTGAAATGACACTTATCTCCCTTGCCTACCCCTGCAATGTTTCTAGACATGATTGACATTCTGCATTGTTGACTGTCTGTATGCACGTGTATGTGTGTATATATGTGTGTATATGTGGACTATGTATTTATCCATGTTTTTATATACTTGTGTCTTGTGATACTCTTTTTGCTCAGCGTTTGTTGTAAAGCACTTTGACACAAATCTGGATTGTTTTTTAAGCACTCTACAGATAAATATGACCTTAACCTGTAGACGTATACTCACTATAAACAGTGATGTCTGGCTTTACAGAGCACTGGCTATCATTCAGATTCACGTAGCACTTAGATTCTATTGTCCACTCTTCCAGATTTTCAACCTTCCAGGTTACCAGAGAAGACTTTTCAAACCCTGTTCCTCCAAATGGAGCCTCCCAGCCCATTCCCTCAAAATGGGCTACGTCTGTTGTGCTGCAGTTAACTGAAACTGGATCTCCAAATCTAACCACAGCTTCAGCAGGCATCAACACTAGGGGGCAACCTGTCATTCAAAAGCAAACATATTCAGTCAGACCTCTGTAGATTTTAGTGCACAACAGATATTAAGTGTAAACTAATTGAAAGGACACAAGGATGTACTGTTTACCTTTTTTTGTTGTAGCTCCAGGGTCGGGCATGGCTGCAGGAGCTGCTGCTCTTGGTATCACACGTACATTGATGATCTTCGTTATGTTTCCCAGGTAATTGGTCGCTTTGCAGCTGTAGGTAGCGTTGCTTGTAACTTGAATAATACTGAGATTATTCATGTTTTCCAACATATTCACCCCATCTCTGGTCCAATTAAAGACAGGAGGAGGATTCCCCTCTGCTTCACAGGTCAGGGTGACATCATCACCCTCATCCACATCAACAATGTCATTATCTGTATTGTTCCTGAGCTCAGGAGCATCTGAAGAGGCAAATGGAGTGTTTTAATTCTTTCAAATATTTACATGATAGAAAACAACAATGAAAAAGTGAACATTTAAAATTAAAACAAAGGTTCTGTTTATCTGGCAAAAAACTGATTGTTTACTCACAGTGCACAGAAACATTGTATGTGGCATACATAGCAGGAAGTTGTGGCCCGGATGTACCAAACTCAAGTTGAGCCTCACATCTCAACTGAGCTCCATGTTGATCTTTTCTGAGGACGACTTTCCAAGTAGAGAATGTATTTACTGGTGTTTTGGATGTGTTGTTGAAAGAGTCCGTCTTGATGATTTGATTGTTTATGTACCACCTAACAATGAGGTTTTTAACAGGAGCAACCTCTTGGATATCACACCGCAGCTCGTACGGTTTCCCTTCCACAGCAGCATGTATATTCTTTGTAGGAAACAGGTCGACGTTCACTGGATTCTCTATCGAAACAAAATTAGAAAATGGAGTTACTTTTTTTTAAATGTTTTTTTCATTTTGTCATATTCATTTGAAATGACACTTATCTCCCTTGCCTACCCCTGCAATGTTTCTAGACATGATTGACATTCTGCATTGATGACTGTCTGTATGCACGTGTATGTGTGTATATATGTGTGTATATGTGGACTATGTATTTATCCATGTTTTTATATACTTGTGTCTTGTGATACTCTTTTTGCTCAGCGTTTGTTGTAAAGCACTTTGGCACAAATCTGGATTGTTTTTTAAGCACTCTACAGATAAATATGACCTTAACCTGTAGACGTATACTCACTATAAACAGTGATGTCTGGCTTTACAGAGCACTGGCTATCATTCAGAGTCACGTAGCACTTAGATTCTATTGTCCACTCTTCCAGATTTTCAACCTTCCAGGTTACCAGAGAAGACTTTTCAAACCCTGTTCCTCCAAATGGAGCCTCCCAGCCCATTCCCTCAAAATGGGCTACGTCTGTTGTGCTGCAGTTAACTGAAACTGGATCTCCAAATCTAACCACAGCTTCAGCAGGCATCAACAGTAGGGGGCAACCTGTCATTCAAAAGCAAACATATTCAGTCAGACCTCTGTAGATTTTAGTGCACAACAGATATTAAGTGTAAACTAATTTAAAGGACACAAGGATGAACCTTTTTTTGTTGAAGCCTCAGTGGTAGGTATGGCTGCAGGAGTTGCAGGGTTTGCTATCACACGTACATTGATGATCTTTGTGACGCTTCCCAGGTAATTGGTAGCTACACAGCTGTAGGTCGCGCTGGCTTTGATTTGAATAACGTTGAGCTTATTCGTGTTCTCTAACATATTCACCCCATCTCTGGTCCAAATAAAGGCAGGAGGAGGATTCGCCTCCACTCCACAGGTCAGGGTGATGTCATCACCCTCATACACAACAATATTGTCAGGGTTCTTGAGCTCAGGAGCATCTGAAGAGGCAAATGGACTGTTTTAATTAATTCAGATATTAACATGTTAGAAAACAACAGTGAGAAAGGTTAAAGTTATAAATAAAAAAAGATTCTGTTTATCTGGAAACAACAGATTGTTTACTCACAGTGCACAGAAACATTGTATGTGGCATACATAGCAGGAAGTTGCGGTCCGGATCGTCCAAAGTCAAGCTGAGCCTCACATCTCAACTGAACTCCATGTTGATCTTTTCTGAGGACGACTTTACTAGTAGAGAATGTATTTACTGGTGTTTTGGATGTGTTGTTGAAAGAGTCCGTCTTGATGATTTGATTGTTTATGTACCACCTAACAATGAGGTTTTTAACAGGAGCAACCTCTCGGATATCACACTGCAGCTCATATGGTCTCCCTACCACCGCAGAGTTTGTATGCTTTGTAGGAAACAGGTTGACCTTCACTGGATTCTCTATCAAAATAAAATTAGATTAAAGTTACTTTAGAGGTTTTTTTTATGTATTTTGCCATTCTGTAATACTCATTTGAAATTACACTTACTGTATACAGTGATTTCAGCGTCTTTGCTGCATTCAGCAGAATTGTTCAGTTTTATTACGCACTTGGCGGTTACATGCCAGTCTGACAGTGGCACTGACCATCCGACAAAATCCAGCTCGTCTTCTTTTTCAGAGGTTGTGGTTCCACTTCTCCAGTACATCTCTTCATATTCCAATTCTGTGCTTGTGCAGTTTAGTATGACTGTCTTTCCATATTCTCCTATGACCTCAGGAGGATGCACGGTGAGAGGGTTGGACTCAGTTGGGCATGTACTGTCTGCCTCTGTTGATACACAAATGGTAAAGTTTTTATTGGAGTTTAAAAGTAGACTTTACTCTGTTGACTCAGATTACCAATGCATGCAACCTATAGTTAACAGTTTATGGCTGGATTCTAGCTCACAGTAAACTGTCATGTTACCAGTAATAAGATCTGCACTTTTTTAGACACATTATACAATAACTGAGAGAAAAGTTGCACCTTGTCTTCTTCGGATGTAAAAGTGATAAAAAAGAAAATAATAATGATAAGGTGCAAAAAATAAATACGTCCCTCTTATACAGTATTCACGCTACAAACTATGATAAAGTTTTGTAATTAAAAATTGGGGGAAAAAAGTAGTTTACAAGCAGCACCGAATTTACTGGCGTGTGCTAAGACTACAGCTGTCCTGCTTATTGTTTTAATACATTTTATCTTAAAATCATGGACAGCAACTATCAACCACACCTACCACGCAGTTACTGCGGTTTACACAAGTCAACTGTCAGAATAAGAGCGGAAGATAGAGCAGCCCACATTATAACACCAACCACACCCACTTTAAAGCTCAAATAAGTCAATTTTTTTGTATTTGTGTTAATAGAAAAGTGTTTTAGATATAGATAATATAATATATAATAGAGATATTGTCTAGTATACATTTAAACATTTTTTGTGGTTACCAACACTGTTAACACATAGAGCTACTGAAACTATAAGCAAGCAAGAAACTACATCAGCATTTAAATGTTTTATCCCTAGCCACAGCATAAATCTAGTGCATAACATTAAAGACCCATGAAGATATATTGTATAGTATAGATCATTATATATAATCATTACTCACCACACAGTAAAAATATGAGCATGAGATGGCCCAACATCCTGAGATGCCACATGCTAGATCAGCAAGCGGGAGAAAGGATGTGGATGAAAGGGGTGAGGTGTGTTTCAGGATTGTCCAGCAGATGTCCAGATTCAGTACCTGAATAAGATGAGTCCTGGCACAGAACTGGCCTTGGTGATGATGGTCTGCTGCTGACAGTTACAAGAACTGAGGGGAAAAAAACTGAAATTATACCTCAGGAAATTCAACGCCCCGGTGAACAGGAACTGCAAAACGGAAATATGACACCATAACCACAGTCAGTTGTTTGTGGAAACACTGTAGATGATCACCTCTCGTATTTTTGTGTGATAATTCACTGTATCTTTTTTAAAGCATTTTAAAAACAGTCATACAGGAGCTAATTTGGCATAATTTTATTAAATTGGAAAATATCAAATTTTGTCAAGAAATTGCAACACAGAGGACAGACATAGCAACTCAGTACATTAGTCACTGTCCAGTGATTTACTAACAAACAATACAAAAGTCATTGACTGGCCTCTAATCAACAAGTATAGACAGTTTTTTATTAAACAGGCACACTGGCTGTACAGGGCTGGCAACGGAAACATATTACTTAAGGCCTTCTACATATGTCTACATCAGTTCGTCATTGCGTTTCTTTCTCACATGTCCATAATGCAACTAGTTATGTGGGTTTGATCATCATGGAAACTCGTTTGAGAGAGTAGGACCCTCCGTGGAACTCAGCCCAGTAGACCCCATCCTGGTAGCGGCTGCGATAGTGTCCACCCCGATACCACACACCGTTTAGATTGGAGTGGGCACACATGTGGTACCACCAGCCTCCTTTTTGATAATGTGCGCAGTTACCTGGTGACACAACAGAGAAGCCGGTTAATTAACAGGAAAAGTCCAAATACCACCAGACAACTGACAAACATGACCACAGGGAGGACAGACCTGTATAGCTGTCCTTGTCTCGATCCAGAGTGGTGAAGGCCTTGTTGTTGTGCCACGACAGGGAGTCCCCTGCATTGCCATGGTATTGTCCTAACCGCAGTCGGTACCAGTCACTCTCTGGTTCCAGGTGGAAGCTGTCATACTCGGCAAACACCTGCCGACCCTGCCAGTCCTCCAGAGCCACCCGTAGCTTATATTGGGCCTGTTTAGTAATCCAGTAGAGGTGTTCCAGGCCGAGCCAATACTCCCCATCTAGGTTCCCGAAGCCTTGCTGCAATATACATGTACGTACACACAATATTCTTTAGAATGACGGTCCACCACTTTGGTCCACACCTAAATATTTAAACTACTATTAGATGGATTGCCATGGTATGTTGTAACACATTCACTGTCCCATCCTACTGACTTTTGCTGATGTCTGAATTTACCTCTAGTGCAGCAGGTCAGAGTTTTTATTTAACTATCCTGTGAAATATTTCAACATCTACTGGATGGATTAGCACACAAAATGGTGAACACATTCATGTCCCCCTGAGGATGAATTGTAATAACACTAGTCAAGTCCCCCAACTTTTACAATACTGTGGATTTTGACTGAGTACCTGAAAAACTAATGACATTCCCATCAGCTTTAGGTGTACTTTTGTGCTAATTATGAAATGCCAGCATGCTAACACGCTACACTAAGATGTAAAGAAACATCAGCATATTAGCATTGTCATTGGGACCATTTTAGCATAGCTCGAAGCAACACTAGCATGGCTGTAAACCGCTAACCCCAGAGTGCTTTGCAGACTTTCAGGTGTGTGGAATCACCTTATACTGCTCCCACGTCCTGAAGAAGTTAACCGACCCATCCTGCCTCCTCTGGATGACCGTCCACCCTCCCTGAGCCTGACTCTGCTCACACCAGGCCTGCAGGAGGCGGTTGGCACTCTGCGGGCGGAGAAGGTAGATCCCACTGGTGGTCTCACCTGATTCCAGCACATGCTGGCAGTCCCGCCACGGCCCTGAGAGTTTTTTTGTAATGATAAATACATTTTCTTAATTCCTTGATAGTATTTTGTAATTATTTACTTTATCGTATTCATATTTTTTGTTGAATACTCTAATGTTAATCGTAAAAATGATTCAGTTTTTGAGATTCTCTTTTTCTGCTAATGATGACATTAAGGCCAGCTCTTAGCTCTTAGATTGAGTTAATTAGTCTGGAGAGCATACAGTTTTCTGAATGAGTCGAATAGAGACAGAATAGATCTGTGATTTTTCTTTTTTTCTCATAGTAAAAAATGGAGTTACTGGCTTCAGAGGATTTATTTTGTGTCAAACACATTGCTTTTACACCAACTTTAACTCTGCAGTGTCAGTGTTGGAAAACACAAAAGAGTACTGGTTACAGAGTCTTTTGGAATTCTGTTTGTTTTAGTGTCAGGAAGATCACAGATACATAACAACTCCAGCTTATCTTTTAAGAGCTAAAGAATTTTTCCCCGACGCATGTTCAGTGTCTCATGTCACTGTGATAAAGATGAGCATAGGAATCTGCGCAGAGAAAATGTATACATGGAGAAAGATTTCCCACACAGAGTGATAATAACTAATGGTGTTCCCTGACAAGCATTTGAGAGTCACATTCTCAATGTAAAGATGTAGCAATGCACGGTCTTTCGTCAGGCCTTTTAGGAAGTTGTGAGTCATTCACATGCTTCGCTTCTGCTGACATGTTTAAAGGACTGTGCAAGTCCTCTACTTTGTCATTTCAAACACTCCAGTTTTGCAAGTATAGGTCAGCAGTGTAAAGCTTCAACAAATGCTGCGGTTCATATGTGTGCTTACAAGTGTGTCTTCATTAGAAAGTCCACTCTGCTCTGATAAGAGCTGCTAGCTGTTGTTGACATTTTTTAGGCATTCCCAGAGAGATAGGGCTCCTACCAGCAGGTCACTGACTCCTTCAGCTTCTCTATTATCTAAGCAGCTAAATAACTCTAACAGAAGATAGATACGCGTATACATATATCGGTTTAAGTGTAACCAAGTATTTCTGCTATCAGACATGCTTTACATTGATGTACCTGGAGTCTTTGTGACAGGGAAACTAATGAAGGGAGGGTCTGTAGGAGTGTTGACTGTCGTGGTGGGGATTGAAGGAACTGTTTTTTCCTGCTTTGGTGGAGAAGCACTTTGGTCCCTTTGAACATCGTTGGTCATTTCGTTGGCTTCAGAGCTGTAATTAGGATGCACATTAGACTGGCTTTTTGGTGGTTCAGTCGCCACCTGTCCAAACCAAAGCACAAAAACAGCACACCATTCTCAGTTCCTGTTCCTGTGTTCCTACATTTGTAACATGCAGACCAGTTTTTGTCCTACCAGAGAGGCCTGGGTGGAGTCCCTGCACTGGCACTGCTTCTCCAGACGAGCAATAAACTGGTTCTGGGAGCTCATCATGGAGGTGAGGGTTCCATATTTCTTCTCCAGCTCTCTGTAGTTACTGGAAACCTGCAGCGCCTGAGACATTCCACCACAGTTTGATGACGATTAGGATAAGATGTAGCTTTGCTGTGACATGACTCAAACATGAACAAGAACTGCAGCCCTCTGCTCACCTGTGTTGTAGCATTTAGCAGGAGGTTCTCCACCCTTCGCTGCTCCACAGCCTGGTCTTTCTTGTGTATGACTTCATGCAGCAGCTGGGCATAGAGCTGGGCAATGCGAGAATTCATGTTGCTGCTCTCTTTGCGCAGGGCTCTTACCTCCATTGCAAGGGACCCCTCCTGCTCCAGTTGGCTCCGAAGCTTCTCCAGCTGTTCCTGCTGCCGTGTGAGCTCCACCCGCAGCGCTGCCACCTCCGAGTGGTTGGCAGAAGCAGACTGCGTGTTCAAACACAGCGCACCGGTCAGTTTTTGCTGTGGAACAATGAAGGTGTAGGAGCAACGTCCTCCTTTAGTATCTGAGGATCGTGATGAACGCTTCTGAGTGTTCTCGCCATGGCCCCCCTCTTTCCGTCCTCCAGCTTCTGCTATGTCCACACAGAGCGTTAAGAATAGAGTCAGACCTATTGTCAGTGTCTTCTCCATGAATCTGTTAAACTTCTCAGGACGCACTGGTGGTGGAAGAGAGGACATGATTAGAATCACCACAGCAATGCCAACACATAAAGAAAAACAAAAATGAATCAACACAGACACACTTTGATACAAACACATGAACTTTGTATTGAGTGAAACTTTGTGCTGTGGGTCTTGACTAGTTCCCCAGATGTTTCCTTGCAAAGTGAAAATACACACTTTTTCCCATGGCTGGAATTTATTAGCAGGTCAACACTGAAGGGACAACAGTCAACATCAACCAGCCAGAATCAACACACCTCCATCTCGCGGTCAACAGAGAGTTAGCTCCACGTTCAACCACAACAACCACGGTCAACACCATAAACACATGAATCCACATAGGTCAATATTGACATCTGACACAAAAATATCCTGCAGGCCTGGAACAATTTCCAGGCAGAACAGATGACCAGTATATCTTATAATGATTTAAAGAGCTAATTATTAATTTGTCCAAGTCTAATTTAGGAGGCTATAACCAGTTTATATACGTGTAATTCTACGTTAAAGTGGATTATACTGACATAGCATAGAGGCCCTTCACAGCTCAGAACTTACCGTAGCAGCTGAAAAGGGTTTAGGATGTCTTTGTTCTGCTCCAGTGTATAGCTGCAGCTCCCAGGATGCACAGATGTAAAATGAAGACTAACGCATCTTAAAAAATCACATATTCAAGTCACATAGGCGAGCTCTTTTCTTCCAAACTAAAAGTCTGTTGAAGTGAAGATGAAGGCCGAGGAATTTGGGTCACACAAAAAAAAAAGGCAATGAGAAGACACGCCAGTCAGCAGCTAAACTACCTCTTCTTCTCCCGAGGTCCTGTCTCAGGGTCTCTGAAGAAGGAGACAACTAATTACAAACTATCCAAATGACGGCACCTCCCAGTACTTTAACTGGGAGCTCAGTGCAGGAATCCTGGGATGTCTCCTCCCTCTGCCATCAACCTGCTACCCTGCCACTTAGAAGGAACTCCGTGTGGTAGTGTTTGAATGCTCAAGAGCTGATTATTTTCATTATCAATTAACATGTTAATAATTTTCTTGATTTACTGATTGATTGTTTAATTTAAAAAATAATGGAAAATGCCTAGGAGTCTAAGTTGGTGTCTTCAAATATCTTCTTTTGTCTGATCAACAGTCCAAAAATATCCAACGCTATACAATTTACTATTATATACGACAAAGAAAAACATCAAAATATCACATTTGAGCAGCTAGAAACAGCAAATGTTGAACTTTTCTACTCAACAAAACAACTATCAAAATATTTGACGATTCATTTTCTGATGTTCAACTAATCAATTAAACTACACTGCATCCCCACTGAAACATACATTTGCTTCGGTGAAAAAAATATGCAGCAAAATAGTGTTTCTTTGGGCATTGTGGTCCCTTTCAGAGTTTTATATTATACAAGATGCACCTCAGAAGTGGCACGACTTGGATTCTGTACTGTGAGGTCAGATTTCTGTGAGGGCACAGCTCATAAAACAGCATTCAAGGAAGTGTTTTCCAGAGCTACAGTTATATTTTTCATTTATGTCAACTTACTTGTTTTATGTGGACCAATGGAGGATAAATAATATGCACAAAACAACAAAGAAAACAGCTAAATACATAAGTGATTAACTTACACACTGTAGTTACTTACTGTGTTAAGTAATGACCAACAACTGGTGGGAACTGTGACCACATGCAGGATTGCAGAAGTCTTTTACCCAGTGTGATCAAGCTGTTCACTGGTTACTGTTATTATCATTTGGAAATATCAGTCAGGGGGATTTTGTGACTTCCTGGAATGTGGTTAGGGATGAAGAAATTGAGCGTACCAGAGTGTAATTACATCCACGTAGGTTTGCCGCCATCTAGTGGTCACGATGAGAAACTGGAAAATGCAGCTATTACTTCGAAACAGGACAAAGACATAAATCGGAATCACTTTATTGGCCAGGTATGTGCACACATACAAAGAATTTGAATCCGGTTTTACGTTGCTTTTAATATACAAACACAGACTAAGCGTAAATTAACATAAATAAACAGGACAACAAGCTCAACAAAACAGATAAACTATTACGTAGAGTTATACATATATATAAACAAAAACAATAATATTTGTAGCGGTAATGCAGAGTGCAAAGGATGCGGAAATATATATTTTACATGCAGGTTTCTTTATGTACATGATGTAGGTGGATATGACAGTATATACAGTATAAGAATGTACAGCTAGATATAGATATATTTGAATTGAATTCCAACAATGGATAAATAATAGTTTACAGGTTCAGCGGATGTTACAGTGTTATTGTACAGATAACATTCATTACGAATGGTCTCATTAATAAGAATATAAAGCAATAAAAATAAAAACATTACAGGTTAATGGGTTTTTCGCAGCTTCTGAAAGCTATTTTATTATTAGGGGGAGGCGGTTCCAGGGGGTGGGAGCCACAACTGCAAAGGCTAAAAATGTTAATGTATTATATCAAATAGTTATATTACCATATGTGTATGTATGTATTTTACTGTGGCGAGAAAACTATTATGATTATTTCAGATGAGTTCCTTTGCGATTGCTTCACTTTGGTCACTTTCTTTTGAAGGCACTTGGCGGAAGTGGTGAACTGCGCTGATGAAGAAAGTCTATTTGTAAACTCTAACTGCGATCAGTGGAGAATAGTTAACATGGTGGTTTTATTTAGCGCTGCAGTTCCCAACTGTGGCCAGTGGAGGGCAGTGGACGGATTGTAAATACACAGGAGAGTTTTGGTTTAAACAGTCTTTTTTTTTTTAATTCTAATATAAGTGTAGTAGTATTAATTACAGGAGTATTTGCAACAAACCGATGTTAATACAGTTATAACAAATACTGCTGCTACTACAACTATGACCTTTTCATATATATCAATTAAATCTTTGTGCTTTCAGTAAAGGGATTATTTCACCTCACGTTAAAAAAAACAAAAAAAACAACAACGTGAGATTAACAAATAAACAATCCTCAGTCTACCTGGGAGCATTGTTATAATTAAATGTGACTTTTACAAACATACATTACACTCAGTGAGTGAGCAGGCTGCACACGGAACTACTGTTGCTGGGAACTATATTACCAGACACGTGAGCGACACGGACACGTTAGCTTGTGACTCACAGTGGTAGTGGAGCCATGTGGAAGGTGTCGCGTTAACGTTGCAGTAGAGTTGTTTAACCTGTTGAAGATTTAACTTTAACGGCGCAATGGACGGGTTTTTGGTTTGTTTTGTTTTTTTTACCGACAGCACAAATAAAGTGTAGCAACAATTAAAGTGAATGTGTTGATTCATCCGCGTTACAACCCGCTGAATAATGGGGAAATCTAAGGTAAGTAACGGCCTGTGCTAGCAGGTTAGCCTTACGAGAACTTAACAATATTATATAATTACTGTTCTTTATTAGGATTAACTCAGATACCTGTAGTTTAACTGCAGGTGGCGGCTGACGTGTGATAATGTTAATGTGATTTGGTAAAATCTGGTCATTTTATCTGATGTGTAAGATTTGATAGCAATAAGCTTTAATCGTAATTCAAAGCAAAAAAATAAATAAAAATCTGTTAAATGTCACTTAAATATTGTTTCATGATAACTAATGTGTGGATATTTTGCTTGCAGACCAAGAACCAGAAGAAATCCCGAGCAACAGCCAACCATGTGGCCGAGGAGACGTACGGAGCTGTCCCCCACTCCTTCGTCTTCCATCGGGGTCAGATTGGGAAAAACGTGGGTCAGCTCATCCTGGACGTGCGGAGGGTCATGGAGCCATTCACCGCAGAGTCCCTGAAGGTCCGTCTTTAAAACTACACCATAGATGTCAAAGCTACTGCTGAATGAGGCGGCCATGTGTTAACTCCTTTTTGTTGCTTTAAAGGGCATTACGTGTGTGAATTTCCCCTTGGGGATGAATAAAGTGTCTATCTATGAATCTAGATCTACGGTCAATGTGGGCTTTACTTTAAGTTTGGAGCAAAATCTTGAGATTTGCCTGATTAAAACCATCTTTGCCGTATCATGCTTTTCCTCACTAACTTTGCTTGAAACTGCCTTTTTGTACAGATTAGGAAAAAGAACGTGCTGAAAGACTTTGTGGCCATCGCGGGACCACTGGGAGTGACGCACTTCATGATCTTCAGTAAGACCCCCAGCAGTCTCAACATGGTAGGATCAGATCACATTATTAAGCAAACAGGTCCTGGGGGCTGGAAGGTCCCATTCCCCCAACAACACATTTCTTGTGCTTTCAGAGACTTGCTCGACTTCCCAAAGGTCCCATGCTTCATTTCAGAGTGCTCAAGGTAAATATATGAACTTAGAAATAAAACACTAGCACAATAGATTAATGGGCTCAGATGATGAGAGTTTAATATTTGACTGTTAGTGATGTTTTCAAAGTAAACGCACTGATGAGCCCAAACTGCCACGGTTGTTATTATTACTCTTATTTTGTTTTTTCCCCACATTTATACTGGCTCTTGCTCTGTTTTTTCCCACAGTACTCTCTGGTCAAAGATGTGGTCTCATCCCTGAAGAAGCACCGGATGCACGAGCAGCAGTTCACACACCATCCACTACTCATCCTCAATAATTTTGGAACTGATGGCATGCATGTCAAACTCATGGCCACCATGTTTCAAAACATGTTTCCTTCCATTAATGTGCACAAGGTAGGTTTGTCTGGTAAAACTGTCGCTGTTATCACTTTGGTTGACTCAAGATTTAAAGCCTTGTTGGCATGATGACAGTATAGTCTTCTGAGATTACCTTTGAAGATTTCTAAAAAGTAAACGCTTTCTGATTTCCGAATCTTTGAGTCATTCTGCGCTGTAAAAGTTAAACACTGATTTCTGGCAAAAATATGTAAAGATATTGTTGTTTTCCAGGTAAACCTAAACAACATCAAGAGGTGTGTGCTGCTGAATTACAACCCGGCGACCCAGGAAATAGAATTTCGACATTAGTAAGTAAATGTGTTTGCAAGTGTGTATTAAGTGGTTGGTAAAGTACAGAGATGTAGGGCTGGGTGCTGAACCAAATCAGATTAACTCAAATATACAGTTTTGCCAGATGTGTGAATAAAAACTGCGATTTTTATCTTTTAACACAGTCCTGAAAGAAGTGTTGTTGTTATTCAGTTGTTAGAACTGTCAGTATTAAGTGTTACATTCAGACCACATCACCCCGCCCTACACAAGTGTAGTTTTCAGTTAACCAGCAATGGTTTGGCTCAGATGATGACAGATTGTGAATTGACTGTTCAGTGATGTATGTTCAAAGTAAACGCACTGATGAGCCGCCACACAATAACCTGATCCTTACTATGTATTAGTTTTTTTTTTAAATATCACACTGACCCACGCAATCGTGTTCTCAACCTGCAGCAGCCTGAAGGTCGTCCCCGTGGGCATGAGCCGCGGAGTGAAGAAGCTGATGCAGGAGAGGTTCCCCAACATGAGCAAGTTTGAGGATATCAGTGAGCTGCTGATGAAGTAAGGTTCTTGTGAAGGTACAATTCTTTTAGTCCAGAGACCCAAGAGGAGCCGCCTTGTTTGTAGGCAGTCTGTGGCTGTAGCATCTGATGAACTACTTTGTGCTCCTCAGGGGGGCGAACCTTTCAGAAAGCGAAGCAGAACAAGATGGCGAGCACAACATCACGGAACTGCCGCAGGTCTACTCCGGCCGAGGCAACATGGCGTCCCAACAGAGCGCTGTCCGTCTGACTGAGGTGAGCGCTCTGAAGAAGTCTAACTCCTGCAAACAATGTGACGATGCTTGGACGGCACCTGAATTGTTGCTCTGTGTTGTCTTCAGATTGGGCCTCGCATGACTCTGCAGCTGCTGAAAATACAAGAAGGAATGGGAGAGGGGAATATCATTTATCACTCAATCAGTGAGTGCACGTTTGTCCTTATTTCTTTTCTTTCTGCTTGATATATATTCTGGTGTACATGATGAAGAAAAACAGTATGAATTCTATGATTTCTCTATAAAAGTAAACGCTTACTGATACATCAAAAGATGACTCTGCTTTTCATGTAGGCCTGGTACAGATTGTCTTTTTAATGAGAAATTGTTATATACTCCGTTTGCCAGTCTCCAAGACGGAGGAGGAGATCCAGGAGATCCTGAACAGGAAGGAGGCCCAGCTGAAAGACAAAGAGGGTCGCCGGAAAAAACAGGAGCAGAATGTTGCTCAGAAGAAAGAGCAACGAGAAGAGAACAAGTAATTTGGCCTTACAGATGATTTGACCCCTCTTAAATATCCCTTTTTCTTTCTTTTTGGATGAAGTGTAAAAAAATGTTTGCCCCTCCTGTCTTTGCAGAAAAAGGAGCCTGGAGGGCATTAAGAGGAAACATGCCGAGGCTGAAGAGGACAGCGAGGTGGAGGATCCTGGGATGCAGGACGACCAAAGACCTGTTGTTGAATCTGATGATGAGGTGGAGTACTACAGACAGGCTGTAGGAGAGGAGCCAGATGAAGGTGAATGTAACTAGCGTGCTATAAACCATTATCTCTTGGTTCTAGTTTTGGATGTAGTTATTGACAAAGACATTTTTTTTCTTTTTTCCCTGCAGACATGTTCCCTAGTACCAAGAAGAGGAAGCTGGCCCCTGGTAAACAACCATGGAGAGACAGAGATTCCAAATCACCAAGGAGAGATGGTCCAGGAGGATCGCAGCACAGAGACAAAGCAGGAAAAGGCTGGAAGAACTCCAGGGACGGGGACAAACCATTCGGAAAGAAAATGAAGCCGGGAGGAAAGACATTCGGCGGCAAAAAATATGGTGACGGTGATAAGAAATTTGGTGGGAAGAAGAAATTTGAGGGGAATAAAACCTTTGGTGGAAAGAGTAATAAGGACAAATCGTTCAGATCTAAAGGTCAGAAACCCAAGCCGGGCTTTAAGAAGAAAGGCGCAGGAGGCTTTAAACAGAGGAAGGGAAAAGGCTGAAAACTCTGCCTCTTCTTTCTGGACTTTGGACATTGAATGTGTTTATTGTGCTGGAGCAGCAGATGGCAGCAAGCATCCATTTGCCATCAATGCCTCAGTCTGTGCAGTGAGTTATGGTTGCCTGTGAGACTGTTGATTGCTGAAACTCAGCAAGACAAAAGTAAACAAATGTGCTATATTTTCACAATGTATGATTAATATTGAATATGTACTTGTTCAATAAATGGTTTAAAAAATGTCTAGTGAATTATTTTATTGTCAGTTTTGCCTCTTTCTTGGGATTTCATAAGATAAGATGTACCTTTTAATGATCTCCATTAGGAGAAATGGATTCTTCAAATGGATTCTAACTAGAATGTCAAGTCATTTTAAAATAAAATTATTTTATTTCCCAAGCTGATACAGACGTAAAATGAAGGAACTTATTCCCCTGGAAGCTTAAGAATGTGCCGGCAGGTACGATTGTCACTTTACTGAAACTCTGAGAGCTTCTCAGCCCCAAGAAGAAGAATTGAACCGCACCCATTAATTTTTACTTTCTGAGGTTGCCGAGCTGTTCTGCGCCGATTTCTCGTAAGTAGCGACAATCAATATCTTCAATCAGTCAATCGTTAGATTAGATTGCAGAAAGAAAATGGCAAATGAGATACATACAAATAGTGGGTTTCTATCTTGTATAATGATTAAAACGCTCTGTTTAGGCTGTAGCCTGTTTAGACTAGCTATGCTGTTACTATGAAGCATTTTTTTCCGTTGATTTTACTTAAATATGATGCACAGTAGTGGTCATCTGCGAAAATGACAGCCAAAATTATTAGCTATAACAAAGGCCCAACATTAAAATAATTTAATCTTAACGAAAAAAGGATTTAATTTAGCTTATCTTTATCACTTTTATGCTCCCGTCAAAATATATTTAAAAAACCAGTAGGTGGCGCTATCACTATGTATGAATATTCCCATGTAGACATGTTCACGGCTGGACTCTTATCAAACACGTGAAGTTTCATTGAGATTGGACCACGTAAACTGAAGTTATGAGGACGTGTTCAGGGCGAGACTGTTACAGAATATATGAAGTTTATTGGACATTGCACACTGAAGTTATGAGTGTTGTTTAATGGCAAATTGGCTGAATTCGACAAGTCGTCACTGGCACGCAGTTTGACGTACAGTCACAAATAGCTCAACTTTTCATCTAGTTTGTATGACCACAGAATTCAAAATGGCCAACTTTGACGGCACATCTAGGGTGGCCATTCGTCCGGCTTTTAAACGCCCTGTCCGGCTGCAGGCGCAGCCTTAAGCCTGAAACTCATTTGTCCTCCTTTTGAGAAAATAACTAAAAAGGTCGCATTTTGACACATTACCTCATTACTTTAATACTTATTGGCTAAAAATGTGTGTCAAAATAAGTAATTTCATTGGTTACATTTTCCTGTCATGACCTATCAACACATGGCTAATTTTAATATTCAAATGAGCCATGTGTTGATTCATCACCAAGCTCTCAGCCAGGGAACATAACATGAGCTAATGTAGGTTGTTGGACTGAAATTCTGAAAATGCTCATACTCATATGTATAGGCAAAGCCTATCCATCTAACACAGAAGGTGCTGCATTTTGTACCCTTTATCTATCCAGATAAAAACATTAAGAACAGTTTCTATATGATGTTTATTAGACCTATGTAATCTGAATTGGAAGGGCATGTTGTCAGGAGCTGTATCTTGTATATTTATTATTAGCTATGTGGTATGTGAATGCACCTTTTATGTAATCTGGTGAAAAAACATTAAAATTTAAAACCGGATCATACCAAACAAATATCTGCTTGCGTGTTCCCGTGTATGCAAAGTGTCCTCCTTTTTGATATGAAGGAAATGGCCACCCTAGGCACACCAGGGACACGCCCTTTAACGTACAGTCACAAAAAGCATGGCACAATTTTGAAGCAGATCCGATACATTCCCTAGGAGGGGTTCCTTCAAATACAGGGCAAAATTTACAGTTACACGTGCCTACCAAGTTTCATACATATTGGTGAAACGTGGCACCGGGGCTGCTTTGTTGAAATACTGTAGGGGGCGCTAAAAACACGACAAACACGGTTTTTGGTATGTGAGCTACAGACACCACTCTACACGTGTCCTCTGAATTTCATATTCATAACTATTATGGTCTCCAGAGTGATTTACCCTGCCACCAGAGCGCTGATTTCTGATTTTTGATTTTTGATTTTTTCTCCTTTTTAAGTGAGCCTCAGGGAGCCATGGGCAATCATTTTACCAAGTTTCGTTTTAATTTTACCGATGCGGAGATATAAACTTCTTAATTTTAAAGAGCGCCACCTTGAGGCTTTGGCCTGAAATTGTGCACGATGCCTAATGGAGACATAAGGAACTATTGACCCAAGGTTGGTGTCAATCGGACATACCAATGTGGAGAAATGCCCCATTCCTTTTTTGACAAAAAATCAACAGGAAGTGCTAATTTTATAACGTGCTTATTTTTTGAAATATCAAAATACCTTAAATTACTTTTTTTGCTAGGACGGTCTCCAGATGCTACGTGCAAATTTCCGTGCGAATCGGCATGGATGGAACACGAAAACATAGTTTTTGGACCTTTTGCACTCTAGCGGGGAAAAAAATAGGCAGAAGTGGGCGTGGCTTATATAGGGAGGTTCAGCTCCATTCACCGAACGCGTGGACATAAGGTTTTTGAATGTGAGACAAACGATACGGGAGTTATTAGCCTATCAAACTTTGCTTAAATGTAGCGCCACCTAGTGGCCTTCCTAGTGGCCGACCTGAAAGCGAACATGGAATGTTAAAGCTTTCACCAGGCCTGACAAATTTGCCAAATAAAATTCACGCTAAGTATATGTTCAGGGGGTCAAAGATGCAGTCAACGTTCTGAATAATAATAATAATAAACATACCAAAAAACAATAGGGACCTTCCAGTTCATACTGGCTTGGTCCCTAATAGGATAAAGCCTGAGAGTCAGAGCACTGCTGGCCTGCGTGCTGTGAACTGACTTGGTGATCAGCTGCGGTGGCTCACCACTGTGCTGATATGATCAGTGGAAGATGAACTTGCTTAAATAATGATTTAATCTGCTGATTCAACGCTGATTTGGGCTATTTATTGCTAATTGATTTTGCAAAAGCATTGCTGTCATCAGGGGTTGTGCGTCTTCCAATTGCGAAATGCGTGCAGAGAGTATGGGGAAGTGACTTGAAGCTTGGTGTCAGATAACTGTGTTGGGGTGGTTTGTCACGCTTTATTTACAGACATCACAGAGGAAATGGAAAGTCAGGTTACAAACGACCTCACACCAGCAGTGTGCAAGTTTCCTTTCTGGTAAGTGGAGGTTTATTTAAATTTCTTATTAAATGAAGTAACATTTTACATTGTATTATGTGTTTGTTTTGTTTGATTACTGCTCCCTCTGAGTTCCTTGGAGAAATCAAGATATGAACTGTACTTAAACTTGTGTCAAACTTAAAGAGACTTTTATTCAAATGATGGAATTTAATAAATTAGCGTGCTTCACTTACAGATATTGGAGAATTACAAACTGTGGGAAAGCAGCTCGATAACAAACTACGCAGAAATCAAGATGCAGCACGATTTCGCTCACTGTGAGAGTTTTCAAATGTCCCTGCTGCCCTCAGTGTATGGGATTGAGTTCATCATAGCCTTGGTCGGAAACCTGTTTGCCCTGTGGCTGCTGCTGGTCAAAGAGAGAAGGAACTGGCACACTGGTGTCGTCCTGTCGTGTAACCTGGCAATCAGTGACCTGCTGTATGTCCTGACCCTGCCTTTGCTGATCGTCTACTACTCACAGAAGAAAAACTGGATGTTTGGTGATGCTGTGTGTAAAATTGAGAGGTTCCTTTTCACCTGCAACCTATATGTGAGCATCTTCTTCATCATGGCGATAAGTGTGAACAGATGCGTGGCCCTCGTCTGTCCCTTTTTTACCCGATCCTATGTAGAGCCTATCCATGCCAAGGTCATCAGTGTCATCATCTGGATCATAGTAGGAGTCATTTCCTGCCCTGTGTTGAAATATGCATCTGTTTGCAAAAATGCGCACAATAACAATACTCAGTGTGTGTCCGTCTGTAAGGACCAAGGGGATGAAAACCCTCACTTCACCTACAACATTTTTCTTGCTGTGTTTGGGTGTCTGGTTCCCTTCTTGGTTACTTTCACTTCTTACTGCGTTGTGATTCGAGTGGTGTGTCAAAATGTCAGTGTAACCACACTGGAGAAACGTAAGGTAGCTCTATTGGTCACATCAGTGCTGGTTTTGTATGCTATTTCCTTTGTGCCTTACCATGTCTTTCAGATCTATCACTTGTATCTGAAGATCAGTAACAAGTATGTCTGTTGGGCCTTCGAAATGTACCAAGTGTCCAAGGGACTGGCAACTCTGAACATGTGTATCCATCCAATCCTTTATGTGGCTGTGTTTGACAGTATAAGAGTGGCTTGTTGTGGGGAGAGCCCAGAGGACAACAACAGAAGAGAGATGAGGAAGTAGAGCTGCTCTTTGGCTGCTTTTTCTGAGTAAATCATTTTTTTATGCTGTAAAACTTATACACAGAATTTACACAAGAGCTCTTGCACTTATTTCCTATTTTTGTTATTTCTAAAAGTCATTGTTCTACTAACTTTGAAACATAACCATCTGTAATAAAGATGTATTTGTTGCTGTAATGTGACTAATTTTAACTTCCTTTTTGCACCATATCAGGAAGAAAAGTAACAATGAAAAAGTGTTATTTTATATCCACTCGCCGTGTTTTGATTATGATGCAAAATCCAGACCTGCATAATCACATAACAGTGAGGATTTTGTCTATAACAGCAAAAACATACTCATATTTAACAAGGCACAATGAAATAAAATCAAAGCAGTACCAGTAGAATCAGTTTAATATAAGGATTAAAACAGATTATCTCTGAGGAAGTGTAAAACACTGTTGATGACACAGAGTGAGTTGACTTGTGACTTCCTTAGTGTGTACATGAGCAGTTCTCGGACAACAAAAAAACATAAATTAGAGAAAGGTAACTAAAAACTATTTTGTGCAGCAGAAATAGTTTTTTTTATATACCTCTGAAAAGTAAAGTGTGGTTTGAAACCTGTAAACCTTTTCTCAGTTTTTTTTATTTTTATTTTTACCAATTACCATACATGCCGACTCTGTCACTTCATCACTCCACCATACAACATATTTACCCTAAATTAAAGCGAGAATAGCATATATTATACATTACTTTTACTCTAGCATCAGTAAAACTAAGTTTAAAAGAACATGACTCTTATTGTGAAGCGAAAAGTTGAAGAAACGTGGTGCTTTTATTTAGAAGTTAAAGTCCCGGAAGTGCGTGTAGTGGCGCTTCGGCTCCGCTCGTACAGTTCCGCTCTTTGCAGTCCCGAAGCTAAGCTAGCGGAGAGGATGCCGTCGATTGAATACGACGAGTGAGTGTTACAATACACATTTAATAGTTTCTGCTTGTTTATGGGGGGGGGTCTTCTATCAATCTAATATTGCATATCAATCTCTCCCCCTCCAGCTCCAAGCCCAGTTGGGCAGACCAGGTCGAGGAAGAAGGAGATGAAGGTAAAAAGCTGGCTACGTAGTTAGCTAATGCTAGCATGTCTCTTGTGGTCGTTTTCTCCGAGCAGGCTGAGCGGCTTCCACTTCCACGTGGTTGCTGGGCGTAATAGCCAAGTAAAAATAGAAATATACACACCTGTGAGGCTTTGGGTATATACTCCGTTAAAGAATGGCGTGAGACGTTTGAGTGATCGGCATTAACTGACGATGTATTGATGAATATAAGTATATGTTCCCGACAGTGACGTAGGCAGTGTCATTCACTGGGAACGCTGAGGGAGCTAACAGTTAGCAACCTTAGCCTTAGCTAGTCGACTGTGTCACTGGCTTTAGATACACTTAAACATAATATGTGGTTATAACTGCAATGCGCCACTGTGTTGGACCTTTTAAATAACGTTACTGTGAACTGGAGATGAGACATTTTGGGGCTGCTCCATTGACCGTGTTGACAGTATACAGAGTATAGAGTAGTGATGTGTTCAGGGACAAATTACTGTTATTTCTTCTGTCGTTATTAGTATCATGAAAAGACCCATTAAGTGTTATCCCAGTCACCATGTTTTTTTAAGGCCATCTGAAGAACAGTCCCTGAAGCTGTTTGTTACATCGGATCAAAAGCATCCAATATGTTTGTCAACTTGTCTGAATATTCTTTTGTCAGGCACACTACCATCCCCCAAGGAAACCATCAAAGGAAATATAAAAACCATCACAGAATACAAGATAGATGAAGATGGAAAGAAGTTCAAGGTAATTTGAGCTTTATTGAGCTATATGTTGGATCTGTTAATATTGTTCACAGTGCGGGTTTGTATATGGCTGCATTTCATCTCGTCATCCTCACAGCGTCTCCTACACAGGGTCAGAACTTATTATTTAGTGTACATTTTCCTGTGCATTTATCAGTTAATGTTCCATCAGGACTATCGTAGTAAATGTCATTAAACATCGTGCTGGTATATTTTTCTCCTAAACACATTATCAAACTACAAACCTTTTGCCATTTGGCTCGTCAAACTACAAAACAATAAATGTAGTAATTCATTGATCTGTGTATCATTAGATCTCTGCCACTCTTGAAATTCAATTATTTATTGATGACCTTAACTATTAAAAAAACCTTTGAATAGACTGTATGCTGAATGGCATCTTTACATATTAATTAGTAACACATTAGTTTGTAAGGGAATTGATTTTGACTACATTGAGTAAAACAGTTTGCTTCCTTTTTTGTCTTCTAGATTGTGCGGACCTTCAAGATCGAGACAAGGAAAGCCTCAAAAGCTGTTGCCAGAAGAAAGGTCTGCTTTTAAATAGATTTTCATAGCTGCATTCACTTTGAAATGATGCAAGGCTTTGGGTAAAGTCAGGTGTCACATATTGGATCGATCTCTCATTTCAGAACTGGAAGAAATTTGGGAACTCTGAGTTTGACGCACCAGGTCCTAATGTTGCCACCACCACAGTCAGTGACGACGTCTTCATGACTTTCATTTCCAGCAAAGAGGTAAACATCCATTGTGAGCTTCAAGTTTTTTTTGTGCTGCTGCTGCTCACTGATGTGTAGTCATCCACATAATTCATAGAAACATGCTTTAACTTTGATATTGGTTTGTAATTTACTCCATTTAGCCTTTGACTGAGTACCTCATCTTACCTCTTGCAGGACTTGAACGCCCAAGACCAGGATGAGGATCCCATGAACAAACTGAAGGGACAGAAGATTGTGTCTTGTCGTATTTGCAAAGGCGACCATTGGACCACCCGCTGTCCGTACAAGGACACCCTGGGACCCATGCAGAAGGAGCTGGCTGAACAGCTTGGGCTTTCCACTGCAGACAAGGAGAAGCCTGCCGGCTCTGGTACCATTAGCACTCTATTTACATCATCAGATTTTGATTTGTTTTTCATGATCCACTGTAGGGATGTCACAATACCAGAAATGTAGTTGTCAATGTCAATACCGGTGAAATTCCACAGTTCTCAATAACAATTTGATACCGCGGTAAAATGTCCCCATTATTTATATATTATATAATATTATAAATAACTGATAAACAAAGTAGGCTATAACATAGCCTAACAAACTCTGTAATCATGTCTGGATAGATTGGATAGTTTCTCTCTCCCTTTAAAAGTGTCCTGCAGAGTTTGTTGCTTCAGTGCAGCCAGGACCAACCTGCGTTACCAGAATTAACTATATCCTGCTGAAAGTTCATTTTCTTCGCCTGTACATCTTTTGCACGGATTATATTAATAAATCGCTCGTATTTGCTTTTTGTTCGCGGGGCTATTGTGGGGCAGCTCTCCGTCTCGCCTCTGACACATCCTACACATACATACACACACACACACACACACACACACACACACACACACACTGACACACAGACACAGCAACAGCAACACAGACGGAGCATGTTGGTATCAACTTGGTACCCAGGTATTGGTTCTTGTGTCATCTCTAATCCACTGTTAGACTTATTGGGGTGTCTGTTCCTAAAGTTCTGATTGTTGTGGCCTGCTTTTTCTTCTCTTTCACCAGCGGAACCCGAGCCTGCACAGCCTGCGCAGAGCAAGACTGGGAAGTATGTGCCACCGAGCCTGAGGGATGGAGGGACGAGGAGGGGGGAGTCCATGCAGCCCAACCGCAGAGGTGGGTGTAAGTTACAAAACCTTTTTTACTTTACACTCATTACATCAATCATTGTTCAGCTCCAGCTTCAGAGCATTGCTCGGTATTAACAGTATGTTTGCACCTTACAGCTGATGACAACGCCACTATTCGTGTGACCAATCTGTCTGAGGACACCCGTGAGACGGACTTGCAGGAGCTCTTCAGACCATTTGGCTCCATCTCGAGGATCTATCTGGCCAAGGACAAGAACACTGGGCAGTCAAAGGTCAGTGCTCCTCTTAAGAATACAAAGACCTGCAACTTTTAATGTTTTGGACATTAAAAAAAACAATCAAAGGAAAGGAGGAAGCCAAGAAGATATAATTTGTAATTCTCATCAGTGTAGATCATTAAGTGACTGTAGTGTTTTTATCCTCAGCTTCTTTTTGCATCCATTAAACAAAATATGCACTTTAAAATGAATGACTGACTATTGCTGCCAAGAATTTAAGAACAATTGGCAATGACCAGAAGCAGAGCATGCTCTCATCCATCAACTACTTACCTGTGTTTCCTGCAGGGATTTGCCTTCATCAGTTTCCACCGTCGGGAGGATGCAGCCAGAGCCATCGCAGGAGTGTCAGGATTTGGATATGATCATCTTATTCTCAATGTTGAATGGGCCAAGTAAGTTATTGTCACTTTTAAAGCATTTAAAGCATGTTATTTGTTCTTGCTGCTAACCTTATTAAATATTTTTTTACAGACCTTCAAACAACTAAGGAATCTATCAGAATATATCTGAGGAAGATGCCAGATTTTATTGCTGTGGTAAAATATGGCTGTTTACCTAAAATAAAGAAAATCAATGTTGTTACAATTTCCTTGTCATTGTCTTCCTTGTTTGTAGGCGTCATGAATGAAAAGTATGTGATGGTTTATATTTTGTGGTATTTGCTATTGTGTTTGATATATTTTCAGTATTTTGTTTATTTTTGTGACTGAGGTGATTATTGGGATTTCGGTCACATGGATAAGGACTGTGACAGTGATGTAGAGCAGTGGTTCTAACCCGGGGGTCGCCAAAGGATCACAGAGGGTTGCAAGGCCTTTTAGATTTTAAACTAAATTATTTTATTTTTTATTTTATAAATTTGGATTATTTAAGATTTAAAGCACACGCTATATGCACACAGCCTTCACTCTCTAGTAAACAGCCTCGCCTTGCATTAGAAAAGTTCAACCAACCAAAGTGCTACTAGAACAATAAGAAGAAAACACTGAATTTGTTAAAAATAGCGTGTGTGTAAAAAGTTGCTTAAAATATCAGGAAAACTAATCTCTGCTTAAAATAAATCCAAAATGCTTGGTTGCACATGGTCAGGGCTCATCAGTCTATGCAAAGCCAGAAAAGGGGTCCCCTGAGGCAGAAGGTTGGGAACCACTGATGTAGAGCACCTGTATGTGTGGGTGAGCGTGGTCACTGGATTTCATCTTGACTGCCATTTTCAGTTTAATGGCTGATTAATAGCTGATTAATGAGTTAATGCAGGTATTAGGTTTAGTGTTCTTTAATTAAACATTTCTTTTGTTTCAGGGATTTCTTTTAATCAGCACATCAGAAAAATCAAGCCCGACCTCAGTCTCTTAGCTTTTTCTTTAAGTGGCTACATTGTAGATTGCCTAGCCTTTACATTTCTAGGCAACTTTTGTTGACACTTTTATTGGAAGTATACAGGTCTTTGGCTTGGAAGACTGAATGCCAACAGACAAATCACCAGCCTAAAACATTCAAAATAAAAATATTAGCAACCAAATACCCATTTACAGCATTGCCAGACTCAAGTATTTATGATTGGTAAAATAAATCTAGTCATATCCGTAGATAATACAGCAATTGTTTTCCCACATTAGCATAGTTTAGTTAGAGTGAATCCAATCAATACAGCTGGATTTAAAACAAAATTAATAAACCTTTAATGCAATATTACCGGTTTACTTCCTTCCTTAACTATAGCGTGTTCATTTCAATACACTAAAGTCACAAATAATCAATTTCATAAGAGCTTTATTTGAAACATTACACATATAAAAACTACATACAATTTATCCCACATTGGGTAAACATTTCCCAACAACATGATTAAAAGCACATTTAAAACCAAGAACATGGAATGGCACTGCACATGAATGTCCATGGTGGCCACTTCGTGACACAGTTGAAAGCCAGCTTATTTAAAAAGGAATGATTGCCCAACACGTCAGCATCGGGATTTGTGGAACAGATTCTTGCTGGGAAAGTAACCGGGGACTAATCAGAGACCTCCGTCTTCTCTTGTTTGACATTCTCTTTCTTCATTCTTCCCATGACACACTTCTTAATCTCCAGGCCAATGGCCCTGGAGAGTGGAGGAGGCACAGCATTTCCAACCTGGTAGAAACAGAAGCAGCAGTTACATGATCAGTGATAGCATGAAGCCGATAGAGTTTACAAATGTTAAGAGTCATTTGAACTTTAATTTTAAAGAGAAGCTATGTTGGACTTGCTTGCATTTTCAGTATTAATCTACAGTATTTAAATCTGCACTTGGGGACAGCAGAAACACAAAAAAACCAAACACTGACGTGACCACAGTTAATATAGAAAACTGTTGTCCATTTAGACACAGAGCAACATTAGCATTCTTTTGGAGTTGTTTCTAGCGTCCAATATTCGCTTCAAGTCAGTTTTCAGTCACCAATTCCCGAGGGAAATCTCTGGCTCTTCGGCTGTTAAACAATCACCAACTTTGTCTCTCCTTTGGTGCCGAGCCACAGTGGCTTTTTAAACTGAAATCAGCTGCCTGCTCAAGCTAGAAAGGTTTAAATCAAACTCAGGATTTTACCTGTCTGTGTTTGTCCAGGATGTTTCCAAAGAAGCGGTAGGTGTCGGGGAATCCCTGAGAGCGTGCACACTCCCTCACACTGACCACTCTGTGCTGCTCAGGATGCAAAACACGGCCCTGAAATTGAAATGCTCAGATTAAGACCCAAAGGCAGAAAATCCGTTACAGGCCTTGAAGGCAAAAATTCAGTTGTCTGTCCTATTAGTATCTTTCCAACAAAACCAATAAATTGACTATAATTGACATTATACATTTGAATCATCTCCTGAAATGTGGGTTAGCTTCAGTCTTTCAATTCATGAAAAAAAAAAAAAAAAAAAAAAACCATCATCAAGTCCCTAGTTGAGCTAATTGTCTTTATGGTGACAGTGTACAATTCGTTTTTCTATAGAAATGACATAAAAAAAAAATAAAATAAAAAAAGAGAAGTGTGTTTCACAGTAAAGTACCAAGAATGGGATCCAAGCACTTTTGTGCCATTTTTCAAAACTTTGGCTGAAGGTGGTTTTATTCAACACAATTGACCAAACATTGACGTACCTGCTTGCCCATGGGTTCAGGGTTGGTGACTGTTGTACTGAAGAAGCCGTCCCACTCCAATCTGCCGTAGAGTCCGGCCCAGTGATTGTGGCGGTTCCCAGTGTGGGGCAGACACCAAGGGATCAGAGTGTTAAACTGCCTGTCTGCAGGGTCGCATGGTGTCCCTAAAAAAGAAAAAAAAGACACATAAGAGAGGCCTCCACACTAGAAGCTCTAATAGGGCTGATATGGTATGACTCAACACAACAGTATTATAATGCCGTTTTGACACATTTACCTTTAGCAAAAATAAAAATAAAAATTGCAGTTTCTTGCAACTTTAGTATTGCACTAGGCCATAATGCGATTGATAATATTGCAATTAATTGTGCAGCCCCACTCTAATTTCATTATTCAAGTAGAAAACTAAACCAACATACCTCCTGAACAAGTGCAAACACCTCTGAGTGCCCCGGTGCTGCTGCGTCCATTCTTTTTATCAGGATGTGTATAACGCAGTTTCTTGGTCATGGTGCCATCTCTCAGCCGAACCTCGAGGTTAGGCAGATCCCTCCAGTCGGAGCCTGGGGCCAAGGGGATATGACGCATCCGACCTTCAACCAGAGCACTCATGTCCTGAGGGCACAAAGATATTTTGTTTTAGACGCAACTTTTACCATCAATTACAGAACAAGCAAACACACTACGATCCTACATTAACACAGTACATCTACATCATGTCAATGTTACTACCAAGACAGGTCACCTTGCAGATATGATCTCTGAGGATTGGCTGATATTGTGTGCCTCTGATCTGCCTCTGGAACCAAGACTGAGGCTCCCCGTTGTAGGAAATCTCCAATGCAGCTGCACCATTGCGAATCTCTGGCAGGTCAGACATGGTGTCTCTTACAGTGATGGTTCTGTAGATTCCTCCATTACCTCTGTTGAAGACAGAACATTTAGTCTACTGTACAGTCACTTTGAGGCATCGTTAGAATCCATTTATCTAATTTGATGAGCTGTGCAGGTTTATGATGTAGAATTACAAATCAATAAATGATAGAGGATGTTTACATTACCGTGTAACATTACTGACGTATTTCTTTTCATCCACAGCCACACTCAGAGAGCAAGCTCTGGGAGCGAACACATGCAGAGGCTCAGGATAACGAGGCAGCTGTTCTCCAGGAGCAGCAGCCAGGATGATTGCCCTGCGGCGGGTCTGGGCAACACCGTACTGACCAGCCTGAGGAGGAAAGCAGCAGTGAGCATGTTAGTAGTCTTGTAAAGCCACCTTCATCATAAAAGTACTGTCATGTATAACAGAGGGGTTGGGGGGGGGGGGGTTCAACTTCTCATAAAATATAATCTCTGGAAAGACAATAGTCAGACCCACCTGAAGGACACCAAAAGTACACTGATAGCCCATGCGCACAAGACAGCGTAGAGTCAGCTTCAGGACCATGGAGTTTTTGAAAGAGACAAAGTTCCTCACGTTCTCAAGCAGGAAGAATTTGGGTCTGTAGTAATCACAGTAACTGCAAGAGAGGAAAATCATTTAAGTGTGCACCCAAGGACTGTATCACTGATACAGCAAGAAACTTGCAGTACCATGTTTACAATACATTTCTAAGGGTCAAGGGACCTGCTCTTACAGAAACTGACCTGAGATAGGAGACCACAAGTGAGTTCTTGAACGCTGAATAAGTGCGAGAGTTGAAGCGGTTCATCCCACTGAACCCTTGGCAAGGAGGTCCTCCACACAGCATTTCCACGTCACCCTTCTGAGGCAGCTTCTGGCCAAGAGAATTTGTCTTCTCTCCAGACATGACCAACTTCAGCAAGACGTTGCAGTCCTCTGTGAACACTGTGGTGCCAGGGTTGTTGAGCCTGAAGGCTTGTGCTGCAGGCTCCCACATCTCTATGGCCCACAGAGTCTCAGAGATACCTAAAGGCAACCGGCAGTCGTGTTTTCAGCATTGCATTGAAAACTGCAGATGTCAACATTTGTGGATCCAACAACATATTTCAAGAGTGGCACAGAACAAGCATTTACCAGCCTGGTGGAATCCTTCAGAAAGTCCACCACAGCCAGAGAACACATCCAGTGTGCGATATTTGGGCACTTTTAGTGTCTGTGGTTCATTCTGAGAGTCCTGTGGCTCCTGGGCAGCAGACGCCTTTCCTTTGCCTTTACCTTGTAGAGTGTAATAGGATAACAGGATTAGCATTTCAGTGAGCCTAAAACCAATTTTAGATAAAGAAAATATTTTTCTTCATGTCTGCATGTTCACCTTTCCCTTTGCCCTTTCCTTTGCCTTTGTGAACAACTGAGCGAGCATGATTTGGAGGGTCTTCAAAGCTCTTTGATTTTGCACTATAGGCCTGTGAGAGGAATATATATATAAGATTCAACATGTAAACATTGAAGATGTAGTTAAGTATGTTTCAAATTATGTTTCTTTATCTTTTCAATTTAGCTCAACATTTAATCTTTTGATGCACATTACCACCTTAGATTTTCAACAATTAGCATGAGACTTTTGTTAATATACATACACTGAATCCCTGTTGGTTGTGTTTTGTGACTTTTCTTTTCTATGTAGTGGTACCAACTGTGTACCAATGTTTTATACAATACCAACATGCTAGCAATGGGGTAGCTGTTTAAAGATATGCAATTAAGTTCAAAGTATTAACAACTGTACCTCCAGGAAATAAAAGCGGTCAGGTCCACCACTGGAATAGTCCTGGACTGATTCATTAAGGTCTTCTCCATATTCTACTTGACAGAGGCCGAGCACCTCAGTCATGTTAACGGTCACTTCTTCATCACTCCAGTATAACTGATTGATGTCTGTGTGGTAACTTGCTTTTACACCTTTGTGTGTGTTCTCAGGCCTGGGGAGGTGAGACAAAATCCAGTTAATTCTTGATTTGTTACAGACTAAACCCTGAATTTAAATTGGAACAGCCTTTACCTGTAGAACTTGTAGAGTCGCAGTTTGACCTCTGCATTGTCAGATTTCCCGTTGCTACGCCTGTGACAGAAGATCTCCTTGATGCGCCCGACGCGGAAAGGCTCTGGAGCATCTAGGTTTGACCCCTTGATGTAGTCTGAGGATTTCCTGTAATATTCTGGATACAAATCCTCATCCACATCCTCTTTCCTATGGGAGCGCTTCACTGGACTAGCTGGCTTCACACTGAGAGAAGGGAAGAGAAGCAGTAAGTCTCATATACATTTCATTCATCAAGTTTTTGTAAATGATAAATGTGGAATCCTTTCCTCACCCGAAATTGAAAGCATCAGGGGGCAGGTAGACGCCATCTCCCACCTTGTACTGCACCCCCTTAAAGCAGGCGAGAGCATAGAGAGCCTTTGAGTCGTTGTCTTTGTCCATCAGGGGTTCAAATGCACGAGGCATTTCCTTTTCCTCTCTTTCTCTTGTCCTAACACAGCTGCCACAGAACCTAGGCCAGAAAATGGGAGCATATCCACAAAGTGAAAAAACAAAACAAAAACGATCACATGTGCACTACAAATACATGCATAGACTGCGCTTACTTGCAGTCTTCTGATGGAGTGGTCTTGGGAGGCGTCTCAAAGCGGGCAAACTCTGTGTCATACCAGAATTGATAGAAGAAACTCTTCCCGTCATCCTCAATCACCTTAATGTCCATGTCCATGCCACCCTAAAATACAAAACCCATCAGATCAAGAAAAGAAAAAAATTATAATAAAATGAAATGAAACTGCTTTCAAGTTCACTTACCTCCATAAACCAGTTGTTAGATGGGGCCTTATATGTGACGTTAACTTTGCCTTGCACATAATTGAGCTGCATGTCTTCACACTCATCCACAATGACTAGCTCCAGCGGATCAGAAGACTCTCCCAGCACTGTGTGAGTCCCACGAGAGAACCAGTGGGCATGGAACATCTTTCCAAGGCTGTCCTCCCACAGGGATGTGATCCTAAAAAGGATCAAGTCATTAGATTTATACAAACCGCAGTCACAAAATGTTATCAAAGAATCTAAAAATGTCTTACCTCGCCAGATACAGAGGAATGGATGGATCCTCTGATGAAACTGAGACACAGTCGCCCACCTCCAGCACTTCATCATTCAGACAGACCTTCCTGTAGTACTGCCTCTTCCCCTCAGTCTGAAGGAGTTGGAGACAAATATACTTTATGTACACACAGACACAGCTGTGTTCTCATGCATGACAGGAAAACTTCAGGGTAACTACCAAGGACGAGGGAAACAGTTACCTGAACATGTTCTCCGATCCATGTAATGTTGCACTGGGTCTGCTTCTTCCTCTTAGCATGAGAAACCTTTTTGACCTTCTCCACTGGAACATCTTCCTCTTCAATGTTCTCATCATCTTCAGCCTCCTTCACTGCAAGGTTTGGGCATCTAAACAAAAAGGTTGCATGTTGGTAAAAGAGGCATCAAGGACTATTGACATAAAAGTATCATGCCCTCGTCACAGTACACAAAAGCATAAATTC
This sequence comes from Dicentrarchus labrax, assembly GCF_905237075.1. Taxonomy (NCBI): domain Eukaryota; kingdom Metazoa; phylum Chordata; class Actinopteri; family Moronidae; genus Dicentrarchus; species Dicentrarchus labrax. Next base: position 11,898,559 of record NW_026136722.1, read on the forward strand.
TGTAAAGTTTGTGTTGCATTAAAATATTTGTCCTTCTACATTAAAAATGGTAGCTATGTGTTTTAATTACACAAAGCTGAGAGACTCAGAACACAAAATATTTGCCAACCTACATTCATAAGGCTGCATATTAAAAACATCTATAGACTGAACTGCTTAGAGACACTCACCTTCTCTGCTTACAAGCCTGCTTGCTTTTGCCACTTCCTCCAAATTTGATCATGTCCTTGCAAGCTGTACATTTGCCACAATCAGGAGATTGACAAACCTGAAAAAGAGAAGAGAAATATAGAGGATGCAAATCAAATTGCACATCAAACACTGTTGAATTAGTATTTTAAGCTTTTGGGCTTCACTTTTATGACCACTCACCTCACAGACGCCACATCGCTGTCTTTTGACCCCACCACTCTCTTTATCATTCTGTTCTATCTGATCGGAGAAGAACGTATCGAAGATCTGGTAGACCAGCTTGGTAGTGGTCGCTTTAGTCGGTCCCTTACTGTCCTTCTCTATCTTTGTTGGGTGACGAATGGCCTGTCTTCTGGCGGCTCGCCTGTCAACAGAATAAAGCTTTTGTTCAGAACAGAGATCCATTTGGCTTGGCACAAATACCTGATATGTATGGCATTATGATGCCCCTGGCTGTCAACAAACCACAGCATCAGGCCATGCAACATAAGAAACAAGCAAACAAAAACAGACACAAGATGTACAGTGCAGAGTTCCCGTTAGATGCAACTGGCCAATCAAGTTCTTCCCAAACATTCTGGCCTGCAGAGTTACCGGTAAAGGTTTAGAGACTGTGCTTAGCTCTCAACAATGTCCTGTATTATATATAAGTTATAAATAAAATTTAAAAAAGCTTTGCTGTTAGACATCTCTTAAGATGATTCTTCCAGTCAATTATATAAAAAGGAAATATTTGACACGGTGAACTCCAACCCCCCCATGTTCTAAATAGTGTTAATATAGTTCGTCTCACTTTATGACACTATGGAGGAGAATCCTAGCCTGCAGAAAGCCGAGGTGTAATATTTTATATTTTGCATTACTGTAATTAATCCAGTGCATAACACAAAGCCCAAGATTAAGGGTCAACAAGTCAGATAATCATAATCAATGGTGCTAAAATCCTTACAGTGTTTCAGAGTTTAAACTGGAGTGTATTTTGTTCCAACCCTGATGATTCACATCAGTGATCATAGTGGGATAACCCACGTTCAAATGTGCAAGCGTGAGACAACCGTCAGCCCGGGGCTTAGTGTAGCATGGATTAGATGCAGTGATAAACCCCCTCAGGAGACACTGCTGAAGTTCAAGGCTCGACTGATTTTCCTTTGAGAAAGACTTCTGCATGAAGATCAAGTTTAAACTGGAAAACTACTTCCCTTGTCTACCAGTTACCTTCTGGGGCCACTGCAGCCAATTGGACTTTATAAGCAAATTTCTTTTTTTAATGTATTCATGTTACAAGCACCGGAAGAGAGTTTACAATGACTAATGTAGAACAAAAGAGGAAAGTAATTTTGCATATTTGAACAATAACAAAATTAGAATTAAAATTCCAGCGTGAACTCTGGTATAAAGCTCTTTTTGTCCATATAGCTTCTAAATGCTTCACACTAACACCACCAAACAAGCTAAGGATGCATTCACAACAAGGCCTACCTACCAGTATAGCAGCATGCTGCATTAGGAAATGTCAAAGGAATGTTAGACATTAGGGAGAACAAGGAGCGAGGAGCAGAAATACAGGAATAGAAGCAAAGAAAATAAAATGAAAAATAACTTTAAAATCCTGAAGCATTTGTGTTGCAGAAGAGCTGCAGCTAGAATAACTGAAGCTGAGAATGGGGAATCTTCATTTAAGGTAAATATGTAGCATATGCACTCATGCTCCTACAGTGTCTATGAAAGCTTACTTGTTTGAATATTAGAATAAATTGATAATTTCAAGTAGAGAAAAATTCCCAGATTGCATCAGGCCGATGGGTTAGTGACTTTTATAATTTAGTGTAGACCTGCATACTATTCCCTTAAAGGTTCAGGAATCAAAGCCAGTGCTTTAAAGGATCTTTGACTACTTCCAGCTGACATCCCGTCACGGTAAGAGGGAGCCAAATCTTTCAGCCATACCTTTTCCCTAAAGTGACACCTGCAAGCTTGATCAGGTCTCGCATGCAGGGAGTTACAATGATGGGCTGCTCATCTGAGTCGCCGGCCTCATCGTAGCTCTCCACCTGCTCCACCACAAACTGGGCATGGCGCAGCAGTGTGTCTTCAGTGAAGCAGTTGAAGTTGAGTCCTGCAGGAGGCACGGTTGTCTAATGGGGAAGGAGAAACAAGTTGGTCAGGATCATGTTTTTTGTTTTTTTTAAACTCACGAAATGCCAGTTCTTAGTTCTACAATTTCTGCATTCTTCATAGTTCATGCAGATTCATAGTGCCATGATAAGGCAAAAATATATGAATTACTCACCTAGTCTGTAGAGTGCCAAAGATAATTTATCACATGACAGCTAATTGCAAATATTGTCAACCTAGTCAACACTAATGCCAGAGACACCAACCAGCAAATGTTTAATATTTCAAATATGTTAATTAGTTAAGTGGTAGGATTTCTGTTGATAACCAATTGATTTACTGACCAGTCTATTCAGTGCTACCTGACAAACACGACAACTTGTTGACAGACTTCTCTATAAAATAACTTAGCGGGTTTCTGTGTACATAGAGTTGATCATTTTTTGAGATATGCCATTGCCATGTAATCACTGATGGCCCCTAGAAAAATGGAACCATGTTGAATATGTCAAGAGAAAAGACATAAGCTTGTTCCATTCATACATGTTCTCACCTCAATCTTGTTGAGAAGGTCCTCATAAGTAGCGTCACGGTTCTTCTGGAGGAATTCCACCACAATCTTGCTCATATAGATCTTCTCCTGCATCAGTGCAAAGATGGGTGCGTACTCCTCACTCGACTGCATCAAGATGTAATCAGCAAAAGCTACACAATAAAGATCGAGATTAACCATTATTAGGTCAATACAGGGTAAAGAAAACAAATACAAATTTGGAGCAGAAAACCAAAAAGAAAAATCTGCTACCTGTAGTGAAACCAATTAAAGCCTTTTCTCCACCATCAAAACCAGTGATCCACCAGGCATTGATGGGTCCAAGCTTCTTGGCAGGAACACCACCTGAAACAAACAAAAATGTAATACCACACTCAAACACATCTGCTTGGTTGTAGTTAAGAGGAAAACAAGCAAAATTAAGTTCCCATTATTTAAAATGTGGGTTTTCATACCATCCAAGCAAGGGTTGTCATCATAAATGGGTTTGACAACACAGCTGAAGTAGAGCTCCACATTCTTCTCAATCAGGCCAGAGTCAAATGGACAAAGGTGACCACGCTTGTCATATACACTGAAAGACAAAAAGGGTTAGCACCATCACTGACAAATCCTCAGGTGTTGCAATACAAAAAAAAAACAACAACAACACTACAATAAAATGAAGGACACAATTGTTCTAGCAGTCAAGTGTCACTACCTAAAACACTAAAGACAGATGCAGAATCACTTACCTGAAGTTTGTGATCTTGTGTTGTGGCAGATCCTCATAGCTCTCAAATCCATCCTCGTTTGAGTCAAACAGGGAGAGGCGCTCATCTGTTAACATTTCTGGTTCATCCAGCTGAGGAAGAAAAGAGCAGAATTGTTCCAGGTTTCACATTCTAGTCAATATTTAAAAAATAATATTAAAAACATATTACAATATACCATACTAAACACAATTAATAAAAGGGCTGCATGTGTCAAACTGTACTTTATTAAAAAGGTGAAAACGTGCCATTCGAAAATCCACTTCAAGGACAACAAACTCACTGCATTATCAGGATCTCCTTGAAAGAACTTGAGATCTGAATCATCCAAGTATTGTCTGCAGTCTGGGCATTTGGGGGGTGGTGGCTTTTAAAAAAAAAAAAAAAAAAAGGCAAATTGAGTATACAGGTAATTTCAGTACAAAGCATTAATTCTCACAAAAAGGTTTCTAGCGAGGACACTGAGATGAATGATCCAATTCATTACCTTTGCAGCAGAAACAGTCTTAATAACCTCGGTCTTCGATTCTTCTGGAGCAGCTCTGCATAAAAGAAAAGTGTGTTTACTTGTGTGCGAGCTTCATCACCATAATTAATGTTCATAATGTTGAGGGAAAGAGACTTACTTTTCCTCCGACTCTACTTTGAGACGCTTCTCCTCCCGAGACTACAACACATTTGAAAGTATAGACAGTGTTATATACCAAACTGAGACTTGCACCAACTCCTGATGTTTAAAAATCACTGGTACATAAAAATGCTTCACCTCTTCAACATTATCTTCCTCTTTCTTCGGTTCATTTTGTCCATTAGTAGATTCTCCATTCAAGTCCTCAGACTTGCGCTTTTGACTGTAAGACCAACTTAGTTTTAAAAACAGATTTTTTTTATTGGCTGAAAATAAATGTGAAGTAAAAATCCAAGTGAAAAACAAAGTCTTAGGACCAAGATAAAACTTATACGCACACTTTAGAGAACATTGACAAAATGGATGGCTGTTTCCCACTGTTTCTTGTTACCCTGGTACTCGCTGGAGACTCTGGAATGAAAAAGAAAAAAAGAGAACAAACAAGTTGGTTTTTTTTGTTTAAACCATTGTTTTAAATCCATTTAATTTGTGCCGTTACATGATAAAGATTAATAAAGTCTTAAACTTACTTTTGGGGTCAGAATTTGCCTTACTCCTGCGTCCACCCTTCCCTTTGGCAGCAGTTGGTGACTTGACAGCCTCCTCTTCCTCCTGTACGTCCATGGTCACTTCTTCACTGTCCTCATCTTTGTGAGAGCCATTTGTGAAGCCATTCGTCTTTCCATTCTGCTCCACGCCATCAACATGTGAGCCATTTTCAAGATGAAACTCTTTTCCCAGCAACGCCTTTACTTTAGAGATGTAGACCTCCTGCAGAAAGAACATGACATATGCGACAGGTCACAGGAGAAATAATGAGCAGTAAAATTTCAGGATCGGTAATATCTTCAAGAGTCACTACCATTGAGATCTCTGAACTTTTCATCTTTTCCTCCAGGCTGGACAGCTGATCCTGAGCGTCGACATGCAGGAAATCCTGCACCAACTTGAGCTTCTCCTTCACATTATTCTGGAAAGGCGTTTTAGAAGAATTATTTCATCAGAAAAGGGAAGTTTAACTTCAGTTGAGAATCAAAAACAGACAAAACCAACTGTTTCTGGTATATTGCATACCAGAATCAGAGAACCTCTTGCAGCATAAACACTGTTAAAGAGGCCACATGATAATAGGTCACCTACTAAATCCTTGACAATACATATTTTAATGTACTTTTCTGATAAAGTTTGAAATCAGAGATTACTATCTCAAGCTGCAGCTTTATTGACATGTTAACACATGCTTTAACTTGAAGATGACAGCATCAAGACTTGAATGAAAAAATCAAGTCATGACACTTTGGGGAGTGATAGTGTTTGAGATACTGAATCCAATTAAATTTTAACCTGCATGTTTTTAGATGGCAATATCTGCATCTGTTCATCGCTTTACTTTTAAGGATATGGTGAGACTCATTCAAACTCATTCACATTAATTGAACCAGACAAGATTGCAGATTTTAGATTGCTTCGTGAAATCCAATTGAAGGTGGAGCGTCTCTTCAATCTGACGGCATATTGTGACCCTACGATCGTGTTCAATGGTCTTTTGACCCCCACAACTGAGCATTAGGAACAACGTTACTCCAGCTGCTCACTAATTGTTAACACTTCACGTTATGGACACTGAACCCACCTCGTCTGAAACTCCATCCTCATCCAGCACCTGCAGCCTGTGAACAACGAACATGTCAAAACAACGTTACGGTGAGTTAAACCAATGTGCGACAGAGCGCAAATCATCTACAATGACATTTACTGAGGTTGTAGCAATAAAACCGGCGTGAGTGACGGCGAGCTAGCAGAAACATAGGTAGCAAAACTTCCTGAGTGGCGCCAAATCCCACACGCTGCTCCATCCATTGACAGGCTAAGATGCTAAGTGGCTAACGTTAACAGGGAGCTAACGTTAACTCTGTATGCGGCATCAGACCTGACTGTCAAGTGGCAACAAGCTAACGCTAGCTGCAAGCTGCTAGTACAAGCAAAATGTAAAGTAGTAGCTCCGGTCACGACAACGGGAGCAAGTCCGAAGCGGCGAGTTAAACAGGTTTCGCTGTTGTTGTCGTGGCTTCTGAACTAAGACAACAAGCTGCGCGAAGGCTACAGCATCAAGACATCATTAGCATTCCCGTTACTAACGTTACCGTACCTTTTCCTGACATCCTCTGGCAGAGACAGGGAAGTCCTGGATGGCATTGTGAACAGCTAGCTAAACGTGTAAGACAAAAAAGAGATTTAAAATCGCTTTAAAATCTGTTAAAACAATGGTTAAAACCGCCGTTGGCAACTGCAGCGCGGCTCCACGGTGACTGCTGGTCGCGTGATGTTTCTTGCAATGGATGCTATAAGCAATTCGGGCGCGCGGGCCGTCTTTTCGCGCGGAAACCCGGGTGTTGTGGACTGTACCATTACGGCGATCTAAGGGTGAATCAGTATCACCGTGGGACGTAATATTTCTCTTCTGAATGCATCGTTTGAATACGAAACGTTTTTTTCGCATAGCATATCGTCTTTATAACTCACCTGTGATTGCCACGTGGTTGTGTTTTTTTAAAAACATGATTTTATTTAAATAGACAACAAACTCGACCCACCCTTGCTGTTTTCCAGATGTTGTAGACGACTGACCAAGCGGAAGCAATCTGAGCGTTGTTTACTAATGAGTAATACTAGCAATAAATGTCTTTCCCCATTAGATATGGTATGTATCTGTACTTTTATTGGACCCATTCAATAGATGACACTGAGCTTGTAGTGAATAATAGAGTAGTTGTGTTAGTGCAGGGTAACAGTAGATGACTAACTTTCCTGTGTTACTATATTGTATGTTCATGATTTCAGTTCTGGATGATGCTCTCTTTGTCTCTCTCTTTTATATGTAAATATAAATAAACATTTTAACGACTTCTGTGATTTTATTTTGCAGACTTTTCGTTTAAAAGAATATGGAACATGCTTCAAGTATGGCTTGCTATGTGCTAATTTTACCACAAGGTGGCACTATGTGATTGATTGATAGTTAGAAAGTAGGAGTCTTTGTCCTCTTCTTGCTTGTGGCTACATGCAAATCCAACCTGGCCACATCAACCAAAAGTTACCTCATTTAAGTTCAGTCTGTAGATTTATATTTGTTGAGCATTTATCAGTTTTCCATGTGAGGCAGTTTCGGCCATTGTGTATTTGTGTGCATACTATATTTACATAATCTAATGGAGAGGATTCACGATCAAGTGTGTTGGCGTTTCTATGTTTTCTAGTATAAAGTATTCCTAATGATTCTTTCTTGCAGGGAAAAACTCACTTTGGTCTTGTGTGCTGACTTATATGTTTGTGTGTACAACTTCACCTACAGGTTTCTGAGTCTGATGTCATATCCTGCAGGGCACTGGAAAGACTTGGCAGTCTTCCCAGCAGCGCAGCCTCCTGGGGCTGATTCAGCCAGTGTTCCCACCCAGGAATCCTGGACGTCTGACAGGAAACAGGCCCAACTCTCCCAAGGCCGCTATAAGTCAGCTTCTCCCCTCACCCCAAGTCTCCCCCTTACTCGAAAACCTCTCCCGGGACCTTTCTTTATGCTTGTCTTAGAAAAACCATCTTACAAATAGACATTCTTCCTTACCACACCCCATTTTCACCCTGCCTGCCCTCTACCCAGCTTCCCATCATAGCCCTGTCTTGCTTTAGTCTTCAATCAACTGAACAATTTTATTAGGTAAGAGAGCCATGATAAATGGCTAGTAAACAGTATTTGCATATACAATTTCAGGCTTTCATGTTGAAGCTAGTGTTTTTCTTACCATGTCAGAGCATGTTTGGATTAAATGCTGCATTTTGAATAGATGTAAGCACAATAGGAAGGCATCTCAGGACCTGCAGAAAAGCTACTGCTGCCATTACTTTTCAGCTGAGAATAACACTCGAACATGCAAAATGGATTCTTTCAGTATTTCATTTATTTTATAAAAAAAGGAATGCAATTAACAAAAAGTTTATGTACCTACATTAGTGTTTCAGATTGTACCGATTTAACACAGGCAGCGTGCTACTGGACACACAAGGCTATTGCACACGAGACATTTCATACAACACAAATCATACATACTGTACAAAGATACATACATACATACTTACAAACACACATATGTATTCATGTATTTATCATTTTTCTTAAATCATACAGTCAGGCAACACAACGAAGTGTTAGGTAGACAGATTAAAACACCTCTCCATCTGAAAAAACCTGGGGTAAAGCAAACATCACTGAAGCTGCCAAAGTGCTTTTCACCATTTGTACTTGGCCGTCTAAATGTAAAAGTCAATATAAAATACACGGAGGGAGAGAAGAGTTTTAAATATGTGTCTACAGGAAGAAGGTTAGTCTAACCCTGAACAACAGGAACCGGACAATGAAAAACAGGACTTCCTATGGCTGAAGGAAGTTGCATGTTGTAGGATGTCAGAGAATAAGGATGAAGCTGACCTCCCAGGAGGGCAGATCCCCCCTGTGCGTTTGAAACCGGATCTTCTCCTATTTTGTAGGGGAGGTGAGGGGTCTTTGGAAAGATGAGACGTGCTTACATCTTTAGTTGCACAAGGCATATGGCTAGCAAATTAAACCAGGATGTTCACAACAAATTCTTGTTCATGGTGCTATTTAAGACTTCACAGTGAGAGTGATCTGAAATGTTCATCCCACTCTCTGCTCGTCAATGACTTGGTAATTCAAAATGATCAATAATACTGTCAATAGTGGAGCGCCTGCCCCAAACACTTCATACATACATTCAGCCAAATTCCCTAAGAGGAAGGTAAAAACAGAGACCGCACATTGCTGCTACGTTGCTACAACACTGTCAAGACCTCTGTTCCATTAGTAAAAGTTGCTAGACAGCTGTCATTGAGTAAGATTCATCAGTGCCAACTCACTTCAGGAAATGTGCTTTCTGATTAGGCCTTCCTCAACGGAAACTGTTAAGATACAAAAGACAACAGTAAAAGCAAGAGGGACAGATTATGAGGACAAATGGGGGAAGGGGTGTTAGTGATGGAAGCTGGAGCTGGAATATATTATACACATCAGCGCTTACAAATAAGTTAGAAGTTCATGCATTAAATGTATGCAGATTATGTAAGTTTGTTGTAGTTAATCAAATGGTTTAAGCAAGGTTATATAGGGAATATATAGCCCTGGTTTTGTTAAGGGAGCACTCGTGATAATTTGGCGTCTGTGGAGTCACTGCCTCCAGCTCTGTAAAGAATGAGTGGATGAATATGTAGGCCTAATGTATACATATATCAGTAAAGGAGAGTAATGTAGATAAACCTCACAAAGGACAACAATCTCTGAAGTAATCTACAAAGTGCAGCATTGCAAGCTTTGCATTGATGCAGTTCTTTAAAGGCCCAAAACAACTCACCATAACTATGATATTATGCATGTTATGTTTCTTTTTTTGGTTTTTAAAAGGGGTTTACATGTTGAGAAAAACAAGATGACAGGCATATACATGAAAATTGTTTGCAACTCCATATTAAATATTTAGAGTACCCACGAAAAAGCTCTTTTCACATTTCTCAAAGTTCTCACCTACGCAATTGGTTCAATCTTGAAATGTTTTTACACCTTGCTGCATGGGTGAATCGATTGAATGCTGATTGTGAATTCACACAATTTTGATTGTAATAAAAAAAAAGTTTGCATTATAGATAGCTGTGTCGCAGTCTTGCCAGGCATGTCAGTCCAGGGTGTGCTCGTTTCTTCTTTCCATCTTATCACAGCCTCTTTACATGATCTGATTTACACACATGCTTTCTTTCGCTCACTCACTCACTCACACTCACACTCACACACACACACACACACACACACACACAGACAATCACTGTGATGTGTGTGCAACATATCAGACACATGTGGTACAATCTTGCATGATTGGTGTGGTCTGGTGTTCATGTTTGTTGGTGCAGTGTTCCAGAGAGCTGGAGCTCTTTAGAGGGACCAGACAACGGTCAGACGGCCGCCCACTTTGCAGCACCCCCCAGCAGCACAACACACGCAGAAACTCTTTTCTCATGTCTTTGCTGCGCAGCGTGTAGATCACTGGGTTAAGCGCTGAGTTCAGAGTGGCAAAGCCAAAAAATATGTCTGCTTTGGAGAGGATAGGGCAGAATTGTATCCTGCAAGATGAATCTAGAAGGAGGATGGTAAAAGCGGGCAGCCAGCACATGATGAAGACACCCAGCACTATAGTCACAGTTTTCAAAAGGGCATAGGCCGGCGAGTTGGTCGCTTCCTGGTGGCTGGAGCGTACAATCAAATAGATCTTCACATAGAGGATGCCAATAGAGAGTAGTATGAGGCTGAAAATGGTGACAACAAAGAGGATGTATTTCTTTGAGTAGAGTGGCAGAACTGCTGAGCATTCAGGGAGGTTGTTGATGCAGTTCCAGCCGATAATGGGAAGTCCTCCGAGCAGGATGGAGGTGACCCAACAAGCTCCAATCAAAAGAAACATCCGGCATGTTTTGGTGGAGCCATACACCTTGACTTTGGTGATAGCAATATAGCGTTCTATAGCTATCGCCAGCAAGCTGAAGACTGAAGCTGCCAGAGCAATAAACGCTGTACCCTCCCGGATGAACCACTGCACAGGCATCAGCTCAAAGGTCCTTGACCCTGATAGAAAAATGTTGGCTATGTAGGCCGAGCCTGCCAGCAGGTCAGAGAATGCCAAGTTGCCGATGAAGAAAAACATCGCAGAGTGGAACTTCTTGTTGCGAAAGACAGCAATTAGGACCAGCAGATTCTCCAGGATGATGATGGTGCAGAGGACCACGATGACAATGTTGAGGGTGGTGAGCTGTTTTTTATTCTCAATACGTTTGTCCACCTCCTGAGTGCTCATGTTCTTAGCAAAGGCATAATAGGAGTGGATCAGACTCTTATTGTAGTACTGGGAATACTTGCTCTTCATGGTGACAGGGTGGCAGAGCACAGCGGCTTTACGGCAAAGATTCATTCACACAGTGGAGTTGGAGTGTCTAAGCAAATAATCGTTGCCTTTAAGGACAGGAAGAGGGCCCAGGATGGGAGGGAGACTGCCTGTCCCACAGTCACATCTGAGGAGTTCTATGTGGGTCACCTGCAGACACAGAAAGGAAGAGAAGGCCTGGGTTACTTATTGTAATGAAATAAACTGTGATAGAAGAAAACACATTTTTAGCAAAGATGACACAATGCACTGGCCAAACTCAAAACAAATTAACCAGGCAACAACCTATTTCTCAGTCTGTGCAGTGGAAACATGTTTTAATGTGTTTAAATTGACTTGAAGAAGTCCTTACAATGACCCAAAGTCAAAGAGTGGAGGAACAGCAGTAGATCAGAGTTTCAACACCCCTTATTATCCATGTCCTTGAGGTGCTCTTGCAGATAACAGATTCAAGAGTTGACATTTTAAGGCCAACAAATCGCATAAATGAATGGCCACAGAGTGAACGCACCGCATTCACTGTGTCCATTTGTTACATCGCAAACTGAACACCCACGCAGACAGGTTGCAGCATTTTCGCAGTACAAAAGGAATGGAAATAAATAATTCAGTTGCTTGCAAGGGAGTACATCATTATAAAAGATCTTTGTTTTTTATGGTGAACCTGTGCAGACAGATCATCTCCAGGTAGAAGGATAAATAGTCTATGAGGCAGAGTGCTGGTGCTCAGACAAAGGGCCGCGCTCACAGTCTGAAGGGGACATTCCACTAACCCCGTCCGAGCACTCGGCTGTCAACACACGGCATTGTTGTGGGGAGCAAACCATTCCATTCCAGTGAGCTACCTCTTGAAACTTCAGATTAGCTTGTGGATCAGCCAGACTTCTTCATCCTAACCTGCCCCCTCCAACCAGTTCACAAATGTCAACAGCAAATCAAATAGATACTCGAGAAGGAAAGGATGGGAGCTTCCCTGAGTGTGTGAAAAACAGCTTTGTAAGACTTGACATTTGCATATGACATTTTAATTTTGTGTTCAAAGTGTTCAGTACAGCAAAGATTTTCCCCTTTGTGTGCAGGCCATGTCAGAATAATTACTTTCCATACATAATGACATTATGTCGTAAGGTGCTTTATGAGCATTTTGTTAGAACTTTTTTCTAGAAGAAACCTATAAACAAAACAAAATGGACTGTAGCTACGGGCCTGAAAACAAAGGAAAGTTGGAGGCTCTGGAAATCTAATTAGAGGTGGAGCTGGTGTCTTAAACCTGTCAAAAGTAACAGGATCCCTCTGCAGCCCAGCTCCAGAGGTAATTGAACACTGATGCAACTAGCCTGAATGGCTGCAGCAGCTCTTAACTGGAAACCTTTAGTGGAAACTGGGACCGTACCTCTTCTCTGTTCTGGTGCACTTTGACTCAAAACCCGAGAGACTGAAAGATTGAGAGGGAGCGAGACAAAGCCAGACAGAGAGCATGCATGTGGAACGGCATCTGGACACAAAGCCAGGAATCTGAGACATCACTGTGACGTCCACACACACAAATTGATCCATATGACGCGTTGCACTGCACTGAACTTCACTCTGCACGATCTTCACACACACAGCTAATTGTGACAGACATAGAATTGTATAGAATTCCCCTGCATGTATGCAGCTTCGACGCACAGCTGCTATTGGTTGCCAGTAATAACCAGCACACTGCTTCCTCAAGCAGGAACAAAGAACAATAGTCTCCTTCAGTGTGGAGAGCCTTGCCCTTCTGCCTTAATAATGGGACAGCGCACTTCCATTTGGCTGCTGCAACTGTATCATCGCAGAAATGTATTTAAAGTTGAGCACTCTCCGATCAGAACCGCTGTATCAGGACAGCTTGTCTCCCCGCCATCCTTTTTTGCTCCATTAATAGACACAAATAGGAGGCTTGAGGCTGAGCACATGTGCCAGCTGCACCAGCGTAATTACATTAGGTTACATTATTTCAGCCTATAATGACTTTATTACTGGAAAAGTCAGCCGACATAGACTAGTTCTGTTTGTCCACAGTCTCCAGTCTGCTAAGAGAAAAAAAACACGCTGGTTATGCTTTGCTCTATCTTTTGTCTCAGCTCTGCCAGGTTTTCCCTGGACAGTTCTGTCATGTATTGTGTAGACAGCTCAAGGTCCTCCTGTCACCTGCAGTCCTTGGCCTCTGTCATCAAGGGATTTCACTGTGTGTGGGAAACCTGACAGGCTGGTTTCCCTGCAGCACTGTCTCGTCGCAGCCCTGCCCTGCCCCTCTACCTGCCCCTCTACCTGCCGGGTGCCATTCAGACGCTTTGACTGTGATTGGTGATGTAACCGCTCCCAGCCGAGCCATCGTCAAAGTTGTGACCTGTGTTCGACCCAGACATCACTGTCTCAGTTTCACAATAGACATAACACATTGTCAAAAATGTTGTTCCACCATGTTGACCAATGACTCCTTTCCTATCTAACACAATGGGATAACAACAGCAGCATAAACCCCAAAAAACTATACTTCAGTATATTTACTGAACAGTTTAAGTGGCAGGGAAATTCCATTACACCACTCCTCAAAAGTATATTTAAATATATTTATTGTGCATCTGATGTAGTGTAGTATTTCCAGTAGAAAACGTCCAATCTATTCAACGGTATTCACCTTTGCAATGAATGCACATTCTACGGACTCCATAGAAGAGGACCCAGTCCCTCTGTAGATAGAAACGTCTCTAAGGTAACAATTTTCAGGTGATTATACACCGATAAAAAAAACCTGCCTTTGAATACTATATTCCGTGTTTGCCAATACATCCTGTCCTAAATCTTACACACTTGGCCTTTAAGTTGAAATAATTCAAAATTTAAACATTAGGTATATACTCTGAAGTTGTATTAATTTGTTCCAAAGTGATGCATATTCATAAGTATGTAGATGTTGGAAATACATGTATTCAAAGTACTTCTTAATTGGGGATTTTACAAGGACAGAGAAGATGGAACATTTTGAGTTTCCTTAGTTTCATAAATAAATGTCAACACCATTGCGACACATCATTATATATATATATATATATATATATATATAGGAGTATTAGGCGATGGATTAAAGAGATTACAGAAGGACAAATAGCATACTATCCTGTCTAGAAATAATCAGATACAGGTAGCAGGGTATAAATGAGTGTCAAAGAGACAAAGGAAGTCAAAGAGACAGACACCTATGAAATGAGACAGGATATCCTATCAGAAAGCTTCTGTAAGCATCACCAAAACTACCTGTTTCTCATGATTTGAGGAGTGATGCAGAGATGCTCTTGTGGTCTTGTCAAATAGCACACGCTACCAAAGTTTATTTTGAATTTTCACAGCCATGCCTACTTCTCACAACCACACATACAACATTAAAACCATGGAACCACAGTTGCAAATTGGTGCATACACAGCCTAGATTTTAACATCCAAAGATGATTCAAACAGGAGCGATGGTTGCTGCTGAAAGCTGACTCTTGTTTTCTCCTAATCCTAACAAGAGACAGAGTTCCCCTCTCCATCATGGGACTGACGGCTCCACAAAAGCCTCAGGTGTTTTTCACAGAAGCACCTGATAAGCCCCAATTAGCAGAGCGTCTGCTTCCCAAAAACCAGGGCAACACCACACCATTATAACCACCTGCTACCTGTTACACTGTACTTAAAACCTGCATTTCTGTGTACACACACTTTTCACTCACATGTACAATCTCCCACAAACATTTTGGCTTAGATAAGAGCAGTGTCTAACCTTGTATTTGAGCAGTTTACATTTGCAGCTTATCTTGTTTGCATTGCAATGTGTTTACTGTTTGTTTAATAGAATCACTCAGCAGGTTTCACTGTTGAGCAGTTTGCGGTCTGAAACATCCTGTAACACATCTTTTTCCATCAGCTTTTCGCACTCCCTGCACACAGCTCGCTGTAGTGGCAACATAGTTCCAATATAGCCTCTGTTTTCACAGCATGGTCAAATGTATCTCTACATAATCTGCCCTCTAAAGCGAGTGGCATGAGGCTGTAACAGAAATGTCTTCTTTGTTAAGACTGTAATACAAAAAAGTTAATCGTACATTTTACATTTTAGGGAGATTTAATGACTTCCTGTACAACTGTACACCAGGCTTTTCTTCTGGAATAAATTAAAGGGACATTGTGTAGGAATTTCTCCCATCTAGCGGTGAAATTGTATTTTGCATTCAACAATTGTGCTCTCTAGTGCCTCGCGTTTTCAAATACGTATTGCAACTATGGTAGCCATTATGTACCAAGAAGCCTACCTGTCGAGGAGAAAGCAGGCAACTTCAGCGTCCCTTTGAAAGTCTTTCTCCTTCATTAGCTCTTTCCACCTGGGAAAAGCTACCCCGATGTTTACCCTCGTTTTTTGAATTCCCTGGGTCACGTTGCCTTTTTAATTCCCTTTTTCGCTTTTTGGCGACGAGGATTCCTTCTCCTGTGGCTCAGCATAAGTATGATCCTCCATTATTAACTGAAGTGCAATGCAGACTTTCAAATGTGCCGGGGCAGTGACAAGCGCCTCACACTGATCTCCTTCTTCGTTATAGCTGGTTTCAGTCACTTGACGCTGGCTCTGAAGCAAAACGCGTTGTGGATTAGCTAGACAGGTAGGCTAGTGCTTTATGTCCCTCTCAGCGATTATAGTTTTTCAAAATGGCAGAACGACATGGAAGCCTCCATGGACTTGCCCGTCCAATGTATATACAGATAAGAAATTCTTCGCTTACGAGGATAAGTCAGATCATTGGCAGAGGTCATTTTACACCAATGAGGACACATTTATGAATGCAGACATTGATTTTAGTTAATAAAATACTTAAAACACTACACAATGTCCCTTTAAGAACAGCCACAAGGTAATCCATCATGGATACACAGAAAGCCTATGTTGCTGTGATTTGTTCTTTCCTGTTTAGTTTCAGTCTTTTAAGGTGATATTGGTCTATAGCTTACCTCTAAGAGTGTTTTACTGTAACTGTAAATGGCATCACTCTACACTACACCTTTCTTCTCCCCTCTACTCTTCTAAGTGACCTATAGACCAAAGAACAGCCTGGGTGCTGCAACCATGATGACCAGCACTCACATGAGAAAGTAATACTGTTTAGCATTTCTGGGAAATAGCAACTCTGTGAGATAGCCGACTAAACATCAGAAATAATGTTTCAAGGTGTTTTTTCTTGGACTTCAGCTGAAGTAGACCAAAAGGTGTGAATGTGACCTCATAGAGTGGAGGAGAGCTGTGGCTCCTAGGAGGAAAATTCCATGTGCAAACCACAGCAATGTAGTCAGAATATTTCCCCAGTCAAGTGTTGACATGTCAGACACGCAGGAAAAAATACAACTAACTATTACAACCGCAAAGTTTCACCACTGCTACCACAGGCAGTTTTAATTCTAAGGAAATGACAAAACTGAAAGATGCATGCTTAAAGAACACCCACAGTTCTGTCCACGTTTCTTAAACTTTATCAGCGATTACATACTATACTTCCTTGTCTTTACACTTCCAGCTCAGTGCTCCTCTAAGCTGTCACAAGCCACTGCACACATGGGCCCGTTAAGGCAGGCCTTTTTGCATTGAGCAGATCCATGCAGTCACGCTATGCAAGGACAGAAAACACAGTGATGAACCTTATCTGCTGGCAGGTGGCTGCAGCGTCTCTTGCCGCTCTATCCATCACTGAGCCTGAGGGCTGTATGTGTGAAATCTTTTCACATCACCACAGTAACACTATTGACTGTACACAGGCAATTTCCAGGGAAAAGCATTAATGTTTTCAGTATCACTGTAACTGGGATGAAGAGGGTTCACATTGCTGCTGTTACATGACTGACCTGCATCCTGGTCCTTCAAATGACATTGGTCAAGGCACAGACTAAACAGTCATGCACAGTGACTCTTATTTAGCAGTGTCTCCCCTATAAGGTCAAAATAATCCCAGAACAGTCATAACTGCCTGAGTTTATCTTAAGCTGTCACTGTTATCTCTGTTACAAGCCACGCTTACTGATAAAACTGATGCTCAAAACAGTGACTATAAAGACGCACAGCTGACAAAGATAACATGGATACCTGTTTGAGGTCAAACTAAGCCCCTAAGCATCAGCAATCTCAACTTCCTACTGTGGTATGAAGTATACGGTTCTGTTACCTAATATAGACTTCAAGACCTCTAGACCAGACTCTACCACAAAAACATTTTCTTTAGCAGTCAACAGACAATATTGAAACTAAGAGTGCAAAGCATGCAGTCACGTTTATTCTTTATTATCTATATGATATTTACAGTTAACTGATATTTCTTAAACACTGCAAATCAAAGTAGTAAAATCTTGAGACAGAAAGGCTGAAACATTCTGACAGTGACTTTTCACATAGTAGTCTTGTACTCTAGGGACAAGAGTGTGGGCTGACGACGGAAAACAAGAAAGAAGAGAGCCTGTGTGAGTGTCAGGCTGTAACTTGCACAGTGGAGAGGCAGAACAGACTGAGAGATATGAGATGGTTGCCTGCAATATCTCACAGTTTCTTGGAGAGAAACTCAACTGGGGGAACAACAATCTACACCCCCAAAAAAACCTGGCAGAGATATGTTTATAACTTGCCAAACCAAGTTGCAGATCACTTATCACATCCGTTTTTGACAGAAAGGAATACAGAAGTATTTTTTGGAAGTTTCCATCAGTGACATGGTACCTGCATACCCACATTAGATGAGAGGAAAAGAACAAAATAGTTCCTTTTTCCTGACAGATAAAACGGTTCCCTCTTGGTCTTCCACTGTGTGTTCGAGGTTTAATTTTAGCTCCAAGAGACAACCTTCCTCTCTCACTGACCGTTATTATGCTAACACAATCATGCTTCATTAAAGCGGCATATAAGCTGATAGATATTAGGGGAGTGGGTGTCCCCGATACATGGGCTTTCATCATATAATTAGGGATTGCCCTTTCACTCGTCAAACAGTTTGACAGTTTGGGTACAGCCTCTTCTGAGGGGTCCAGGCTGTCAACACAGTTCAGTCAGGAACAAAAAGCATTTTTTTCTGTGTGTGTGTGTTTCATAGTGACTTGAGTGTCTTCTTTTCTGTTCCTCTCCGCAACTTTGCAATGCTTTATCTATAGCAGCTGTTTATGTGCTCTGGCTCTTAGAGTGGCAGTGAGAGGAGCTGGAGACAAAGAGCTGCGTAAAGAAGGGCATCATACAGCCTCAGGAGCCATAACCCGCATGACCGGCAGACGTCCTCCCCCCTAGTCTGCCCCTTCAGGGGGTGGGGGTTCTCCAAGGGTGGCGCCTGAGAGGCAATTACTGTAATACCTTTGGACCATTCTTGTCAACTTAAGTCACTAGCTTCCATATTATTCATGTTTTTATATCGCTCTATTTAGCATATTTCCCTTTCATGCTGCTCCCTGATTTGCAGAGCCTCATCCTCCTCACTCTAACACCCCCTCCTCCTCTCATATGTTTTAAACTTCACCACAAAGATCAAAAGACAAGGCCACAAAGAGGTGATTAAATGCACATCAAGAGGGATTTATTTAGCACACATCTGGGACAGACATGTTCTTATGGTCCCCTATTAAAGAGTTCATTACAGCACATACTATGCCATCAGCTCTCGATTCAGGAAACGATGAAGCGCTGCATAAAAACATTTCCCAGAACTGTGTATGCATCTTAAATCTTCCTGTCAGTACAAAAATGTATGTTATGTAGCTTTACTGAATAATTTTTAAAATTAATCCTTGAAGACACATTTATGTTTTTCCAAAGCATGCATGTGCACACTGTCCTGAGATGTGTTATATGAGAAAGTAAAATAACTAGAATATACGTTTACATGGAACAGCGCTAAACCACAGAACAATGCTGCTCAGCTTTGAATTGATTGTGTTAAAGGTAAGCAAGTGTTAACCACATGGCGTCTTCAATACAGACACATGTACACTGGCTGCTGTGTGGAGTTAGATCAGGTCTGGCTGGTCTGCAGCAGAAACCTCAAGTCTGAATGCTTGATTCAAGTTTCAGTCAATCTGACCCTCTAACACCTTCCCATGCACTTGTTTCAACAATGAGATCTCCCCTAATGAATGGCTTTGAACCCTCTTTTAGGTCTCTTTTGTCCTGGCTCCTTGCTCCTATTCTACTCTTTTGCTAGACCTTGAACTCCACCCCTTCTCATGTTCTGTTCCTGCGTTGGGAAAGTGTGAGGTTGCCATGAGAGACCATGTAATAATTTGCTGCATGGCATGCTAGTGAACAGGACACGTAACAACATATGCAATTGTGTATTTCGGTAGCGTGGATGGTTGCTGTGAATGTGACACGCAGGTTTGTTCCCCTGATGTTGCAGTAATTTTCATTTCATCATTACAGACAGTCATAGGACAGCATGCCAAAATCAAAGGCACAGCAGAGGAGAGAAAGGAAGGTGCTGGCGACAAAACAAAGCACTGTACAATGGAAAATGATACCATCTAACACATGGGGTACAAAGCCGCCCTGATTGCTTCTGCCTAGTGCCCACTGATAAGATGATGAATTGATGGAGGCCCTCCATCGCTCCTCGTGGTCCAGCATTGGAAAACAACTCCAGACTCCTCTGGCAAACACAGATCCATTAAACAAGGCTCTGTTGTTGGAGAAAAACATGGTTGCCTGGAGAGGGAACATTGTTGTGTCCACATATTCCACAGTTGTTCCTCTGTATTTTATACAATTTAATAATTTCTTGCTTTGAAGAGCAAATTTATTTCTTGAAAAACTCAGCCTTTCTGGCATGAGAACATCATATCTTAAACTGTAAAAGAAATATTTGTGTAGGGCCAGTACAGTTACAACCTGCATTTAAAGACCAGTGAATGTGTGCATGGAATGAGACCCAAGGGTATTTAATATTACAGAGTTTTGGAGGGATACTATGTCTGTTTTACTTCCTGGCAACCTTACACACGTAAGAAAAAAATAAAAAATTTAAAGAAAAGGCACCACTTTAAACAACTTGGTTTTTTATGGAACTTTACCAAGCCTTATGCAAGGTTTGGGCAGAGTGCCTTGCCAAAGGATATTTTGTAAAAAATAACAAACAGGTCAGAAGGTGAGTATTTCTGTGGTGTTGCTTTTCAGAGGGTACGAGAAAACGGCTACTTGACTTTGACCTAGACGAGGCTCATCTGAAATGAACATGTTTGAGCAGTTGTCATATTAGTTTGACGTAAACAGAACCCACTTCCACACAATCTGTCTATTGCAATGGAGCAGTCTGGCCTCTGTCATGACCCAGCTTGTGTTTGGCTGGAGGTTAATTCCATCATGTCTTTAAGCCTGGAAAGACTGAAGCAGAGGCTTTGACAGGATAAACAATCTTAATAGCTCTTTTTTTTTTTTAACAAAACAGACCATCACAGTTGGCAATTTTGCCTCATTTTGAAAGTCAGTCATTAGAAAATCTGAAAGAGCTTATTAGGAAGAGAGACTAAGTTAACTTTCAGTTCCAAACAAAGGGAATGGCTTCAACAGGCTTTCACTGGCTGCATGGGGCAATTCAAAATCCAAGAAAACTGTCTCCAGCTTACTCCTGGATCTGGGGAGGTGGGGTGTTGAAGTAATCCTGTGGAGTTTTCCAGCTGCACAAACAAAGCTGACTGGGTAACAAAGGCTTCCAAGAAAGAAGAAGAAAGATGAGGAGAAGGTCTCCAAAACCACAGCATCTTCATGTGTACCTGCTCCAAGATCGCTCCAGAGTCAGTGCTGAGAATGACCAGAAATCTGTAAACCACGACATGACCACACTGATTAAGCCTGCCGCTAGAAGAGACAGTGTGAGGTTGTTCCCATCCAGTACATAAATCATCACAATGCATAACCTAAAGAGAGGTTGCAAAGTGCTACAGATCCCATCCAAAGCCACAGCAGTAACCAGAAATCTTGTATTCAATCTACTTGTCATTGAATCTGAAAGATTTGTAATGTTCCTTTCCGTGGCGCAATGCAGCACAATGAAAAATGCCTGTCAGAGCTCTAAAAACCATTTGCAGCATTATTTCCAACTGGCAGCGTTTTTGGAACAAGGGCTGATCCAAGCTTGAAATGTGACAGAAGAAGAACAGCCTTATCCCCACCCCAGAAAGTGTTAGGAAATCCTGGCATGCTGCTACAAGCATCAGCGCCTGGTCATGGGGGGTCTTATAGTTTGTCCAAGTCCCTCAAGTGGAAAAGGAATGTAAGAAGATACTTTAAAGCTAATGGGTTCTTTCATTGGTTAAAACACCTTCCTAAAATAGTCAAAGAGACACTTTTTTTCTCCACCAAACATTAGCTTATGTAAATGTTTGTATAATACTCCAAACAGCACTGACAGCATCTTCTTGTGACTCAGAAAGGTTGTTTTGTGCACGTGCATTTCTCTACCTGCCAGCATGGAGCAAATGCAAACTATTCTCACTTATGTTTACAAAATGGGTAAAAAGCAGAGGACGCCATATTTATTTCTCTGATCTCAGACACTCCCAGCTCTTGGCTGTGAATCATAAAGCTACATGCTGTCAGCTGTGTGTTGTGACTTGCGCTTCAGCAGCTTGCGAACAGAAGGCGTTTATTTTGCTCCAGCTGCCACACCCAAGGAAAGTGTTTTTCAGGCAATGGTGGGAGCACCAGCTAGAACTCTGAGCATGCAGAACCCAGCTGACTGTCTGCAGAACCCTATTAATATCACAGAGAAAGACGACAAAACAAAGGCAATATATAAACGCATGCATTGTCTCCTATGATCTGGCTCCTATTCTTTTTTAAAAGTTATGTAAGGACCTCTGACTGGTTTCATTTAACCAGGTAAAAGCCAGGGTGCCTCTGGCGGGTTGCTCCTCTGATCTTTCAGTGTTGTTACCCGTCCGATCTGGCTGAATAAAGTGGTGAGTATAGACAACAAAAGAGAAGTCAGTCTCCCAAAGCAAAAGCCTTCGTGCTGTTTCCTATACGCAGACCGCTCTCAGGCCTGAACTGAAACCCGAGCATCCTTCAGGGATCGACACCACCCACCCACCCACCGCCCATCCCCGCCTTCAACCCCCTAGTGACCTGCTCCATTAAAAAAAGTCCCGCAAATCCAGTTCCCACTGCTGAATTACCATTAATTTATTTATCCAGTCATGCACTTATACATCTATTTATTTATTCAGCTCATTTATTTGTCTTCATTTCTCACGCTATCTCAGGCAGTCCCCATCGAGAAGGGTCTGATTACAGCAGTCATCTTTGGAGGAAAACAGGGCCACTGAGCACAGTGAGCTGGGTCAGCAACATACAGACCCTGAACTCATGATGTCATGGGCTGCTGGACTGAGACAGTCTGCCTGTGCTCTAACATAAAAGATTTTAAAGTCCCTCTATATAGACTGGTAAGACTAATACCATGTGTGCTCTATGTCTGTGAAAGGCTGAGTGTGCCGGGAGCTGTGCAGTGTCTGGCCAATAAGTTGGCGCTGTTCGCAGCACCCTGGGGTTACTCTCACCCAGGCCAAGGATGGTGTAGTGTGTGAAGAAGACTGGCAGCAGTCAGACCTGGTGGGGTGATGGGTGTTGTTCTGGTGCAATGAGCCATGTGGTCACATGGACCAAACGCAGACGGCCAGCCGGCTGTATCATGCCCTGTCTTCAGACGGTCCAAGGCATGCTGGGAGAAGCACCTGAGTCCATGAGCGGGCCGTGTACGCCCCAAACAAGCCAAGCTGCTCTCGCACAACACCAGCAGCCCATGAAGCTGCTGACAGGGCTTTCGGCACTTGATAGTCCTTTTAAAATGCTGCTGAGCGTGCTTCCTCTTCACCCCCTACTCCTGATGTTATCACAGTAAGATGTTTGCTAGTCTTAACTCAACAGGCTTTTTGTGTGCATTTGAGAGTTTGGTTTCTCACCCTGAAATCTATGCTGTGGCTTGAGATAATGCCTCTATGAGACAGTTGCGGGGAGTCTTGCTAATGAGCAAAACACCATGCAGACTGAACCAGACCAACCACAGGAGAGAGGATGATGGATGGGGGCTTTTATCTAGGCAATAAACATTAGTTCCTCCACCTTATCATCTTATCTCACTGTGATTTGAGGAGTCTCCCACAACAGGATGCCTCATGACTGGACTGCTGACACCTATGTATCCCTCTCTGCAGAATTTACTCTTTAGGACACAAGGAAACAACGTGCTGTTTGGCCAGTATAGAGTGGTGATAAGGAAATGTAACTACTAGGCCTGCAAAAGATGGTACAGACCTGCAAATGTCCAAAACGATTGTAAATGATATTCCAATATACAATTACAATCCACTTTCCTATAATATGTTAGTGTGTATTCAAATGTATATTATATTTTGCTAATTTCCATGTCTAACAACAATATGCAGTAGTCTTTTAAGACCTTGCTTGTTAAGGCTCTGTGCTGCTTTCCTCTGGGGAGCACATCTCTAGCCCCATGAGATTAACTCCGGTACATGGGGATAATAGGGGCTTTTGTCTTATTAATACATCCTTTCAGTACAATGCCTTCTTTAGAGTGACGGATGAACAAGCCTCAACAACATCGGAGGGGGCAGAGCACAGGGGAGGGGGGCGCAGCAGGCTGTGCAACGGCTCCGCGGACCTGTGTGTGTGCGGAGGCCCCTGTGAGGACGCGCTTGGGGTGCACGCAGCTCATCTCAGCCACCAACAACAGCTATGCAGACAAAGTATGATGCAGAAAACCCCCCACCCCTTCCTGCATGATCGACAGCTGTAGCCCTGTGTGTTAATATGTAACACACAATGTTATTCATTAAAACATGCGCACTGTGTTTAACAAACGCAGCTGTCACACGGAGTCCACACATTCATTGTTCCTACTTGTGGCACATGAAAGTGTATTAGTGGCGTGCTGCTTAATGTGGGCCATCCTACTGTCTGTCATAGGTGTTTGTTAGTCAGTGGCAAACTTCGAGATTTTGAGACTTTCAGTTCATTATTATAGTGTTTGTTGGAGTGGTTTTTGTTTGTTTGTTTGTTTGTTTTTTAATGTAAAGCCCAAGAAATGAACTCATTTGATGTTAAGCTGTGAAGCATTTTACAGTAATGGGAGAGACACAAATCAAGTCAAATCCTTTTGTTAAGATTGCTGCAGCACATGCAGACTGTCACTCTAACACTATGCTTAGAAGGTGCCACTACTTACCCCATGAGAGATTTAGTGGAGAGCAGCGAGAAGACGCTCCGAAAAGTATTTGTCAGCAAATGTCCTCACATGTGGCCACCAGTCCCCACAAATGCCGCGTCAAAGCTCAGCTGCCTTCCCCTCAGCTCCGGGGTCGAGAGGCGACGATGACAATCAAAACTTTGGTGGAGGACTAGTGTCTTGTCTAGCCAGTAGTAAATCCATTCTGCCGGTCTGTGCGCCGCCGCGGAAACCGTACAAAGATCACCCGAAAGCGCGACGACTCCAAGAACGGAGGAGCGATTTAAAAGAAAGAAAAAAAAACACCAGAAAATACTTTTTTTTTCTTCTAAAAACAGAGATCGCACTTTCTCTTTTGTCGCTCTAATCCAACAGTCCGCCTGATTGTCCTTCTGCTCTCTGGGAAACAACAGCTCCACGGGGCTGTTCAGCGTCAGGGCGGCGCGCACACAATACGCAGTCACACACTCACTCTCTCTCTCTCACACACACACACACAAACGCACACCCACACGCGAGAGACAAAGTGTATGGAAACGTCATATGGCCTACCCATAAAGAGTCGCGAGCCTCAGCATCGAAATAGCCATAGAAACGGCAATTAATATGGAAAATACTTTGAAAGCCTATTTCTGGACCTTTTCCCCACTCTGGAGCACACAAATGAAGTCCAGATGTTCCACCTCTTCACTTCCTCTCTCTTTGCAGATCCCAGCATGAACCAGTGAGTCCGCGCTCAACTCATCCTGGCTCAGTTTCCCTTGAGAGCAGTGGCCAGCTGAAAATGCACATCTAAAGGTCTATGACAGTGAAATTAAAAAAAAAAAAAAAAGAGTGTTAAAGTAGCAAAAATAAAATATAGATCTGCTCTCAAACACTATTTTGAAAGTTGTTTGTGATGAGTCATTGTTATGGTTTTCTCAATTCTCCCTCAGGTCTGGGTATAGCTTTAATAAGAAGGGTGAGGTGAAGGTAAGTCAGGGCTTGTTAGTCATTAGGGCTGTGCCTAGACATACAGCAGGGGCAAGTGCTAGCGTCAGAGAAACTGCCTCTGTCTAACCCCAGATGAGGTAATAATGTCTTCACAGTCATTACGCTGAAAGCCAAAGTCATCCCAAGTGGCTATGATGTCATGTGTCTGTGATGAGAAAGAGGAGCTCCGTAATGTTGTTATAGTGTTTATTAGTTATCTTACAAAATATCTAGGAGCTCCAAGGCTTATGTGCTAAATACATTTAGATTTGCTTCTGGAATTGTGAGTTAACATTGAAAGAAAAGGTGCAGATGGAACCAGAAAATGAAAGAGTGTTTAGACAAAACAGAACTGTTGAGGGTGGTGATTCAGTTTAACTTCTCTCTATACATGACCACAGTCCAGGAAGCAGGTGGTACTTCTCCAGACGCACGCATATTGTACTACCTGAGTGAATGACATCAGATTACAGTGCAGCGGGAAAGCACCTCGCTGCTCATCATACAGTCTACCTATAGAAATGAAACATCCCCAGTTAAAATTCATCAGTTCCCGCATGAATCTTGCGTGCGACTGGTCTCTACCAAACAGTTTCAACAACTTTGACTCATGTCTGCTGATGGTTTACTGGGAGAGAAAAGATTGAGATTGTGCAACCGCTTTTACCGCACTCATCCCTGCCGCCCCCGCAGCAGCAGCTAGTATGTGGAAAGAAAAAGGAGAAGAACAACTTGTGAAAAAAATCATCATCTTTGCAATACTTCTGTTAGGATTGCCAAAATCTTTCAACCTGCAATCTCAGGACATGGAGACAACTTTAACGGCTTAACCGCACATCTTCAAAGCTTCTGTTGTTAACTTTCTGTATTCTCCACTGAAGTGCTGGCAGGTTGAATGTGCAGTATCTAATGGATGTGTAGTAGACAGGCTTTATGGACTGACTTCTCACTGTCAGTGAGTTTATGATGGGATCCTTTCAGGGGCCACACCACTCAAGCTGCCCCACTGCTGTGGCTCTCACTAAGCTTTTAGGGGAGGGGTCAAGAGCCCTGACCTCACTTCCTGTTGGGGCTCCTCACAAGCATTCCATTGTCTGTGAGAATGTGCACAGGCTCAGGGGACTCTGCACATCTGGCAGCTGTTATTAGCAGCCTCCTGTACCAGCCCCCCCACCCCCTGAGGAAGATTATTACATGTGTTGGTGGATGTGCACCTCAAAATAAACTCTCTGGGATAGTATTGTTTCATGAGCCACTGCTGTGTTGCCACAACTTGAATGGAAAGCCGGGCTTTAGTGATTTGCATTTTTATCTTCCAGCCAGTCTTTTTTACAATGACATCTTAGAGGTCAGTCTACAGTAATATGGAACAGTGTTACAGCTATTATTAGACGTTTTTGGAAATATGTTCATTTGCTTTCTTGCTGAGTGTTAGATAAGATGATAGATACCGCTCTAGTCTGTCAGCCAGCAGCTGCCAACTTAGCCCAAAGACTGAAAATAGGGGGGAAAAGCTAGCTTGGCTTTGTGCTAAACTAACAAGATCTGCCTGCCAGAACCTCTAATGCTTGCTAATTAACACATTACATCTGCTTTGTTTATTCCGCACAGAAAGTGTTAAAACAAAATTTTCAAGGGGTTATGTTCCGAACTTTTTCTTAGCTGAGTCTAGTAACTTCCTGGAGTCTTCAGTGCCTGGCAACTGCTCACGACCAAGAAATAGTCCCCATGTACTATAAAACCATGAATTTTTGTTTTTACACTAATTTTTTTTGCAGATATTTAAAAGAAAGACATAACTTTTTAATTAACAAGCTTTAGAGGTTCTAGTATGCAGATTATTTTTAGCGCTGGACAGAGAACACTGTTTCTAACCTTTGTTCTAAGCTTGCGGCTGCTGGCACCAGCGTCATATTCAATCAAACATGACAGTGGCATCAATCTTCTCATCTAACTCTCATCTAACAAAGCGAAGAAGCACATTTTCGGAAATATTGAACCTTTACACCACACATACCACAAAACTGCCTCATTTACTAGAAGCATTCAGACAGACTATGCTGACCTATGTGTGAACTATGTGTGAACTATCAAAAGTGGGACAGTAAGCAGGTTTTAAGTCACATACTGAGATGAGTGCCGTGACAGAAAGTAGGTAATGCATCAGACCCACAATGATAAGACATGGCATTAGTTGTGTTACTCATCCCTGTAGACGTTTTTTCAAAGTACTTAAAACCCAAAAAAGGCAAAGTGGCTAAATATTCTTCATTCCTACTTTTAGACACAGGAGTACACTGGGGATGTCATTAACAGTAAACTGTTCTCAGGATCTGTGTCGTGAGACGGGGACTTTCCAACCGTTTTTTTATCCACATTTCTATGGTACTGTACGTAAAGTTGAACCACCATTGCCATTGTGCAAACATAACAAAAGAACAACCACTATGGGTCCCAACATGCCATTGTGTGCTCACTGTTTTCATGTAATGAGTAATTGGTTTGTTTCTTATGTGCACCCATCCATACTTACAAAAATCTGAAGATAACAGCAACTGTTTTTGATTTCAAACAGAAAATGCAAATAGAAAGTGTTAAGGGAAAGATCCCCCATCACTTCCTCATCAAAATAAAAAACAGCTCCCAGACATGAAAAAGTCTCTGCGGAAATGTTCCTCTTTTTCGCAGCAATGCTTGCTAAGATGTGTATTTTTAGCACTGTAAACGTTCATCAGATCATGTGCATCAGAGTCGTTAAAGTCCGTTAGAACTAATGTGATCCAGCTCAAGATTAATATAATTTATTAAAACTAAACTAAAAACTAAAACTAGGTGGGGGGGGGGGAAACACATTTTAAATTAAACTAAAGTAAAAATAAAAACTAAACTCTAACTGAAATTATATTGTGTACCTACAACACTAACTAAAATAAAATAAAAATATACAGGTAATATGTTCAGTTTTAGACCTAGACTTAGACTTAGACTTATTGATCCCTCTGGGATGACTCCCTCAAGGAAATTCAATTTCAATTTCAACACAACAAGCATGAGGAGGGATTGGGGCATGTTCATTCAGTACAGGATGTCTATGTGGCTGTGAGTCAATCGCCTTCACAAAGCGCTGTGTTTGTATGACTATCCTGGACTTTTTAATCTTTCCTCTAACAAATCCCGCATATTAACGTAATTAAAACTAATACTGAAACTGATAAAAACGAAACAAATAATTTTTAAACAATAAAAACTGAACTGAAACGAGTAAACTTCAACTAACTGAAACTAAATAGAATTTTTTTTTTAAGTCTAAATGAAATCAAAATAAAAACTAATAAAAAATACAAAACTACAATAACTGATGTGGATGAGATGTTTCTCACAGGGCTGGTACATCAAAGCAGAAGGAAATGAGCACGGTTTGCATCTGAGCTGGTGTCATCACTATTCTGTGCAACGTGACAAGATGCGTGCTGGTGACAGTTTTAATTTGCACCTTAAATTGAACTGAGTAACGGTTGCAAGATATAATGGCTTTGCATGCTCTCCTGTATTTGCATATACATAAGCATTTAAAAATACATCTTTTGTTCATAAGCGAGACCTGCTATGGAAATTACTATGGTAAAATCATGTGTACAGTATAGGGCAAAGTGCATGCAGTTAATTGACACAGACAGCGCTTATGGCAGTAGAGGTTTGGTTTCCCCTCTCAACACCTAACAGCCCAAGTGCTGCCTGGAGTCAGGGTGGCTTATCTCACTCCGTGCATTGCAAACAGTGGGCTTAAGTGCTGGCTGTGCCACATGTCTCTGGTGTTCACAGGTTTAGAAGAAATCCGTCCACCCTGCATTCACTCCTACGAGATCTGCAGTGTAATCTTACCGCTTATCTCTTGAGCATCTAGCAGCTTGTTTTGTTCTTTTTACATTTGATCTGTTCATTGTACAGGGAAATAGTCTGAATCACTGTCCACATTCAGGTCACTTTATATACTCACACAAAAGAAATATAGTGTGTCAGTGATAGTAGCCCACATATTTGTGATTATTTGATCCTTTAAAAAACATTTAACTTCCATTGTTTGGGTCTTTCTGACAGTAACTAACTAAACTCTAACATGTATTTATATTTTTCCTCACAGAATTTTACTCAATGACTCTTTAGTGCTTTTACAGTTTTTCTACGCTCCACCCCTCTTCTGAGGCGTCTCTCACAGGAGTATAGTGTTACTTTATTTTTACAGTCAGGCCTGAAAAGATTGTTCCCATGGTCCACTTCTGGACCGGTCTGTGTACTGGTTACCATGCTTGAGTATTAGTATTGGGTGTCTGTTGTGTTCACTGTCCTCTGGTCGACTAGAGTGTTAGTGGATAGTAAAGTGAGAGGGCCCCACATGGTTGGGGGGTGCGGGGGATCCTGACTTTTGTGGCTTCCTGCAGATTAAGGCAGTATTTATAGAGCCTTGCTGAAGTACCCTTGGCAAAACAAATCCAAATCCACACATTCATTATTAGAGTCCTCTCTATTAACATTATAACTTGAGAGTGCCGGTTTTTTATGGTGTAGCAGGAGCAAACAGTAATTTTACAGTTGGAGAGGTGTCTTTTCTGAGGTACAGGAACAGCATGAAGCCCTCAGTTTAGCATTTAGCAGAGCCACAGATAGAACCCCTGTCATTTAATCTTTAGAGTCATCACAAAGGGCACAGCTAAAAATCTGCTGTTTTGACCTGAAACCATATGGCAGCCATCAGTGGCTCGTCTAGCACTGGTAAAGAAACCCAACCCTGACATTTCTTGCTAATTCACTGACCAGAAAGTAAGTTCAAAATGTTAGTCATAGGTACATGTATGCATGTGCATCTGTGTGTTACTGTTAGTGCAAGACCAGGAAGTGGTAAAAATAAGCAAATGATCAAGAATCAGTCATGTTTCTAAGATTACATTTTCTGTGTGCTTCACACTGACAGAGAACGCGCTGTTCTGTCACATCTGTGATTGCTATCATCCGCTTTCATTCTTTGACCTCTGAGCTGTAAGGTTCAGGGAGTGCTTTTAGAGGTAAGAGAGAAACTTGGTGCACAGATGTTGCGCGGCAATCACTCAGCACAACAGAAACAACCAGACCCGTCCTTCTTTGTCTGCTCATGATTTTATGGGGAAATGGGAAAGAAGGAGCCAATAAAGCGGTATGGCAAAGGAGCTGAAAAAGGAAATGGAAAGGGGATGGATGTGTTTAAGCGTCTAAGCAAAGGAGGGAAGGAAATGAAGTTTGGTTGGTTGAAGTTGGTCAATAGAGGGTAAAATAAGCTTTCAGTAACCAGGTCAAGCATGCACCTATTGGAATCTTGCCTGGAGAAGCTTGCATGTTGTACGACTGAAACAGGGAGGCCAGACTCAGTGAGTTGATATTGTGCATTTTTGCTTGAGGCAGTGTGCTCAGTATTTGTTTGTAAAAGTGTGTTTACAAAAGAGTGTTTGTGCTAACACATGCGTCAAAAGGTGCACATTTCTCTCCTCAAGCAGAACTTATTGTCTGTTTCCTGACACTTGACTGCTGGGGTCAATGTTGGGGGGTCATCAGATAAGAAGGATCAGGGCCAGGCCATTACTTTAATCCAGCGGTTCGTACCAGCCCTTCTCATGACCTGTACTCCTCTCCATGCCCTCCATTGAAAGTCATCGTTCACAGAACCAAGTTATGTCGTCACAATGGTAAAGTATATCCAAAAAAAGACAAAGAGTGTGAGGAGAGATGGCAGAAGGCCAGTGGGGGGGGTTAAATCTCACACTCTCCTGATACAGCCTGAAGCACTTCTGTCTTAAAAGCTCTCTCTCTCTCTCTCTCTCTCTCTCTCTCTCTCTCTCTCTCTCTCACACACACACACACACACACACACACACACACACACACACACACATACACACACACACAATGAGCATGACCCAGACCAGGCCTGGATGTGACCCAGACAATCACATGGACCACATTTTCTGCAGGCACCACAACACATTTGCACATCATTTTGTTTGTATCCACTATGTCCAGAAGGACTTAAAGAAGGAAGCTGAAAAATTCAATTCAATTCAATTCAATTTTGAATGAATGAAAAATGTTCTTTCATTTTCGTGTGCTCCTCAAAAACAAGTTATTATTACAGTAATGGGTGCTTTATTAAATTATTATCCCACTTACAGAAAGATAAGGTATAGTCATTTATTTTAATCATTAGCAAGAATGAAGAAATGTCATATAATATTTTGATTGTGTTTTATAGTGGATTTTATTGTGTCACACTGAGTCACCTTTGAACCCGACTGAAGCACTCCCAGGTTTATTGACTGCACACTGTTACCTCCCCTGTGGTCAAGCTCCACACGCCACCCGGGAAGTGGTGCTTTGATCAGCACACTGCACACATTCTTCCCATCATCATCTCACTTCCCTCCCCGGTGTTTATTATTGGCTGCAGCTGGAACACCTCTAGCTGCTCAGACCTCACTCCACCAAGGTTGTGCTGACAAAATCCCACTACACAAAACTGGAACAGCCCACCTCTGACTTAAACTCATTTAGGCATATGCAATTGTTGCAGCATAAACAAACGTTTCATAAAGGGTTGCGATGTGTCATTATGTACCTGAGTTGGTCTCTCTCTGAATGACAATTGTCAATACATTGCATGTCATGGGAGAACATTTCTTCCCCTTTCTTTCAGTCTGTTCTGTTTTCCACAACCTCTCACCCCTGTGCGAGGACGATGACAGTGATAAGACTTCAGTGTTAGTCTTACTTCTCTGTCATAATGAGTAATCAAACATGTTACATTCATTTAGTTCAACAACATGTGGGAAATTAAAAGTTATTTGTATATCAAATGATGTGAATTGCTAACTTCTGCAAAAGAAAGCAAGCAAAAAGGAAACAAACAACTTCTCTACACAGTCATTGAACCATTCAGTATTACAGGTTGCAGAAACAGTAGCACAGCAATGGTTCAAAAGCCACTTTGATCACTCTACAAAGCACAATGCACTCATCTAACGCGTGTGATTGTTGACAGGAAAGCGCTTCAGTCACGTTTTTTTAGTCATCGCTGCTATACCTTTAGCCTGAGCTTTTTGTTAGCTATTGGTAATCCTGTGCTACCGAACTGCTCTGTCATATTAAAAGGCCTGCCTAAAGTCAGAGTTTAAAGATTGCTGTAAAGCTTTAGGATGTTTGTCTCCCCATAGAAATGTAAAAACACAAACCATACAATGCCAAATTAGTTCATGACATTGCTGGCGTAACTTTCTTACATGTGTAGACATGTCACATTGTTCCTGGTCGGCTGTTGTTTGCACTGGGTTGGTGGGAAAGTGCTATTTAGAGCGAGTAACAGTTTCAAAAGAGCAACTTTCACACTTTGCAAGCGTTCATTACCGGCGGTTCAGGGTAGAAGGTGGAGAAGGAAAATGACATTATGGCCAAGAGAAATTGGTGGTATTGTTACAGCTGTACTCTGATTGCAAGATGACCTCACTGGCCATATTCAGTCAAGTTCAAAATTACGTATTACCCACAGCAAAATCTGTAATAACCTCTGCAATTAAAGGAAATTCACCAGATACCATAGAGACAATGCCAAATTGCAATTTAATCCTTTCATACACATTAAAGCCACCACTGTAGAAACACAATATAAACTCCACTTAAAAAGATAATTAATTGCAGCTCCAGATTCCACAGACTTGCTCAAGATCTGGCAACCCATCCCACATACAATATTGCATTACTAAATAATCAGTACGCTTGCTAATGAAATCTAGCTGTCACTTTCTCCTTACTGAAGCCCATGATGAGCTCTGATGACTAAAGCGTGCCGTCCTCTATTAGATTTCTTTCTGAATACATTTTAAAGGAGTACTAACGTCAGCCCTGGATACACACATCTGTGAGTGAGGTTTTCACATGATGATGACTGTTAGGTCATGCTGCTGCTTGCCAGCTGGGATGGTTCTGCTTGGAGATGTGTGAGTCATGTGAGTCATTAGAGCTTAAAGTCTGCACAGTGGTATACAGAGGCATTATTATCTAGTCAGACTGCAGGTTTGATAGAGATAGCATCCGCTGTGAAAAATCATTCCATCAGGCAGTTGGATGATGGGAAAGGCAAAGTCAGAGGTGTGCATGTATATGTGCTTGTGTGTGTGTGTGTGTGTGTGTGTGTGTGTGTGTGTGTGTGTGTGTCTGTGTGTGTGTGTGTGTGTCAGTGTTCAAGGATTCAACCCTAAAATGCAGACTTTGGCAACTTTGCAGCTGCCACAGAGAATGCTTCATAAAACTGACGAATATCGCTGCTGGATAACAAAAAAGAAATGTGGCTTCAATTAACAGTTCACACGAATTCTTCAACGACTGGCAGTAATCTCACTAACCTAAAACAGATTGAATTAGACATTCTTCCTGGTAAAGCTGTAACAGCACCACAGTTTTTACTAAATTTGAATGGTGTTACTAATCCAGACCCAAGATCTTCTGATGTTGTACCCACATACACAAACATGCACAGAAAATCAGTGTCAGTTTGTATTTTTGGAATACTTATTCAGTCCATGAGCATATCATTTTTGTAAATCAAGACTTTCAATTCATTATTAACCCCTACTGACCTATTACTAACTACTATAATATGTTTACGTTTTATGTTACTCAATATTATACTCAATATTTAGGTGTCAAGGTGTCACATTTTAGATGATAATGATATAATTTTTCACTGACTGCTCCAAAAAAAATCACATTGCTCCCAGTGGAAAAGCCTTGTACTAACTGTAGGACTTTCATTAATGTTTTGAAAAACTTTCTTCTTCAGCTTTGTACTTCTTGTGAATGCTAGTTACCTAATGAATTTCAGCACTGACCTCAACTAGTTCCAACAACACAGTAAAATTTGAAGAAACAGCCCTTTAACCTCTAGGGACCCAGAGAGGCTTTAAGTCAAAGCAACTTGCAAAAGGAAAAGACAGATTGTTCATTAGCTCTCTAGCTCAGCTCCTTTTAGAGGTGAATTGATTTAACGGCCTCAGTGAAATATTGCTCTTATCCTGGCCTCG
The DNA here is from genome assembly GCF_905237075.1 of Dicentrarchus labrax. NCBI lineage: Eukaryota > Metazoa > Chordata > Actinopteri > Moronidae > Dicentrarchus > Dicentrarchus labrax. The sequence continues at coordinate 11,933,120 of NW_026136722.1, forward strand.
GACCACATTTGCCCCCTAACCCTTTCCTCGGCCCACCCCCCACCCCGTCAGAACAGCCCCGAATTCCAGGAAAAGTTACAGCAAAGTTCTGGCTTCTATAAATCATAGTTCCACTCCCCAGCCGCTCCCTGCAGAGCACCGAGGGAGAAACATCACCCCCTTCCCTTTCCCCGACCCCCTTCAGTTCCACCCCACTCCTCTGATTGCTTTAATACAGCATAGAGTTGCAGATGAGTACTTCCTCACCACAACCTCAACAGGTCTCACTTTGACTCACTCACTGTGCACTCTGATCTTTATGGCCCGTCTGTCACACCACAGTGGCGTCAAAGTCATGCTGCTTCAATCAGTCTCCCTGCTTTATATACCTGTTAGTTTTTCTGCATGTGGTCATGGTGTCGTTAGGCCTTTATTGCCTGCAATCCACAACGACGGTGCCAGTCAAGTCTGACTGTGTTTTTATAGTGAGCACAGCGGCAAACAACAAAAAACTTAACCAAAGATTCCGGCTGGGGGATTGCTGGAGGGAAGGTCATGTTGCAAAAATTATACAAATAACTGACATGGACAGAGCTGCAAAATTTATGCTGGGAAAATGTTCCATGACACAACACAATCTAATGGAAAAAAATGTGTTACACAAGCATTGCTTTACAGTACTAGTGGAAAAGCTTTTTTATTGATTGGCCTGTGTTTATGCCTATGCCTATGTGTGTGACTGCAGTGCTGTAGCCCAACCCATATGAGTGATAGGCCTGTCTCTGCATGCCCATTAGACACAGGCGAGCTGATGAATACACAGGGTTAGGTTCACATATGAATGGCATATCCATCACATGGCTCGGTTTTTAGGACAGTAGGGCCAAGGGCTCTGACAGGAACGCTCGGCACAGCTCTCATGACTAGCACATAAACAGACAACATCCGTAAACAGTTTAGAAGACCCGTTTGGACTTTGTTCCATATGGGTGGGTGGGATGGAGGGATGCAGAAAGGGGGACGAGGACAGGAGGGGCGGGAGAGCGAAGTGGGTTGTTGTTGTGGAGTTGATACTCCCTCTATGGCGGCTCGGTTGGGAGGAGCAACATCAGGCTGCCTCTGTTCTCCTTTGGGACGTTCTGCCTGTACAAACAAACCGACCCCGGGCCTCTGGTCTAATGGGAACCAGACCTGCTCAAGGACCAAATCCCTTCTTTCTCCGTCCCTCCTACCCACTTCCCCAATCTCTGTATGACCAACGCTCTGCCGTCACACACACTGCAGCTGAAGGACGCACTTCAATTATCCTAAACAGACCTGAAAATATTCCCCTTTCCTTTCCCCAGTTTTCCCACACAGCAATGGTTCATGACGTTCCACGTTCCTGCATCAGTGCTGACCTTCTTGACCCTTGAGCAGCCAGACTCCAGTGACCCACACTTATCTCCACAGACACACTTTCTCTCACTTTCACATGCTATCTCTCTTCCACTCTCTTTCCCCCTCAATCTATATATCACAAGTTACATAAATCTTTCCATAGACTCATTTCGATACTGACGACCTTTTCCAATCCATACAATAGCTCTCTATCTGTGACAAGCTCTGATTCAAAGTAATTTTAACTCAGTTTCATATGACATTAGGTACATTTTCCAGCATATTTAGTTCTCCACCGAGCGATGAAAGCATCTGTAACCTGTGGTTTAGAGCTGGAGGCCTCGTGAAAAGAGCAGCTCATCCCTGGCAACAAAGTCTGAATGTTCTCATTGTGAGAGTTCAGAGTTTATCAGTGAATGTCCTCCCAGTCTCACTGCTGTCTCTATCTGAATGTTCTGTTTCACTAAAGTATGAATATTGGCACAGAGTCAGATGGAGGGGAGAAAAGGCCCTTAAACACATAGAGCCTCCACATTGACTGTGCGTCTTCTGCAGAGGGGGCTGATTGTGATATGGCCTGGTGACAGTGGGCCTCATAGACATGTGTTGCTGTTTAAACTGCATCACTTTATCACTGCATTCTTTTTCCTGAACAATGAGTCTGAGATAAAAAAATACACGTTAACACTTCCTTCTGTTACTCTGCTACAACCCTAGTGTGTAGAAGAAGACGTGCACATGAATACTGTTCTTCAAGGCCAAAAAAGCGAATTATTTGTGTGTGCTAGAATCAGTGATCAAGTAACTGACGCCAAGTGCCGGGAAGTACGGCAGATTTATTGAGGAGAATGGACCGTGTCTGAAGAGTTGGAACAAATTCACAAACACTGGATATGACTGTTCAGCTCTGTCTGCCTCCCACACATCTGGGCACAAACCCGTCAATGTTCCCTTCGGCAAAGATCTGTGATGAGCTGAGTCCCCCCCCCCCACACACACACACACATACACACATACACACCCTCTATTCGATCTTTGCATGGTCTTGTGTGCTTCTCTGGGGTTTCTCTGTATTTCTCTGTGAAAGTGCTATGGACTTTCTGGCAGTGCTCATGTCTTTGTGCGTGCATGCCAGGAGTGGCCAAGCCCAGACGCAACCCTCTGGAAATTAAGTGATTTTCTGCGGAGTCAGCACAAAGTGAGACCTGCTGGTAACAAACGTGTTGCAACTCACTCACTTCTGGCTCACTGAAAGAGGTTTAGAGTGGGAGGTGAAAGAAATTTATTATAATGTGTGTTTACAGTTCTGAGTGCTTGGTCAGATTGGATGTGTGGACTAATGTGTGGGCCATATAATATGCTTGTCCATTCATAAGCCTATGTGTTTTCATGACATAGCTCCGGGATACATTTAATTGGTGCTCCATTGATCCACTGTAAATATGTACTCACATGCCACAGTTTTGATGGATACAGTGGAAACGGATCAATAGTGTAGCACAAAAAACTCTCTGAACAAAACATCCAGCAGTGTGACGGAAAGATAGCTTTACAGAGTTTTGAGTGTATGTACTATAGTAAGATAGTGTTATTAGACTTATAGAAATATTTAAATCTTGAAACATAACCACAAAGAAACTCCATGTACTATGCTGATAAGACCAGGTGGGTGTGTCCAGCAAGGAGTTGAATCAACGTTAGTTTATATATTCCCCACTGATGTCATTTGTTGAGGCAACAGAACTTTGGCAGGAAGGGCCTTACAAACAGTCAAGGTCATTGACCCACTTCAGGGAAATAGCAACCAATCAGTTTGTGTGTCTGTGATGTTTCAAATTAATGATTATTCCCTGATGTAAATGGGGACAGAGCAGTCTTTGTCTATTAATGGTCATATACACACCAGGTCTTTGTCCATTAACGGTTAAATATACAAATGTCTTTCATCATTTGTTAAAAGCTCCTTCCTCTTTGCTTCTTTCTTTTCTAATCTGATCTCTTCCTCCACATTGTTCCACTGCCACGTTGCAACCGTTTGGAGCTGGGGAAGTAGAGACACCTGGATCTAGCTACTTTTCCACTGGGATTTCTCCTTCCAGAGTAGCTTACGCCAAAGCCTGTGGTCATGTGATGACAATGATGATGTGGCCTGGTCTGATAGTGAGAACCTAGTGAGTGTGGGGGCTCCACACCCCCATAGCCCCTCAACGCTTTCCTCTCTCCTGAATCTAATACACAGAGATGTGTGGGATTACTCTCACAGGGGGAACTTGAACCCTCTGACTTCCTGCCCGCTGATGAGGTCACTGGTCTCAGTGGGAGTGTCTGTTAAATGCCTGCTCAATAACAGCTGACTTACGGCAAGACATGGCGGGAGAGAGGAGAAACGAAAAGGAGGATTGGGACATATAGCGAGGATAGAGGAGCAGTTGACAGGTTGATGTGGGGGTGAAAGAGGAGAAGGAGGGGGGAAAAGACCGTCCAGTACCTGTCTCTTGTGAGCCTGAGGCAGTTGGCGGAGCCCAGCATGTGTTCATGTTATAGAGAGGACTCAGCTCTCTCTTAAAAATATCACACAAAGGGGGTGGGGGTGTGAAAGCTACAGAGCCAGGAAAATCTCACAAAATGCCTGAGAATGTTCCCGCCTGACAAAACTCTGTTTTTCATTAATCACATGTGTGCCAGTTAGTAAGTGCCAGTTAGTAATTGCTATCCGACCTTAAATCTAACTTTATGTATTAATCTGTGGGTTCAGATAGGGATCAGGACTCCATATGCCAGAATGCTCTGCTTCGCCCTGGGGCTGGTCTCATTTATGGCCAACAAAATGAGACCTTCAACAAGCCAGATGATTGTCTGTTGAGCTTTTAACTGTCATACTCTAACAATAAAGTAGTTTTGCACAAAAGAGAAGAGTTTGTAGTATAAGCAGCGTCTAACTTGTGGTATCACATGCTGCTCCCTGTCAGCTGGCCTGCCTCTCGCTGGCTCCTGGCTGATGTCAGAGCACTCTTGATTAAAGAGCACTCTGCCTTTGGTCCCAGTGAAGGTCAGGTTGCTCTGAGGTAACTGCTGCTCCCTGAAAGCAGCAGGACCTGAGCTGCTGTGAGGCTAACAAGGGGGAGCACCTGGTGCGGTTTGCCTGAGGCTGCGGCCCTATAGGTAGGGGTTAGGGGAAGGAAGGGAGGGGCAGAATGGTAATCGCACATACAAAGCCATCTTGTTTTAGGCCAGGCTCAGATGGAGCTGCTCTCTTGCCAAGGGTCCAGAGCTCTACATCCTGCCGCCCAGTGAAAAACCCAGTTTTCAAACAGGTTGCATGAACAAAGAGCCATACAGGCTCTGTGCATGAGCACCCATACACCACCCCACCAGCACACATAGAAAGAGTATACTGTATTTCACTATCTCCCATCATCTCTGTTTTTACTTCTACAATGCCACCCTCCTTTAACTTTAAGTATTTCTCAAGAGGTCATGGTTTCATACTGTAATTCTTACAAAACAATGCAATTAAGTCTTTCCCCTTAAAACACACACAGCTTGGTCAAAACACACACACAATCACTCCCCCCGTCATCGTCTCCCTGTGTTTCACCCTCGGGCAGCAACAGCATAATGCCTTCCAGATGTTGAGATGCTGTACTCTCCAGTCCTACCAAACCTTGGAAGTCAGTGCCCCTCTCTCATGGTGTTAATGGTGCCCAGGAGGCCTCTGAGGGGGGAAGGGGGGGTCACAAGACCTTTCAAGCTCCTACTGAGCCAACAAAAAGATCTCTGCATCCTTTCCCTTTCACAAGGTAATCGCTGATCTGTCTTCTCTTTGGGTTTCAAATGAAAAGCTGCATGAGGAACATGGGTGTGGTTTAAAAAGACATCCTGGTAACATTTGAGAAAAGAAGGTGTGCTTACAAACAGCATAACAAAGTCCTCTGCAGCTGTTCAGATGGGTAGTGGTGGTAAATACTATTAGGTTTCATTTGTCTCTGTCCTCGGGTTGGGCCTTTGCATATCTTGTTTCAGCTGCCCCTCAACAACTTATTACAATCCTACTAGTCTTTTTCTTTTTTTCTCCTTTCCTCAGTCTAGTCCTATGAGATTCTAGTGTTAAAAATCAATGGCTACTCTCAAGAGCTAGCTTGTGTTACCATCTTACCTCCTTACCCTCCTCATGACCCTCACTAAATGATTATGTTTCATACAATGTTCCAAGCTGTGCTCTATTAATCTGTAAAAGGCCAATCATTAGGGCCCTATCTGTTTCTCAGTATGGACACTAAAACGCTCTAGGACATCGTAGACAGCCACAGTCCCTCAGGCCATGTTTTTTAAAATGCTAATCTCCTCTTTAAAGCCAGCAATGGAGCTCATCTGGCTGCTGTAGAAACTGTTACTTATTTATTTACGTTCTTTTGCAATGGGATTTTGTGATGGTTGGATGAAGAAATGCAACCGTCAGTGAAACAGGACTAGACAGACTATTTGACATATACTAGCATGGCTGGGGCAAAGGGACATGAAGTGAAAAGACACCACGACATTTTAGCTGACCAGTGGATCCACTGAGGCCATGGGTGAGCCCCAGACTCAAACCCAAAGATGAGAGAGTGAGTTGGGGAGAGTAGGAAAAAGCTCCAGGCTGAGGAGCTCTGTGAGAAAGTGTCCATCTGCAGCATGTTGGACACAGCCCAAAACAAACAAGTTAAAATTAAACCACAGAAAGACAGCCAATCTCCGTGTTTAAAGTTCTTACAAACAGAGGATTACCGTGTTACCATTTCAAAGGTCTGAGAAATTGACAGTTTTGTGGTTTATCCCACCGCAATACAACCAATAATGTCTGGAACTGCTACACCACTAAGGCACAGCTGGTTGCCACATATTAATGGAAGATAGAACATGAAAGTTTGAGAGAAAATTTTCTGAAATTTGGATGCCATAAAAAAAAGTTGCGAAAGTCATGTGTAGGATGTTAAAGAACTTTTATCTTACACATTCATTTTGATTAGTCATAGTTCTGCAAATGCAATGTTTGAATAGTATTTCCAGTAAAAACTTGTTTCAAAATTACATTCACCCTCTACTTTGTTATACAAGGTGGCGTGTCCAAATGATAATAACACACCTTAGGGTGGAATCAACAGTACAGTACATGCTGTATCTAAACATATCTAAAATGTACTAGTGGGTCTACCAAGTTCTCAAAAAATAGATGTATAACACAGCACATGATGCCCGAAAAGGTAAATATATCATTCTGGAGATAAAATAAGATGATAATATGTTAAACCAAGAATCTTTACTATTTCTGTTTCCTATAGTGGCTTGACATGGCATAAAATCCGCATTTCAATCACATTTCCTGCTCAAAGTGTGTTCAAACGTTGACTTGCAATATTAGCAGTTTCTGAAAGTGTGCCTTCTCCTTATGGTTAAGATAAATAGAACGTGGAAGCCTCTGAGCACATGTGACGTACTCTCCCACCCATCATTGACATGATTTATTCGAATTAAATCTGACAAACAGGAATCCCACTTTTTAGCTTTGACCTTGCTAATTAGGTTTCCCAGAGGCTTTGTTATGGCCTCAGAGTGAGTGCATGTGGTCGCTGTGGTTGCCACTGCTGAGGTTTCCCAAATCCATATGATATCCAACTGTTTGCAACAGCCCCCTCCTCCACCTTCACCAAAAGCCTTGTCTGCCCCACAAATTTCTGCACAGGGAGAGCAGATCAAATTTGTCTGAAGGTTAAAGAGAGTATGTTGGAATTTTTATGTTTGATTTGACACTATGCTGCCACCTAGTGGTGACAAACAACAATCAGATAGCCCTTTGGTTGTGTGTCCTTGAAAAAAATACTGTAAAATAAGGGATAGGAATTGCCACTTGAAAACTTGATCTTGTAATGCCGACATTAACAGATCAAAAAATCTTTAATGTTTGTTTGGCAGTGAGGACATTTACCGGGTGGTATACTGTGATTTACTTTAGGATCACTTTGTTGTATTCAACACGTGGGGGAGCCAGAGATCAGTGACTCCCATGCAGTGGCTTCTGCAGTACTAAAGCAGAACAAAGAGCCATCAGATAAAACATTCACATATGTTTTCTCTTTCTCCCTGCGGAGACATTCAACCTCATGCGCAGATGTCATTGGTAGGATATCATGCAAAGGGATTGGAGGACTTCTCGTCCGAGCAATTGCACCCAGATGATGTAGAAGGCTCTCTGCCGTTCAACTGGAAAAATATTTACAGTTTATTACTCCCAAAATGCATGACATCATCATTCACAAGCTCTTCAAACCGCACTTGCCCCTCCCGAACCCAGTTTTCTCACCCTCTACTGATAAAACTAAGGCTGTTGCAAATCCAAATGATCACTTATTGAGTACAAAAAAAAGGAATGACTAGTTGGAGGAAACAGAATGAGCTTTTGTCTGAGCTTTTTGTCCATCATGCAGCCCCTAAACATTCCTATATGGCTGTGATGTCATGCTTCTTGTTGCAGTGCGATGATCCTCTCGTGGGACCATCAGGCTCAGATCAGGTAGTTGGACCCTCCCTCAACCCGAGAACCGGACCTGCTGACGTTTTGGCTTCTCTGGAATCACTGTGAAGGAACAAGAGAGGGAAAAAAATACTGATATTGTTATATTTCTGTGTCAGGTGATTCATAGTCTTCTCGGGAAACTGTTCAGTGTTGTACTAATCAAAACATGTCTAGTTTTATCATGTCATCATAATTAGGGGGGGTTATGTGGCAGAGTCTCTGACTCATCCTCCCCCGCCAGTTTCTGGATGAATCTGATTGTTGTCAGCACACAGTTGAGCAAAGGGGGGACCTGGAAGGGGCAGATTGTTCTTGGAGAGGCCTTCTCCCATGACTCAGCTGGACAGGAGTGAGCCTCCCTTCGAAAAAACAATATAACAAAACAATGTAATTACTGTGAAAGGAGGTCTTCAACAGTCTCAGACTCCCAATAGCCATCAGGACTAACACTCCTTCATTTCCAAGTGAAGAGAGCTGTTGCATTTAAAAGGAGACAGGAGAAAGGAGCAGACAGAAAGTAAAAAGTGGAAGGGAAGGGGTGGGGTACACTTAAACCATGCCAGAAATTGTGAGCTAACTTTACATTGGCTGGCAGAGATCCAAATACACTCAAACCACAGGATGTATTGCCTTTGTTAACAAGTAAAGGTGAAGGGGAGGAGTAAATAGTGGGACAGGCTCACAGGGTAATTATTTCTAATAAACTGATGCAATGCAATCTGGAACTGGTGGACACAGAAGACAGGTGTTATAAAAAGGAAGGAGATCTAATGCATGTGATGTCCAGTAGAACCGGAGGTCATCTGATAAGAAATAAGATCAGGAAAGGAGGCACGCAATCTGTAACGATCTTTGGCACAGCTCCAAATCTCGCACTGATTTCTTCTGTCACTGATCTCTTCCTGTCTTTTGTGGACTACTTAGAATTATTTGTAGTGAATTGGGTATTTCCTGCTTGTTATCTGGTTCCTGCATACAATACACTTACCCTGTCTATTTCCATTACTAATTTGAATCTCTGGGGATAGCAACATTGGTCTGTCTGTCTGCCAATTTGGACTGGATCATGGATTGCTATGATATCCTGTACAGACATTCTTGATGCCCAGAGGATGAATTCTACTTACTTTGGAGATGCCCTGACGTGAGCTGTAGCGCCACATGCAGGTCATTTAACCTGCAGGTGTATCTCAACCTATACTGAACGGATTGGCACAAAATGTGTTACAGACATCCGTGGTTTCCATACGATGTATAAAGACTTTGGTGATGCCCTGACCTTTCCTCTGGTGCCACCATGAGGTTTAAATTTCTTTCCATAACATTTAGTACAGACATTCATGCCCGCCCCTCGGGATGAGTTGCAATCACTTTGCTGATCAACTGACTTTCCATGTAGCAACAAATTAAAAATACTTTGGAATATGACCAAATACTTAATTAACAACTAATGACATTCCCATATTAAGCTAAAATGGTAAACATCGCACCTCTTTGCTAAGTATGTTAGCATTGGGATTTTGAGCATGTTACCATGCTGATGTAAGCAATTAGCTCACAGCCTAAATACAGCCTCACAGCACTAGCATGACTGTAGATTCTTAGTCTTGTTATTAATGTGCTCTACACTGAGGCCAAAACTCCCATTCATTTGAATAAATCAGGCATATTGCTACTAGCATGAGATCCATCTGGGAAGATTAATGTTGGGTTTGTGTTGTAGTAAGAGAATACATCCATTGCAATACTCTCACATGAAGTTTTGTGACTAAAGACATGAGTGATCAAGTAGGCCTAGGCTTGCATCAGGAATGTTGCAATGTTTTGTGAACCTTTTCAGGAGAGTTTGTATGAAATCAGATATTGGACTTATTTACAGTATCATTCCCAAAAGCAGACATGCATACCAGAAGTGACCTATGCTCAGTTTAATGATCAAGGGAAGAATGCAGTCCTTGGCAGGGGAAATCTTCTTACTCAATGTTGTGGTATGTAGGGTCTTAACTCTCAGTGGTGAAGCATGAGGTCTACACCGGAATCAAGTGTGTTGAAACTAGATTACATTTTGAATACAAAGACAAATCTGTTGTGCAACAGTTTTGGATCTGGAATTACTCTGACATTCCTTTGAGCTTCTGACCAAGTCCAGGGTGAATTATCTTCAGGGGATGAGTAAGAGATCCTTACCAGTTTAGTAAGCTGAAACTGTGAAGTTTGAGGTATGATGCAGTTTTCCCAGGAAGCAAGATAAAATGACACTGTGTGGAGGACAGGCCAATATCTTTGATTGTATGCATAAAAATCTATTTTATAAAGTGCTTTCTACAAAGTCTGTCGAGCCATTATGACACTGGCATCATTGCACTTGCACAAGATAAAGAAAATAGCTTCAAAATGCCAGCAGAGACACAAGGAATCTGTGGACACAGAGGGACCTCTGTTAGACTCTTGCATTTTCCACGATCACATTACAGTAAGCCTTGCTTCAGTAAGTAAATGGACAACACTCATATTGTTGCACTGTGAATGTCTCTCGTGTTGGTCCCTGTTTCCACAAATCTACCAGTTGAACATTAAATACTTCCTTAATTCAGACACAGAGATGGTGAGTAAAAGAGCATCTGGTCACTAAAGCTGATGTAGGTTGTTTGTCAAAAGCACAAGGCCACCCTATCAGTTTCCCGACAAGTCATTCGTCACTGGATGGTACTGGATTTTTTTGTCATGTAGTCAAGTGTTTTTCCATGTCCATTTCTCTGAGATATTTTCACAGCCATTTCCTCTTTGTCAGAGGGGGGTATTTAAAGAGGTGGCATTATCTCCCTATATCTCCACGTTTATGAAGTTAACTTGTAGATGGCTCATTTCCTTTACTTATCCCCCATTCACTGTTCTCCGCTCTGGCATGTTGACAAATAACACGTAGATAAGTAACCAGCACCTTTTTACCAAGAAAAATTCAAGAAGAATTAACTCAATGGGGGATTTTTCAGCTTCATTTTCTCTTTGTTAATTACCTTTCATGCCAACACTTTCAGTTTTGTCATTGCTTGGGGATTTCCATTAATATAAGACTTTGTTTAGTCTAACAGCAGAACAGCCTGAGCCAGCACACACACAATGATATATCCTGTGGGGAGATTAATGACATATATATAAAAGATAAACATCTGAGCACAGTTCCAAATGAGCTGGAAATGCTTTAAAGGCTGAGTTCGAACCCTGCATATCTGGACATAAACAGGAAGTACCCGTGAAAAATAAATCAGATAGTGATCACATGTTTAATGACATTTAGAGGAGTCCGACACACTTTTGAGAGTTTCAGTTCTGTTTTGCAGCAAGTTTTGTTTTCAATTCCTCTGGCTTTGTTACTAGAAAATCTTATCAAGAGATCAAAGCGTACTGTTTGCATGTCGCCAATAATAATCTAATTTTAATAGTAACCTTCTGAGACTGTCATGACTGTGTGCATAGACTTCCTGTAGTGATAGTGTGGAAAAAGTGCATGCAATTCCTTTTTTAAGTTCCTGTGAATAGGGAGTGTTTCAGCTACATGACTGGAATCTCTAAGCTTGTTTTCTTAAATGAAGCCCCCTGTTTGCCTTTCAGGGCCTCCCTTGTTGCATATCGTCTTCTATCATCCCCTTCTGCTCCCATCTGATGGACTGCTGAAATAACCTTTGACCCTAACTGGATTAAAGACATCTTGCTGTGTGCAGCTGTTTATTCTCAGCATTCTTACTTTCTCTAGTTTAACTACAAACACTGTTCTGTTCTGTTCTGCTTTCTATTCATCATTTCCGTGGGTCACCAGAGCTCAGGGAGGATGTGATTACACTGGGTGTTTTTTCCCTACTATAAAATCACTCAGCCTGCAGATTTTTTATTTATTGGTGGAGATATGTCATCACCCTAAGGTAATGGCATCTCTACAACCATTCCAAAATCTCCCAAGCAATCCATATCCTACATATCCTGGAATAAGTTGTACTTGTTGTGAAATCTAAAACAACCACAAACAGGATGTGACTGTATGCTGAGTAAAGTGGAAATTCCACAGGTCATATTGGCTTCCTCCTGAAAGTAAAAGGCGCCTCATTGGCACCAAATTGTTTTATCAAAGGCCAACATGTTTACATATTGGCTTATTTTAAAGCTCCATTTAATTCAATAATGGATCTTATTGAATATATAAACCATTTATTTTTCTGAATCAGTATTACACCAAGAATTAACCAAAAGTAATAACACATTAGGTTTAAAATATGTAAACATAATGCTGGGAGAGCTGCAAACACTCGATCTGTCTTGAAATGTGTGTGTGTGGGTGTGAATCTATCCTCTGGTGACCTTAAGAAGTGTGGGCATACCTAATGAAGCTTTCCACCATGCATATATATTTTTTTTTAAGTTTTAGCCCAATTGAGAAAAGGAGCATGATACCGTGATATCACTAGTATGTTTTGTTCCTTACTAGTATGACTTTTTTAATTTAAAAAAGCTTTACGTAAATATTTGTTTAATTATATATAATATATAATATAATATAATATATTTAAGCAGAAGTTAAGCAGGAGTAAACAGCATCATAGATAGATATGAGACATTTTTAAGGTATCCTATCGGCAGCTGACTAGTTTAAACAGCAGTGCGTCAAACCTGAAAACAAGTAGTGGAGTACTAGTAAGCACTTAATTTCATTTATTTATTTATTTCTGTTTCCATATATTAAAAAGCTGTCCATACAGATACAAATACAAACATGTATTTATATTTGTAATATATATGTAAACAAATCAGTAAAACAGGCCAATATTCGCAATTAAAATTTGTTGACACCTCTAAAAAAAAAAAAAACACTATGCAGAACATGCAAATCTAACTCAAATTTAGACTTTCCTGTTTATACATTTATCATGCTCATCATGACCTCTTCTGTAGAGCATGTAACTGTATGTTTCATGCACATGGAAGTGCCTTGTTGAAAGGTGCTTTAGAAATACATTTGCCTTACCTTGCTTTCATGTCCTTTGTTTAGTTTGTTTGCCTGGTTCTTTAAAAAGAAATCTTAGTGGCCTTAAATCCTAAACCACTCACTTACTAGGGAAATAGTTACTCACACATACTGAAATAGTTTAGACATTAAATATGAAATAAAAACATGAATCAGTGCTAAGAAACATCATGAGCAGAACCTATCATGGATAACAACGCCTGACTCATGAATAACAGAAATATCCCACACACAAAGAGAGAGAGAGAAAGAGAGCATGTCTAATGGTGTGTTGGCTGTATTTTCTCTCTCTCTCTCTCTCTCTCTCTCTCTCTCTCTCTCTCTCTCTCTCTCCTCTAGATGTAGCCTACTTCATTGATTTGCAAGGGATCAGCCAGAAGAGAAGAAGAGAAGCTGAGCAGAGCTGGAATAAGCGACAAAAGGGACATTGTTCAAATCAAATGAGTGAAAACAAATCATTTCTTCGACTCTTGCTGGGGTTCCTTCTCAGTGCGACAGGTAGGCTCTTTTCACGTTCTTTGCTGAGGTTGTGGCTCTATAGGTTTTATACTGTATGTAGCCTAATGAGGGCTATACTGTCTTATCATTGTACACAGGGAATACTTCAATGATTAACCATCAACTCTACATGAAATGCACTGAAATGTGAAAACGCAATATAGGCAACCGCTTTATCAGAAGCGTGTGTTCATTATTAACATTAAAATAGCGGCAGGTAAAACTGTCACATTGCAAAGTTGCAGAACTCGGTTTTAACCAGAAGGGAGCGGTATTATATGGCAAGAAAGAGACTGTCAGCTCCGTAAGTCCCCGAGGGCAAAACTGAGCCTTAACAAAGAAGTTTCACATAAACAAGATTATTACAGAATGTATGGGAATCTGAGACTGACGCAATCTTTTATAAAGACAGTGAATAATACTCTAATACATCTGAGAACATTAGGAAAGTCCAGTAAGAATGAGGGGCCAAATAAATCAGACCTCCTACTTAATTCCCTCAAATTAATAGTGTTAAGTTGTGGTAACAGTCATTTATTGGCTCTTCACAACATCCTGTTATGTTGCACAGTTTACTGGAATTGGCTGGAGTCTAGCTTTAGTCCCACATCTCTAAAATAAAGCTGAAGAATAGCTTACATTTATGTGGATTTCAATTATTGGGCTCTTGATAAGATTTAGAGGACTGTGTAGATAAAACAACAACAACATTTTGCTTACATTAATTGCAAACAGTCTTAAAGATAATTTGATCATATTGCTGGGTACATTTAATATATAAGTCTATACTTCCTTACACTTTCTAATAAGTTTGTGTAATGTCACCATGGGGATTCTTTGAAAGCAGTAACCAGATAAAAAGAAAAGTCAAGAGTATACTGAAACATATAGCCAAATCTGACTCTTAAAGCTATGATGTTTGACTGCTGTTTATTATTTTTGTTAATAAAGTTGTTTAAAAACAATTGTTGTTGCAGAATGACAGTTTGGGGAAAACACCCATGGCAGGAAAAGGGCAGTTCTTCTTTATACATCCAAGGTGCAGCCTTGTGGTTCTCCTTCAAAATAGTGCATTATTTCACCTTGTTAATAATTTTAATATATATTAATATTATTTCATTTAAATATAATTGTATTCTGTAAACATCTCAGTATTATTTTTGCCTAAAATGTTTTTTAAAATAAGAAATATTGTATGGTATATGATAGACAAAATGCTTTAAAGGCCCACTTCAGCTCATCGATTAGGAAAACCTGTAGGCTATTATAGGCTAGCAATTAAGAGTTTTACGAGGTAGGGTATTGCTTACTTACTGGAGTTAAAGGTTCAGTGTGTAACATTTAACAGGATCTATTGGCAGACATGAATAATAATAACAATAATATTCATAGATATGTGTATAATCACCTGAAAATAAGAATTCTTACGTTTTTGTTACCTTAGAAGGAGCCATTTGAACCTCCATGTTTCTACAGTACTTCAGAAGCGACAAACCCAAACACTGGCTCTAGATAGCTGTGTTTTTTTGCACGTTTAATGGGCAACCATAGTTTCTTCTTTACACTTGGAAGAAGACGGTGAAGCAAGGGGGACTACACCACTAGATGCCACTAAATCCTACACATTGGACCTTTAAATGTGAAAACAAAAATGAATAGCATGGATTTTTTTCCCCCAGCTTTTTGACTAAGCCAGAATTTATTAACCTTTCCATACATAACTACTACTTCCATGAGTCTTTGAATCAATCTTACTGACAATGCATACAAGGAAAACATTGCAATGAAATTTTTCTCTTGTGGCAATTTTGTGACACATGTACCTGCACTGTAGGTGTACATGCCTCCTGTCCCATTGAGTTGAGCCCCCCCAGTGTTGTGGTGAAATATGGAGACCCAGTTTCAGTAAACTGCAGAACATCGGCGAGCCAGATCGAAGGAATGGGCTGGGAGGCTACACATGAAGGCATAAGTCTAGTGAAGGCCAATAATTTGACCTGGACTGTGAACGTAACAGCATGGGCCACCACTGCCTCGTGTTACATCAACCTATTAGATGGTCCAGAAGACCAGTGCTCTGTGAGACTAAAACTTGTAGTTTACAGTAAGTCTGTTTATTTTGCACACAACAGAATAATATGTTATACTGTACTACAGAACACTAGGACTGTGTCTGATTACCTCTACGTTTTCTCCAGCATTTCCAGAAACCATCAACATTAGCAGCAGCAGCTACGATGGTGTGATGAAAGAAATGGAGGAATATAAGTTCACATGTAACATTGACAATATAGCACCTGTTCAGGATCTCAGAGTAGTGTGGTACAAAGGAGATACAGTCCACTATACAGACACTTTTAACAATACCAGCAAGGAACCAGTGAATCAGCCATCTGTCCTCAGCTTTATACCGAAGAGAGAAGACAACGGAGTCACATTCAGATGCGAGGCACATTTGGACCTGGGTCCAGAGGGCCCACACCTTAGTGTATCATCACAGGAGTATAATATCACAGTTCACTGTAAGTATATCATGTGTACTTATCTATTTTAAGCATATTTAGGTATTTTAAAACAGACAATTTTAATGTCTGTTATTTACATTTTTCTTTTCTCGATTAGTGGATGGACAGAACATTTAGCAGCAACTATTTTGATAATCGAATAAATTGAATTAAAAGAGATAAAAAAACATATTGGTTTCACTTTCTACATTGTGAGCATTTGCTGCTTTTTCTTCTCCTACTATAGTAAACTGAATATCTTTGGGTGTTTAACTGTTGGTCAGACAACACAAGTCACCCAATGGTGTCACCTTGAGCTTCAAAATAAACAATTTTCTTGTTTTTTTAATGTTTTTTTGATCAAATTATTAATCAAGAAAAGAATCATCCAATTAATTGATAATGAAAATAAGTTAGTTGCAGGCCTAATATAGTATACTAAGTTCTACAAGTTTTTGAGGTAGTGTAAATGATCTTGATCTAACAAGACCACACGTCTAAAAGGGGAAAATACCAATATTTCATCAGTTTTTGTGCCTCATTTCTCTTAGCTGCTTTTCTACCATTTAATAAAGGTATATATCAATAGTTGCTCTGTTTGTTTCTAGTTGGACCAGATGTAAACTGTTCTGACCCTGAGATACTGGAAGGGGAAACTTTGGAGAAACATTGCCTTGTGACTGGAAATCCCTACCCGGCTGTCAGGTGGCTGAAAGATGGACAGCACGTAAACTCGTCCACCCCTTTGCGCAGAGGGGATGCAGGGCTGTACACCGTTAAAGATGAGGCCTCTTCCTTCATCCACAAACTCCGGGTTTTTGTATTGTGTGAGTGTCACGTCCAGTCATCAGCACCAACAGCTAGGGCCCCACATGAGCATGAAGAGGAAAAACATTTTGTTTTGGGAATTCTCATTAGAGTTGTCTTCAATGTAGTGTTTATATTGCAAATTGCTTGATGTACATATTAATCTTGGCCCTAGCTGACACTAGGGTGGCTAGGTGTAGTGGTATGAGAAGCACTGAGATATTTTTCTTCAGTAAAAAAAACAATACTAATATATAAAATAATAATAAGAAGTAAAGGTCTTGGGGTGCCCTGGTAACTCACCTGGTAAAGCTGGTGCCCCATGTACCAAGGCCATGGCCCTCAAAAAAGCAGAAGCATTGTCAACCAAATATACTTAAACTTTTTAATTCTAAAGTATTTATTATGCAGAACGGCCAAAGTGTTACATATTTTTGGATTATTACTATTTATGCTTTAATGTGTAAACAGCATTTTACTGTGTGTGTAAGTGTTTTTGTGTTTTTCACTTTCAGATGGACCAGAGTTGATGTGTCCGAGCTCTTTCCATGCACTGGAGTATGCTCCTCACAACCTCACCTGCACGGTTGAGGGTTATCCTCAACCTGATATAATCTGGTATAAAGATAGCGAGGAGGTGGAGCTTCCAGAGAACATAACAAGAAGTGATGCAGGGCAGTACTTGATCACAGCTTCAAACAATCTGACAAGTGTCAGCCTCACAGTCGAGATTAATGTCTTATGTAAGTTTTTTTTTTTATGAAAATCCTAAATATTTGCTATTAGCTATTATTAGTTCTTTGCACTTGTGCTTTCTCTCTGACTTTTACGTTGTTGTCTCAAGACCCACCATCACAGATAGTTGAGCTTGAAGACTCTGAAGTCTACGTTGGTTCTACAATGTGGCTAAAGTGTTCCTCCATGGGCAACCCACGGCCAACATATATCTGGAATTATTACCGGACTTCAAATGTGGTGGAGGAAAATGAAGATGGAGTGTCCCTTCTGGTTATCAACAATGCTAATGCATACAACATGGGCTCTTACACATGTCATGCCTCGAATGACAAAGGAAATGTTTCTAAAACGGCCAGAGTCACTGTAAAAGGTAGGGTCAATATAATGTATCTACCACTTTAATGTAATCAGTAGGCTAATGCAACAGTTTAAAGAGCTCGTCTGTCATCAGTAGCCTGCTCATTACATTATTATGTCTGTCTCTGTCTTCTTATTTATTCTGTGAAATATCTCTACATCTACTGGATAGATTCACACAAACTTTACATATTTATGTTCATCTATTGCCATCATCAGGCCTAAATTTCAGTTGTCCAATACTTTGATTTATGATCAGATAACTGCAAAACAAATGGCATTCCCAAGAGCCAAGTTCCTTTAACTCAATTCATTGCTGAAACTGATTGCATCAAAATCTTTAAGTAACACAAAAATATTTTTTTTAGGTTAAAAATTATTCCTAATTAAGCTGCTTTTACTAATAATTTTAGATGGCACTAACTTAGTTAATAACTGATTAATAACCTTTTACTAGGTGTTTTGCTTTCACACAAAACTTTTTTACAAATTAAAGTTAAATTAACTTATTTGGTTTTACAGTGAGCAAATGTTTGCATGCTCACATGCTACACTAAGCTGGTGAACATGGTAAACATCATACCTGCAAAACATCAGCAGGTTTGAAGGTGATGATATTAAATTAAGTTGTACATAAACAAATACTTGCAAACCATATGACATACCCCCTCAGTCTCACCAGCACTGCCACTGTATGCACTTGTAGCCAACTTACACAACCAGCCACTAACATTTATAGACACAGTGGGTGTGAGGGCTTGTCCTGTATGTGTGTGTGTGCGTGTGTGTGTGTGTGTGTGCGTGCCCAGTGTTGCTGGGGGGGTGGAGGGATATTTCCCAGTTTCCTCTCCGGTGATGAGGCGCCGGGAGCTTGGCAGTGAGTGCATGCAGCCTTTAGCTTAGCTTAGCTCGCTTTCTCTCAAAAAAAAGTCAACAAGTGGCTGCTGGCTCGTCCCATGCAGCGGAGAGGAAGCGAGGGGGAAACCTCAGACGGGCTCGGAGTAACAGGATAGGACAGCTGCTGGAAAAAACCCTCCAAGGCGACTTCATTCCGATGGATGATTTAAACTCTCTCCGTCTCCTTTCGGTGCTTTTTACTTTAGAGCTGCTGTCGCTTTGTAACGGGACAGGATCGAGTAAGTTGTGCAACATGAGAGCGAGTCACAGACCTCGTGTTTACCTTTTTTTAATTTATTTTTTATTCTTAATGTCGAGGTTGAAACGGCTCTATTAGGCTGATGGACTTATAAGGAACAAAAAGTGGGATTGTTCTGGTCTATTTAAGTAGCCTGCTGAGTGACGAGATTTAAAGCAACACAGTGATATTTATTTTTTTTAAAAAGTTGAGAGGAGACTGGAAATTCTGAATTGAATGAGAAATATTCACATGTGCTTTAAATAGGGAGCAATGACTGTGAGTGTGAATACCAGTGGAAAAACAGTAATAGTACTTGGTGGTGTAAGGTGGGTCTGATTATACGTTGGGACCTTTTGTAGTATGTAATGTAATGTAATGTAATGTTTTAATCCTCCTCTCACGTCCTTTTTTATATTAGAGTTTTCTCATGAAACTAAATCTTTCCACGTTAATATTCCTGTTGTTTGTTCTAATTGATGGAAATGGGTGGAATGTGACGCATTTCACTGATAAGGACATTGCTGTAATAATGGTGGGCAGCAAGTGCAGACTTTCGTAAGGGAGGGGTATATCCTTCCTGAGCCTTTTCCTGTTGCCTCCTGAGACGCGGCTTTTGTTTCTGCAGTCCTTTTCATCACTCCACCACAGCGCTGGATGTGGAAATGTTGGGTTAAGATAATGGATGTGTATGGAGACTTAGGCTGGAATAACATTTCTTGACCCCCACCCACCCCACTTTATGTTCCACAGGTGCCAAGCAAGAATGCCCTATCGAAATAACTCCGGACAGGATGGTGATTGAATACCAAAGTAGAGGCCAAAACGCAACATGCAAGGCAGCGTCCACCGACTCCAGCAATGTCGACGGAGAAATACACTGGACGGTTCAAGGCGTCAAAACTGACAGCACAAGTTGGTTTGCTGACACCCATAAAGACTGGGACCCAGAGCCTTTTTGTTATGGGACATTTAAGGGAATAGGAAAATGCGGGAAACGTTTAAACTTCACTCTCTACAGTATGTTTTTCCAACTTATTTTTGTACTTTCACTGTCATAAACTTTAAACGTATTTCTTGTGATTCTTTTTTTTTGTTTCTGATTTCGTTTTTAAAATCGTCTCCCCAGAAACACCAGACAGTGTCTCCATCCATCATGTGGAAAACTCGAGCTCAGTGTTGGAGAAGAGCGAGTTCAAGCTGCGGTGTGACATTACCAACGTTGCTCCTGCACAAACCCTCACTGTGCTTTGGTACAGAGGGGATGAAATCTTTGAAACAAGCATCCAAGGTGGGGAATCTTTTCTTTACACTAACTTGTCTGTAAGGCCAAGTAAATCTACCAGTGCCAGTTGAATTTTTTCAGTACAAAGCAATGCAGCATCAACAGACGTGTGCAGAGTAAATTGATGAAACTAGATTTGTTCAAATGTCTGACTGAAGTGTGTGAACATTTGATGTTAACTTTAATATTCATTGGTTATCCTAATGATGCGTAATTTCTTTTATTGATCAGATATTGCTTATTAAACAACCAGCATGATTGGTGGGAAATTATTTTACAGTGCACCGTGAGGGAAGTTCATTGAATCGATAATCACAACTCTGTCTTCTCACCAGATTATCTCTTATCTGCATCAGTGTTTGACTCATTTGAGGATACTTATATCAGCATAACACGTTGGTTTTTATTTTCATTGTAGCACTGTGTAAATGTCAAATGAAAACATCGGTTTATGTTGACGGAGCAGAGAGTGAAATACAACGGTTGGCAACCCAAAGAAGTCATATACCAATTATCAGTTATTAAGGAGCTTGACAAGTGATATTTGGAAGTGATATGCATATACAATTATGTTTAATTTATTTTCAGAACAGTTGTGGTATGCATTTAGTTAGTTTCAGTTATTTAAAACTTTAACTAACTAAAACTCTAACAGCTGTACACCATCTATACAATCCACGTATGGATTAACCAGTGGTGGAAGAACTACTCAGATCTTGTACTTTAGTAAAAGTAGCAATACCAAGTCCTGCATTCAAAATCTTACTTAAATGATTAGCATCAAAATAAACTTAATGTACCAAAAGTAAAAATGCAGAATGACCCATTTCAAAATAACATATATTGTGTTACTAGAATATAACTAATGATGCATTCATGTGTTCATCTGGCAGGGCTCATTTTAAGTACTTTATATTTTGCTGGGTAGTTTATAAACCTGCAAAGAAACTAGGTACTTATTATCAAATCCATTTAGTGAAGTAAAAAATTCAGTATTTGCCTCCAAAATGTAGTGGAGTAAAAGAAGACGGAGCAGAAAATCTGTAAAAAAGTAAAATACTAGTACCTTAACAGCTTGGCTCGCTCACTGGAGCTGTTCTAGTTAGCAAATGAATTCCTCTGTGTAGCCTTCAGTGTTGATAGGCTATTACTTGAGACGTGTGACCAATCAGAGAGCGTTTTCGGCGGGACATTGAGCAAGATCACAGTGGAAACTACAAACAGAGAGGTGGAATATCGGATCATATAATTGTTCGACCCTTATTCACTGTCATCATCATGTCCAAGCCAATGTATGAATTAAATGCAATCTTACTTTGTGTTTTCTTCAAAATGTTAATTTGTCCATCAGGCTCAATGCAAGTGACTGGCTGCCTGTCTGGGAATAACTCAGACTGTGACATCAGTATGATCCGATCCCCGTTGAATGTGTCTTCTATCATCACCGTCACTCTGAACAGAACGCACAACGGAAAAACGTTCAGATGTGTGGCTCGTTTGGATCTTGAACTTGACGGACAACAATCGCCTCCAAACAAGACGTCCGATCCCCTCAACATCACTGTCAACTGTGAGATCACATTTAAGTTTACTGCTCAGTAGTCACGATTAAGACAACACTGTGACATCAAAAGTGCAGGACAAAGTGTTAAATGTTATTAGCGTCTCCACACCCAACTAACATATTAGCATAGTTAGTGTAGTTCTGCTGTAACTCCTTTGGGGACATTTCATCACTGTGCTCTATTTGCCATCAACAGATAAACCCACCATTAATACCACAATGCTTCCAAAGACAATCCCTGTGTTCAGAGGTTATCCTGAAGACCTCGTTTGTGAGGCTGACGGTCACCCACCTCCAAAGATCCAGTGGCTCTACAGCTTAGAAAAAAAGCCTGATAAGTCTGAAAACAAGCTCACCGTATTTGAAGCAGGCATCTACAACTGCAGCGCTACCAATGATGTCGATACTGTCTTCTATGAGGTCGAAGTGATTTTAAAAGGTAACAACACTCTTAATCTAAACTCAATTGTATAATTTGTAGAAGCAAATCTGCACGTCTTACCATTAAAATAAATTGTTTTATTAAATATATAAAGTATCCCAGTAGTGAAAGGGGTTAAAGCTCATGAATAAGTACTCCTTCTTCTTCCCTTTTTTACAATCTATATAAGATATTTTATGGATTTATGTTGCTCAAAACTTTTATTTTACTTACTTGAGGTTAAAGCATCTGCCAAAGCTTATTAGTAACCCCACCCACACACAATTTCTCTGTGTGACTGTGAGCTATAACATTTGTTCAGACCAAATGCATTAAATGACTTAGAGGTAGAGGTAGCACTAGTGCATATTAAGTCAACAGAGCCGCAGAGCAAAAGTTATACAGCTTTGAGGAGGATTTTACCCAGCCATATACATTTTATTTCAAATTGGTGCAGTGCGAATTTCTCTGAGCGATATGATACAACGCTGTTCGCGTACAAAGACAGAAACAAAAAGACAGAATGCCGGGTGGAATGTAGGAAGTTTGGGTAAGTTTTGTTACAAATATTAAGCTTATTTTCATACAATGACTTATTTTCTGTTGTCAGATATTATAATCAGAAGGGCTCCATGTTTTTACATTAATCATACAAATACAATTAGGTAGTTAGCAGTAGATAATTAGCAGGCTTTTCATGATTTTCTTTTGTGCATCTGCATCCAAATAGTAAAGTGCATCTTCAATACAAATTTCAATAGAAAGACAAAAAGTTCATATAGATAGACGTAGTGATCGTGTAGTGAAGCATGCCAGAAATAGAGACCCTTTTATTTATTGGAGTTTGTTCTCAAATTCTTAAACATGAATATGTTGCCTGTTTGATTTTATTACAGAGGACTACCTTCCCCTCATAGCTGGATTCGTGGCTGTCACAGTAGTCGTCATCTCCATCATCTTCCTCTTCATCTACTCAATCTACTACAAGAACACCAGGATGCGGCGCTACAGTCTTAAAAACCCCAAACTCAGCACCCACAATGGCAACGTGGCTCACAATGGCTGGGACATGCAGTTTCCTATGACCAAACTGTCTTAGCAGTACATCTGTTGATGGCACAGAATGGATAGCTGACCACTCTGGATAAGTTGTATCTCTCTGCCAACAGAAACTACAGTGTTTGACAGCCTGAATACCACTCAGCCAGCAGCAGGCTCACACTTTTTGGGAATCCATTTTATTCATCCTCACATCTATTTTCCCACATATAATAGTGTTTTACCCTTCATGGAATAATCTAATTATAAAAATAATCAAGCTTGGCTTGAGATGTACAATTTTATATTTACTACTGGATTTTTCACTGGACAGAAAGAAGAGGCGGAGTAAGGACTAAAATTTTGGCTCTGACTATTTTTTAATGTGCACAAAGGGAATTTATGATGTTATGAATGTTTGTATTGACCTTGGATTCAATAATGCTTGATTTAAAAAAAAGAAAATAATCATGCCCCCTTGATATTCACTCAAACTCAGATCTCTGTATGTAATTCTTTTACAAACCAATGATGTTAGCGTGCATTTAAAGTGGTGAAGTGAAGACCCTGAGACTGCTGTGGTTTTAACACAGTCACACTTAACTATTTCCACCACTTGCCCCATTGCTTTTATCGTACACTCTGTAGATGTGACATTGAATCTGTGAAAAAGAGAAGCAGCTTTGCTCAATTTGTGGACACCGTTGCTTGTGCAAACAATGAGCACATTGCCTGCTCACTATGTTTTGTAAGCCACTCTGCACTTACGAGTCTGTAGCCTTCTTTGTGCCTACCCTTTGTTGTGCTGTACCGCGTCAGGCCAGACCTTCTGGGGCAAATTGTCTTGTTCCACAGTTACATGCTTTTGTATGAGTGACTGCAGGCATTATTGCCCAATGACAATCAGAACTGTATAATATTTTATGTAAATGCCAAACCTTATATTTATTTATGAGAAAAAGTAAAAAGTTGAAAATGGACTGCAGACAGGTATGTAAAAGTTGAAAATGTTGAAAGTTTGTGGAGTTGAAGTCGTGCCTACACTTTTGTGAATACAGCTGTAAATATTTGTGACTGGTGTAAAATCTTATAGGACTGAATATATCTGATGTGCATAAATGTATGACTGGAAACACAAGACTCATTTTGTCATGTTTTCAATTTATTAATAATACTGTGCAACTATTGCTTCTATAAAAAAGCTTCTTCTTGCCTGGTAAATCTGCCTCAGAGACCTGTGACAAAGCTCCAAATAACAAGGCATCTAAAGTTATTGTTCTGCAGTCTTTTATGGGACTAGTAATAAGCAAGGGGGTCACATGCATCTCCATTTATCAGGCTGTTGACCCTATAGGAGAGCACCACCCCACACACTGAGAATAACCTCTGCACTGTACTATCCAGCAGAGGTTTGATATTTCACAAAACAAATCTGCAGAAATACTGAAAACTTTGGGTTTATGAACTGCAACCATATACGTTACAATTACATAAATAACTCAAGAACTGCCCCCTGATCGGAAAGGGGCCATTTTCTGATCCTTAAATTGCTTGAATACATGAATTACTGTAATGTGACAGTGCTATGTGTACGTGTAACATGCATTATCTTATGGTTGCAGAATTATAGTATTTGCTCCACGGTGGAAACGTTCAAACAGTTAGTAAGCCAGTTTGGGCAATATGAGAAGTCACTGACATTGCAATGAGAATTTAACTTCCTGTACTTTTCGCAGGTCACCTAGTAACTGGTCCGCCATATCCGGTAACCGGTGGCTGGTCTTGGCAACTATTTGGGGAGTGGAATAAATTATTTTGGCGAGAAAAGCAAATAAGCTTTTCGAAGTATTTATTTTAGTTCCTCCTTTAAGTCCAGCCCATTGGCAGTATACTCGACCCGCTCGCTGCCGCATGTTGCACATGCTGTTAACCACCAACCACCTAACAGAAACTTCCGAGGGACATCTCAATGCACCACAAAAGATACATTTACTTTCGGGACTTTCTATGAGCTGACTCACCAGGACAGACACCGCAGAAGGGAAGGGCATTTGGAAATCAGTAAACGGGATCTGTTTTTTTTTTTTTTCATTGCTGTGGTTCTTTTAGTAAAGGTGTTGCTGTTTGGCGAAATCAGTATGTGGGTCTTCATATTCTGCGGCTTAATAGCGTTTACAGGTAACTGCTCGATTTCCTGTTCCTAAGATTTTATTGAACTAACTTAGATCAAAGCTACATTAACGTTTGTGCCACTATCTGTCCTGGTAGTCTGAACCTCACGGTTCGCCTTCAGGCTTGCCTACGCCCATAGTTTGATACGGTTAACCTAATGATCATCATATGTTTACTTTATTATCCAAACACGTTTTCGTACATAATTTCCTTCAGAGTTCCTTGCAGATTGTCTTTATACTTTGAGTTCGTGTGTAAACTTTAATAAGTCATCATCCCAAATCCTATGTCTGAACAAGAGGGCAGCAGCGAACAAGACATGGATTCGTAGTGTAGTTGCTCACCATATGCAGCGATACAGTGTTGGGAACTTTGAGAGCTACCAATGATTTCAAACTTCACTTCAAAGTCACCCTAATGAGGAATATTGTTTGGTTAACTAAAGCTGTTTCGAAAAAGCATTTTAAACTTTTGAGTGTATAGGAAAAAAAATGCCCAGTTGTTCAAATGTTATATATATATATACCAAAAAAATAAAAAAAATAATGTGGGTATTGATCCAAGCAGGGTTACTCTGTCAGCCAGGTAACTTCTAAAATAGCATGCAATGCCTTCTTTGAACATTTGATAATACTTAACAATAATGAATAGTTATGATCAGTTGAGACCAAATACACTCAAGTTTTGTTTAAAAAAGATCAGATTGAAAACATTAACAACTACAACCAAATATTTTTCACAGGGGATCTGACAATCCAAGCAAATGATTAAAATTAAAAGAAAAATTGTTTCACGACACAAAAAATGGCCAAAAATAATAACTTATTTCAACTAATTTGATCATTCTGCAAATATAGATTTTGTGGAACTAGCAGCAAGCTACTGCAAAATGTAGTTAAACAACTAGTTCAGTTACATGTAGTTCACTGCTCCCCAACACACTGTATGTAAGCTAAACTGACATTTCTGAATTTTGCTACTTTATTTATGCAAACATCAATGTATTTAATAGGACTGCCACAAATTCTCAATGTAAATTCAGTTCAGTAGTTAAAAAAACATGCATTTACATTGTTTGTGTCATTGTTTGTTTTATATCCTCCTGTCTGTGAGATCATTTAAGTGACAGGATAGTACTGCTTATGTATCTATATATTTATTTTTTAACTGGTGACCACTCAACCCATTCCATGTGTGCTATGTGTCTTCGCTGGGTCAAAATCCAGAGTGTGAAAAACAAAAGTTATAATGCTGTGTAAAACTATTTTATCATGCCTATAATATATACTGTGTACTTCTAGGAAAGGCTGTGAGTTCTTCCTGTCCAGTTAAGCTGAGCTCTCCCACATCTGTGGTGAGATATAAGGACCCGTTCTCTGCCAACTGCAGCTCATCATCCGACCAGGTAGAGGGAATGGGCTGGGAGTCTACAAACGGAGGTGTACCGCTTTCAAATGAGAGCACTTTTCTTGCCTTAAACATAGACTCTGTCACAGACTGGCACTTAAAACCACTATGCTTCATCAATTTCTATGATGGTGATCAGTGTGCTGGCACCCTTCCAGTCACCGTTTACAGTAAGTAGTCCTTAATATTATCTGAAGTTGCCTTGCAGACCCTGTTGTAGTTTTTGATTATTTAGGCCTACTGACATTGAAACTTGTGGTTTTCATTAAACATTTTGGCACTTGTCACTTCTTTTATACAGAAATGCCAGACAGTGTGTCAATGTCTCCGCCGAGTGAAATGGGCCCTCTGGTAGAGGGGAAAAAATACCGCATGCAGTGTGACATTTTTAATGTTGCACCAGTGAGAAACCTCTCTGTGCACTGGCACAAAGGAAATGAGATAGTCTATACGGAAACATTTGACGAGTCCACTGTAACTCCAGTCAATAAGTCATCTGTCCTCAGACGGGCGGCCCATGCAGATGATAATGGAACTCAGATCTGGTGTGAAGCAACGCTGAAGTTTTTCGGTGTACCAGATCTCGACCCGATTCAATCAAAGTCACATGGATTGATTGTGCTGTGTGAGTTTTTGATGCCATCCTAATTTAACCATCATGGACGACAATATTGGATGTGTTTTGCGTTTCTCTTAATTGCATTATTTCTCTTTTGTTTTTCTCTCTCTGTCTGTATTTTAATTTAATGTATATCCTCAGACTCACCAATCTTCTCCAAGCCGGAAAATGAGACGCTGGAAGCTTCAGCTGATAGTCAAGTAACTTTAAATTGCACTGCTAGAGGAAACCCAATGCCGGAATACAGCTGGCAATTCCCACACCCCATACAACGGACGGACAAGAAACAAATCAAGAATCAGCCCATTTTGACCCCGTCCTTTCAGCTTACAGGGACCTATAGCTGCACAGCATCTAATACCCAGGGCACCAAGACCAAATATTTCACAGTCAACGGAGCTAAAAGTAAGATATTGATCCTAAAATCATCATGTTTCTGAGCTTGATCTACTCCAACATTGTCTTGCCATGTTAATTATTACTATACTATAATTTCTTCATGCTGTCGTTTTCCATCAGGTAGTCACCCTGGGACCACTGCTGGGATTTTAATTGCTGTGTTTTTTGTTCTAGTCTTTATTTTGGGATGTGTAGTTTATCACAAACAGATAAACTCCTCTGCTCCAAGACCAGAAGGTCAGAACACATGAGCTAAGAGAGAGAATGTAACAAAAACTCCCGTCTCCCACAGGGGATCGTACAACCTTTGCTGCCTTGGTTGGAGTATTTACAGCCCTGGGAGTCCTGCTCTTCATTGGCGGCCTTTATTTTGTGACACCCGAAGGAACATTTTCTCTCTTGAAGGGCAGCTATCTCAGAGGAAAGCCTACTTCAGGCCCTGTATGAGGATGACTTTTTTTAAATACAATTTTGCATGGCTTTTTTTTGGTTTTTGGTGCTTGGAGAAACCATTTTGTGTCTCTTAAAAGCCTGGGGGCGTGGTCTGTTCTGCATGGTGAGCTGGTGGACTGCTTGTGCTTGACCTGTAGCTTTCTGAATACATAATCCCATCAGCTGTCTTTGAAGCTCCACTAATCAATCAATCAATCAGTCGTAGAACGTGTTAACATTTATTGAAGATAGAAACCTGGCATGGCTCTCTTATTTTATATGTTAATGGACTGTAATGCTGTTTCCTGACTCACTCACTGATATTTAGAATCTACTTTGTGTTTGTTTCACTTTGCGTCTGACTTTGAATTGTTTTGAATATGTATTAGTATGTGTGCTTTTAGTGCTTTTATCATGTCGCTGTGCTGTGACAGTGGTACTTCTCCCTCCTCCTTTCAGCCCGGTTACTTAGGTCAATGCAAACACACTGACTGATTCAAATTACTGTTGAACCCCCGCCAAACTCTGCATCTCTGCTGAGCTTATTAGCTTCTTTTTTCTCATTGTTTTGGTTTAATGGTCTAAACATTCACTGTATGGTTCAGTCTGAACTGTTCTAATCAACTTTGTTATGCACCAGCAGCAGGAAGTGGGTTCCAGCACAAAAAAGGTTAGATAAACCCTCAAAGAGGTGATGAAAATAAGCATGGAACAGACAAATATTTTTGTTGAGAGTTGGTATTGATCATAGACTCATGGTTTAGACCAAAACAGCTGAAAGGACAATATATATTGTAGACTTTAGGCATAATCCTTAATAGGTATGCCTGATGATAAGCTATAGGAGGAGTAAGAACAGGTATTTCCCTAGCCTTACTGCTTGCATTTTTGCCTTGTTACGTATCGCTTTTTCATTTTACAAGCAACACAAGATCTCTAACAACTCTGCACACACACAAGACCACATTTTAAGAAAACAAATTTGTGTTTTTCTCCACTCAGGTATATTTGGTTCCTACTTTTACTATATACTGTCCAGGCACTATACTACAGTTAAAGTAATTACTTGAGAGTACTCTGAATGATGCAGTTTGGCACAAGTTTAGTTTATTAGTTTATTAGTTTAGTTTTGTATGCACTGGTATGGCCCTGGAATGTTGAATTGTTTTTGCACTGAAAAGACTACAATTGTGCCACATCTGTGTTGTGCCTACAATTTCATATGATGAGCTAGTCAGTTGCTTTATTTAAATCATGTGAATATGAATCACCAGCAGTGCCATACAGTTTATCTGATGTATCAGTAAATAAGTACTAGAGATACCAAATGCTAATTTTCCATTTGCATGCCTTTTCTTATTGAATTAATTGAAAAATGGAAAGTAATTTTAAAGGGAATATAATTTAGAAATGTATTGTGTGCGTAAGCAGCTTTTGCATATACATCAATTGTTAAATAAAGCCAACTTCTCTGTCAGTGACATCCTGAAGCAGAATACTGATAGAGGCAAAGTCAAACCAGTGTCTTTCATTGCTGTGTTTCACTGCCACCTTTTGTGAACCCCTTGGACCTCTCTCTCTCTCTCTCTCTCTCTCTCTCTCTCTCTCTCTCTCTCTCTCTCTCTCTCTCTCTCATTCAGCCTGGCTTACATTATACAGTGCTGAGACTGCCATACTAATTAGTACTGAACAAAGTGAATGTAAAGGAGAGCTTTTGTTATCCTGCCTACGGTTGCCAATATAAGCCTATTTTTTCTGAAACCATGTTCTTTATGTTCAGTCCCTGTCATTCCCAGTAATGTTTTTTTGCCAGAAAGCACTGTTTGTGTATACTCTGACGGTGTTGCCATAACAACCTGGCAGAGTGGATACTGCTCCATTTGTCATGGAGTAAAAAAAAAAAGTTTTATTATAGACACACAAGCTTAACATATTTCTCTAGAGAACTTGAAGAAGGAGCAGCATATTCAAAGTAAAGCGAGCATGTATTGTAATCTGCACATTGAGATTCCCAGCTGTGCTCTCTATAAATACACCAAAAAACATCTGATTACTTGCTCACTTGCACTGCAGTTGCGTTCAGAGTGGATATGCTGTGTAGCATTCTGGTCACAGTGTGAGGCTTACAAGCTACATGCTGCACAACACCAATACTCCTGCCTGCTGGGATTGCACAAAGCATGGAGTTCAAAACCAATAGGACACAAGTGTACAAGCAGAACTGAAAACCGGCTTTTCTTCAGGGACACAAAAGATAAAATCGGTGGTTGGGAAAGCACAACATGGCCACACCTAATGCTGGAATGTAGAGAGCATTTAAAAAACAAAGCATTGCTTGCTCAATATCATAAATAATAGTCTAATTCAGATTAGCAAATTCAGGAGATTTATATAGGTCAGATGAAATCCGTTTAGATAACAAAGGAAAGTTTGGACTGCAGAAGTGGCTTTATGATTTGAACCTTATATTATAAATTGCAAGGAATCTCAGTTATTATAAATGTATTTATATTCATTATGTCAGTCACATTTTGCTCTGTAATAAACCAGATATTGGAAATAGATGTTTCAATCTTATATCCAAACCACAATATAATTAGCACACTGTAGCACAATGCTTCTTTAGTGTTGTATCTGCATTACTGCCAGTGTGACATTTACTGTGGTAATATAGCCCTATTATTTCCTGCTAAATTCCTTATAACATCAATGCAGGACAAAGGTTTGGGCTGTGTTTTTCAGAGGCCTACCACCTGTTAAATTTCCCTCTTTCCCTTTTTACCCCCCACCCCCAAAGTCAGCTGGGATGAAGGGGGCCCTTTTGTTCCAACATAGTTCCCTGCAGGGTAGCCAAGCTCGTTCAAGTTGGAATTTTCTTTCTCTCGCCTCTTGATCGACGCCTTGGTGCAGAAAATAACATGGGAAACAACTTTCTTCAATGGATTCTGACGCTTTGCTTGTTTTACTCAGGTAAGATGTCGCTGGCAACATGTTTTTCCTCACTTGTTGGGTTTTTTAAATTCTGTTTAGTGCAGAAGTTGTCTTAATGAAAATAGTGGTGCATTGATGAACGAAAGCGCAGGGCTAACCATATGACCTCTCGTCGGTGATAATGACATTGAGTGCAATAGCGAGCCAAAGCACCCGTTTATTTTTCACTGAAATAATCATCGCAGAATTAGATCATTCTAATTAGTATGGTGTATATGTCTGTTTGTGTTTAGGTGGCTACACTAACCTAACTAAAATAATGACGGGTTACCGGTTAAACTGGCTACACACTTTATTGCCATAACATAGAAATACACAATTAGCAAGATAGCTATACATTCACTATTATACACAGGTGTATTTTAGAAATATTAGGCCATCTCTGATTTACTACTTGTGATTTCCTTGTGTGTGTGTGTGTGTGTGTTGCAACAGGGTTACATAAAATGTACCTAGAGCCTGCTTATATACATTAAATATAAAAGTGCTACAA
The DNA here is from genome assembly GCF_905237075.1 of Dicentrarchus labrax. NCBI lineage: Eukaryota > Metazoa > Chordata > Actinopteri > Moronidae > Dicentrarchus > Dicentrarchus labrax. The sequence goes on from NW_026136722.1 coordinate 11,964,909, forward strand.
GTGGAAAGACACTGGCTATAATGATGATAACTGCTGCTGTATGTCTCAGTGTCAGGTGAAGGTTGCTCCCTAATCCTCAAGCCCTCCAGGGTGGTGGTGGGCTTTGGGGAGCCGGTGTCGGTCAGCTGTGAGGCCGCTCGCCCTGTACGTGTCCTGGGCTGGGAATCGGCCATCAGTGCTGCACACACCCAACAGGACCTGTCTGTCCAGTGGAAGGTAGAGAGTCTTATTGACTGGATAGAGGAGCCTATCTGCTATGGTGTGTTTTTCACAGCCCCGAGACAGTGTGAGGAGAAACTCAACCTCGTCCTCTACAGTGAGTCAACACCTGTTTTAAAACATAGTTTTGTGGTTCACATGAAGGTGTTTGAATGACATAAACTTTGTGTATTATTCATTTAGAAACCCCAGATAGTGTGTCCATCAGGCCTGTGAACCACACTGGCCCCATGGTGGAAGGAAAAGAGTACCAGCTGCTCTGCGAGGTTCAGAATATTGCTCCGGTTCAGTACCTCACCCTGAGGTGGTACAGAGGGCAGACTGAGGTTTACAACCATTCCTTCACTGACCTCACATCTTCCTCGCCTGTCCAAGTGTCCTCTATCCTCGTAGTCACACCAACCAAAGCCGAGAATGGAGCGCAGTACAGGTGTGTAGCAGTGCTGGAGCTCGGACCTGAGGGACCACAACCACCTCCTGCTGTGACCTCGGAGCCTCTTAATGCCTCTGTGTACTGTAAGTCATGAAGCTATCTTAAAAAGAGTTCTCATATGTGTAATACATTGGAGGTGGTATATCTAATCCCTGTGATCTTTTTCTCTAGTCCCCCCAACATTCCTCAGTCCTGAACCAGAAGTTTTGGACTTTATAGTGGGTGCTGAAGTGAGCTTGAACTGCACTGCCACAGGAAACCCCATGCCTGTGTATAGCTGGGAATCCTCCCATCACATTCAGGAGAGGATGGAGGATGAAGCAGTTCTTTCCTCCTCCTCACTGCTCCCAGGGACTTACACCTGCACTGCCTCTAATACACTGGAGAAGAAGAGCAAACAGTTCATTGTCAAGGCCAAGACCAAAGGTAGGAGGGAACTCTGAAGTGAACATGTGAACATTGTCTCTATTACACTGTGTCCTTATCAGCTTCTTCTTTCGCTTTTACTTAGGTGTTTGAAACAAGAGATGTTGAGATGGGATCAGATGACCACATTGGACAAGCAAGGAAAATTCAACTAAGGGGATTTCACTATTGCAGCTTTGGAGATGGAATTGACAATGCATTCATGACTCAGCAGATATTTATGAGGATCTTGCCATCAGGCAGAATTAGATCTCATTTTACAAAAAGATCTGAATATACTATGTTTGGTAACTGTCATTTAATTTGTCTGTGTTTTCAGTATTCTGTATGATAGATTGGCGATATGGGATATAGCTCTCTTTTTATGCTTTCCATGTGATATCCTGTATCTAATTTATATATATTTTTTAGATTTATTTTCGTTTTAATTACCATGTAACATTACAAATGTGTAGTTACTCTTGATATAGCAATGATGACTACTTTATCATTAATGTATCAACTTTAATACTGAATGCTAAAGATCAGCAGGCCATTACTGTAAATATAAACCCTTTCTTGATTTGCCTATCTTTATGAATAAAAGTAAAATGAAAAAGCCTTGTTTTTTTATATTATACCTATTATAATAAGATTATGTATTGGTATTAGTGGTGTACTGCTGGGTGTGACTGCTATATTTTACTCATCACAAGAGCCATAAAAGCAGAAGCTTAATACAAAACTTTTAGTTACACAGTAAAGCAAACAGTTCCTCATAATGGAATAATAATTACCTTCCATAAAAACGTTTCATTGTGCCATATATTCCCATATATGCAACCCTTCTGTAAGTGAAATGTATAATTTGACCACTAGGTGTCGGTGTTGTGCTTTTTCCAGACATGACTTGATTCGCTCATTTCACGTCACGTGACCAAAACATTCGCCTCTCAGCAGAAGGCGGAAGTAGCATTAGGGGCTAACATTAGCAAACGACCTTTCATCCAAGACCTTACGATAATACGTCCAACAAACCCTAATTGATAAAGGTAGATATGCAGCGCCTGATATGTATTTGCTGACTACCAGTGGACAACTTCTGAAATGTGTCCCTGTCTCTTCCCTTCCAGGTATGCCACAGAAAGATCCGTGTCAAAAGCAAGCATGTGCAATTCAGACGTGTTTACAAGGTAGATAATAACAGACACCATCAACGCCAGCATATAAGCAAATGGCACCCTCATCATTTAGTTAACTCCGTCTCCGTCCTGCAGCTAACAAATACGTGGAGAGCATGTGTGAGGATGTGATCAGAGAGATGCGGCGGTGCTGCAAAACACATGCAGGAAACTCCATCTGCTGCTCCGGGTTCAAGGACTCAAACCCAACGGAGAGCAAAAGTAACACAAAGCTCCCTGTGGGATGCGTTTGATGGGAATAATGGCTGAAACATTGTGTCAGTGTTTTGTTGAGCGTGTAACACTCTGTGCAGTGTGCTTTGGGAGAATAGGAATCTGTACAAACGTATTGAACTGTGCTTTAAATTACCTGTATTATTTAAATCTGGATGGGCCTTTGACATAGCAGATATTTTGACATGTCATTGCAGAGAGGCCCTGGAGCATGGGGTGTAATATTATTAATTACGTCTGTGTTTGTTAAGTCTAAACGCCACACCTGCGCCCAGCTGAACATTATAATATAATCTGTCAAAGCTATTTATTAAAGGGAAGTTCGACTGAATTATTTTCTTTTGGTGTCACTGTGTCCACACCCTGTTATCAGGCACATGTTTGTACATGTCAGCATAAGACTGCTGATACTCTAACTGTGGGAGTGTGTAAAGACTGTACATCTCCCCCTGTCAGCAGATTGCACCTGTTAAATTACCATTAGTCATTAGTACAATGAGTTTGGTGACCTGGTTGCACTTTTTAAGAGCCTTTTTTTTTATATAAGCAAAGGGCAAACCACTGAAAAGCTATGCTAAACATAGGCTGTATGAGAAGTTAATAAATTAATTTTAAATAAGTAATACAATGAAGATGGTAATAAAGCAAGTTTAAGGTATTGTTTACACACCTCACACATACATATTACATTAAACAGTTGTACAGAGCTATAGAGACAGGAAATTAAGAAACTGCAGCAACTTAAGTGCACATCATCATGTGCATGAAGTACAGTTATTCTATTCTAGTTTGTATCACTATACTAAATTTGTTGTTGTGAGATTAACTTAACAGAACTCTACAGTGAAGTTCTCTCTGTGTGATTGCTGTATGTCAGCCCAGAGAAATTTATGTATTAGTCTAGAAAGAAGCTTGCTGAACTGGTGCCTAAGCAAGAAATTTAGCCTATTGACTGTTTAATCATTTATTTGTCAATGTGTTGTCCTTAAATCTTTTTTACCTTCCACATTTCAAAATAAAATTAAATAAACTTGAGGAAAAAGGAAATGTTGATTTTATTCAAATATTTGACCTATTATAAACATAAACTTATGTATTCATGTATTTCATGCAACAGACTTGCATGAATGGCCTATCAGACTGCACACACACACAGTTTGAAGATGTTTTTACTATTGCACTATGGAGTAGTTCGAGGGCAAATCCCTTGCAGAGAAAACATACATTTATATTTATATCTGCATTTGTCATTACCTTTTTTAAAAAAAAACAGAATTAACAAATAAGTGTTGTCAATCATTTTAAAAAAGAGTGAATAACATATTAGAATAAACAGAAGATGTTTTCTAGGTATTTCTATATCTACAACAGTTTACTGAATAAAGGAAAAACTTTCTTTTATGAGAATAGTGAACTTTATTTTTAACACAGCATTTCTACATAAGCAAACCATATTTACATATGCCAGGGAGGTTTTAGAAAACATAAAAAAGATGATAAGAAAAAACATTTTGAAAAAGTAAAAATATATTAATGAATATTACAACGTAAAACCAAACTATTTTTAAATAGAAATTCTTCATGTACAAATACATATTTTTACATAATTTACAAAAAAATACATGTTTACTTCGATAAATGGTTTCATAAGTGTGATAAACAACAATGTTTATAGGTTGATAAGCGGTTGATCGAGGCAAACACATTACGTAAAGGCGAAGCTCGTCTTGTAGGCCTTCCGGCGTCGTACGTCCTTGTGACGCAATGACGTACTGACGTGAAACGGAAATTTGCATCAGCAAATCTTTCTAGAATTCTGTAGCAGTTTCTTGCTAGCCCACGCTAGGTAGGTTTATTTGGGTTTGTCTGGGCTCAGCACAACCAGCCGCTGTATTGAACACAAGTACACGTCTCTGAAAACATCAGCGGTTTTTTTTTATTTGCGTTATATGCTTTTTTTGATCGGAAATTCGGGTTTGCTTCGTTTAGCCCACTAACTTAGCCGAGTCATATTCCAAGCTAACGTTGTTTGCGTTGGGTTCTTGCTGGCATAATGTCCAGGATAGATTACAGCGTGTGGGACCACATTGAGGTGTCAGACGATGAAGATGACACCCACCCTAACATCGACACACCCAGCCTCTTCAGATGGAGACACCAGGTATACCATACATGATGTTTATATGTGGTATAAATGGTGCACATTGCACTGTAACTGTTAGCTGGGCAGTGTTTCCTGTGCAAGAGAAAGCAAATGGCTCTGTTAATGCAACCTATTATATATTATACATATGGACACTTTACACTTGCCATTTTTGCACATTTTGCACATTTGAAAGTGTGACTTTAAACTGTACATTTTAAACCTTTTATATTTTTAATATATTGTATGTCTATTACATCTGGAGTATATGTAACAAAAGTAATTTCCCCCTGGGATTAATAAAGTATTTCTGATTCTGATTCTATTGCAGATAGATTGGTATAAAGATACCTAGTTAAAGAGTGTGGTGGGACATGAAACAACTGTGGTTGTGACTGATGTTGCAATATTTGTGCTTCAGGCACGTGTGGAGCGTATGGAAGATTTCCAGAAAAGAGGTGAAGACATGAACAAGACACTTCGTGAATGCCGGCGTAGGTTGGCAGAGGCACAGAAGAAAGTACAAGAGCTGAGCATTTCAACAGTGGATGATGCCAAATCAGAGCTGAGCAAAGCCCAAGCTGAGGAGAAGAAACTGAAAAAAGAGGAACGGGAGTGGGAGAGGAAGATCGATGAACACAACCGGGAAGAGAAGAAGATGCCGTGGAATGTCGACACACTCAGCAAGGATGGTTTCAGCAAGGTGAAGCAGTTAAAGGGGGCTGCTAGAAAACAATGGGTTGTGGACCCACGCTCAGAGCCATTCATTGTGTGTTTTTAGTTCAGGAGAGCAAGAGACTTCACATTCTACGGCTGTGAATGATGTTGCCTTGCTTATTGGTACACATTAGATGTTGGCCAGGTGGATATCTTTGTCAATATTAGCACATTGCAGATAGATTTGTAGTTGCAGTATAGAAATACCAAACTAGGTAACTCTATCACATAGTCTGTTCACCAGAGATCACTGTCAAGTTGATTTTTACATTTAGTATATGTTATGGTCACAATTAGAAATTATCTAAGGATCTGGCTGCATCAAGGTTGATTGATATTGCTATCAGATTGATTGAACTCAAAAATCTATTATTGGTGGAGCTGTAGTAGACATTAAAAAAACATGAACAGCTTTTGAATTTGTATAGTATGGCGATAGTTTTTCACCTGAAGATATTTTTCAGCTGCCATATTCACCATGCTGCCCCTATTTCATCAAAATAACAAGTTATTTAGAAGATTGTAATAATACAACTGTAAATCAGTTGTTTTAGCATAGCACCGGCATTATTTTTTATCATTTTATTATCAGCCAATCCCCTAAAGAGAACAAAGCCAACAATGAATTTATCCTGGTAAGAAGTAACATCATTATAGGCAAAGCAGGATATAGTCTTTTTGTCCAAATACACATAAATGAGCCACACTATTGAGTTCAGCCACATATTTCTTCATTACAATGTACATGGTCAGTTTACGACATGCTCAGGGAGACAGTTTTGTGTTCACTCGGCTAAGAAGAAAAAACACTGGTCGTGTTCAGTATGATGAAGGAACATGCCACCCAGATACAATAATGTGGCTACATTTTCCCAATGCTTATACAATGCAGATACATTTGCATTAGTGAAGTTGCTATTGCAAGCTCCGTTGTTTGCTTGCCTCAAGCTAATTATGTGACGGTATATTTTGCATAATGTACACATCTGACTCTTCTTGGACTTTTCAGATATACACAAGTTAATCTTTCTTTAAAGGAATATAAAGGAATCAAGTAATCATTATTGTCTAAAACGGTCTGTCCTCCATAGAGCGTTGTTAATATCAACCCTGATTCTACTGAAGAGACAGAAGAAGAGAAGGAGAAAAAGCATAAAACCTTTGTGGAGAAATATGAGAAGCAGATCAAACATTTTGGTAAGGATTATTGACATCCATTCACAACTGTTATTTACTGCATGTTACAGGGTATTGATATTTGAACTGTCCTTAATTGCTGTCTTTACTGCAGGCATGTTGCGACGTTGGGATGACAGTCAAAAGTACCTCTCTGACAACCCTCATCTAGTTTGTGAAGAGACTGCCAACTACCTGGTCATCATGTGCATTGACCTTGAAGTTGAGGAGGTAAATGCTACAAAACAGAATTTATTTTTCAACATTTTGTTCTAAGGTTATTACCATTCCATACAGTTAGTTTGTTTGGGCTTAACTGAGGAATCTTCTTCATTTGCCACAACTTGCTTTCTTCACACAGCCATTGTGTTCTTTTGAAATGTTGACATTATTTTAAAAATGCTTCCCTTTTTTATAGAAACACGCATTGATGGGGCAAGTGGCTCATCAGACCATCGTCATGCAGTTCATTCTAGAGTTGGCAAAAAGCCTCAAGGTGGACCCCCGCGGTTGCTTTCGTCAATTTTTTGCCAAGATTAAGGTGACTAAGTGTGATTGGATGCTACAGAATCTAATGAAATAACCTATAGTCCTTTTTGACCAAAAAGTCCCAGGAGCCATGAAGGAAACAGAGGAAGTAAGAATTTTCTGAATCATTGGAAAGTACTACCGCCAGAGCAGGGACTTTTTTCACTTAGTCTTTGGTTAACCCAGACACAGGTTTAAGTGTGACTTAACACCAGATTGAAAAGAAGTGTTTCACTGCCCTCTATGGTTGAAAACCTCAAGCCTGTTTTACCTCTGACCACACTGAGTAACACTAATGGGCTTGGGTCTGGTCACAAGTGATGTCAAGGGTTAAAAATGAGGTTAGGTTACCCTTTTAAGTTCTTGAATTCCTATTAAATGCAAATACTAATTGGACTATTCACTTAAATGCTCATTTGCATGACCATCAACACACCAAATGATGTGTCCCCTCACAGACCGCGGATCAGCAGTACCAAGAAGCTTTCAATGATGAACTGGAGTCATTTAAGGAGCGGGTTCGGGGCAGAGCGAAGATCCGCATAGAAAAGGCCATGAAGGAATATGAGGAGGAGGAGCGACAAAAGCGCATAGGACCTGGAGGACTAGATCCTGTTGAAGTGTATGAATCCCTGCCAGCCGTGAGTTCTTTTGTTTTTATGAAGCCTCAGCACTCTCCTTTTATCTTCTTTTGTTTGTTTAAAATCCCTTACAGAGTGTGTTCTAAATTGCAGGAGATGCAGAAATGCTTTGATGACAAGGACATTCAAATGTTACAAGAAGTTATTAGCAAAATGGACCCAACGGTGGGTTTCTTAAAGAATACTTTTGTTTTTTAAGGTCTGCTTGAGTCATATTTCAGTCAGTGTGCATTTATCTGTGTGTTTTTGTTATACCTTTTTAATAAATTTGATTGTCTTAACACGATTTAGGAGGCGAAGGCTCACATGAAGAAGTGCATAGATTCGGGGCTCTGGGTCCCCAACTCCAAGACAGACGATGGAGAGGAAAAAGAGGAAGATGGTACCTATGAAGAGGTGAAACAGGATCAGGAAGAAACTAAGAAGGAATGACCAACATTAATTCTATGATTTGTTGTTTCTGCAAATGTACCTACTCACTGTATTGCAACTCCACTATGTGTATGACTAGTTTGCCAATCAAGGAACAATGAAATAACGTTTCTAAAATATTTAGCTGAGACTTAAGGGATTAGCCTTCAACTAACTGCTCAGTTGCATCAGTATCTCCTGCTTGGACAAGAAACTGCTGTTTGTGTTTAGGTCTTTCATTTTGTATGGACATCACCAAAGGTGTATTCCTAAATTTATTTGTATACACCTGTCAGTTTGTGTGGGTGTGCATATGTACACGTGCCTGCCGGTTTCATTTGTGCTGTTGTATAGTTGAAAAACAATACATTTTCAGGTTGTGCATATAATTTTTTTTTTTTTTTTCTTTGTCTTTTCGGAATTTAAAATTTTTGTTTGACTTTTTAGGGCGTGAGCAACCAATGTATTCCCCAAAGTGACATTTTCTACAAACTTGCTTAACTAAAGGTTGAATTATATCCAACTACTCAAAACCAAGGTGTGGTTGTCTCTAAAAACTTAATGTGTGGGTGATATGCTCTTCAAATCATAAGATTAGAGGTACACAAGATCACATCACAAGAAAAATGATCCACCTGCCAGACCTGTAGTGGAGGTAACCACAACGCCGTAATATGGAGTGAGTGCATCTGTGCTTGATGTTTCTAATGAAGCATTTGCTATTTCCAGATGACATACATAGAGATTTGGTGGTGGTAAATATACATGCTATATACTTCAGTACACCACAGTATACATTAAACATTGTAAGACAATAATAATACTAATTATAGACACAAAAAGCGGTCGATTTCAGCCTGAGGATGATTTGCTAATTCTCCATCAGAGTCCTAAGGCTGAGCTTTGTAGGGCTTGAGGGTGATTGATGGTTTACATGAACCGCACTTGTTCCCTCCATGGCCAAATTAGAAACCAATTAAGTGATAAAAGATCCTAAAGAATGACTGATCACATGACCCAGTGTCTGAAAGTGCTGCATAGGTGTGGTTGGATTCTATACTTTCACTTTCAGTGCTTTTATTTTGAAGGTGAGGTACGTAGTTGAGCATTTTGCTTGATATATGATCTGAATATAAAAATAAACAATACCTGGGTGAAACACCTTATACAAAGGCATTATTTGACTATCTTCACTCAATAACACTGTTCAGTATATACTGCCAGAGGCTATTATGGAAAAAACCTGACTGTAATACCAGGATTACCTTACATTACAAATAAACTAAATTATGAAGGACCTCAGTTTAGTCAAGACAAAAGTTGACATGACACTAACAACTGATAGCAAACAACAGCAAAAAAAAACAAGTCCAGTTAAAATGATAAATGGATGAACAGAAGACCCATAACGTGACATGAAAACTGTTACTGTGGTCATGTATCATTTGAAAATTACCATAAAAGTTTTATTATAGGCTGTGATAGTGCCACAGTGTTTCCCAAGCTCGGGACTAACCAGCTTGTGTTCTCTGTTGAAATAGGGACTTTTTATCGCGATTATTTCAGCAGTTTCCTGTGGCCTTGTGGTAGGAGTGTTATGATAAGGGTGATAACAGCAATTTTACTTTCTTAACATGTAACATTCTCACATAAGACCCTACTAAGTGACACAGCTGACATTTCATGTCAGGTTCAGGTTTGAATATACTGTCATCATATGATGGATGATAAGCATTTAGTGGTAGAAGAAGTATTCAAATCCTCAATGAAAAGTAGCAATACTTACATACTTAAAAGTACTCATTGTGTTTTGTGTTATTTACACTCCCATTGGTGTATATATGCTGAGCAGTTTATTTTTTTTTCTTAATGTATCATATATGTTTCTTATGTAATATTACTCTACATAGGAACTAGTAACTCTATGAGTCAAATATATAGGAAGGGAGGTAAAAAAAAAACACAATATTTGCCTCTGAAATTTAGTAAAGTACAAGGACAGAGTAGCGTAAATTAAGTATATTACATTACTTAAGTACAAATACCTCAAAAATGTACTTCAGTACAGTTACTGAACCATCTACTCAGTTAAATAGATATAGTGATGCCTTGTTTATGTTAGATTTGAGTAAATTTTTTTCTTTACTCACAAACTGAAAACACTATGTATTGCGGAGTAATGTGGAATTTTCAGGTTGAGGCATGAAGAAAAAATAAAAATATGTGTTATCTTATGTTATCTCTAGTCCCCTCAAACACCGTGCAGAAGTCCACACATTCATAGGGTGGCAGACCATGCAAACCCTTTAGATCCACCCTGGATAATGCATGATGAAGTATATATTAAATTTGCTGCATAATTAGTAAAGTAGAAAAGGGAATAAAGAAGAGAAAGCAAGTTACTGCTACTTCTCTTCATGTAACTTGGATCACTGCTATTCTCGACGTTGATGCCCTGAAGTTTATTTTGAAAGGTCCGTGCGTGTGTACGTGCCTGTACGCTGCAGGAGGGAGTGACCATGTTGGTTTCGGGAAGCAGCTGTCTGTCGTCTCATAGTTCATGAGAATCCGAGCGTAGGCGAAGGTGGGGAAATACGTCCACAAGATAATGGAGCCTGACTGTCACTGTGCGTGTTAGGTTTTTCTCATGTCAGCTCACACCTTCAAAAGCTTGGCGTTAAATGGTAAGATACTTAATGGTAAGATACTTAATGGTAATACACGTTACTAAGTTATAGGGATATGCAAATATGTTTTCTTGTCGTGGCAGGCTACACTGTGTTATATATGAAGACCCATGTTTTCGGGGGCACTTATTGGTATTAAATGAGTAGAGGGGTAGTTGTGTTGTACAGCGATATCGAGTATTGTGTAACGTAAACAATAAGTTGGACACCGTGTAATTCCCGGAAGGCCCTTTGACAAATTGATCCGATTACTTAATATTTTTAATTTATTCCATATGTTTTGGTTATCTGCTAACGTACAAACTCAGTTTTCTTCAGTAAAAATCGTGTAAAATTGAGAAATACTGAATATTATTTTAGTGAAGTGCAATGTTTCGCTTTTAAGATGGCTCTTACGTTTGTGTTTACGTAGGCCTGAGGCGTAACGTGATTCCGTCCAGTGCAACAGCTGAATAGTCATTTCCTGTTATGTTAATGTAAATGTGTGTGTGTGTGTGTGTGTGTGTGTGTCAGAGATTTTGGCTGTGCCCACCATGTCTATAAGTGGGTGGTCCACGCGTTCAAGGCCAGGGCCATTTCCGGGCCTTTCAGAGCCTCCTCAGGGTCGGGGCACCCATGTTTACCTCTTCTGGACAACGGAAGGGGAAAGATATCTGTCCCACACAAATGGAGAGGTGACAGCAGAGGATCTGTGTATCTCTGCAGCAGAGGCTATAGGTGAGAGTGACAACCCTGACCAAATTCACCCACACAGACCTTTTTTTGGTATGTCATGTGGTATTTTAGCCTGCTGGTAGGGTGTGTGTGTGTGTGTGTGTGTGTGTGTGTGTGTGTGTATATAACACTCTGTGTTTATTCCCCAGGGATAACTCCTCTTTGCCATGTGTTGTTTGCTCTGTACAATCCACAAACACACTGCTGGTACAGTCCAAACCACGTTTTCCATCCAGAGGAAAACTCCAGCCTCGTACTTCACTACTGTATGAGGTTAGTCGGTGACACTGGATTAGCAAGGCAGATGAAACACACTGAGCATATTTACATTGGTTGTCTGCTGTCCTTGTACCTAGGTATTACTTTCGGAATTGGCACGGACTAAATAAGGAGCCAACTGTATCCCGTTATGCTCTCAGATCTGGGACAGATCAAGGGGCAGCCCCTCTGCTTGAAATCGCTGCCTTAGAGTACTTATTCTCCCAGGTTTGTGTTTAACATTATGTTTATGGTGAATTAATTGAATGCATTTTTTTGTGTGCTCTCAATAGCAAAGTACCTAACCCGTTTCACTTCTTGTGTCTCCAAAAGGCTAAATATGAATTTGTGAACGAAGTAGTGCAGATGGAAGACGTTCAGTCAGAGGAGGAACTGAGTCGCTTCAAAAATGAGAGTTTAGGGATGGCTGTACTTCACCTCTCACATCAGGCAATGCAAACAGGCAGTACCTTACAAGATGTTGCCAGAAAAATCAGGTAATTAGTTTGGAATGGAAGGAATGAATATAATGCAGTCGAGGCACATGCTGTTTAAGCTGTTACTATTTAATTGTCTGTACAGCTAAATTTGTGAAATAGTAACAGTGACTAATTGCAGTTAAATCTGTAAATTTGTCAACAAAGGTATTAAATGTTCTATATTAATTTGAATATGTTCTGAGGATAGATATGTATTTGTATGTAATGGGGTTGTTTGTTATCTCTATCCTATTTTCTGCTACTGTGACAATCCAGTTTCTCCTCTGGATCATCAAAGCGTCTTTATATCTAATTTAACCACTGGATCCAGGTAACATTAAAATGTCTCCTCTGTTTTTCCCCAGCTTCTTACACTGCATTCCAAGGTCTTTCGCCAAACACATTTCTAAAGACAACTTCCTCACAAAAATCAGGATCCGGCGGGTGTTTGCAGACTTTGTGCGGACCTTCCAGCAGCACACTGTGGATAAAGGGCGGCTGGGCACCCAAGAGATCATGTATAAGTACATCTCTACTCTCGAACACTTGGCACCATGTTTTGGCATAGAGACCTTTCCCGTATCCCACCTTGAGCTAAGAGAGGATGGGGATGGAAGTAGTTCTTACTCCAACACCACTCATGCGCAGGGTGTCTCGAAAGACAGCTTCATAGCTCCCCCCACACATGAAATAATGGTGTCCGGCACCAAGGGGATTCAGTGGAGGAAGGTGTCCGGTCAGAAGGTTAGTCAAAGTGCAATTTCAAGCTTCTGATGGTTTGATTCTGTGGCATGGTGGGTATTCTGCTAGTGTGGACTTTTTGCTAATTTGGTCTCCTCACCTAGGCGCAGGCTAACTCTTACTTCAGGAATGACCATCTGAACTACTTGAGGAAAACAAAACAAGAGTCCAGCCAACCGAATGCGAACACTCCCGATAAATGGACCTCCTTCTGTGATTTCCCTGAAATAACTCACATAGCCATCACTGGAGCTAATGTGTGCATTAGCACTCAGGACAATCACTGCATGGTGAGAGCACTTGTTTAAGCTTTTATGTAAAAGCCTCAATACATAATATATAATTTAATTGATTAATGTCCTTGTGGTACATTAGTCCAATTGATATACTGTACATTACTCATTCTACTGAGCAGATTGTTCAGTCTTTAAAGTGTCGGAATAGACTGTACAGAACACATGCATGCCTAGATTCTCATATATTCTCCAATTCTATATGTTTTTGACTATAAGAGCTTTTGGTTTTGGTTCGCTTCAGGCATTTTATTATGTTTTGAATTTGTATGTGTCTGTAGGTGGGAGCTCTGATTGTAAGCTAGTGGTGTTTCTGTATGTGTATGTAGGAGGTTCACATGAACTCCAGCCAGGAGGCCCGTTCCTTCATCTCCCTCCTAGATGGATACTACCGGCTGACTGCAGACGCCCACCACTATCTTTGTCATGAAGTGGCTCCCCCAAGGGTAGTGCTGAGTGAAGCAAATGGACTGCATGGACCTATGCAGTGAGTTTTCTCCTCTTACACATGCACATACAGATGCAGAGAAGCTATGGAGAAACACAGTGTGTTATATCATAACTCCGTTGGTCTGTTTTCAGTGATGATTTTGTGCTACTGAAGCTTAAAAAGGAGGCGGCAGAGGAGGGAGCTTTCCTCGTACGTTGGAGTGCACTCGACTATCACCGCATCATCCTAGCTGTCCTGAACAAAAATGAGGTAAGTCAACACCCACACTCCTCTCTGGAAGTGATTGCAGTGCAGTGATGGTGAAATTTTTCAGCCACTGACTTTATATGTACATGTGGGTCATTAGAATGGATCGACGCCAAGCCACAAGCAGTTTCGAATTCACTACAATAATTCAACGTTCTGCCTGGAGGGCTGGGACCGGGAATTCTCCAGCGTCAAGGAACTCACAGACAGCCTCAAGACCTTTGTACTCAAGTCTGGTTCAGACAGCTTTACTGTCAAAAAATGCTGTTTTCCGAGACAAGCAGGTTTGTGTTCATTAGACTTTTCAATTCTAGACATGTTTTGCTTCTGTATGCTCTTTACATTGGTTTGTTGGTGTGTGTTTGTGTGATGTAGAGCTATCCAACCTCCTGGTGATGAGGCAAGGTGTTGATCACCGCGTTCACAGTGACGCCTTGTCCCTGAACATGACCCAGCTACGCTTCCACCAGATCAAGGACAAAGAGATCGTACAGGTGATGAGACCCACTTGCGACCAATAAATGACCATCTTCTCCACCGGAGAAGCTTTGTGCTCTCAGCTCTGTGACTGACTATTGAGTGTTGTGTTTACGAGCAGGGACAGCATTTGGGCCGTGGGACCAGAACAAACATCTACTCAGGACGTCTGCTGGTGCGAGGCGGAGGGGACGAGGATGACGAGTTCAACAACAACTCTTCTGGCCGCAAAGGGATCCAAGTGGTTCTCAAGATCCTAGACCAAAGCCACAAAGATATTGCACTAGTAAGCCTTTTGATCTTTGCATTAACGGTAACCAACAGTCAAAAGAATAAAAGTGGTAGTTTACTCTCTCAATATGCCTTTCTTTTGTCTTTCTAAGGCATTTTTTGAAACCGCAAGTCTGATGAGCCAGGTATCCCACAGTCATCTGGTGTTTGTACACGGTGTGTCCGTCAAAGGATCTGAAAGTAAGGGCAATAACACTGTTCATTTTCAGAAATGCACTTGTACTGTTTTAGGTACACGACTTCCTCGTTTGCTACTTCCCCATCACGCATTTCAGTGTTTACAGTTTTTATAGTCAAATTTATGATTCGAGTACCAAGTGAACCATGAAGCAAATGCAAAACCACAGTTATCCTGTTCTGTTTTAAAGAGCGTGCTACTTCTTTACATTTTTGAGACTTGACCTCTCAGACTTGTTTCTACATTTACAGACATAATGGTGGAAGAATTTGTGGAGTTTGGGCCTTTGGATGTTTTCCTCCACAAAGAAAAGGCATCAGTGACTCCTCAGTGGAAATTCATTGTTGCAAAACAACTTGCCAGTGCCCTCAATTATCTTGTGAGTTCAAGCGCTTCTTTGTTTTTTGTGTGCCACATATTATAATTCAATTAAACAAAGCTAAGAGATCATTAAAGTGAATTGATAGTGAAGTACTACAAGTGTTGTATGATTTATCTCCTAATAGTCTTTAATCACCTGCTATAGGCCAGTGGGTACATTATTTTGAATAACAGAATCAGGTAGTGCAGCTTTCCAACTGGACACCATGTTTTGAGTCTGAGCCGCAGGCAGGAAATTAAATAATCTTAATATCTGACCAGTCTTTAAGATAAGTGCTGCAAGTGAAGTTCATTTTTGCTCGATAACTATTTGCTTAAATAGTTTGTGTTAAACATATTTTAACGACCCAGAAAGTGAGTACATGTACTATATTTGTCATTGTAGGAGACCAAACGGCTGGTTCATGGAAACGTTTGTGCCAAGAACATTCTGGTGGCAAGGCGTGGTCTGGAGCATGGTACTACTCCTTTTGTCAAGCTGAGTGATCCAGGAATTGCCCTGAGTGTCCTCTCACGGGATGGTTAGTAACAGCAGACTTTACACAGACTCTTCATTAGTCTCACTTTACAAGAACATCTCCCAACTCGATCAGCATCAGGTTATCTGTACTTTGTGTATCCTTCTGCTTTATGTTAATCAGATATAGGAAATAGGAAACTGAAAGCAGACTTGTTTCCTGTTGTTATCTGGTTTTATCTCACTATGTGTCTTTAAAGGCTGTCCAAAATATGCAAAAAAAGAGCAAAGCCCCGATATCATTAATTCACATGTTTTTGCAGCTACTAACATTGAATACACACAGGAAACCACACTCTTTCGTAGGTATCTTTCTGGCGTAGAAGTAGCCTTTTAATGAAATGAATAAAGGTGAGGTGTTTATATGAAGTTTTTCAGACTTCTTTAACTTGAACCATATTTAAATCTAAATCCTGCTCTTCTATGGAGTTCTTCTTCAAAAAGTTTAACCAAAGCACCCAGAGATTGAGATCACTGTAACGTGATGCATGTAACTCATTTTGTATTATGGCTATTTTGCATTGCAGAGCGTCTTGAGCGTATCCCATGGATTGCTCCTGAGTGTGTTGACAGCGGTACATCCATTGGCAATGCGTCTGACCAGTGGAGCTTTGGTGCCACACTGCTGGAAATCTGCAACAACGGTGATCTTCCCATGAGTGGCAGCACATTGTCTGAGGTAAGCCCTTTATTTGTCTTCCAACTGCCACTGGCTCTACCTGCTTTTTTTTTTTTATCATTCTGACATCTAATTGTAACTCTGGAACCTTTGCCCCCAAACAGAAAGAGCGCTTTTATCAGCAAAAGGGGTGTTTAGCTGCACCATCCTCCCAGGAACTGGCCAAATTCATCAACATGTGCTTGACCTACGAGCCTGTGGAGAGGCCTTCTTTCCGCACTGTGCTCAGAAAGCTCACAGAAATCATGATCAAAAGTGGGTTTTTACTTGATCAACTTAGTTTTTGATTTTCTTTGAACCTACCTTGGTGCCTCTAAATGATGTGTTTCTGCACACAGATCCTGATATATCCCCAAGTGAAACTCTCCCTGTCAAGGTCCCTAGCACGTTCCATAAACGCTACCTGAAAAAGATGCGGGACTTGGGAGAGGTGAGTTCTTAAAACACATTAGCAGCAGTGTTTTTTGCCTGTATGTTAGAGACTGATGCACAGCACATTGTTCTGTCTACAGGGTCACTTTGGAAAAGTGACTCTCTACTTGTATGACCCGGCCAATGATGGGACAGGAGAGCTTGTGGCAGTGAAGGCTTTGAAACAAGAGAATGGTCATGTGGAGAGCTGGATGAAGGAGATTGAGATCCTGAAGTCCCTTGATCACAGCAACATTGTCAAGTACAAAGGCTGTTGCACTGAACTTGGTAAGTCCTCATCTGCCTGGTTCAAATATGTGTATTGAAATATAAATCAATATACAGTGTCTGCATGTGTAAAGGAGTGCTTGTTTGAATCTTTTTTAGCTTGCAGTGCTCAGGAATGGATTTTTGATCCCTGCTGTTCCTCTGTAAATATTGAAAATCTATTCTAAGTGCAAGTGCACAGTACACTGTTTCCATTGTATGTCAATATTCTGAGCTTTCAAAACACAGCAGGCTGAGCACTACAGACCATTTACCACCAGGATAGACAACAGGTCATTCTAATGGAGGATAAAAGCACTGTTGCATTGTCTGTTGACAGGAGGACAAGTGGTGCAGCTAATAATGGAGTACCTGCCTCTGGGGAGTCTGCGAGAGCACCTTCCTAAACGTAAACTGGGTGTGCCCCAGTGCCTTATGTTTGCTCAGCAGATCTGCCAGGTGAGTTTAGGTGGTTTTGTAGTTTGTGCTAATCTAATCTACATTTCCACTTAATTTTACAATATTCCTGCATCTGTGTGGAAACTGTAGACATTAGTTTAAGTAGATAATCCACCACATTAAGCCACCATTTCATTTTGTAGCGGTTTCTGTGTATTGTCATTAATTCATTGTTTAAGTTGAGTAGTTTTATTATACTAGCATTATGTTGCAGTGTGTTTTCTCTCCGTAACCAAGAAAATGTCACTATCACTCAACATGCTGTTGTTTGCCACACTGACATTTGAATCTTGTTAGCCAGTCAGTGAATTTAATGATTTAATTTACTTTTTGGTTTATAATACACTTTGTGATGTAAAGTTTGATAAAAGTTAAAGTAGAGTCTACAACTAGCTTTGTGAGGCTGTACTGTAAATGCTAATGTCAACATGCGAAAAGACTCACAATGACAATTGACAGGTATGATGCTTACCATGCTCACTATCTTAGTGTAGCATGTTACCATCCAAACATTGTCTCATCAGCACTAAACACAGTACAGCTAAGGCTGGTGGAAATGCCATTAGGTTTATTTGATCATAAATCAAAGTACTGGACATAAAAAAAAATTAGATATGCTAGCTGAAAAGTTGGGACCATCATTATTATTGTAATCAATTCTGAGGGGAACAGGAATGTGTGTGTACTGATATTCATGACAATTCCTCCAATATTGTTGAGACAGTTTGCTAGATCTAGATATGCTCCTCTAGTCTAGAAGATGGTGCTACAGGAAAAATCAGGGGATCAGAGACAGAAATGCATTGGCAACCCTAGAGCCAACACAACAACAATTACTACAGGAATAGACATTCCTGACATTTGACATCAAAAAGAGATTTGAAGTTGTCGTTTGAAGTTTTGAAGTGAATGTTTGTTTAAATCCACATTTTGCCCCCTCTCAGTAATTTTATCCATATTTTATTTGTGTGGTTCTCTTTTAAAGGGTATGGACTACTTGCACTCAAAGCGATACATCCATCGAGACCTAGCTGCCCGTAATGTCTTAGTGGAAAATGAAAGTTTGGTAAAGATTGGAGACTTTGGCCTGACAAAATACATCCCAGAAGGCGAGATCTACTATCGTGTCCGTGAGCACGGGGACAGTCCAGTGTTCTGGTGAGTTCGTGCAGCACTTAAGTGTTTTCCAGTGCTTCCATGTCTTTGGCCACTAAACTGTATTTTCTTTGTACTGCATAGGTATGCCATTGAGTGCTTGAAGGAGAGTAAATTTTCCTTTTCGTCTGACGTTTGGTCCTTCGGCGTTACGTTATATGAGATCTTGACCCGCTGTGACCCTCGCCAAAACCCTCCAACAGTATGTTACTACTGGCCTCTTATAACCAACTCGAACCTGCATATATTTTGATGTGACTAATAAAGTAAATGATGAATCTCTGTGTTAAATATACAATGTACTCTTTTCGTGTTTTTGTAGAAGTTCGTTGACATGATGGAACCAACACAGGGACAGATGACTGTGATGGTACTCATAAAACTGCTGGAGAAACGTATGCGGTTGCCTTGTCCCAGAGACTGCCCGCATGAGGTAACATTACATGCCCGTAAACACAATTGACACTTTCGGCATTAAAGCCTGATATTTTCATAATTACTTCTATGCCAACAGGTGAAGATGCTAATGGAGCAGTGTTGGGCTTCAGAACCTGGAGATCGGCCATCATTCAAATCCCTAATTGAAAAGTTTGAAGCAATTCGCCGAACATACGACTGGCAGTCTAATATAAACTTTTCTTTGGCTCAGATTTGCTGATCAGGACTCTGAAGATCTTCATGTCTACATGTTATCACTTTGCCACTATGGCAACAATGCAATGCCTGCTGCCTCTATTTACATAGATAACTTTATACTGTAGGTTTCTTTTTGATAAAAGCACATTGCAATCCTCTCATATGTGATATTAACACAACAATAAATTAAATAGTTGTGTTTTTTTTCTGGTTTGATGAGATGAATGTTATTAGGAAAGGGGATGTCTTTGGTAGTTAGCCACTGAGTTTCAGCGTTTGTCTTTCATAAGTTATAGTTTGCATATATCACAGTGAGTATTAAGAATTTATGTATGGTTGGGAGATTACTATTTCATTTTATGTTTCATTTGTGTACATTTGTTTGAGTGTATGTTAATCTTTGCATTTAATTTTGTATAAACCAAAAGAACATATACAAAATCGAATAAACCATTTTTCAAACACCTGTTCATTAAAGATTGAAACTGTCAAAAAGTGAATTGCAAAATGTGCCATTCAGTTCTGTGTTACCAAACACTATATGCAAGAAAGCACAGCTACATAACACCTCTGTTATGTAAGAACTTACTGATCACTATCTTCGGGATGTACTGTAACAAAATAAACCTCTACACTTAAATTTTTTACAAACCGGTCACTGACTGAGGGAATGGTCTTTAATAACGCCCGCTTTTGTCTTGAACATTTAGTTGCCTGTTCACATGCCACTAGGTAGGAAAGGAGGTGTGTTAAATGTGGGCTACCACTGACTCCAGCACATTAGTCCAGTTGTTGGAAATAACGCACCTACAATGTTTCTGCTGCTTCTCTAACATTGGACTTCTGTATAATAATGTATACAGCAACCACATAGAATTGTGTGGGTACGATACAGGCCAAATTACCCAGATGAATCACAGACCAGAAAAGACCCATCTGACACACTTCCTATCCTGTAACGCAGCAGGTGAAGAGCAGCCAAATGCAGCAAATATAATAGATATTCGAATCAGTGTTCTGCACAGACCTTCAGAATAAGTCTGAAGTCTGAACCAGATACGTGGGCAGACATTTTTCCATTGGACAAAGCTGTCTAGACTACAATGCAATTCAACAGCTACAGAAGGGTCTCTATCTAGCCAGGAGTTTTCTAACCACACTGTCAACATAGCACACCTGCTGCAAGTATCTCACTGTGTTTGAAGGAAAATGCTGGACGAACCAAAGGCTAGGCATGTATCACTGGACATGTCCAGTACTAAGGAAGTGTTGCATCAATCAATTAAGACGCTGTGTCTTTGACTTTCTCAAATAAGGATGACAAGCGACTTCTTTGCCATGTTATATCCAGATGGATGGTGTTTTATGACTTATGGAAATGATAATGATCCCTCCAGTCCTTGCTTGGACTGACTGTGAAGCCCCCTGAAGGATGATACATTCCCCATGGCCAAACACAACCATGTCCCTGTATCCTTCAGTACTGTTCTATCAGCCGACACAAACTACCATAGTCCGGTCTAGAATTTATGTAACTTCACATTTTGCACAACTAAAACATAATCAGTACCCAAACGTTTTATGAACATACATTTTGTTTGATGAAATAAACCAATATCTTAAGCTTATAATTCAAAACAAAAAGTAAACCGCATAAACATGAGTAATAAAGTAGTGCACATGGATTATGTTCTTTAAAATTGTGTTTTCCCTGCCTCTATCCGGTTAATATAGTCATTCAATTATCGGGATGTTATCCAAGACTGTTGAATGTCTGTATAGTCAAATCTAGATATCTGATTCAGTCAAGAAATGCGATTAAAAATGTGATTATAAACGAGTAGATTTAAAAAATAATAATACTTAAATTATAATTTCTGGGGAAATCAATTTTATGAGAAATCTGCAGCATTTAAAACCAGTTTTAAGCGGAACACAAACAACCGTGGCCCCGCCCCCACCCTCCGTTACGTCGTAGTCATGGAGAGTGCGTCCCCCTCTCGTCCAATCAGAAGCGTCGCTGGGGCCATGTGTGTATTGTTTAAACTGCTCAAATCTGACTGACTTTCCAGACCCGATAAAACTTCCACCAAACTGAGTGATGGCGGCCGTCGTGTCTGTTAGCACAGCTGCCAGAGACGAAAGCACAGACACAGGACTCAGTTTCGCCTCTCGTCCGCTTCATGATAATTACGACCTCGCATCGGACCACGAAAGCTGGATGCCCGGAGACCGACGAAATCCCGAAATCGAACCCGGCGAAGAGGACTCAATTTCGGAACGCGAGTGTCAGCGGAGGGTCGACGAGGACTTGACATCACTGAGCCCCGAAGAGATAGAGAGCCGCTTGGAGAGAACCCGCCGGGAGTTTTACAACCGTAGAAAAATTATCATTAAAAATCTGCCATCCGACGTTAGCAATCAGGTATGAGTATAAAGTACCAACTGGAGGTTTTAATTGTTGGATGAGTGATCGATTGACGAGGGGGGGGGCTAACATTAGCCTAGCTCCAGTGTGCCTGCCATGCTACCTACGTTAGCTTGCTAGCCATTTAACTCGTTAGCTGTCTTTTTTTTTTTTTTTTAACTTGATGCAATATGTTTGTTTTTTATTTTTTTTTTATTCTACACCTGGTTTAACTAAAAGCCAACACACTGTTTAAATTGGCAGCCAAGGAACACCATTAGTATTGTGTTTTAGTTTGTGAGGGTTAGCCGACAAACAGTAGCTTAGGTTAACTGCCAGGTGGTCAGATAACTGTCAATAATGGTCATCTGTGGCCTTCATGACCTGCGAGTCCGGCCTCCAAGGGAACAATTTGGTGACTAATATTCGGGTTTTTTCACCATTCATGAGTCCAAGCTGAACTTTTGGTGAGTATACTCTGTATCTGTACATTAGGGGGGGGGCTGCAGGTGCACTGGAACTTTTTTTTTCATAAGCACATCTGTTGTTTAAGCTGGCGTTTTGGTTGTTTTAACCAGCCAGTGATTTACTCATGATGCCACATTTTTTTGGAACGTGCCTGACTCGTGGGGAGCGCTGGGCCTGCGGGCGGTACCATTGTTCACATGGGGTAGGGGGGGGGGGGGGGGTGATGGTGGTTAGTGGGAGTTCGAGATGTGAGTTGCAATATAACAAAAGGTGGAAGGTGTGGAGACAAAACGTTTCAGAAAATGCTAGACAGCGTCGCAGTTTGTTTGTGAATGGTCAAAAGCAGCGCAGAACAATTTCTCCGACAACAATGAGTCAGTTATTCACCTCTCACCCCCCCCCCGCAGGTGCACTTGTTGCTAGTTTCCCAGTGGACATGATTTGGTTAATTATATGATTACCAAAATCTACAATTAAGCACTCTATAATTATATGATGCCAAAATCTATGACTTAGAAAGTCAAATATTTAATGTATGATACCCTGGTTAAAGGGTTGTAGTGCACTGTGTAATGAGTTTAAATGTTTAGATGTAGTAATTGTCTTTTTCTTATTTACAGGAGGTCCATGAGCTGTTGGGAAACTATGACTTGAAGTACTGCTTTGTTGACAAATACAAGGGCACAGGTTGGTCTAACTGCTCATCCATCATGTTAGTCATTTCATGTTAAGTTTAAAGGATATATCTCAGAGGATCTAAATGTTAACAAATAAAATAACTGCAAACAAACTCGATAGGCGCATAAAAAAAACTTTGGTTGTCTGCATTTAGAGCAGTTGATTCATTTAAACGCTGAGGACAAATTTCACAGTTTGAAGGCCATTGTTCATAAAAAGGAGAAGGTTCTTGACTCTAAGGAAAATGCTAAACAAAAGGAACAAAAAGCTCCTGGAGCACTTTTTCCATCACAACTTTAATTCATTTGCACCTTCAGTAAAGACATTGTTTAGATTGTCAGTGTGCTCCAGTATTTCCTCACTAGGGGTGACAATATTATTTCTATTATATTCGAGCTTTGTGGAGGTGTGACTGATGTCTTTGTAGTGCTCAACACTGTGCTAACTCTGGCAGAGATGGCAAGCTGTTGTGAAAGTTTGTCAGCAAGAAAGGTTATCTGACTAGCTAACAACATTTTTTCCAGTGAGTGTTTTTCTCCAAGTGAGTTCTGGTGAAGCCATGTTTGAAACTGATCTACTGGTTAAAATTTTGGGGGGTGCTGCAACAGTTATACAACCTGACTACATAAAAAAAAGAAACCTTTTCCACATCAGTGATGCTCGATGACAAGAAAGCAAGTAAAAATTACATGGCACATGTCGTTCATATACTTCTGATATTCTTATGAAAGTTATTTATCTTATGATATTCTGACATTCTTGTCAGCTACTGATCTAGTTTGTTGATACAAACACAAAGTCATCAATTTGTATGCCAGGGGGGTGAATTAACCTTGTGTGCCCCAAAATGTGATTTGTGTCTCAATCCACAGAAAACGCCTATTTCTTATGATGCTCTGGGAGCATGAAAGATCAGCATGCCATTATGTCTCAAAGCTGATTTATCAGGCAGTGCTGACCTTTTTAAAACCACTAACTCAGAATCATTATCTTAGAATTTGCATTTAAAATGTTTTTACACATTGACTATCGCCAGTGCAGCATTCCACCAGAAAGTGACAATGCCAGGAAATTGCATGAGCCAGATGGTGAATTCAGGATATGCCTGGGATCTATTTAGATGGGCTTTTGCACAAAATCTAGTTGGCTTGTAAAAATTCTTACTTTTTTAATTTTGTTTTTAATTTTTGTTCATTTATTTATTTTTATTTTTTTAATGTTTCTTTCAGACAAAACTGCAACAACGACCTATGCTTGTCTTTCAAAACATAGGTAACAGGATGCCTGCTTGTCATGGAGCGGCATACTATGGGGCTCTTGTATATCTGTTGGCACTGTAACAAGAGTTTGTCACATTAAAAGTGGGTGCCAATAACATTAGAAGTCATAGATGTGACTTTTTAGCTATGAACATGATGCTCAGTCAGATAAAATGCCTTTAGTTCTTGTCAGCAGCTGTGACAGCCATTGTAGTCTCAATAGAGGAAATATTGCAGTTACATAAATGCTGGTGTGTGACATTGTGCCACCAGCATCATCTTTTATCAGACCTGCCAAAGGAGAAACGGTGTCACAACCAAGGTTTGCCATCTGAAACCTGCTGTGTATGAAAATAGCTTTTTCTCTTAATGCTGACTCAACACATGTCACTCCCTCACTTTACACCAAATTGTGTTTGTCTCTCTTCCTCCCTCTGTCCCCCCCATCACCCTCAGCATTTGTGACACTGCTCAATGGGGAGCAGGCGCAGTGTGCCATCAAAGAATTCCACCAGCATGTGCTACGGGACAGGGAAATCTCTGTGCAGCTGCAGCCAACAGACGCTCTGCTATGCATCGCCAACTTGCCCTGTGCTTTCACCCAGCAGCAGTTTGAGGAGTTGGTGAGACCCTTTGGTAACCTGGAGCGGTGCTTTCTTGTGTACAGCGCCTCCACAGGGCATTCCAAGGGCTATGGCTTTGTGGAGTACATGAAGAAGGACTCGGCGGCCAGGGCCAAGTCAGAGCTTTTAGGAAAGCAGCTGGGCTCCCGTATGCTGTATGTCCACTGGACTGAGGTGGGCTCCCTCACATACCCACTGCTGCACTCTAAATGCCTGTGCGTGGACCGCCTGCCCCCAAGCCTGCTGACAGCCCAGGACCTCCGCAACGCCTTGGCTGACACCCATGCACCAGTGTTCTGCCAGGTCAATTTCATTACACACAAACACTCTGTTGCTTGTTAAAATAATATGATTTCAGAGGGATACATTATGCAGAAAGTATTTTATGGCAAGAATAATTAATGTATACCGCTTTAGGTTAGGTTTTCAATATATCTGCTTTTATATTTTATAGTAAATTTGACTTTTTGGTTCTTGGCCTATCCAACAAAACATGACATTTAACGACATCACCTAGGGCTGTAGTTAATTGCGATGTCAGTTTTTAATTTGGTGTTACATACAGATTTGGCAACAATTAATGCAATGTGAAAACACTTATAATGTTGCAGTCTTGTGTCGTTCTTTGAGGAGTGACTTGCAAGGGCAATACGCCGTCCCAGTTGTAGTCAGTTTCTTTGTGAATGTTTTTTTTTTGTGGAAGCTGCTGTTGATTTATGTTATGCCATATTAATGAAACTTCTGGGAGCTTTTGTTATGTTCTGCCATGTGTATCTGATAGTTGTAGAACTTACACTGTTATAGGTATTTTGTAAAACATTATTTGATCTTTCAGTACCTTTTTTAACCTTTACCCCAGTTTTCCCGTGGCCACTCAAAGTTTCTATAGCAATGAGCATTGCTGGTTTCTATGGTGATGACCACCTGACATCCCCAGGTGGTGTCATTCAGCAGGCTTTTCTGGAATGAGAGAGGGGTGTCCTTTTTAGCATGACATGCATAGGGGTACTTTTCTGCTGGTTCGATGGTTTTTTAGGATTGTGGCTATGGCAGGAATGATTAAGGATCATTTGACAATTTAAGGGAAACGGTTAAGTTAACAGGATACAACTGGCCTAGTTATGAAATACTGAAACCTAGTGGTATTGAATCATGAGGCCACATCACATAGTGACTGATGAGTAAAGGGACTAAGGACTAGTAAAGTGGAAATTCAAAAGCAATATGGTCAGCAGAATTCTGTAAAGCGTCAAGAGATGGTTTGATGTTTTCTTGATGCTGAAGTTTCCTCAATTTATCTGGAAGCTCTCTGACCAGACATAAAATGCTGTGGATAGTGTTAAGTTAGCCAAACTCTAAATGAGTCACAATTATAAGTGGAAAGTGTAAATTCTAATGATTGTTCTTTGGAAGTCTTTATTATTTATAGTATTTTTTTTTAAGCTACGTTCAACAAATTTTCAAAAAACTGTACATTTCATTTTTAGGACTTGAAGGAAGAGTAAATTATGAGTCTTAAAAAAGAATATGCTATAATGGAACCTGTCTGTGCTAGAAAATTGCCTGCCTGTTAGGGCGGTTGCTGCATTATCAATAAACAAAACACAAAAGGAAATCTTTTGGGAGATTTTCAACATCACTTAATTTAGTTTGAGTGGTGATTTGGTACATTTCAGCGGTTTTACAAGGCATTTCCTACATAATGTGCTTTTTAGATGGATGTCGCACTCACATGTGTTCTGATTGTCCAGGGTGTAAGTGTAAAAAAAGAAACCCAGGTGTACCAGATAGCCCGTGTGTGTACTTTATTTATGGTCTGCAGAACTTGGACTCATAGTTTCTGTGAGATTAGATTAGAATGATTGTTTTTTTTTTCCTCTCCACAGCTGGCTCAGGGACAAGATGGAAGTTTTCGACGGTTTGCGGTGTTGGAGTTTGCCACAGCTGAGATGGCTGAGGAGGCACAGCGACTCACTGATGGCAGGATGCTAGGTGGGACCCATATCAGGGTTTCCTTCTGTGCTCCTGGGCCACCTGGAAGAAGCATGTTGGCTGCTCTGATTGCAGCCCAAACCATGGTATTAAAGTCAAATTGATGTACTGTACATGCCCGAACTTGCCATCAAAATTGCCATTGCACTGGTGCTGAATGCCTGTCATGTTGCCCCTCCTTTCAAGGCTGTGAATAGGGGTAAGGGTCTTCTCCCTGATCCCACTGCCATGCAGATATTAACAGGCCTCAATAACCCTGCCACCCTCAAGATGTTGCTCAACCCACTGTCACAGGGACACAAACAAGGTGAGGAGTTCTCAGGAGCTCAGTAGTTTAATTGTAGGATTTGTTTTGGTAATGTGGATCCTGACATTATCTGTGTTTACAGGCCTTCTTGGGGCAGCCCCTACAATGCCCCTGCTGGCCAACCCTGCCCTCTCTGCCGCCCTTCTCCAGATGCTCCTTCAGAACCAGGCCAAGGCCCAGCAGGTACTACTACCTTTCTGCTTTTTCTCTGACATGTGGCTCCTTGTCGCTCAGCCTGTTTTGATTCATCCTCTCCTATTCATACAACCCCCCCCCCTCCACTCTCTGCTTTTTCCCTCTTAACCATTAGCAAGCCTTTCTGGGAAATCATCTTCTTTGGGCTCAGGTGCTGCACAATAAAGAAAACCCTCTAGTTCCTTGTGTGAGTGATCATGGTGTTTTGTGTTTGGCTATGAGGTGGTGGTCTTTTCATGTATTGGTGAAAACGCAATGCCCAGGTAGGTAAGCTTTCGCTATGGAAGTGCGGTTTGTTTTTGTGTGTATGTGTGGGGTGTACTTTTGAGTGGTGCTAAGTGATGTGGTAGGTGTACTACTTCATTGTGTACAAGAAGTGTAAATTCCCATTGTGCAAGGACTTAATTTCATATGCGGTGAGTAAGCCTCTGTGCTAATTAAGTGTGCTTGTGTAGGTCTGCATTTTTTATTTTTATTTTTTCTAACCACTCGAGTGTCTTAGCCATGCTGTGTGACCCTCTTGTGACACTGAACTTTGCTCTCTCCTTTGGCCAGCAGGCAGGACTCATTGGGGAGAATCCTCTGGCTGCTCTGCCTGTCCAGCAGGGAGTCCATCTGCTCGGAGACCTGCCCCAAGGTTTGGCATCCGCCGACTCCAGCCGTAGCTCCTTGAGTCACAAACTGCATGTTTTTTGCTTTTGCTTATGATGCTAAACATCTGTAGCCCTCTTTGCCTGTTAATAGAGGTTTCTCTCTGCACATTGGTCATTCTATTTTGGTCACAATGCTTTTTTTTTTTTAAAATCAGTGAGGTCTGACAACTTTTTTTCCTTACACTGCAAACTCGTTCCAGCCAAATGGATTAAAGATTAAATAATTGAATTACAATCATGCCTGTATCTAATTCCCCTAGGCGGTGTAGTTGCAGGTCTTGGTCTTCAGACAGATCCTCTAAACCCCCTAAAGTCATTGCCACTTGGCAGAGCTCTTGCAAGGGAGCAGGAGTCCCCCACAGCAGCGTGCACATTCCCCCAGACTTCCTCTCCCACCCTGCAGGGTATCTCCATGCCCCTGATGGGTGGCATGATGGGGGCAGATGGCCTTACAGCACAAGGGGTGAGGTCCCAAGTAATTTCCATAATATGCTTTCTGCCTCTTGTATTTGTGTCCAGCTTTCTACCCAAGTGTAAATGACAGTTTTTGTTTTTTGCTATGGTTAAAACAAATCACCTTTTCCCGTCCTGTCAGGTGTCTATACTAGGAGATCCACCCAAGGACGTTAACCTTCCCCAGAGTGCCTTCCTCAATGTCAACAATGTTTTCCCCTCAGGTGAGGTGCTTTTTTTTTTTTTTTGCACTGTGGTTCTGATTTTCCCTTAAGTAAATATATTCCAGCATGTAATGTCTGTTTGCCGTCCACTACTCAGGAGGAAGCTGCAGACCTCACCCCTATAGGAAGAGGCCAACACTAAGTAATGTCTCCAACCAGCACACACACCAAAGCATACAGCCAAATTACAACCTGCGCTACCAGGATTCCTACAGCCCAGAATATCCTCCACTACACCAGGTAACCACCAGATTCCCACTGCTTTGTCCATGGAAATAATATATAGAGCTTTTATTCTTTTGACATGAATAGCTGCGGCTTTACTAGATGTCAAGGTGACCTGTTGAATTTACAGTGTAGTTCCTGGCTACTCATTGAATAGGTTATATGATGTGATCTGGTCTGATGCCAATCTGATCTGTCTCCTCAGGATCCCCTGGCCCACTTATATGAACAGCAAGAGAACCTTGATACTGGGGCCTTGGCAGGATTCGGTCAGCAGGTAGTGTTTAGTCGACCATTTCAAGACTGCATGAGCACATTTTTAATGCTCTCAAATTACATGCATTCCGTCTGATAGTAACACAGTTGTGAACTTGTCTCTGCAGCTCTCTCGTCACCCTGACTACAGTGAGCGGTTTTCCCACTACAGTTACCCTCCCAGCCCCCCCCTCTCCTACTTCAGCTCAGGGCCTGAGGATTCCAGTAACGGTAGCCTCCCTACCACCCAGCTCAACAGGGTAAGTGTCAAGCTTCGGACTGATTTTTAGACTTCTGTCTTTTTAAAAAAAAACATTTTTATGTATCTCTGTTTTGATTTCAAACTATTGATTACTTGTCAGGGCAAAAACCTCAAGATAGCACGTTGAGAGATGAAAAGTGGAGGGTTAGGTTCCAAGAATAAGCCCATGTTCAATAATTAATGTTGCACTATGAGTGCCTGTGCCTCAGATGTCTTGGTCACTGAGAGTTGGTTGTTTATCCTCAGGCTGTGGGAATGCCTCCTGTGAGCCACACTACAAACTACCCCCCAGGCCTGGGGAATGCAGTGAAGGTAATTTATACATTTTCTAGACTTTTTATTTTTTTTGTAGTCTTAACTTTTTTTGTATACATTTCTTGTTACACCGAGCATGATTGTTTTTGTTTTAACCAATCATAGACTCCCATTGGTAGCCACAAGCGTGTGTTCTCCCGCCTGATCCCATCTCCGGAGCCGAGTCCTGAGGGCAGCTATGTGGGCCAGCACTCCCAGGGCCTTGGTGGCCATTATGCAGACTCCTACCTTAAGCGAAAGCGTATTTTCTAAATGCAGCTGAATGCTTCTTGCTATACGAGTAGCCATTCAACAGCCAGGACACAATGGCATCTCCTCTGGTCTCCTCTAATGAACTTGAGCTTGGTTGTCCTTGGATTTGTCCCCTGTGTACTCCTGTGAGTGACCCCTGGGGGGTGCTGGGGAGTGCAGCCTGTTGCTATCTGAACAGCTGTGTCACTCTATGGGAATTCTTGGTGGTTTTTTTTTTTTTTTTTTTTCCCCTGTTGTGTGTGCGTGTGTATATATGATTTTAGTGTGTTAGTAAATTTAACCTTTTTTTTAAATTTGACTTTTAATTTGTTAAACTTGTACAGTGAGAAAAAAATGGTTAATTAGCTGATGAAGTCTTTTCTCTTAAGCATTTTTTTTATTCCTGTGTTGAGTGTGGTGTATCAGCAGAGCTACAGATAGTTTGGCCAGTTTTCAGTGGCAGCCATAGGCTGTTTTTTTATGTTTGACACCTCACTAAAGGGATGCTGTCCACAATTTCAGGCAAAGGGTCTTGCATAGTATAAAAACAAGCTTTACTTCAAAGGCTCTACTTTTTTTTTTATTTTTAAATAGCCTTCTTAATTCCTTGTAAAAAGTTCAGTAGTTTGTTTAACGAGATGGTGTTTTTGTGTTGTGGTATATTTTGTTTTCCCCTTTCTTCCACAGGGTTGTATATTTTGCTGTATGACTCTATTTCTGGATCAGGCCTCTCCTCATTGGTTAACATTCAGCTTTCCATCCACCAATGATAGCTGTATGTACCTGCCTGTGTATTATGACAGTGAAGCTTTTTACCATTCTGACATATTTTCTCAAGCCTAAACTGTTGTCACGTTGTTTGTCTTTTGATCCACACCCTCCAACCTGTTTATGGAGTCTGTTCTCTACACTGGTTGTTGAGTGATGCACTTGGAGGGCACAGGTCACTATCCTAATCTGTTCTCACCTCTATAAGATGCCATTTTCAAATCTCCATGAGTTGAATATTTTTTGTGTTTATGTGAAGTTCTGTGTATATTTTGAATGTCTTTTATGTCCAAACACCACACCTCGATGGTTGAGTTGGGTGGGTGGACATGCGCTGTGTGCCATCTCGCCAGCTGTCAGCTGATGGATACAGGAACGTTAACCATCTATACGATGCGAGAGGTTTGAGATCTCTAGACGAGTAGATGGCAGCTGGAATGATGGACACTGCCCATGTTCAGTTTTCCATTAATGTTGGGAGTTAAGTCTGTCTGGGGAGGTACTAATGGAAGCTAGTGGCAGGTGATTGGTCAGTGACATGACTGTCCTTGTTTTTTTTTTTTTTTTTTTTATAATTATCTGGTTGACAGTTTGATTGTGAAAACCCATTACCTCTGACTTCTGCTAGGAAATGCAGCTACACTTGAGCCTTAACAGTGTTTTCTGTGATATCATCCTGCCCTGTGTTGGCTTCCATCTACATTTACCATTTCTGTGTTATTTGCTGTGTAAATAGTTAAGCTTGATCATTTTTCCTGAGTCCAAAACATTCGTTTTCTTTTAATTATACCTGCCTCTGGTCTGGTGTTTTGAATGAATTTGCTGCTTCTCGTGTTTTTGTTGTTTGCCTGTAATGTTTGAAAGCTGATGTGACAAAGAGTGGAGCCACAGCAGACTGCTCATGTTGTGTATGGACCAAGAGATGCAGCTGTACTGTATGACCATCATCCATTTTGATTTTGATTCTAACTGCTATCTTCTCATCTGTACCGCCATGGTTGTCTCTGTATGTGTGTGACGTGAGCGAGTAAATGTTATTTAAACTCATGACGTTGTGAATTTGTCATTTAAAAATCAAGTTATACTCTGTAGCTCTGTGATGTTGGTATTTGATATTTTAACATGAAGTCTATTATTTTTGCCCTAAAACATTTAACCTGTTTCTTGGGACATGCTGTAGTGTTTGGTTCAACGATTTAAGAGCCTATAATTTGCTTATGTGATCATTTCACGGTGAACCAATTGAACCACACTTGATAGTAATTTTACATTATTTTCAGGAGCATACAGCTAAATAAATTGGCAGGTGTGGTTGAGAGCAAGTTACCTTGAGTCCTGTAATCTTTTTATTATGTTTTTCTTTTTTTCATTAGAGAAAAGTCAAACCATTATTACTGGCATGAAAATTAGCATTTGAGTCTTGCAACCTCAATGGTATAATGCACTTAAAAGCATATTTAACATATAATTTTTGATTTAGGAGTGCAGAGGTATGCATGTCCTTTTATAAAGAAGTTGCATTAAGAAACACACATCATATTTTATCCCATTATACAAGTAATGAACCAGAATCAGAACTGATAGTCTCCTCTCAATCAATGCTTGCATTCACAGCCAGCTGATGTTTTACTTGTTGGATCGGAAACCAACCATAAAAATAATGCTCGGGTGCTGCAGAAAGAAAGCACAGTAAAAAGAAAAACATCTACTAAACTAGACTGCAAGAGCTGTTCTTTTATTGCCCAATATTAGCAAACCTGAGCAGCTATTGCCATGCGGCTCCAGTAGGCTGTATCAGTGCGGTGTTGCTGTGAATGTGACCTGTATGAATGATAAGCAGGTTATCACTGAGAGGATGATTTATGCTCCCTGAATGAATATTTGACAATAAACTCAACAGGTTGCTCAAGAAATAAACAACAGAACAAATATGTCAGACTGAGAAGTGAGTGGAAATACATTACACGATGATAAAACTGTATTCGGGGCCTGATGACATTCAGATTTAATTAAAAAACAAATTAAACAATAACTTGGAGCTATGATCTTATGGGCCCAGTATTTTCATCCTCTTTGTTCAGTGGACCCTGAAGGTAATGGCACGTCTATTGAGTCCTTATCGGGCAGAAATTGAGCTTAAAGTCATCTGGCCAGACAATTGACGGTGTGACAGGACTATGCCCTTTCTATTACTGTCGCTCACCCTTCAGATGGAGGTGCTAGGAGGTAAGAGGCAGTGAAGAGAGCCCTTCTTCCTTTCAGCAGCCATCAGGATGAAAGGTTTTGATTAGCTGTTATTCTTGTGGTCCCACCGAGCCTCAAGGAGCAGAGCTGCTGATAGAGCTTTCCCCTGATGGGCAAATACACAACTGCAGTACACTGGTCATAAAACTCCCTTTTTTAACATATATTACATATATATATATATATCATGTTGTATAATATAATATATAATATGTTATATAATATATTACATATTGTTTGTGACATTTCCCAGCAAGCAGAAAAAAATGACTTTGTGTCTGGGTCTGTCGTGATTTAAGAAATAACAGAAATACTCATCAGTCTATGAAGGACAATGGAAATGAGAACATTGTGAAGAAATGATGGGGTAATTCTTTAGACCTACTGGCATTAAAATAATGTGTTTTTCCCAGCTGCTGGGTTTATTTCTGTAATATTTGTCTGTAATGCTTCAGGCACCCCTGAAATATGTTCTTATACCTGCAGCCAGTCTACCCAGAGTTCTCAGAGGGATCCACCGAGGCTCGGTGGACGCTGTGTCAGACACATTTAGATTTCTGCCTTTCATATTTCCACCCACACAGTCACCCTGCACAGTTGCTGGTGAATGCTGCTGAAACCTGCGATTTTCCCAAATACAGAGAGGAAGGAGGAAGAGCTCTGAAGGCAGATCACTGCAGCATCATTTATCACAAATTACAAACGCACAAATGAAGGAAAAGTTCTATTTCTTGTGCCTTTATGTGGGTTGTACGACTGAAAATGTAACCGCTCCCTCTCACTTTATTGCTCGTGTGTAGAATAGGAATATGTGTATTGAAATATACAGATTCCCTGTAATCTACATGTAAAACTAAATTTACATGTTCTATGATTTATTATGGCTTTATTTCAGTATAGGAGCAACAAAGTGTAACCAAATAGGGTATGTCACAGAGCTGTTTATAGCAGGATTAGTCATAGAAAACAGCCCACTCCCCCCTATGACAGTCTATAAAACAGTAGAACATCTCGATAGCCCAGGAAAAAGCTACTCGTCTGCGTTTTGCTTAATTCAGAAGAGGGGGAAAGCCACTCAGCCTGAACGGTGCTCCTGCTTATACACCCAAACAAGATTATATTATAGTAAGGATTTAAATTCCAAGCCAGAACACGCACCCTTATCCCCCTGAAATAAGCTTGGGTATTGTTACACTCTTCATTTTCATCTTTTCCAGTCGATCCTCTGTGTAACTGTATATCACTGTGGCACCACAAAATAAGATAACAATTTCTGTTTATGGGAAATAAAACACAATGTTTAGTGCAGTGTTTTTGCTCTGATGCACATAGAGAGTTTCTTCTAAGCTTTATCCATGAAGCCAGTCTCATTTTTTGGCTACAGGTACTTATTTATTGAACATCTCCAGCACACAGATGTAATACATTGACTGTAGCAGTGTAATGAACCTGGTTTATACTTCTGTCTGTCAGGTTGAGAGTTTAAAATGTATTATATAAATATATATTATTATAATTTCCACCGTACACCCAAAAAACTCATCTCTTCAAGAAGTATCTCACACGTTGAATCATATCCCCCATCCCCTATCGTCCTCCTTAACATTAATAGCTTACACTTTTATCTAGAAGCACAGCTCTCATTCCTCTCATTTCCTTCGCTGCCACTTATCTCTTGCACGATCACCATTGAATTACAACATATTGTGAGAACACTTCATCTCTGACCAGTGCATTCTCTATTTTTGATCCAAGAATTGAAGCTTATTTTTCCCTCAACTCTTTCTATATTATATTATATATTATATACCTTTATAGTCATTATTTGTGTGTATAAATGTAAAACAAAATGTAACACTGCTCACCATCAAAATTTAAAACAAAGGGTTGGCGCTGGCTGTCTCTCGCCAACTGATAAAAAGGTATTTTAATACAGTGATTGACACAACATGATGATTATCAGACTGTTTCTTTTATTCATTCTTCATCTATATTTGAAATATTCCTAATTAAAATCTGTAAACTTTCACTGTAGCTCTTGTTTCACCATTAACAAATTTGACACCAGCGACTATGAAAGTGAAAGCATGGAACAAAAAAAACCTTATGGACATTCTGACACTTGATTCCACTCTCCAGTTGCCATCATAGCTCCACAGTGCCATTAGTAGAAGTTCCTAGAAGCTCTGAAATCTATTTATCTCGTCATTTGAAGACTCACTGGTCCTCAGCTTGTCCCTAAAGTGAAACCTTGCCTCCCTGATGCAACATTACATCCTTTCCTAGCTAACTCCTCCTCTGCCTTCAACTGAACTTCAGGAAGATCTGATTGGTTTGGAGAAAAACACAATTTGGTGAAAATGAGGTGAAGAGCGGTGGCTCGCTCTGATGCTTCTGAGCACATCACAGAGTCACTTCTGAATGATCGTGCTGTTTCATCTTGTTCAGTCCGTGGAAGGTTTCTGCAGCTCTACTCCAGCATTAGCTTTGAATCAGCATCAGTGTGTGTGAGTTACACACATGCACACAACGTGGACAGAAGGACAGTCCGCCCCCACCACCGCACCTCCACAGAACAAGAAAAAGACAATCTGAAGTTATTTCAGGAATCCTTTTAACACTTCATATAAATGACCCGATAGCCTGCTGAAACACTGTTACATATTACTGCAACTCAACCACGTCTGAACATGCCTATATTTTACCCTCATCTTCTTTTCTCTTTCTCTCTATCTCTCTCTCACACACACACACCCACATTCTAGCACGTTCCATTTACTTTTCATTGTCCTACATACGTGTTAACACACACATGCAGACACACACGTGTCCATTAGCTGCCAGACTATTGCTCACTGTCAGGAAAGAGCTGTGGATTATTATTTCATAGCCCTCCACTGGCAGAAAGTGGATCCATTTCCCAGGATTCCCTGATGCCCGATGTGTAGACTCAGTGTGAGCCAGAGGCCAGACAGGCTGCTGATGGTCTTTCTGCTGGACATGCAGAATTCACTGCCTTCAGCGACTGGCTGTTAGCTGTAATTGTCCACAGGTTCAGTTTCATCTGTATTTCTAAATACTCTCCATACACACCCCTATCGCACCATCATTAAAATCCAAATGGCAAGAATGAATTACACACGGTACTTTTGGCCTGAACAACCGTCCCATCCACATTTTTCCGAGAAAGTAAGACTGCTTGGCATTTCAATTATTCCTCACAATATGGATGTATAACGTGGAGATCCATTTGGTGAGGTCGCTCATAATAAATCAGATGCTCACAAAATGAAGTGTGCGGCTGACTCAAGCGAGAGGAATAGTTTTTTCCCACACCACAATGGCGCACTCTGCACTGTGGTCCATGGTCATTTTGTCATCCACTGTATCCCCCTTTCAATGCTTCTTTTTTGAGGAAAATATATTTGGATTGGGCAAAGTCCCTTTTGTCACCAAGGAATACTTTAGACATAAAAAGAATTCATTCAATTTCAATTCATTTTATATTCATATACTAGTACAGTTATATACTGTTGCTGATGTTACTGAAATATTGGAAATGTGCTTACATTTCACAGAAAAATATTACCTGTGTCACATTCCCATGGTTTTATTTTTATTTTCTGGTCAAGGTTTTGTGCAGATAGTCGTGTGACCAAAAGCTTGTGCATTTAATAAAAGTAGAATACAGCACTGTGCGTGGGCATTTTTTCCTTTTGGTCAAGGTTTTTGCAGTGAAATGAAAGCAAACAAGTTTCTTTTGTTGGCATGCAAGAATTAAAAAACGGACTCCTGGAGTCTTTGTGTGCTCGCATTCTGATGAAGCTACTGAATCATGTGTTTAATTCAACTCAACTGAAAATGCATGTTTTTAATTTTAAAGGCCTGGATGTTTCCCAGAGAAACAATACTCTAATCTGTGATTCTGATAAACAGCCTACAAATGCTCTTTTAAGGTTTCTTCTAAATTTAAAACAGCTTTTTAATACAACACTGTTTAATCTGCTTCAAATAGGAAAATACAGTTGTTTCCACATATTCTTTCTGCTTCCAGTTACAGACAGCTTTTTTCCTGTTCATTTTCTAAGGTCGTGTACTACAACTGACAATTTTCTCTCAAGGAGACAGTACTGAATGTACTTCGGTACAGCTGCCCTGAGAGAAAATAATAATTTAAAGTTGAAATTCAATTGCAGATTTATTGCGTGTTGTAGCAGGGAAGTAAATTAAGCAAAGAATAACATCAGAGCTCGAACAAAGATGACACTGAAACTGTAAGCTAGGCTAAACGCATTTGTGTTAGTCAAAGTCATTTTGTCAGTGTCATCACATGTTTCAAGGCCAATTAGTCAACATGTATTGTTTTAAGTTTTAAGCTCCATAGGTTGTACATTGCAGACAAATGTAAAAGTTCATGTGTGAACTCTGCAGAGACACTGGCTAGTGAAAGAGTCTGTATAATTCAATTGGACGTCTGAGATTTCTGTTGTACTGAAACCCACAGTTAACGTTTCTGATGGTATTCAACCTGCACTTTGTTTGAGTCCTCAAATATCCCTTAAAGCTATAAATAAGACATGAAGTGTATTTCAGACATGCATATTAACATCAAGACTCTCTGACGCCCAG
Source organism: Dicentrarchus labrax (assembly GCF_905237075.1). Classification (NCBI taxonomy): domain Eukaryota; kingdom Metazoa; phylum Chordata; class Actinopteri; family Moronidae; genus Dicentrarchus; species Dicentrarchus labrax. The sequence goes on from NW_026136722.1 coordinate 12,002,505, forward strand.
AATAAATGAGTATAAAGTCGTTACTAGGCCCTCTGTGACTTGACATTTTTGGCATGCCATATTTAACCCATTTTTAAAAAAATGCAACAAGCAAAAAAGAAAGTTCAATTGTTCTTTTTTCATTCAGCTGAGAAAACACTTCTAAAATTAGGCCTGCCTTGGCTTTTAAAGACACAGACAAAATGATTAAAGCCTTTCTCTTGTGCCTGAACTACTGCAATGCTTCTGTATGTGCCTTCACCAAGCTTCTGCAACTCAGCTCCAGTTAAAATGCAGCTGCTGCTTTTTTCTGAAGGCTACCTTCAAAAATTTGTTTAAATTGCTTTGAGATTTGTGGAAAGCATTTCATGATCGAGCATCAAAGTATATTTGTGAATATTTTTAGGTCCATTAGGTTCTTGGTCACTCCAATAATCAGGCTAAAGCAGATGGCTGAATTTATGATCCAGGGCCAGTACTGAAATATCTGATGCCCAGTCCAGTGTTGATACTTAAACACTCAGGTACAAAAACTACATGTTCACATTGTCACTTAGCTATTTAATGTACCCTTACGGACTATGTAATCTTGGATCTGACCACATTTGGTTGAACACATACACAGAATATTTATTAATACTTTTATCTCTCTTCAGTGAGATCATCTGAAGCAGCTTAATATCTTTAATCATTACATTCAAATTATTGTGTTGTTTGTGTTTAATTTCTTGCTGTTTTTTTTATACATTGGTTCAGAGCTTAGAATACTAGCTCAGAGCAATATTTCTTCACATCAAACCAAAAACGCAGTAGGTTTTTTTCTGTCCTGCTTGCTCGAAAATACAGACAGCTGGGCATGAGCACAGAATAATATAATGATTTAATTGAGGCAGGAAAGAAAAAAGTGAAAAAGCATGTGGACAAGAGGAATACAACCCTTTTGAGTGTCAGTCTATGTCTAAAGCCAGTAATTACAGAATAGACAGAAACCAGACTAAAGGTCTATAACCACACACACTGCCGTGTGAGGCTGTGAACTGTTGGTTTAGAGCGTGTCTGTTACGGTTATAACACTAGTTTTTAATTTATTATCAAAATAGAGGTAATATTTTGACATTTCAGGGGGAGAAGATAGAAAATGTTTTGCTGTGTGTTCATAGTAAGTCTCCTGGTAGGAACATTTCTTTCTGGTCATGTCCTTCCCTTCTGTTTCGATCTATCAGTGCAGAGGAAACACCACTGGGGAGAAACGAGAGAGTGCTTTCATGGGACTCCAAGGAAACAGTGGACTTTTAGTTAATTCTTAGTAGCACTACCGCTTACCCAATACATCTTTTCCTCTGCTACAGCGTACTACACAAGGATGGCAGCGACCGATTCTCTCTGGTGGCCTCCTGCTAATAAGCTCGATTCGCCTGAGGGGTGAAGCCTGAGGTTGGAACTGCCTGCGCTGTAGATCAGTCAGTCAGCAGTGGATGGAGCCAGTGGGTGGGATCATAGCAGACCTCCACCAAGACTCTCCACAGCCCCCTTAAAATGGCTTTATCAAAGTTAGTACAGTCCAGAGTGTCATCTTGTTTTATTCAGGTTTTTGTCAGTAGTTTGACACCTTCCTGGTTTTATGTCATACTTTTTGACCCATGGCCCCTGGTGAAAATGTAGCACTTACGATGCCAGTGTCCATAAATTGTTTTTGAGCATCAGACCACAAATTGGCAACAAGATGTTCCATTCAACAATGTATAGCTGTCAGTACCACCATTCATATTATTGAGAGCATCACTCATGAGAGCCCTCACACTGCGCTGGCAGGGGAAGAAAACTGTAAGCAGTGACTCTCCAAAGTTCACAGTACATTCAAACATCCGTCTGTCTCTTTTTTAGCTCCTTATCTGTGTCAGGGTCACCAGTAGCAACAAGCAGAGCAGTCCAGATGTCCTGTTTCCCAGCAGCCTCCTCCGGCTTTTCTCAGGGAATCTGAAGAAGCTTCCTGGTCAGCTGAGGCCATAATGAGTCCAGCCAGTATGATACTTCCTGGTGGGCAGCATCACGAATAGGAAATGTCTTTTTTAAATGCCTGAACGACCTCAACTAACCTTAACTCTTTTGAGTTCTGACAGCAGTGTCTTGACTAAGCTTTGGTTTGCTCTATCTTCACCACCACTCTGATACAAAGCTTATCGTATAACTAAGCATATTGGATTTCAGGGAAACCTGAACTCCTTCATTTGAGGAGTTATTATTGTACTCTCCATCTAAAAATGGGGCAATGATTCAGGGAAGAAAATATTCTCAGATGTGAACACACTTCATCACAAGCTGGTCCTTTCGTTATTCAGCTAAAACCACCTCCAATGCAACGAGGACAATAGGTTCATACATCTGCAGACGCCAAAATGAACCTTAATTTCACTGAACTAAACATTGTCTAGACCCCAGCTGCACCTTGATTAAAGTTTGACTCAAGTGTTTGACATCTATAATCAAGATGATGCTTGATTTAATAGCAAGAATTCACAAACAGCTCCGATTCTGTGTTTGATTACAGTTCAGTTGTGGCTAAATTCTGTCAGATTAGCATAAAAAAGAGGAAAAAACTCATAGACGGCATTTTTGATTTAAGTGGAATCTTATTTTGCATCACGGCTGACCACTTTCAGGGATGGATCTAGAGACACAAATTAAGATTAATTTGTTAAATAGCGTGTTAAAAAGGAAATTAATTTAATGATCTGTCATGGACACATTTTAGGCAAAGTTCAATGTAAAAAAAAAAACTGTCTGAAAAACAATTATTGATTTCTAATGCCATGTTTAGATATGTCTATGCAATGCTTTACTAATGTGCCACAATAATGTAATGTTTTGAGTTAAAATCTTCATAAATATCGATATATTTGATTGATTACTAAGTCAGCTTTTCTGCCACCCTCTTGCCACCCCAGAAATATTTCTCTACTTGCCCCTGAGCACACTGTCATAAATGCCACTAGTCAGATGCATTCATCCAAAGTGTTTTACAGTAGTGGGGGCCCTGATGGGAATAAAACCTTTTACCTAACAATATGAGTGCTCCCAAAGCAACAGGATAGTTTTTACTTTTGTTCCTCATCTAAAAATAGCCTACTGGATACAGAAACGCTGTGGGAAGGATGTCACTCCAGGGGGCATTTAGTCCTCAAACTTGCACCCAGTGAGCCAAAGTGACAATTTTCCACCACAAATAGGTAAAATGACAAACAGTGGCATTTTACATGTCATGACTGATCTTATAAGCCCCTCTCCCAGCTGACATCATTTGAGCAATTTTTTTGTGTGTTTGTTTTCTGTCAAGGAAATGCGCAGTGAATGCACGCATGGGGCCAAGCATAATGGATGAGCACATAAAAGGTTCCAAACCCTCCAGTGCTGACAAATCACTGAGGAGAACAACCACCCAACCACCATATAGATAGACTGGACTGGTCGAGAGAGAGAGAGAGAGAGAGAGAGAGAAGGGGGGGAGAGAGAGAGAGAGAGAGAGAGAGAGCGCGCGTTGTGGTGAAGCCAATGTTTGTCGTCGAACTCCAGCAAATATGAGGATGGGAAGATAATGGCCCACACTGAACAGGATGACTGAACCTCCGCAATTATCAGTTTGTGTCCTTTTATGATGCATTCTGACAAAACAACACCTGAAGAGACTCTGGACAGCAAGGAACAAAGGATCGCATGTGGTTTTTGGACATGCCCAACCATTCCTCGCACCATCCTGATGTACTGAGAAGGAATGGTTATTGAGTCCAATTTAACATCTTACTGAAATTACTGGATCAAACATCTCCATGGAGGAATTACTGGATACTTCTACGGTGTATGTGCGCACAGAGATGCCGTAGCTCTACATGAACCGTGATAGATTGAGTACTTTTATGGAAATTGCTTGGAAATTTCTGCTCAGCTGAGAGACATACGGGCAGCAATAATAGCACACACCACAGATACACACACACACACACACACACACACACACACACACACACACACACACACACACACACACACACACACACTGCAGCCAGCGCCGGCGATCTGTGTGTCTCTGCAATAAGTGGCTGATAAAAAGCAATAAATTCTCTAAAATAAATACAGCCATCCGCTTGTGCGCCATGGGCGACGAGGCGTCAAACTTCAGGGGAAGCGGCAGGACCGGTGTCTCATCACCAAAACCCAGGACTGGTGAGGATCACGGCAGAGCGGAGATTCTGGGCTAAATTAAAACTGATCACCACTGAAAACAATGAGATTAATGATTTTTGGATGACTTGTCAGATTACCACTGTGACAGTTTTTGATGTTATTCAGAAAACAAGATTCAGATCTGGGCTGTGCTGGACTTGGTCACTTTGATTTGTTCGCTCAGAGATCAAGTGGCAGGGAGGGACATGAAACGTTTTGTTTTGTGCTTGAAATAAACGAATACAGCCATATCATTTAATCAATAAGTTAAAAGGGGATCTTTATTATTTTTTTTATTTTTAATTTTTAATTTTTTTGCACTATGATGGAACCACCACCATGCTCGAAGAAGAGCCTGTCTCTGTCGCTCCCGGTTCCTCGGGAAGGACAGGCGACCCTAAAGCCTCCGCAGCATCTCTGGAGGCAACCCCGGACCCCGATCAAAATCAAACACCGGGGGTACTCCGACACCGACCGGCATCACCACCGGCACATTGAGCGCTCCGACGCCGTGGATACGAGCGACCGACCAGGACTGAAAAAGTCTCGGATGTCTTGGCCATCCTCCTTCCACGGGACCACAAACACATCCATCGGAAATTGTGTCGGGAATAAACGGTAGGCGAGAGAGAGGTGTGCATTCCAAACATCCCAATAATAGCCCATGACAGCCCACTAGGCATATGCGTAAACGGGGGGCTGCATTTTAATGAGTGCGTAATAACGCAGTGTGCCTGAAGGGTTAACTCATATGAAGCGTTTTCTTTCGGGAGGCGGGACGCGTGGGTTTTCGGTGCTGATGCGTTATGCGTCTTTGGATAGACTGTGTCAGATGGGTATGAAGCGCAAACCAGTCCGCCCACTCGAAACGCAGGAGCAGCATCTGTAAATACCAGTAACATTTTTAAGAGCATCCACATGTTCCACGTATTCGATAAGAGACACGAGGCACAGTTTAATGGCACCAAAGGTCTAGTGGGTGCGTTCAAGCGTGCAGCACTGAGATACTGCCATTGTTCGCACTCCAGTCCAGGCCTTTACCAGCCAGGGAGGTTTGGGGCCCAGTGGGCAGGGGACCAAAAGTGAAACCCCCCTGTTTACTAGGATATACCCAGCTGATGTGCCCTTTAGCAAGGCAGTAAGTTACTCAAAAGGTATGATCTCGACCTCTGACCCCCTATAGGTGTGGTGGATGAGGTGGGTTGAAAAGACACTCTCCTTATATGGTAGAAATAAAATATGACAAAGTTCTGAAGTGCTACCTGGACATGTGTCTCAGGGATGTCACACAGACGGTTTCAGACAGCATGTAATCTGCACACCACAGCTGCTCTCTGATCAGATGTGACAGGATAAAATTCACTGCATTAGGAAGAGGACACTGACTGACACTGGAGACAAACACAGCAGAATTATATGATACTTAAACTCCACCAGCTAATGACTCTTCCAGCACTTAAATCAAATTATGTGATGCATGTAATCAAGCAGATTAGATTTAAGGCATTTCATTAAGTGATTCATGGAACGATACAATTTTGATATGATTACTTTGTTCTTACACAACAATGGCTCCCTTTATCCTATTAAGCAGACACTGTGAATGCAGCACCTAGTTGTTTTTTATTGTTTTTATTGCGGCTTTTCTATATATGAGGAAAAGCAGCTATATCGGAAAAGCATATTTTAAAGAGCATCATAAAATTTACAGCCTGTTCAGTGTGGACAGGGGTTAGGTTGACTCATTTAAGTTATTTTTTACGCGTTCATAAAAGGGGGTGTCCTTGTTTCCGGAAGAGATTGAATACAGAGAGAAAGTTAAGGTTATAAATGCTGGTTTTCCAGTTCGCTTCCACTCTGTCCTTTGTGTGACCTGAAATCCACAGATGTTTCTGAGAGTGAAAGAGTTTACATGTTGGACTGTTTCTGACTCCCTTATAATCCCCCTCCCCTCCTCCCAGTCACCTCCTCCAAATGTGCTCCTTCCACAAGCGTAACACATTAAACAGGGTGATTATTAGACTAATAATACATCCCTGAGTGTGTGGTGGGTCTCGGGGGGACTGCTGGGGTCCTGTTTTTTTTATTTTTTACTCCTGTTATTATTTGTTTTCTTTCTTCCATTTTTTTTAATGCCACAGACGGCCTTCCCGGCAGGCCCCTGGGAGAAGGGCCAACTCCAGCTGACTGGAGGAAGGGCTGATTTGTATTTTAGTCCTCAGGACACGCTCTGAGGCAGTCCAATCTTTAGTGCATTGGGACTGACTCTGCCTGCCCTTCTCCTTCTGTGGGCGGCAAACCATGAGAGGGCAGAGAGAGAGAGAGAAAGAGAGAGGGAGAAAGAGAGAGAGATAATTTGATTCCGACAAGCTCAGTTCTGAGAGCACACCAAGCTGGCTCCAACTGTGTGTGTGTGTGTGTGTGTGTGTGTGTGTGTGTGTGTGTGTGCCTTAGCAAATCCATGAGGTGATGTGTACGGTCTGTGGGTGTTTGTACTACACATTGGTCAAGAAGGAGGGCGCATGGAGGAATGGAGGCTGGTAGATGAATGTTGTGTCATGAGTAGTGGTGAAATGCAGCATGCACAGTGTGTGTGTGTGTGTGTGTGTGTGTGTGTGTGTGTGTGTGTGTGTGTGTGTGTGTGTTGAGGTATTTCTGAGTGGGCTGTGTACAGGTTAGTGTCTGACCTGTAGCCCATATGGATTGCAATAGGCCATGTTTTATCTGTTTTCATATCAGTGGGAGGCCAGAGGGATTTCCGTTGTGTTGATATTATTTTCATTCTTTTCACATATTAGAGCGACTTTATATTCTGCCTCCTTACTTATGTCCGAATGAAAGACGCTTCGAGCTGTATGCCTCATCTCCTCACTGGATTTATCAGGCTTTATGAACATCTTTGTGGATCCAGCAGCTCTGTGTTATTAGCTCAAGGCTAACTTGCGTTGAGTCCTGCCTATAGAAGACAGCTCCACGCACATCTTCTCTCACTACTGCTCAGAATGCTTTTATTTACATGCGCTCAAGGTCCGGGAAATATAATTTCACCAAACCCAGAGAGATGGAAAAAGGCGTCCTATAACTAAGAGGTGCCCTCATGATCCTGCTTTTATTGATAATGTTTCTTGTGTAACTAAATAAGCTTTAGTAAGCTTTTTGTTCTGAGCGGAAAATTGAGGCTGAATACTCTTCTGCTTCAATTTTTTAATGTATAGATATGAATTCAGGATACGTTTTCAACAGTTTTAGCTTTGTGCAAATATTTGTTGCCATTATAAAAGCAAATATTGTGAGTTTATTGGCTAAGGAACGAGAAATTACTTTTTTGTGGGAGGGTAGAAAAAATAATTGGTCTTTAAATTGGATGGCCGGTGATCGACCCTGTGGATGACCTTAGTTTCTAAAGGAAGCAGGCTGTTCAATCACAGAAGAGTCGGTCAAGACCTCATCTGGAGGTTCAGAAGATCAATCAGCCTGTGTCCCGCTGGTGAAATTGTTTCGTACAAGGTTCTGAGAAAACAGATTGCACCGTGTTACTGTAATTGATACCTTTCCTTTTGAAAATGAAGCACTCCCAACAGTCACCAGTCTAGGGATGGATGGCATACAAGAGGGATTCTGGGTGCATAATTGTTTGAAAAATCATTGTCTGCGACTGTTTTCACTACTCTATTTCTGTCTCTATGTTGTATACCACAAAATGGCAGTCTTAGTGGCAATCAACTTCCCCCCCAAGAGTGTCAGTCTGCCTCTTCTTCCCACCCCCGGTGTCTTTTGTCAGTCCTTTTGTCAGAGGATGCTAATATGAGCGTATCAGTCATCAGGTCCCATGCCCAATACGCTCTGGGAAGTTCCAACACAAAAATGAATGACTGACACTGAACGAGTAACCACTCTTCCCGCAATTCTGTTGCTATGGTTACTTGTTTTGTGCATTTGTAGAATAGATTTCATTTACCCAAAAAAGGCAAAGCCTACAGGCACTTGATGGGCTTGACTGTATAATTTGTCAGTATGTAGCAGATCCCGCTGGATTTGCATCATGACTTGTATGTTTATAAGGTGAAAAAGTGAATATTAATATACCTCTGCTGATGTACTGCCAATATTTTAATCATAGCACAGAGCCGGTTTCAGTTCTGTTCAGTCCTCTGCAACAATTTCAAACCAAAGCCTCCCTCCCTCCCTCCCTCCCTCCTCCACCTACCACTTCATGCATTCTTTACACCTTTTTCCCCCCAAGCTGGGATCCAGGGCTGCTTTGTAAACTGGAGCTGCTCCTTTGCCTGCCTGACTGGCTGGCTGCCATAATAATTTAGTTCATAATGAGGTACAGCGCCAGTTAATTACCACAACAGCTGTATTTTGTTGTTGATCATACATTTCTACACTCCTGAAAGAAAAAAGTCGCATGCAGAGAGTATTCAGGAATTATCCCAACAAATGTGTTTTAATAGCGTTAAGTAATAGAGCTCTTATCTCATTTGTGTAGTGGAACCATCTGTTTAAGCTACAGATTGCACTCTTCTGTGAATACATTGTGCTTTCTCACTACTCTCAGCGCTAATTAGTATCTGGAGGCAGTTCATGTACTGGAACGGCGCTCACTATTGGTTGAATAAGGCAGATCCCAGAGACCTCAGGTAAAAACCCTCCGAGATCTTTTAGCAATGACACCAAACAGGTTGTCTGCGTGAAGGGAGTGCATACAGCATTTATCCAAGGTCCCTCTTTGTGTTTGTTCTCTGCTCATCACTTTGTCTCACTGGAGGACTCAATAGGCTCTCACAGGCTCCTCAGACACTCAAGACACTGGTAACCACATTTAGCACAGCCAGTTTGCTTCGTGAATTGACAGCAAACCTTGGCATCTTTGCATTTTAATTAATTTCACACTGAATCCTTATAAAGTGCCGACACACTAGTCATTTGTTTTTTTTTGTTTTTGACAAGTGTGCATGGGCAAGGATCCCAGCAAGAGGAATCAAAGTGAGCCACGGCACCAAAAATCCAAGTTGCCACCTGTCACCCACAAATTTCTCCTAGTGTGGTGCAACTAGTCTGCTTACATTTTGTCTATAACAACACCCCGTCCACATTTCTTCATGTTCATGTCCAATAAATCACCTTCATGGCTCTTTTTGTGCCACAGTTTATTATGCAACAGTTTCCTCTGCCTCTCAAGATACACACTGTGATGTGATAAGCCTCATGCTGGTCATTTGTCATCTCTTCTGATCTAATAATTGTTTGAATCAGTCTTTTGTCCATAAAAATTACAGTCTTTGATTGCTGCATTTCTCTCTTTTTGAGTCTCAGTGCTTCATTTTACCCTAGTGTAAATGGGGAGTATTGATTCCATCTCTATTTCTGTTCTCTGCTTTGTCTCTCTATTGTGTGGCCAGTCTCACTGGTTCCCTGTAGTTTCTGAGATTCTCTCTGATAGTCTTGTTCTTGCTTACAGCGGCATTAAGCACACAGTTTCTCCATCATAATCTATCATTTCATCCCACTCTCCTTCTTTTTGTCCACTGAGATCATCAGCTGCTTGCAGAGTCTCTCCCCCCTCGAAGCCATATCTGAATCTCAAACCTTCATATCCCCAGTGGTGGAACGGACTGCCCACCACTGACAGTGTGCAGTGCCTCATCTCTTCCTATATTCTTCTCCTTAAAGGTATTTTATAGTGATGTAATTTTTCATTCTCCATGCTCTAGCTAACTTGAAAAATCACAGACTTCAAGGGCAGAGCAGACACAAACACCCTCATCATATGGCTGGCAATGAGCTGTCATTAAAGAGGGAGTTCAAACAGACCTGTGCTTCAAAGAGCAGTCTATTTGAAGGGAAAACAGTTAATAATTGTGCTATGGGATGAAAATACACACTAAAAATGTTGTGAATTCAGAATAAACTTTTCCTTGGATTCATTTTTCCCCTGACACGAAAAATAAAGCTTTTTTGTACTAGTAGTAGTAATTTATTCTTAAAGCCCATAGGCGCTAAGAGTAACTAAAAGGAAAAACCTTTTTAGTGTAATCAAGTCACCCACTTCAAATCCAGAAAAAGGTCTTCATTGCTGAGACTCAGGAGAATTTAAATGTCAAAATGTGCAGTGTATTCAATTTCAAAATAAGCGGTAGTCTTTCACCTCTTAGCAAACAGCTCTGCTTGAGGGAAAACTCTAATATGATGCTCGTTATGTGGGAGATTTCCTTACAAGGTTGATGTGTGAACAAGGATATTGTGTCCATGTTGCGTCCCAGTGGATGAGACAGACCGCCATAATTCAGAAGCAGCTGGCAATATCTGATGCTGAGGCACAGAGTGACCCCACTGAGAGGACGACCCTTCTGAAATGTGCTTTAGGCTGCTGTCTTAGCGCAGATCTGTCTGAATGAGTGAGACTGGCGAACCCTCTGTCAGTTGTGTGTCAGCACACACACACACACACACACACACACACACACACACACACACACACACACACACACACACACACACACACACACACACAGTGGATTAGAAGGAACAAATAACATACACCTGTTAAGCAGAGACCCGTGTCAGACTAATGCGAGGTACATCAGGGGAGCATGGGGAAAGCCTCAAACTACCAACAAATTGGAGCTGAACAGGATGAAGGAGTGCGCCAGGAGACCACACTTGCCATGGACAGACAAAGATGAAGACTGCTCGTGCTCGTTCAACTCACTGCTATCACCATCTCATCTGAGGTATCACTTCCAGACCTGCTGCCCCAGGACAGTGTTCTTGCCCAAAATTACTGGCAGACTGTCAGCTTCACTGGATGATTATGAAAGAGTGTCAGTCCTGTTTAGAGAAGAGGGACAGATGGCATTAATAGTGGCTTACCATGCCACAGACTTCCTTACTGTACACTGTCGCCCAGTCCCAGAAAATTGGACCAAAGCTTTGTTCAGACCATCATTTTTATGTTCACAGTAAAAATCATACTTGTATATGCTGTGTATCATTTTATGATAAAACAGTGCTGACAGATGTTTCTCAGACAGAAATATAACAGGAAATGGTTTTGTTGTGCCCATTCATGGTCTGACTCAGCTCCGCTGCTGTTGTGTGAGCCTGATTGGAAAAATGCAGCAAACAACGGCAAATAATATTCAGTCGCTACCAAAACAATAACAGCATGAGGACTTGCTAAATGTGCCACTAAATATTTAATAGTGTGCTAATTTAGAAAGCAGAAAACCAAATCAGCCACCAAATATTCAGTGTCATGCTGCTGCTGGATGAAAATCTCGTATCTCGTAAGCAGTGGTGTAGGAAGTATTCTGATCCTGAGTAAAAGCAGCAGTAGCACGATATGTAAAAATATTGCATTACAAGTGAAAGTCCTGCAATCAAAGTAGTAATTCATGCATACAAAATGGCTCCATATAATATTATATATTTATATTTATATTTTATATAGATTATTACGTATTTTACTATTGAAGCGGGTCAAGATGGAGGAATTTTGACAATTTTATATATTAGTGGTTAGTTTAATCTCTAAAAAATACATTATATTTTATGAGATGATCTTATGTTAAGTAACTAGTAACTACAGCTGTCAAATAAATGTAAAAAGTACAATATTTCTCTCTGACATTTAGTGGAGTAGAAGTAGCATAAAAAGTAAAAGTAAAGTACACCACTGATTGTGTGCAGGAACAAACAAAAGTTATCTTCTTTTTAGCTGTATGACAAAACTGTTTTGAAACAATCCAGAAGATTTTTAAAGAAGTTGGATAATTTTTTTTTTGCCCTATAGAGTACGTGTAATTCTTCAGCAAATCCAATTTTTTGAAATATTTTTCCCATAATTGAAATTAATTTTTTCCAAAATATGTGACATTTTGAGGGCTTAAAGCTCCATGTAACATTGCCTATTAACATTTAACAATTACACGAAGTGCATGGTACACGTGTGCACACTACAGAATTTTTACTGTATGTTGTGCCATTGATATGCTGACGCCAGATGGTGCTTAAGAATGCATTATGCGTGTTGCTTCCTGTCTAAGTCAGGGAAAAGTCGTTTTTTATTGCCACTGAAACAGAGTGATTGGGAAGCCCACGGAAATAAAACAGTTGCAATAGGTTTGTGTGAGGAATAAAAAAAAAATAACTCTGGCAATCTGTGTAGCTGCAACAAGGTTTGTGGGAACACTTGAGAATTTTACATTATGCATGAAGCAGCTTATGATTTATAGCCGACTGAAGGTGTGGTATACAGGCTGATGCACACTTCTGTTTGCCCCGTTAAAAAAAGAGCTGCTGTTCTTGCTCATGACCTCTGCTAGATCAATGCGTGAGCATAACCTGTCTTGTCAGAGCAGTGAGCCCATTTCTTGTAGGTCATGTTCATGTTCACACATTAACACTCAGGATTCAGGCTGTTGGAGGGCAGAGTAGGGGAAAAAAGCATGGCCCGAGGGTTCAGGATGGTATTTTCATTTGATGCTCTACTTTTCAGTTTGAGATCTGGATGTTTTTGAAGAGTGTATGTTTTCTTTCTTAGGTCAGGTCCACAGCAGGAGGTTTTAAGTATCATCCTCCATTATACAGTCTGCCTGGACGTAATTCCTAATTATGCTGATGCAGACCGGGAGGAGTATTTTACCCCCAACAAAGGCCAAGTAATTAACACCAGTGAGGCTCTAGTCTGAGTTCTCTCTCTCTCTTTCTTGCTAACTCTCTCATTGTTGTTGTGTGTGCATCAAAGGGCTTATTGTGTGATTACTTGTGTGGATTGGGGGTTTTGTTGTGAGAGGTTTCCTTAAAGAAGACCAAAATTGAGTCTTGTCTCACTCCATGCAGCTTTTCTCCCGAGATTCTTGATTTTTGTTGTTGGCATTTTCTAAAAACTTGAGAAGGTTGCTCGTGGAGTCCACAGTACTGCCAGTGGCAAGCAAAAGTTTCTAGGTGTCCCTGAGCAAGAGTACCTTAACTCCATATATGTTTGCATCAGCATACTCTTAAGGCACAATTTGGAAATGACTACAATCAGCTGAATCCATGTCTCTTGGTTTGACTGCAGCAGAAAACGAAGAAGAAGCGGGATGCTCCCCTCTACACAGACCTTGCCTGCTTTAATAGAATACAAACCCTGAGCCCATTCCTTTGCATCAAACAGGTGGGACGAGGGATGGTGACACCGAGAGAAGGTGTAAAGATAAGAAGAGCGGAGAGGAACAGAAGGTAAATGTGGCAAACAAGGAAGCGCACATGTGTCTGGAGAATAGAGAATGAGGGCGGTTGTCTTCACAGATCACTGGCAATTGTGTATTTTGTCACATCAAATTTGATGCAAGACCTGTCTGCGATTGGTCGTATCCCTTGCCACTTGCGGCCGCAGTTGCACAAGCCAGTGATGTTGTATACATGAAGGCCAGCCCTCCTCCCTCTCAGGGTGCTATAAATAGGGGAGGAGAAGCCTCGGGCTCCCAGTGTAATGAGATTAAACCAAACCAGCCTCAGCTCCCAGTGTTTTATTGAGCTTTATTTCAGTTTCCATTCTGTGTTTCAATATGTATAAGGAAGATATTGAGTGTGGCTGCTTCTGCGTGCTAGACCGAGTCCATGTAGGAACATTATGTGAACATAATGTGTAAAGACTTGTGTGAGTATGTGTGTAATGTCCTCATTCTGCACCCCGCAGGGCATGGCACATCTCCTAAAGATGTGTTAATCATGATGGTAAAGTCACCATAATGTTGTGCCGTCACGAGGCTCCAACCGCTGGCTTGAAATGGTCATGAATTTCTCACTTTGCCTTCTGACTTTTCCAGCAGTTTCCATATAATGCCTGTGAGGCCCATCTTCGGCTGCCGGTGGAAAAGTGACAGTCAACCGCAGTGCACAAGGCTTGTGCAACGCTACTTTTGAATCCGGATCTGTGAAAAGCATACAGAGAGCCGTACTGGCACAGCCATTGTGGCCGATCGTCTGCATGTGAGCATGTGCTGGTGTGAATGCTTTTGTGAGACGGAAAGTGTCTGGGGACATGCAGAGTGGGAGACATCCATTCTGTTTGGACATACTGCTGATTCTCACAGCCCATATTCTCAGCCTCGGTCTGCTAGACTCTGACTGCCTTTTCTACCACGCCGCTCAGGCATCATTACCCAATCACAGCTTCTTCCTCCATCATTTTGCCATCAGTTAGGGAGCCCTTGGCTGCCCAGGTTCACTTGATTCCCTGCTGATAAATATATCTGTTATTCATCTCCTGTTTCTGCTCCCATTAGTAGGGAACATGACATTATCAACATCTGCATCTCTAAGACTCATCACAAGAACACATTCATCAGTGGTCAATGAAAGAAAAAGATAAATGGTGATGAGGATGAAAAAAGACAGCAGGAGCAGAACATTTAGAACAGAGGTAAACACAGTAATGCATATTACTAAAAGCAAAAGATATCCATCTTTTACAGTTTTGTTGACACATCTCTTAGCTTTGATTTGGTGTAGTCAATACAGCAAGCTCTCCAGATGCCTTTGATCAGATTTAGATAACAGAGTGTATAGGTGAGTGGGCAGGACATTTCCGTCAGGTTTGGCCACTACAGTGTGACAGAACAAAGTCAGACAGATGCTGAAAAGTTAAAGCTGTTGGCGTGATGTGATGTGATGTGAGGAAAAGAAGTGGAGAATGGGCCAATTTGATTTTGGGAACATTTTCGGAGTCTAAAATTATGGTGCTTAGGCTTGAAAAAAAGGGACAATATGAGGGACGAGAGGGCAGTGAATGACATAAGAATAAAAATGACAGACAGATTGACTCATCAGACAAGCATGTCGCATTCACTACCCTGCTGCAGGGCTATGGCCCTGAGGCAGTTTCAGGACAAATGAATCCACGATAATCCTACCTTTTCCTCACTAATGATATCTAACTGCTATCTAATCACACTCATTTCCTTATTGTTCTCTAACTAACATGATTCTCCTGGTTAATGCCTATTACAACAGCACTATAATTGGAATACAGTTTTGCTAATTGTCCTTTATGGTATTTAACTTTCAATATACTTTATCTCCAGGGATGTAATTTACATACATTTTAAATATTTAATATTATTCATCTTCTTTAGGTATAATGCTTAATTGTATAAATTCATGGTATGCATCATAGTAAGTGCTTTCAAAAACAGGGTAATTTGAAGCAGTTCAAATTCAGATTTCTTTAATAACAATGGATAAAAGGACTATCTGTGATGTGAAAGCAAAGTGATTATTTAACATTTATATTTAGCTCTGAGAAGCTTTAGCATCATGCAGCTCATTGTTTTGGGTTTCCGGCCTGGAATTTGTTTTGGTTCACTTTCAACGCTCTCATTATTTTTGGCTACACAGTAGGCAGCTGTTTTCAGCAATATAGCTCTAAGTGTTCCCAAGCTAGATGAGATATATCACCAGCATGTTCTGGATCTACCCTGGGGTCTCCTACCAGTTGGATGTGCCTAGATGTGCCCTACAACCAAAGGCATCCAGGTCAGATGCCTGAACCACCTCAACTGGCTCCTTTTCACATGAAGGGGCAGTAATTCTACTCCGAGCTCCCTCTAGATGTCTGAGCCCCTTACCCTCTCTCTAATGCTGAGCCTACTGTTGCAAACTCATTATGGCCACTTGAATCCGAGTTCTCATTCTTTTGTCACCACCCAATGTTCATGACCATAGGTAAGGGCTTCTGTAAAAGTAAAACGTTTCATATTGCTGCTTGTTTTTCTAGTCGTATCAACTGGACCTTACTTATGACTGCATTACTTTCTAAATCTGCTATAGCACTGCCATGGGATCCAATATGATCCAATATAATATAACAATACAGCAAAACAAAGAGGGAAGCAATTCACGTGTGCACTCACTTTTGTTCAGCCACCTCATGAATGCATTATAGGACAATTCAGAGCATCAAGCTAAATGGACCATTTCACCGTGTGTTCAAATCAACCTTGTATGCTTTCTCACTCAGCTGCACCCGGCCCATCATTTGTTTTTGCACCACATTATATCAGTAATTATCCATCATTCCAGGGTAATATGCAGCCAACCATCTTTGTGCTGGGCAATATGGATGACGAATTGGATGCCAAGACTGCTTATTAGTCTGCCTTTCACTTGTAGATTGGATTAAATATGACAGAATTTGAAATTACAAAAAGGATATGGAGATTTCCAGAGCATGAATCGCACGATGATTAATAGATAGAGAGACAGATAGACAGACAGACAGACAGACAGACAGACAGACAGACAGACAGACAGACAGACAGATAGATAGATAGATAGATAGATAGATAGATAGATAGATAGACAGATAGATAGACAGACAGACAGACAGACAGACAGACAGACAGACAGACAGACAGATAGATAGATAGATAGATAGATAGATAGATAGATAGATAGATAGATAGACTTTTACATTAGTCAAGAGGGGCAGACTGAGTGTAAAGACAGATTGGAGGGAAAGATAGTGAGATGGTGAGGAGGAACAGAGCCACAGTGACACAAAGGTAGCTCTGGATGACTCACACTCTCTTCTCTCTCTCTCGCTCTCTCTCTAGTCTGGATTAAAATAAAAGAGGCCCAGCAGCCCCAGCCTGCAGAGAGGGAGTTACGCACTCTATCTCAGAGATAGGGTGATGCGCTAAAAATACCACTCCTTGTGTGGGCTTGTTGGGGAGGGAGGGGGGGCCACAGCATGGGGAGGGAGGTTTATGGATTTGGTGGTAGAGTAGGGATGCCAGTGCTATCACTACTTTCCACAGTCCAGTTTGATTGCATTTCCAGCTTCTCTCAGCCTATTTCTTTTCTCATCATCTCTGCTCCACAATGTGCACTAATTGGGTTTTGTAAGAACACTCTTCCACTTTCTAGGAATGTTGGTCAGTGCAATTAAAATCTAGTTCATTAACCAGAATTCAGCTGGATACCTCTTTTATCTTGTTGACCCTCATTCCTTCTTTCCATCACACCCGCCTCTACGAGCGTCGCCTCTCCATTAAACATCAAAAGCAAATCAATATCATTCTATTGCTCTCGCTGCTGCCGAACACTTACTATCCGCATCGAGGAGTTTGTCTCTCAACTCCTAATTTATCTGGATGCGAGTGGCAGGAAACTAAACAGAGCACCAATTGAACACGTCTCTCCATCTGTCATCTCTTAGGATGCTTCTCTGTGTCAGCTGATCCATCTGTTTAGCCCCGCTTCAGTCTCCACAACAGCAGACGGGAGGAGAAATACAGCGGAACTCCCGCATCACAAACCTACAAGGTGCTTTTTGAGAGGAACAATGCTCATTAAACAAACAGTTCCTCTGGCTCTCCCCCTGATATTATAGGAATCAGAAAACTGGTTATAAAAAGAACTAGGTGTTTGGAGTCACGATTCTTAAATACTTACCTTTTACACTAAACGGCCTCTGGGGTCGCAGGGGGGGATTTACATATAAAAGGGTAGGGAGTTTTATGGAGCAAGAAGGGTGAAGAGTGAAGAGAGGAAAAATAAGCAGGAGAAAGATGGGTTTCTGTGGTCCTGGGTATGCCCAATTGCTGTTGTAATAATTCAGTTTGCATGTAGCCAGAAAGGGGAGAGAGAGAGAAAGACACACTGATAGGCAGAAAGACTGACGCATAAAAGACACAAAGAGAACGAAACAGAAAATGATACATGCCGTGCTGACCTTGTTGCCCCGTTTCTAAAACATGCTGCAGAAGTGCAGCAGAAAACAGCAAAATATTGTGCTGAGATACAGTGCAGTTAGAAAGAGCTTTTTCATTCCTTTGGCTTTACTCCAAGACAGTGACGGTTAAAGTGGTCGCTTTAAGAATCTTTGGAGGTGTATTGGATAAAGATTTATAGCTCTTTTCATACAGCGTCCCGCAATTTTAGGACAATACAGCAGGAAATGTATCCTTAATACACAGACAAGGCAACCAATGATTTTTTATGTCCAAATAGTGAAATGATCTTGACTGGCCTGGTCAGTCATCTGACCTCAATTCAACTGAGCATGTGTTTGACTTCCTGAAGACCAGATTGAAGGCAAAAAGGCCACAAAACAAGCGAAGATGGCTGCAGTACAGGCCTGGCATAGCACAAGGAAGACTGTGAAAGATTTGCATCTACATGTTAATTAGAAATACTTTTTATTCTGACTTGTTGAATTACTCTAAATTTGGGGACTTTGTATAATTAAAAAAGGCAACATTGTCTACACTGTTCATCTGATGTCAATGTAAACAGACATTAATATTATTAAAGATATTAAAGCTGAGTCCAGATTTTAACCTTATGGTCAATGTTTGAAATCAAATCCAACGTGCTGGAGTACATAGCCAGCACAGCAAAAAATGTTTGAATGTAACATAAATCAGTTGTGTGCTATGCAGGAGGCCATGTCACAAAATTGCATCTAAACAGAGTTGAAAGTCAAGCAACCTGTGAAGCCAACACAGCGGTGACAGAATGAGTCGCTCTCCACCTGAGGAGAGACTCCTGTGAGTTTTCGGGAGTTCAGAGATCTGCTGATGGTGATGTGAAGTGACGGACGCCTGTGGTGGGTTTCGAAGAATACAGAGAGTAAGACAATCTGCAGAGCAGCAGAGCCCAAATTGCTCAGGTGAAAGAAAACACTATGTTAATAGCTTCGTGGGTCTAATGTGAATCACTCAATCCGTGTGGAATTTATTTTGTAAAGTGCATTAATAGATTAAGAGGGCTGACGGTGGCTATCCTTTCACAATGTGGAGGCCTTGTTGCTTCACGGAATAAAGGATGATTATCCTGTCTAGTGTGGCCCATAAAATAAATCCCTTTCCTGTGGCTTTTGCCAGGTGTGTGATTGCGGCCAATCCCTCTGGGTTCTTCCTGAAAGACATGTGTTCTGCACTTCAGAGGCTGAGGCCAGCTCTCTGTGTTCGGGCACCCGGAGTTGGGTTGGCGATCCTGTGGGCAGGATTATCTGCTGTAATCCTCAGCTCTCTGATCTGACCACAGCGCAGTGGAGAACTGGATGGGTGGGAGAGGCTACCCGTGGAGGCAAACAGGGGAAGGGCAACGAACTGAGGGCTGAGGGAGGTCAGGGCCACTGGACTGTAAAAACATGCATTATAAAAAGAATCACTAATTTCTACTACCAGACATTTACATTCTGTGTCGAATGAACAAACAGAATTGTTTGGACCACTTTGTCATTAGTTATTTTAATGTAATACTCTTAAACTAATTATAAACCTAAGCTATCAAAAGCAGCAACTGTTCCGTAATGGGTACAGATTTACTTACATTATGCACAGCCTCATACAGTCCAGTAATAGTACTGAAATGTGGATCTCACTGCAGCTCTAGTGACTTATAAACTGAGAGTGTGGGGGTAGGGCTGAAGTGGATTTGAATTTTCATCAGGGTTAGTATTGTTTTCATTTTTATCTGAAAAAATATCTGTGACTCATCTGAGATGCATGCATGAAAAGACTCAAAACAAGCCTCCATCATGCAACTGTATTCAAACTGGATAAAGGAAGGGTTTCTGGAGAGCTTTAACTCAAACACAATGTATGCTGGTAAGTATGCTAATAAGATAACAATGTTTCTTAACCAACATAATTTGATGAGTATAATGAGTGTTCAGCAGCCTGGTTGAAAGAAGTCACGAAGCTTGAATACATTTTTGTATCTAATTACATCAAATTAGTGCTAAAAGATTAGTTGATTTCACTAAAGATTAGATTTTACAGTGTGACTACCTGTCACTGTCACATTGGCAGCCTTTTCCAGCAGTTTATTCCTGCTCTAGGGTCCTGTCTTGTATTTTTCTCCTCCTCCATGTATGTCATGGCATTATTCTCATCTTGGCTCTGTGAAGCTCCAGTGGCCAGATGCTCTCTCTTTGCCCATGTGGCGTGGCGCCAGCTCTTTCCCTTCAGAGCTTCTGCTTCTTGTGCATCGTACTGTAAATGTCGACATTAAAATGGAAGCAGGCTTGAGCGTGCCTCTATCTTTCCTTCTTTCTTGTGATTGCCTGACAGGCACAAAGGGCAAGCTGAGGCAAGCGGAGATGGCAAGCCTGCTCTGGACATGTCATTTGAGATGTGTCAGTTACGGGCATGTTGCCCTAAAAGCATGCCCCAGCCTGAGAGAGCTTCATAATGAAAACCCTTAATGTGCTCGATAGATCCACGGATGATTCAACCGCAGCAATAGAGTACAGCTGTGATTATATGGTCAGCCTATAAAAGAAGAACCCTTTCCCAATTTGCAAGTCCCTGCTTCTCTTCCCTTCAACTCCCCTCACTGCCACCCCCACACTGGTAGCAATCAGCCAGGTGCTAAATGCCTGGGTGAGGCACAGCTCATGGGTGGGTGGGGGGTGTAGAGGAGGAGGGGGGTGGGGGGGTTGAAATTGCACGTGGAAATAAGCATCTGTGCTTGCTTGGCAGAGGAGGAAGCGGGGGCAGGAAATAACTGTCATTCTCTACAGAGGCTGAGAGTACGGACTGTGTGTGTGTCGTGGGGAGAGAGAGACAGAGAGAGAGAGAGAGAGAGAGAGAGAGAGAGGGTGATGGACTCAGGCAGGTTAATCATTAACTTAGTGAACTGAAGAGAATGAAGAAAAGAGGGTGGGGGGAGAGATTGACTGGGAGTGTATTTTTTTTGAAGTAGCTTAAATGAATGAGGGTTGGATCATCCCCTCAGAGAGGCCTGATTAACAGGCAGCATTCAGTTAGATGGAGGGAAAGGAGAGCCGACACCAACCAGACTGTTGGGAAAAATGCTGATATGGCAGCAACTACCCCCAGCCGGTGGCTTTTATCATGGTGATTGTTAATGAATAATCGATGGTAAGAGAGGGTCAATGGTGGGGATGTATGTAAATCTCCTCTACACTCTCATATAGACTTATAGGTTTAATTAAACTAATCGCTGCATTGACTCGGGGCTCCAAAGCCCCTTTGAAGCCTGCCGTACTAATGACATGAAATCAAGCTCCCCCTTTTGTTGCAGAAATGTGTGCAGAGATGAGAGAAAATGAAGGGCTGCAGCAGAACAGTCCAATTTTCCTGGCTTATTTTGCACACAAGGACTTTCTGTAAGAAGGTGCATAGTGCTAATTTAATAAGCACACTACAGTAATACCTGTGTAAGATTTCTCTACCTAAATTCATTTCAGCTTGATGGTACACAGCTATTACACGTGATGAATGAACCTTACATTTTCCGAGTCAGTGACCACATCTCTCAGTCATGCAAAATAAATCGGAGTTGCGTTGTTGTAAATGACCTTAGTATGGTCCTGCATACTTTTGATTGTTTGTGTTTCATGTTCATTTCAAGTATTTTCTTAAGGCTCTGTTTAGAAAATGTTTAATAATAGTTTTTATGAGTTTGAAAACAACTGTGTGTAAGCTAGTAAAATTGATGTATTACCCCAATGCACTGCAACTCTGTTGTGCTTGACAAACAGTTAACATTCCTTGGTTAAATTAAAAGTTTGCTAGCCTGAAGAAATGCTGTGTTATTAAAGTGTGTTTTGCAGTAACTGAAGTACACAAGGTGAAGCATGCTTGAATAATGTAGATTAAAGCTGCATTTCATATCAGGGGCGGATCTAGAGAAATATTCATGAGCTGACAGGGGTGAGATGGAGACTTAAAGGATGGCAGACATAAATATTGATTTAATCGCAAACAGTCACATACATCAATATTTGCTTGGAAAAGCCCACAAATCAAGATATTTTAACTTAAAAACATTACATTATTGTGGCATATTTGTAAAGGTGGAATTAAAAAATTAATACATTTCCAAATCTTCAGACATTTTTCCAAATACGTATCTTTTTTCATTGAACTTAAGCCTTAAATGACTTGACTCAAATGTGGCCACAACATGTCATTAAATTAATTATTGTTTTTTTAAATTAATCTTAATTAATGTGTTAAATTTGACAGCATTTGACAACAAACTACTTGCCTATAACACTCTTGTTAAGTTGGGTTCAAAGGGTAAAAAGTGGTATTTCCTCAATGTGTATAAATAGTAACATTAATTCATGTAATCATCAGGATGTTAAACAGCAGTAATATTTTGTTTTTGTTTTTGTTCTCAGCTGATTTTGGGGGCTACAGTACCGTCAATAAAGCTTTTGTGCACCATCATTTGCACACTAAGACCATCAGTAGCTGCATGTTGCACAGATGTCAGTATATCCATTACCATAGGATTGTCTCTGGCATGCGTCACTGAGCCCAAGTGAATAGTTAACAGAGTGAGACAGTTCAGGTAGTTGGGCTATATGAAATACAGCAGCTTTAATGTGCTCCTCTCCATCCCGACAGAGACGGTTTATTATCTTCCACAAGGAGGAGTCACTCAGCTAGCACAAATCCCCAACCCTTCTGAAACCTCTGATCATCATGTCATTGTCCGCAGTGATACACTCCAGGGACTCTGCTTTCACATAATGAAACCAAGAGAGCTGCCCACAGCCCATCTTATAATCACCCTGTGTGCAGCGTGTGTGTACATGCATCTAGTTTGCCTTTTTATAGTGTTTGAGTGAAAACAAAAGAGCTCATCTGTGTGTGCGCTTAAGTGCAACATGGGGGTGTGTTTTTGCCAGCGTGTGTGTGTGTGTCCACGTGTGTGTGTGTGTGTGTGTGTGTGTGAATGTGTCCACGTGTGTGCATGAGTCACTTTGAGAGGTTTCACCAGCTATTATTGAGCTGGGACTCTGTATTTAATAGGAGATAGAATAATTGTCTCTTCATCAGCTCTCCAGAGATTACAATAGTAACTGTCATGTGAATTAGAATTCTTGACATTTTCCCAAAGTCTGTCTTTGAAAGGCACTGTTCAAACAGGCTGTATGTGAGGCCTTTTCATAAGTGACTTTCCAAGACGAGCTCAGCGCCCTTCCCCTGTGCGTCATAAACAAACGATAGTTAGTCTCTACCAGGAAAAGAGGGGAGTGAAAAGAGAGACTCAGAAGAAAGGGTAAACTACTCAATGTAAAAGGCAAGAGGAGAGGAGGAAACGGCTTGACAAGGCATCTTATCTTTACTGTGTTCTTCGCTGTGCTCAGGCTTTAAGCTGCTAGCTGAAAGGTGGAACACTGAATTCAGCAGCAGGTTTTGCTCCTTGCTTTTTTTTGTTAGCTGCAGAAAAAGGCTGAGGGAAAAACAGATACTATTCACAAGTCATCTCATTTGTGTTCTTATTTGGTATGTGCAGAGTGTATATTCAAATTGTGACACAAAGTTTGAATATCTTCTCCGTGTCTCCCAACTGTCACAAATAAACACACAAATACAGGTTGTCACACAGACGTGCTGGCACACACAATCACTCTCTCTCTCTCTCTCTCACACACACACACACACACACACACACACACACACACACACACACACACACACACACACACTATTAGACAATTTAAAATGTCTAATCTGTATTCCAAACACTGACAAAAGGTTAGCCCTGCTACCAAAAACATAAAGTGTTTGGAATGAGTTTTCCACTCAGACAAGCAGAAATTAGATTTAATGAAGAATCAACAGCACATGATGCTGTAAAGTATGATCTGTTTTAATTTATTCACGTAACATCAGTACATCTACCTGCAGTGCAGACATTAAAATAGAAACAATTAATAATAAATAATTAACATGTTGACTAATTACTTACATATACAAATCTGAAATACAGGACTGGAATATGCCATCACTCACAAGTAAACTGACATTTAAAAACAAATTACCAAAAAAGTACCTACCTTTCTGAGAAATTCTTATGCAATACTGATAACTTACTTCACCAGGAAATTGCCACAATTGCAACAGTGTTGTTTCCAAATGCCATTTTTGGTAATTCATGGGTTAATGAGGTAGTTACAATGCTATTAATCAATACACGCTCTTATGAAAGTAATGAATGACACCCCAACTGAGCTACCAGCAAACCTGATACCTGCAGTGGTTCAATAGTTCCAACAGAGCTTTTATTAACACTGCAGTCAAATATTTCTGCATTTTGAGTTGAACTGTGTTGCAAAAGCAGCCATGTACTGTTTGAGAAACCATGTTTCAAGTGTAAAAAAAAAATAAAATCCAGCTTGAGGCTGTCTAACGTTGCCTTCTCTGATGTCATGACTAAATTAGTTGTGGTTGACCTAATGTACCTTGTTTGAAAGCTTTTTCGTGGTCTAATTGTTGCTCATGGAGAAAATTAAGGTAGCACCATGTCTGCTCACATCTAAAGGCCAAGGAAAGTGCTGTTGGTGAGCAAGGCTGTTGATGTCAAAACACAAAATGTTTTGGGCGCAAACCTTGCACACTCTTTAGTAGAACATGTAAACATTTACACAGGGGTATGAGTCAACCCGTTTTTTTCCCCCTGGCTTTCTTTCTCTCCTTTCTCCACCTCTTTCTGGGTTGTTTTCTATCGTCTCTTCAAATCCTCATTACACAGGCTCTGTGTGTTGCTCTAACGTCTGCTGTCTGTTACTCTTACTGATCAGCCTTCCTGTTGCTGCAGAGGAACTGTGTGCAGAGAGATAAGGATAGTGAGAGCACATGCTTGCATTGGGGAGGGGGGGAGGAGAGAAAAAGTAACTGATACAATGTAAAGGGCGAACGGCTGGCTAATTAGGAAATTAACAGAGATCGTCGCAGGTTTTGCAGTTGTTTTTGCAGCTCTGGTGTCTCCAGGGTTGTGAATGTGAGATGGCAGTCACAGCAATTTGGACACCAGATGGGGACAGAGGTCAGTTTTGAGCTGGACTGTCCCAGCAGCTGGAGCTGAGGTGGTGAAATATCAGAAGAGCTGTGAGTGCGAAAGGAACAGACAAACAGCACAGGCAAGGATTAAGGGAACCTGCACAGATCCAGAGAACAAACTGAGGATGTGGAAAGGGGTGAACTGGAGTTTCAGCATCCATGGCCTGAGGATCACAGCACAGGATATGCATGCTGATGCACTTTGACTCCAACAGCATGAGACACGTGGGAGAGCAGGACTGAAGGGAGGATCGGGGCCTTGTTATTAGATCTTGCTCTAGATTGAGAACAGTTTGCGCCACGTACTGCAGGTCCAGACGCGAGTCGACGCACTAAAAAGTCGATGACGGGGGGGGACTGCGTGGGAGGGAGACAGCCAAACAGAGCGAGACAGCCGGTTTTAAGTGGAGGCTGGGGGAGTTTTCTTTAACTGTTCGGCTCCACCAGGACCAGAGCTCGCAGGGATGAGTCAGAGGAAGCTGACACGACAGCTGAGGTTGTGGGAGAGTCCTGAGGGTCCACCTCCTGCGCCCTCTCTCACCTCACCTGTGTCACCGGTCGATCAGACTCGCGGACACGGGGGCTCTGCTCTGTTTCGGCGTATGAAACTTAACCGCAGTATCCAGGAGCGCAGACGCTCATCTCACTGTATCTGCAGGTACAGTTCTGCATCCAAGCCACTGTTCTATAATTTGATCCTCACTAACCTCTCCTTCTCTTTTGTCTTTTCTTTTCTCTATTAAAAAAGAAGCGGCAGTGCTATGTGCTTGTTCTGCATCAGTTCAGGTGAGGTGTGAGCACTATAAACATATGTGCAAATGTTTTCTCCCTAAAGAAGATTTCAGAGTAAATTATTCCATGCACACACTCTAATAACCTTAGTGAGATGGATTAGATTTGGGGAAGAGCTGAATTCAGAATGCAGAAGTCTCATAATTACTCTCAAAGTTTGCAGAAAAAATAAAAATGGGGATTAGCACATACAGCTTGCAGAGTGCCCCCCTGGCAGACATTTTTTATGTGTTTTTCATTACTGGGAAAACTTGTTTAATGATAATTTGATCTGCAGCCTTATTCACAAAGCCTTCTGGGGAGAGGAGTGGCTCCTAATTGGCCAATTTTGAAGTAAATTCTAAAAATATCACACTTCATGCTTAATTTTAGAAGGCAAACAGAAAATCGCTCAAAACTATGTTGACAACAAAAGTTTGAGAAGTTAAGGAGACGTGGGGACGTGTTCTGGAGATAAAAGTTATCCTACATTAAAAATAGATGCATCTAGACTGCAACCTGCTTCCCTATCTGTCCTTGTCATCCCAGTATTTGACTGCAGCCTGAAAGTGACAATTATAGATTCATATTATTGTATATGGAAGTCTTGGTTTGTAGCTGTTTTACTGTATAACAAACCCAGTAATTCAAGCAGTATTTCCCCCCCCCACAAATATTGTCAGATAAATTGGTATCTGTCTGTACTGTTATGTAAAATTTTCCATCATTTTCTTGTTATATGATGCCAAACTACAACCTTATTCGATCAATACTTACTTAAGAGCAAAGATCAATCTCAGATCTCTTCATCTCAGAAATAGTTGGAGTTTTGTTGAGGGCTGCTGGAAAATAAAGGCTTCATGACTGCAGGTGTTGGTGAAAAAGAGACGAGTGTAACCTGAGAACCTTGTTGCCGTGTCCCCTTTGGCTTAGCTCGCCTTTGAACGGATCTGGCAGATTAGGTTCAGCCCCGTGTTTTGTGTTTAATGTTAATCAGCAATGTGCTGGCCTGATGCTGTGTGGACAGATGCTGTGTTTCATTTTTCAAATTATATTTTTGGGTTGGACTTTGTCCTTTTTTCTTTTATTGCTGATGTTTCCTGATGATAAGCAGTCTTACTTAGTGGCTTTATACTGGTCTTCATACTTTAGATGTCGTCCAACAATAGATCTGAATCCAAATCAAGAATCTTCATCACTGACGTCTTCAGACAGACAGCTTTGGCCCAGAGACAGGCTGCGGTTGATGTGGCTCATTTTGCTCACTTAAGCATGACTTGCTCTAAAATATGACTTGTCAGTTAAGTGTAATTCTCATGGCAGCCCGGTGGCAGTCTGCCAATCCAACGGCACCAGAGTCACAGCTGCATGCGTACATGCTGTAGCATCTGTCACATCTCTCTTTCTTCAACTTCCTCCCTAAGAAACATTAAAGGAGGGTGGACCTCATCACGGGTGATTAGGTGTTTAGGTGTTTAGGCTTTGCTTGCCACTACCTGTGAGATAAGCAGCAGTGAAACAAACATTAAATGTAACAGATGTAAAACCAATTTCCTCCGTCCTCTCTAACCCTTCAGCTTCGATTCCGAGAATGGTCCCTCGCCAGGCCGCAGTCCCATGGATTCGCAGGCGAGTCCTGGGTTGGTGCTCCACCCTTCTTTCCCCCAGAGCCAGCGCAGGGAATCCTTCCTGTACCGCTCAGATTCAGACTACGACACGTCCCCCAAAACCATGTCACGCAACTCCTCCATCAACAGTGAGGGGTAAGCACAAGCCCATCATCCTGGATCCATCAAGCAGCAGAAAAAATTTAAACATGTTTTTTAAACCCTGCAGTGTCCACTCACACACACACACACATCACTAACTGCACATTATTCCAATCAACACAGTGATGGTGGTGATTGTAATTATGCAATCATTATGCTAATGAAATCATGATGAATCCTCTTAGCATTAACTGTTGTGCTCTGTTTCCTGGCTTGTCTTTCAGTATGTTTAAACCACCCAAAACCTTCCATTTGTGTATATCAGGACTATTTCTCTGTTTAGATCCAAATAGGTCTCTGTAAACATACAGCTGACAGATACAGCCTCTCATATAAACACTAATACTGAGCGCATCAGCCTCCCAAACCGCTCACATTCATCTCATTCTCTGCTTTTTGTTTTCATCTTTTATCCTGTAGGCACGCTGAAGACATGATTGTCACCCCTTTTGCTCAGGTATGTTTTCCTTGTGCACCTTGTCTGGCAGGTTTAATTGCTGTAAATGACTAGAAAAAGTGGCTAATTAGTGCAGTGAACTTGTCCCCCCATCCCATCTCCCTCCCTCCTCCTCCTCCTTCTTTCCCTCCTACACTGTCCATCCATCCCCCAGGTGTTGGCCAGCCTACGAACCGTAAGAAGCAACTTCACCATCCTCGCCAATGTCACAACACCCACTAACAAGTCAGTATCATGCTGTCAAACACCCCTTCCCCCCACTTACACTCGTCACGACTGCCTGCTTAGTTTGCAGTGTGTGTTTGCTAATGTCTCCTTCTCCTGGCTCCCGTGGGAAACACTTTTGCCATCATGATTAACCAGTTTATGATTATCACACTATGCTCAAGGAAAATATGATCTGCATTATCTGGCATCTCTCCAACTCGCTGGCTGAGGACTGAGTGCAGCAAACACCATGCGTCAGATGTATGTCCCTGACTCTGTACCCAGACGATGGAGACGGTCAATAACCCTAAAATTATTCTCCTTTGTAATGCAGTAGACAGAAGGAGCTCGAGTTGGCAGGCTTTTAGCTCCACGTCAATATGATATATAAAGCAATGCACCACAGAATTATCAGCATCTATAATTATGCAGTGTTGTGCCCTGAAAATGCCTCCCTCACTACACAATTATGAAACCACGAAGGCTATTTGAAAGGAGAGTGGAGCTCATGCTTTGTCTTTGACTATTTTTAGATACTTGAATATTTGAAGTGAAACTGGGGAATTTTATGCACTTGCGTTTTAATATAGACATGTACTCATCCCTTCGTCTCTTTTAGGGGAATATAAATGAATAAAAAAAAAATTAATATATCCTCTGTGAGCCAAGCCTTTTGTTGCCTCATAATCTAATGCTGAATGTGTGTTGAACCCCAGCAGGGGGCAGCAGTGTGTGCTTCTGCCTCTGATGTAATGATGTGTTCATCCACAGGAGGTCACCAGTGACAAGCCAACCCACTGTTCCCCAAGCTACACTCTCTGGTATGTTGTCAGCTAATTAAAACTCTTAGTCCAAAGAGTCCCACAGTCCCCTCACACAGCTTTAAGGACACACTAAGGCTCCCAAACTCTCCAAATGCATCATCAGTAATGAAAATGACTGCAGAACAGCACAGAATATCGTATGGCTATTAAAGAGGATTTTTTAAATTAACTTCACCTACTGCATACATTTTATGAGACTGGATATATTGTAATCGTATTATATCTTAATTATATATTGCTAAAGCTACAAAATATATATAAGTTGATGAATTATTTGCTGATATAAAAGTTAGCTCTCTGTTCATAAAGACGTTCAAAGGACATATGAAAAACTTAATGTTCACCTTCACTGCACAGAAACTGAGAGAAAATGCTGTAGTCTACTGTGTTTGTTAGAGGACAAAATGTAACCAGTTGTAAAGATGTGTAGAGTGTAGAGTGCCTGACATGAACATTTTCATGTTGTTTTAACCATGCTAACCATTCAACGCTTAATATTAGAGGCACAATCAGTAATATTTTGACAAATATATATATATACATAGAGATATATATACACACACACACACACACACACACACACACATTTGTGTTAATCAGCTGATAATAATTTCAGTGTGCAGAACACATATACATTGTTCTTGTCTTGGTGCTCAGCCCCACAACTGTACAGTGATTTCTGTTCCTAAATGCAATGAAGTAATAAAAATAATAAAAGGGGGATTCAGCAGTGTTGCGAGTCTTAAGAAAGCAGAAAGTAGTGTGTATAACAAATTAAACATTATTTATCAGAATACATACATTAATTTGTCTATTTTAAAATACCTGTCAGTTGTAGATGGATTGTTCTCATATGTTGTCAATAAAATTTTTTTTGTGTTATTCAGCTAATCATTATCTAATATATATGCCATTTCACTATAAATATTATACTTATATAAAACAATATGTTTATATACATACATACATATATATATATATATATATATATATATATAGTGTTGTTACATATATGAGATCATAAGACTATATACTATGGCATATCACATATTCAGAATTTTGTTGGTGTGTGTGTGTGTGTGTGTGTGTGTGTGTGTCTGTGTACTTCCCAGAGGAGACATACCAGCAGATGGCTCGGGAGACTCTGGAGGAACTGGACTGGTGTCTGGACCAGCTGGAGACCATTCAGACCCACCGCTCAGTCAGCGAGATGGCCTCAAACAAGGTTCGCACCTGTCCACACACAAACATGTTCACTTGTACTTTCACTGTCCATGCTTGGTACTGAGCTTCTTGATGAACAACATGTGTATTTCATGGTTCCTAGTTGTATCACTCAGTGTACAAAATACATCATGGCTAACTTCCTGTCTAAGCTTCCACCCTACAAACAATGGAGCTCCACAAAGGTAAATTATTAAAGTGAACTGAAAAAAAATGCATATAAAACTTTTGGTCATAAAAAACCTTAATCTGGCTTATCCAGCCTTGTCTAACACCTGTCACATTGAATCTTCACACATTTTCACATAATATTGTTTAGGAAATTACTCATTAGCTGTTGAAGTAATCACGTGCTGCTTTTTCTACTGTAGATTGTGACAATTTTCAGATAGTTGTTAATTAGTAGTAGTCATTTTAAAAAATATTTGTTTCCTGGGTTTATTTGCAATCTTGTGGTAGTAATTGTATAGATGAATTATTGATGTGGGCTTTACCACATATGTGGTCAACCATCTCTGGGTTTTTATGGCGTACATGATGTCTCATTAAGCATTTGTCTTTATAACTGCAAGAGATGCAGCTGTGCATTTTGCATCGACATGCCTGTATGTGTGCACATGGGCCTGCTTGTTAAGAATGCATGCATTTGTATTTGTGGGGGCACAGAACAGAGAAGGAGAGGGAGAGAGAGAGAGAAAGGTGGGAGGGAGGGTGACAGTCTATGGAGGACATGGGAGGGGGGGACAGGCCCTGATGCTGATGTCTCTGCTGTAACCTTGGTTGCTATCGAACAGCAGCAGGGTCTGCCCTTCCCTTTTAGTCATTGGCTTGCCACTCTGACCACAAGCCATGTGGTTTAGGCAACAACCAATGAAATAGAGGTGATGCTCCTTTAATAGTGTTTTGTCTTAAAGAGACAGCATCCTGTACCTTGTTTTATTCTATAAATTCTTCCCGTGTTGCACTTATAATCAGTCAGGCTTATGATGAAAAGGCAGAGGGAGAGATAACAGGAGAGTATTCAAAGGACATAATTTATGTCTGTCTGTCTGTGTGTGCACATTTATGTAAAATATGTGTGCAGATACAATGTGCAGAGAGAAGTCTCCTGGGGTAAACAGAGTCTCTGTGAATATGTTGCTGCCTTTTAGCAGCCGCAACTAAGCTACAGAAATCCTCCGCACTGTGCCAACATGGAGGTACACATGAATATTCCCACTCAGTCTCTCACTCTTACTCACACCCTCGCTCACACACATATTTTCGACAGACGTACATGCTGTCTTGTCGCACATGCGCAATCAGGCTGAGGCAAGCACAGACACACACACACACACACACACATGCATGCGCCTGCAGCCACACTGCCTGATTAGCTTGCGAGAGCTGTCTACAGCATCCAGGGAAATGGCGCAAGAGGCAGAGCATTGGAGGAGGAACGGCAGCCTAAAGCGGCAGGATTAGACCTCTGGCATTTTGTCCAGCTGAGGCATGGATTGACTTGGAGCAGGGGACCGGGCTACGGAGCTATCAGGAGGCAGCCTGACTGACTTTGGACTGACTGTGTTTTGCTGGGATTGGTGTGAGACAGCACAGGCGGGCTGATGCACCGGTAGGACTGGGCCGGGCCTCTGGATCCGTACCGTGGGGGAGGGGCAGTCGACGCAGGGAGAGGGAGTCTGTTTTTCCAGACCACAGCTCTGGTGTGATTCTTCAGCCTGACCGTCTGCTACAGGCCTGCCTACATCCCTCTCTGTCTTTTTCTCTCTCTCCCTTTCTCATCCTCTTCATCCTTGTTTTTCTCTTGCTATTATCATCTGTTTCTCCTTTCTTCCTTCTCCAATGTTCCCGCTGTCATCCAAGCTCCCTTCACCTCCATCATTCGATACTACAGTCATCTTTCTGTCCTGTCGTCACCACAACTCCATCCCTCTCACCTTCATCATCTAAATTTTTTATTACTGTTTGTCAAGCATCTCAGCTCTCTCAACATAATTTTTTCGTTTACATCTCTCTCACATTCCCACTCATCTCTCCCATCGGCTCCTCTCTGTGCCCTTCAGACGGTCCCTCGCTTCCTCTCCTTCTCTGTTTCCCTCCATCTTCCCTCTTTCGGCTCCCATCCACCTCTACTTTGCAGTGACTGTACATTTGGGTCAGTCTGCTCAGCAAATGGGATGAGATGTAGTCTCCACAGCAGCTGGATCCAGGGGGCTCCTGGTCTGCCCATCAGGGGGACCCTCATCTTCGGACCACACTGAGGCTGGAGCCTGACTCTGGACTGACTGGGTGGCCTGCTTTGGGGTGCTGCATGTAGGCAAGGACAGTCTGCACCAGCAACCCCTACCCTCACCCCCTTCCCCCGTTCCTTCGCCCCCTCTCGGGGCAGCCGTCACTCTGGAGTGTCCAGGCTTGACTGGCTGTGGCCTCTCCCCACACACCCTGACGACGCCCTCATGCCACTGGGGCACACACAGTGCCCCCACCCCGCTCCACTATCGCACCTCCTGCCTGTGCCATCGGCCCAAACCACCCGTAACCCTCAACATGGGTGTAGTGGAAGCCATTGACCCAGCTCCATCCCCCTGCCCCTCGCCTGTACCAGGGGGCTACCGGCTGCCCCGCTCCTCCAGCTACAGCCCCCTGCAGGGGAGGGCAGGGGCAGAGCTGGACCTTGGTGCAGCTGCTGGAGGGGTTCTGGACGGGGGTGGGACGGCGGCGGAGCGCAGGACGCCCTTAGTGGACTTGTTCTGTGAGACCTGCTCCAGGCCCTGGCTCATCGGTTGGTGGGACCAGGTAGGGCTCAGAGAGCTTGCAGGGAGCAAGAAGGCCTGGTGGTGGCCATCTTGGATAGATGCTGTGGACTCTCCAAGTGTCACTGCTACATCTATGCATGCATTAACAACTCATCTCCTTATTATGGTTATTATGTGTCTCTTTTAATCAAACACTCATGGTGTCAGTTTGTGAATTGTATGTGTTTATATGGGAGAATTGTACAAGGTGCAACATGAGGGCTAATTCATTTTGTCCTGAATTTATGAGGTGAAGGAAGGTTTTGTGGGGCTGACAGTGGCTTTGTGAGAAATTGTAAGTCAGAATATTGGTGAGTGTGTTCCTGTACATAATTTATACATGAATCCACTGAAGGGGAACAGGGGTAAAGGCACAGAGTTTATTAACTCTGCTCAGTTTTTTCGACATTGCAGCAGCACTGTAAACAAAAAGACAATATCACTCTCATTCTTAATCTTCCATATCTGGTCTACATTTCTGTCCTATGAGAATACACCAAGCTGCTTAAAATCTAAGAAATAGCTTTGGGACTGTGTGATGAGTAGTCTCGCTGTCTTTACTGCAGGTACATTGCAGTGTCACATAATGTCCGTTTCCATCCTCCACACCTGCGTCCCACATCCCCCGTCTCTCTCTCCTGCTACCCTGAGGCTGGCCTCAATACAGACTCAAGGAAGCCAAGTATATTGTCAGTGAAGGACAATGCTTATTGTCTCAGGACTGAGTAGATGTTTCTTTTTGTCCCTTTTGTCCTCAGATTTGCCAACATGCTACATCCATAAAAATGTATGAAGTTAGACATTGTGTGAGTTGTCGGGTTTGCATTAGATGTGGTATCATGTCACTGGCTTACCAAAACAAATTCTGGCCTTTCTCTTCTTGTTTTCTTGAAGGACATTTGGCACGTTAGGATATATGAGTTGCTTCTCTGCTGATATGTTTACAGTCTGAATCAATTAAATGTACATGTTATAGTTCAGAGGAGGGTTACAGTTAACATGTGTGTTATTTGGTTATTAATGTATGCTGTTCATGATCATAGACAGTTAGAAAAAATAACGCCTGGGTCCCTCACATATGCAGGTTTATAGGTGTGTGTGTGGTCATGTCTGTGCAGCGTTTGCATGTTTGCTTCATTAGTCAGTGTCAGAGGAAGAGTGTTGTTTGTCCTGGCACTCGGACTGGCACCGTGGAAGTGTTGGTTGGCAGCTATGACTCAGCGTTACAGCATTAGGGAAGGAAAGAACAAGAGAGAGCAAGAGAGAGAGGAGGAGGTTTGGGCTGAGCCTGCTGCCTAAGTGTGCCACTGGGCTTGACTTGCTTTCCTGGCTCCTGATGACTGATTCTGCCTGACTGCTTCTACGATTTGTTGTCAGAGTACCTATTTGCTTGGCCTATCGTGTAACGAGCACCAGTCTGGATGGGATGGGTGGAAAAGAGAGATAACTGAGAGGAAAAGACTGAAAGATAGTGGGAATGCATGAGGTGTGTGAAATGGCAGGAAGGCAAAGTGGAGCCTGTGACAGAGGAGGATTTTGGGGCTCAATAGCTGTGGCGGAGAGTGTTGTTTACCTCAAGAGGGAGGGAGGAGCAGATATAAGCAACAGAGAGACGTACAGAGGAAGACAGCAGAGGAGGGGAGGGTTGACCTTGGTAAAGGTCAGAGACACCTGCCTACTCCCTCAGATTGTCACCCAAGCAGCCACCGCTCTCACATCAAGCTGAAGGACTGACTGTGAGGAGGCAGTTGCCACGGCAACCACTCTGGTTGCCATGGAGATTGTTATGTGTGAAAGATCAGTCAGTAGGACACAGACCGAGGGGTCTCGTCCGAATTGCATTGTGCCTTCACGTGACTTGTGCGACAGGTAACTGTCAAATCACCTTTAACCATAGATATAAAAAAAAAATATTTAACATCTGAGAGAACATTCAAGAACAGGGTTTTCTGTCTGCAGGGATAATGTATTCATTTAATCACATTTGTGCCTGTACTGCAAGGACCCGCAGACTAGTTGTTCATGATTGCCACTGGAGATGTATGGCGACAAATACGTATAAACATGTCACAATACTGCAGCACATAAATAAGCACGCACACTGAATTGGGGCATTGAACAGTATGCTATGAAAAAGAAGAGACATGTTTCATAATTGATTTTCTCACCCTTTAGTGAATGGAGCCAGATTGAGAGTGATAATTTATTTTCTCATATTTGACTCATAGGAATGTTTGTTGTTCTGTATCAGTGCAAATTGAATCTAAAGTACAATGTTAATCCTTTTGAAGGTTTACCTATCTGCCTGTCGCTACATTTTCAGATATGTCAGTAACCCTTTATGCTGCTACTTTGTAAGTACTATTAAAATCACTCACTTCCTGTTTCTGTCTGTCCTACCCTCAGTTCAAGAGGATGTTGAACAGGGAGCTGTCCCATTTGTCAGAGATGAGTCGCTCAGGGAACCAGGTGTCAGAATACATCTCCACTACCTTTCTAGGTAAAGCAAACCTGCCATCCAACCACTGTGAACAACCACTACAGCAAGTCCCTTATAGCTTTTACCCTAGGTCAAGCACAACCATAATTCTTCATCCTGGCTGACTTCGGATTCTTTCCCCCCCAGATAAGCAGAACGATGTTGAGATCCCATCCCCGACTTTGAGGGAGAGGGAGAAGCCCATGTGTCACATCAGCGGTGTGAAGAAGCTCACGCACAGTTCCAGCCTTTCCAACTCCACCATGCCTCGCTTCGGCGTGAAGACTGAACATGAGGATGCGTTAGCCAGGGTAAATACATGTTCGGTGATCTTACTGTGTTTTTATTGTATTTATGTTCTCTTTTTCATTTCCTTTTCCTTGCTGCAAAATATAATCTTTTGGGATAGGAAGATCTTACTGAACTGAAGTAAATAGATAGAAAACAGCCCACCAGAAGCAAGTTATTAGACATGCACACATAAACCAACAATGGGATTACATGTATTTCATATTCTACCTCTTTATGTAAATATAACACATGCATGCATTTCACATGCATTTCTGAACACATTTCCATACCTTTCCTCAACCATCTCTATACCCGACAATGCAAAAATTCACCATTGTAGTATCATGCACATTTGTTGGTTGAATTAAGATGGGTAACAAACTGCTAGATTGTAGTACTAATGTAAATGTTGTCTGTTGCACCTTCAGGAGCTGAACGACTTGAACATGTGGGGCCTTAATATCTTTCGTGTGGCAGAGTTCTCTAATAACCGACCCCTCAGCTGCATAATGTTTGCCATCTTCCAGGTGAGAAAGATTGAGCTTTAACTAGCAATGGATTATATAGTATATCGTGTAACTTGACTTATTTGTGACAATGACCCCCGTGGACTGTCTCTGCTACAGGAAAGAGATCTACTGAAGACCTTTCGGATCCCTGTGGATACATTTGTCACTTATGTGATGACCCTGGAGGACCACTACCATGCCAACGTGGCCTACCACAACAGCCTCCACGCTGCAGATGTCACTCAGTCTACTCATGTACTGCTATCCACACCAGCTCTAGATGTAAATACCACTACTGGTCTGCTAATGACAAAGACACAGCATTACTACAAATACCAAATACACATATAACTTTATTACTTTAACATGCACAGATTTTCACAAATACACAAACACAGTAGTCAAAGGCAATTGTAAAATGCAGTGTAACTGATTATTTTCCTCTTTTCTCTGTCATTTATCTCTGACAGGCGGTGTTCACTGATCTAGAGATACTAGCTGCTTTATTTGCCGCTGCCATCCACGATGTGGACCATCCAGGAGTGTCCAACCAATTCCTTATAAACACCAGTGAGTCAAAATGGGATTAAGATACACACAAACATGAGTTTTAAAGAAGAAAATTGGAAAAACAGAGGAAATCATAATGGCAAGGACAAACAAAAAGCTGGTTCTGGTTCGAATACAACTAACGTGTTGTATGTGACCAAGACAAGTAACTGAGAAAGGTTATAAATGTATAAAAACGACTCGACTTGTGTCAACTCTGTAAAAGTGATTTTAGAGAAACAGGTAGCTAAGATCCACTATTTAAGAATTAGATGAGGTCACTTTTCTGGGTCAGCTACTTTAAAAATACCCTTTCATTTAATTCTACCCAGTAAAGGTTTGTCTTCAATGTTGTTTGAACTCTTTAACTCTTATTTTAAATTTTTGTCACATCAGTCTTTATACATTTTGACTGTTTTCATGTTGCATTTTCCTCTTTAATAAAATGTATTAACTATTAAATCATATAAGGTCATTTAATACTGCACAGACCATTAAGAACTAAGATATATGTAAAGTTTTGTATGTTGTTTTTGTGTGAATTCAAGTACTGACATTTACAAACTCAAATTTTGGTGGTTATTTTAGCTATAACTGGATTATCATATAGTTTCTAATGCATATAATACACTAATCTTATTTGAGAGTCTCTTTTATTTTTTCCTTTGGTACTGCTGTTATCCATCCTTTGAGTGATCAAGCAGACCTTTTTTGTTATATGTATTCATAGTACATTCATCTTTTTAATCTGTAAACTGTGTCGTTTCAGTTGTTAAGCTTTGTTTGCACTCCGCTTTCACCTTTAATCGTCTAAGTAGTTGTAAATTTTAAAACTGTGCCACCACAGTCTGATTCTAACACTGACGGAGAGAGCATGGTGATGCTGAATGAGTGATGGAATAACTGTATTTTTGACTCATATGTGTTGTGTGGTGCTTCCCTCAGACTCAGAGCTAGCCCTGATGTATAATGATGAGTCTGTGTTGGAAAACCATCACCTAGCTGTGGGCTTCAAGCTGCTTCACGAGGACAACTGTGACATCTTCCAGAACCTTAGCAAGAGGCAGAGACAGAGCCTGAGGAAACTCGTTATTGATATGGTGAGTGTTGTCAACGCACTCATTCAGTGTAATGTGTGTAACTACCTTTCTCCATTCTCTTTATTTGGTTCTTAGCTCTTCCATCTTTCTATTTCTTTCTGTAATGCATTCATACCAATTTTATTCCCAGGTTTTGGCAACAGATATGTCTAAACACATGAGTTTGCTGGCAGACCTCAAGACAATGGTGGAAACCAAGAAAGTGACAAGTTCTGGAGTACTGCTGCTGGACCATTACACTGATCGAATACAGGTGAGATGACATCTTCCAGTTAATTTACAAGTAACTTCAATTTACAAATTAACCAAAAGAACTGAACTTTACTAAAGCCCTAATTCAGAGTGCTATAAAAAAGCAACAACGGGTTGGGTTTGAGATGAAGACTAAGCAGGAGGCTGGACAGAACACCAACTCAGGTGAAAACTGATTTATACTTCTGCGTCAAAGTGTGTCACTTCTTCAGGACATGGCTTGTGCGTGGGAGATATGGTCTTTTCATAATTTACATGCCCCTCCTCAAAATGTCATGGTATAGTGTTTATACTTTCTTATCTACAGACAGAGCGGGTCCTCTCCTATGGAGTCCGACATTACATGTTTCTACAGTAGCCCAGAACGGACAAACCAAACACTGGCTCTTAATAGGGCCTTTTGTGGTTTTTGCGGCCACTGTAGTTTCTCCTGCACGCCTGCAATCGGAGGGTGAGGCGAGGGTGTTGCAATCAGCAACTATACAAATGTTAGGGAGTCTCTTATTTTAAAGTATGTTTAAGTAGCTTGGGGATTATAATGCTCCAACAGAGTCCGATCACTGATTCACATCTTAGGATCTGCTTGTTGAGGACTATGCTTCAGTATTTGATTGATGAAGTAGGTGTTACTTTATTTTGTTAATTAAGCCAGTGAGATCTTGTGTGGGGCAAGATTTTGCAGGACGGAAGAGCTGCTCAGTATTATCTAAATTGAGTTTGATGGACTGGAGATCTCAGCCAGGCCTGCAGAAATGTATCTGACCTGATTTGACCCAAGTGTCAAAGATTTGAATCAGAGGTACAGTTCAGTGTCATCCACAAAGGCAAGAATCTGAGCTTTCTTTTAGTGGGTCTGTGGAAAGGAAGGGAGAGAAAAATGCAAAAATGTGCTTTCCCAGATATCCTGTTGTCTGCAAGAGTGCCAGGGAGGAGGTGATTGCTGTTGTTGTCTAAACTGAGGTCAGGAGACTCACAAAACAGAAACAGAGAGATGCAGTGTTGGTTCAGTATGCCAGTCTGAATCTTGACTTGTATCTAAAAAGTGCCTTTATGATAATTCTCTGATTCAAGAGTTCAGGAAAGGAATAAAAGCAATGAGTATGTGGTTGTTGACATTTTACTTGTGAAGAATTCTTCTTCTTCCAGGTGACTTGAAGTCACACAGCCAGATGTCACAAAAGAATTGATGACTGACATCAAGAGAGGGCGTAAAGGGGTCATATGTATACGCATATTTGTGTGGGGAGAGGAGAGAAAGAAGTTAAGCCAGATTCAATACAGGAATAAGTGGTTGAGGATGCCTTTTAAACTTTTTAAATATGATATATGTTCTTACAAAAGTAGGTGATAAAATCATGACCAGAAATGAAAAGGGAGGAGCAGGTGTTGAGGTAAAGTAGCGTCCTAGTTTTAGAGGCAGAGGACTGGATTTTCAAGTTGTGCTAGCAATTAATAGAAGAGAAAGGAAGAAAGAATAAAGAAGTGAGATAGGTCATCAGAAAGCTAGGTTTTAACCACCTCCTTTCAGCTGCTAAAAGATTTGTTTGTTTAAAACACAAATCTTTAGAAGACCAGAGGGACAGAGGAGATTAAAGGCAGATGATTACCAATGTGAATCTGAATTTATTGTTTGTAACTTTGCATATACATGACATATTGTGACATGTGACTGTGCCTTTGTGCAGGTGTTGAGGAACATGGTGCACTGTGCTGACCTGAGCAATCCTACAAAACCCCTGGCTGTGTATCGACAATGGACGGAGAGAATCATGGAGGAGTTCTTCAGGCAGGGAGATAAGGAGAGAGAGCGAGGGATGGAAATCAGTCCCATGTGCGATAAACACACTGCATCTGTGGAAAAGAGTCAGGTAAGTGATCAGTACTGAAATAATAGGCATGTATGGATATGATTCTGTACACAACTGGATAACTGTTAATGCTGTAGGTGGCATGATAACTACAGTGCAGAGATTGATCAGTCATCTCTGATCACAGCAGTCATCCTCATACATTTTTAATGCTGATTTGTAGGGAGTGTTTATATGATGTCAGTCACACTCTTTCTTTTCTGGTTGCAGGTGGGCTTTATTGACTACATTGTCCACCCGTTGTGGGAGACATGGGGGGACCTTGTGCACCCTGATGCCCAGGACATCTTGGACACTCTGGAGGACAACAGGGACTGGTACCAGAGCACTATCCCACAAAGCCCCTCGCCACCTCCTGTGGGCCAGGATAAGGATCTGAACGCCTGTATAGACAAGTTTCAGTTTGAGCTCACCCTCGAAGACAGCTCTCAGAGAGAACAGGGAGACGAGGATGACAAGCCTACACGGAACCATGTGGCACAAGACTGCAGTCAGGGGGAGGAGGAGGGTAAAAAAGATGAAGAGGAAGACATAATGGTAGAGGAGGAAAATGAGGACATAATAGAAGAGGAAGACGAGGTGGCAATGGAGGAAGAAGAGGTGGAAGAGGAGGAGGAGCTGAAAGCTCAGTTGGAGGTACGATCCGAAAAGGAGAGACTTTCTGACACAAGTCCTGTAGAGGAAGAGGAAGATTCTTCTTCACAAGCTGAAGATACATGAGTTCTGCTCCTGTATCTCCCTCCTCACTTGCACACATTATCTTGTTCATCCTTTCAATGGCCAAACCAAGAACAAATAAGACTGCAATGACAATACAGACCTTTAAATATATTTTTCAAAAAGGGAATAAATTAAAATCGCTTAAAGAGAGGGTAATTACACAGCAACTGTAGATGTGGAGTGGTGACAAGTCCTTCGACAGATTTCACAATGAACTTTAGACTTAGAGGAATTTAGGAGAGCAGTAACGATGGGAAACTGAAGACAGCGTAGCACTCTGGGACTGGAATGCACACACATAAACACACATTAAGTGACACACACAAAAAACATAGTAGGAGTAAGTCATGTAGAATACACCAATGCAATGTGTGTACGAGCATGCATCAGTCATGCAGTATAACTGGAGCCCAAATGTACCCCATCCTTTCTTGCAATCGCACAGGCGCGTGCACACACACACACACACACACACACACACACACACTTGACTCTATGTTTTTATGTGTGCATTTACATGAGGGACACGGATTAGTAATGAATCTCTTTGGAAAAAGCCATCTCTTAATGGAGTATTAACTAGTGTTCAGTCAGTATTAGTAATTCATGTTCTTTAGAACCTCAACAGAAATTGTTCTCCTCAGAAAAGCAACACATCCGAGTGACTTTTTTTTCCATTTCTGTCGGAAAGAAAAATAAGAAAATCCACAGAGTTGGAGGAGAAGAGAGGAAGATACCGAAGGAAAGAAAGATGCTGCGATGAAGGGACCGCCGGGTCCCATACCCCTTTTCCCTTTACAAGGAGAGTGCTACTGGTGCAAGATGGCTCTGTGCCTTTCTGAAACACCAGCTTCCTGAATGGAGCTGTCGTGAAGCAATGCATTGTGGGACAGGAGTGTCTGATTTTGTTATAATTTTTGATTGTCTCTTGTTAAAGATCTCTCTTTACTGTTCATGGTATTGTGGTGTGTATCTCACACGTACAGTTTCTGTGGTGATATGTTTTAAGCTGTAAGTCTTCCTTTGTTGCTCTTCTGGTAATATAATAACTCAGAACTCTAGATGCAGAGCAATCACTACCACCACCACAACCACCAGTGGACTCTTTCCAGTTTATGTTTTTTTCTTATTAGAATGATTTTTTTAAACTTTCTGAGAATAAGCCATGTGATGCTTTGAAGCATAAGTTTTGCCTATTTTCTATTTGACAGTTGCTAAATATGTTGAAGGGATACATAATTATTTCATCAGCAGAACAAATTTTCACTCGCCATCTCAAACCCACTTGCACTGTGTGTTTATGTCTCCTCATACCCAACGATTCTCACCAAAGTAAAGGATGAGAAACTTCAGTGGGTGAAGTTATTGAAGGAACACAGATGAATAAGAAAATCAGGGAGGAAGAATGTCAGGGGAAAGAAGCGTGACTTGGCCAAAAGGTGGTCTGGCAGTCCCTAATCATCCTTGTTATGTTTGATGCTTTTTTGCCTTAATGTCAGATGCAGGATACATACCTGCCAGTATGTAGATTTATAAGATATATAATAGATATCCTAGCATATTTATATCACGTCTGTATGCTTATTTCTGTGAGTATCAGTGTGTCTCTACACAATGTATCCAGCATTGCATTTGGAGGGGAAAGGGAAACATTGCTGCCAATTAGTCGTTATGTTGTTGCTGTGCTCGGACCAACATAAAGAATGTGTTGTTTTTTTAATCAGGACGGTAAAATGACTCATAACTACCTTGAGGTATGCAGAGGAAATAAGAAATGGGAGTTAAGATTTTTCTGCCAATTAGAACGAATAGGGATGTCCTTTGTTTGGATCTGACCAGATATTGACTTGTTGACACGATGGAGTTGATACGTGTATGTGTTTGTTTGCGTGGCTTATTGTGTTGTCATGAGTACGCGAGTGAGTAACAGAAAGAAAGGGCAGAATGCTAAAGATATTGTCATAAGTGTCATTGTTCCCTCACTGGCATCACCACATCCTGTTGAATGGTATTCAGGATTTGATCAGCACAGCTTAAATAGGTCACAGTTTGTTTAGGTGTTTGTTTTTCACAGGGTAAAAAAAAAAAAAAAAAGAACATGGGTGTGGTTCTTTTGAAGGTAAGAGCAAGTTTCTGCAGGTCAGTAACTGAACTTATCTGAAGACACCACAGCTCGGTGCAACAGAAGCCTGTGTGTTTGACCTGCTCTGTCGCAGGATGGAGCAGAGCTGCGGGGCCACCACACAGGCTTTCATTTTGTGGAATGGGAATCCAGGATTACTATTGCAGTTACTTAAATAAAAGATTCCCATATGCATTGGCCTTTTACTTTAAAGATGTTGCTTTGTTTTTGTGGCTTCTTGTTATGTCATAAGCTATAAAAACATTAATATTTAATTGCCATACAAACACAATACTGTAGCAATTGTTTCTTATTAAGAAAATTATTCAATTGATTGATTGCTGCCATTCTTTTTAAATGATGAAAAGAAAACCATGGGAAGTGTTTTCTTTGAACAGTTTGTGTACAGTTTATTTTTATATCATTCTGGTGGATGGTCTGGAAAATGAATCATGTGTTGATGATAAAGCTATAAGCATTACCACTCTTGTATATAATGTAATATTGGACTGTAAATTATAAATTTATCCAAGTCATAATGATTGACAAATAACCACTTAAGGTTGTTAAGTGAACCACTGAAGCAATGCAGGCCACATCCCCACCTTTTCATTCTCTGATTATGTTTTTGCTCAGTTGTGCTAACATTCTGTCACATTTTTTAACCGTCCACATTTATTGTTAAAATCAAATATATTTGTACCAGCACTTTATTCCATCAGGTTTTGAGGCAAACAGTGTGTTTCAGGTGTACAGTCTGTGCTGGTGGTTTGGTCATTGGCGGTCACCTGTTAATTATATTCCATTAGGCCAAATCACAAACTTTCATTGTGCAGTAATCATTGTAAACCCCTTTTCTAGAGGCATAATCAAACAAACTAGTCATTCTCTATTAACAGTCCATGTGAGATTGAACTTATTTGATAAAGTCTGACTGATAAAGTCAAATGTAAGCTGATGTAGTCACACAGGATGTGACATGTTCTAAGGAAATAAATGTGTCCTTGTCTAACTTGGCCATTTCTAGTACTATCACCACCTCTGTTTCTTAGTAACTTTAATCACTAGCCTGATAGCCTAAATGTCCGTCCAATGGTGGCCTAACTAGCTGGTTCCCATCGGGTTGCTGTCAGGTTACTTTGTCGCAGACTGACTCCCTCTGTGAATAATTCTCTGGGCTTTAATTCATGTGTTTGTCACAAGTAAGAAAGATTATTCAAGGGAAAAAACATGAAATGATTGTAATATTTGTAAATGATCTTGCTGTAATGTGTAAAATGTGTCCAAGTTATTTTTTATTATATTATTTTTATGAAAGTTTTTCCTCTTAACAGAGCTGAGGTGTCATTTTGTGAATAAATGCATTTAATAAGCAAACATCTATATATAAAACAATATTATAGTATATCAGTATATTTTTCTTTTATTTCACTGTTCGGTACTGTAAAGTGTGTTAAAAATACAAATAAAGTAAGATTTTTATATTAAATACAATGCCGTTGTCATGTTTGCTGTTATTGTGTTTGGTATGTCAGCATTTTACATGTTTGTGTGTATTTATTGCATTAATGCAGATTATTTATTAGTCCAGGAGCTGGTAGTATAATCTATATAATTCTTACAATAGCAAGACTGTATTATTAACTGCATATTGCAGGCAACCTCTCTTGGTCCATAGGAGCTCCAGACATCCACACTGGTTTCTAGCAACTGTTGCGTAGAGACCTATTTGAGGTATTTGTTCCAGTATAGGTTTGAACCCACATACGCACATCCTATTTTTAACACTGCCCAGTTATGTGTACACGAGACAAAAACTTTAAATAAAATCTTTAACACCACAGATGATTTCATAGACTATGTTCGCAGACCGTGTATGGTTGAAGATTTTTGAGATACATCTGAATGAATACGGCGGTTTTTAAATAGCATTCGTCCACTTGGACCTTATTTACTTGTTTGCTTTTACGCTAATA
Source organism: Dicentrarchus labrax (assembly GCF_905237075.1). Classification (NCBI taxonomy): domain Eukaryota; kingdom Metazoa; phylum Chordata; class Actinopteri; family Moronidae; genus Dicentrarchus; species Dicentrarchus labrax. Next base: position 12,047,440 of record NW_026136722.1, read on the forward strand.
TTAAATGTAGTGTAAGCATGATGATGTAAACAGTGACGACTACCTGCACCTGTCTGAGTCGGGCATGAGATGGCTGCATCCTCAAGTATACCCAGAACCCTCTGCTTCAACGTGCCACGGCTCTCCGCCAATCACAAGGGCTAAACAGAGCGTCGTCCAATCAGAGTGAAACAAGACAGATAGGTGGGGATATGCGCAGGCGCATTGCCGTGACGGAACTAGGCGCTGTGTTGACCGGTAATGATTAGCTATTAGCTTGTTCTTAGAAAATATTGTAATGATTTTTTTTTACCTACGTTATTAACCTTGCACACTAGAGGTATTATGATGTTATTGTAACGACATAAGTACAGTTGGTCTTTTGCTTTTAAGTGTTAGTTAGTTTATGGTTTGCTTTTAATCTTAAGCTAAATTCGCTATTTAGCATTAGCAAGCTAATTTGTTAGCCCTCGGCTAACGAACAAGAAGTCATTGTATTTTGTAAAAATAACAAGAACAAGCGTACACACTTAATGTGGTTTTGTTGCTTTTATTAGTTCGTAGCGTTACCTACCCTGTCACGTCGTGTTTATAATTGCTACAGTGGGTTACCTGTATTAATCTGCGAAGTTTGTGTGATTGATCGGCGGTTCAGGTGCAGTTGAACCATGTCCAACTCTGAGCCAGTGTGGAGCTGCCCTGTCATGAAGCCCTGTCAGTACCTCCTCCTGCTGCTGCTGCTGAGTGTGGGAGTCTCGGCGGTGGAAATCCAACGCCCTCGCGGTGTCCCGCTATCGAGTAAGCGTTTTTCATTTAATTACAACTAATAAGACAGATTAATGAGTACAGTTGTGTATTTTGCGGTTGCAGTTGTCTATAATTTTGGAGCACTGACTCTTTTCTTCTGTTCAACTTCAAAAGAACGGCAGTTCTATGAGGAGGGAAAACCTTTTACTTGCCTGGATGGTACCCGCACTATTCCCTTTGACAGAGTGAATGATGACTACTGTGACTGCCACGACGGTTCTGATGAACCAGGTGTGTATATGCTGCATGCTGGAGACTCCTGTACTACCGTCCAGTACTATTTTCTTCCCCACAGTGCAAAGAATTAAATAAAATAGCTAGTGGTAAATGTAATAGGTCTGCTTAGTCTGTATAATTCTACCTTTGCTAGGTCATGATAATGTTGAGTGGCTGTTTTGTATATTTAATAACACTTTTATTTGCAGGTACGGCTGCTTGTCCCAATGGTAGCTTCCACTGTACCAATGCAGGTTTCCGACCAGCCTTCATCCCTTCCTCCCGCATCAATGACGGAATCTGTGGTACGAGTTTTAAACTGTGCTTATTATTTCTTCTCAGGTGTCGTGTGTGTTTGCAGGATTTTTGTTTAATATCTGGGTTTCCTATACAGACTGCTGTGACACCACAGATGAGTACAACAGTGGTGCAACCTGTCAGAACACCTGCAGGTGGGAATGTTTTTGGATTATAACTGTAATAACTTGTGTACGATATGTAGTCTAAGCCCAATTTGGCCATAGGGACTGCACATGCTTACGTCCACATTGAGTTTCCAGAAAATGTCAAATGTTTTGTTTTTGTTGAATAAATCTTTTTCATGTCATGTGATTTGCAGGGAGTTGGGGCGCAAAGAGAAGGAGAGCCTGCAGAAGATGGCAGAGATCGCTAAGGAGGGCTTTCTGCTTAAACAACAAATTATCCAGGAGGCCAAGAGGGGCCTAGAGGATAAGAAGGTGTGAATGACAAGAAATCCTTTGGTATTTGTTTGAGTAATAATCAAGATCCAGAGCTTTAAAACATGGATTATGACTGTGTCAAATATGTTTTTATACGGATATGCTAACACTTCAGTAGAGATGTCGAAGGTGCCCACACCAAGTATTGTATGTCTGGCTATGTCACCTATGTTTTGCTTATTCTACACAGAAAAATGAAAACAGTAGTTAGAGTGACCTTATGTTGAGCACATCCTACTAATTCACCAGAAACTAGATGCTGGCCATCTGAAATCTCTTCTAAAAAACAAACACTTCAGCTAATTTCAGAGTAACAAAAGATGCCAAGTCTTCCAAGTTGACAGTGAGGTTATTGGTGTCAAACAGTTGATATTTTCTCTCAAGTAGATGTTAGCACGTTGTTTCATAAATTGAATGAAGTTTTCAGATATTGTGTATATCTTATTTATTTAAATGTATTATTTTGATTTCTCTCAACAGGCCAAACTTGCAGATGTTCAGACCAGTAAGAAGGATCTGGAAGATAGGGTGGAAGCTCTAAGAATTGTAAAGGAGACTGCAGAGCAGCCAGAGAAAGAAGCGAAAGAGCGCCATCTGAAGGCCTGGGAAGGTAAATTAAAATGTGAAACTATATCAACATCTATGGATTGTACAGACCATCACCTTAGAGATATTATAGTGTAGTTTATTCAATTTTTTTTAAGCTAGAGTAAGTTGCCTTAGTGCCACATACACTAGTAGTACTAGCACTAGCTTCCCTGATGCAAGACATGTAGTAACACAAGAAGTATGTGTGTGATCAGAATCACTGCCAACTCAACACAAAGGGACATGTTAATTTTGTTTCAGAGGAAAAAGCTGTCATTCGCATGGAGAAGGACAAGGCTAGAATGGCTGAGGTGTTTCTTGAACTGGATGATGATGCAGATGACTTGTGAGTATCTGCACCTTCCAGAATTGTTAGCACCCATTAGGGAAGATTCACAGTGTTTTGAAGCTTACCAGGGACAGCGTTTAAGAACAAAGTTAAATAAAATAGTGCAAAGATAAAATGCACCGTCTGTAAATGTGGAGCCGTTTTTATTTTAAGTTGTCTTGTTGCTCTGTACCTTATTTATCCAGAATACTGCCACACAGCAGAGACCACTTTCTTGAATTAAAAGTGTCAGACAAAAGATAGTGTCTTGGAAAAAATATTTTATTTTTACACCTTTCATGTGTACATTTTGAATGATCATTAGAGTGACAATGATCCAGTGTTTTTGTAGCCTCATTGACTCACTGGTAGAAATATAGAGTTGTTACTATAACTAGTGAATTATGCATTTTATTTATTTTTTTATCTTAGTATCTCAGTGGCTGAGCTTCTGTCCCATTCTGAGCTTGACCCAGATTCAGATGGTTCCTTCACAGAAGCAGAGGCCCAGGTATTGTATTATTTCTATAAAAACACTGCTGTTAAAGTGTAACTGTCATTAAATGTGAATATAAGGAGCTGAATAAATCAAAATATCAATCTTGTCTTTTGGTTTATAAAGGGACTGTTAGGAGGAGTGGACAAAGTGGACACAGTAGCATTTGAGTCTGTTTGGAATAACATCAAGGAAAAATACATATCGGAGGTAAGAACCAGATGGTTAATTTTTAAATTCGATGTGTGAAAGCCTCTGCGCCTCTAAATGTGTGACTTTCTTGGTATCAGGCCAATGCAGACACCCCAGCACCAGTGGAGACTCCACAGGAGGAGATGAGGGAGCCAGTCTCCGACAATGACTCTGAGCAGTACCCTGAAGATGACATCCCAGAGGAAGAAGAGGAGGAGGATGAAGAGGATGAAGATGATGACCCAGATGAGGCAGACTATAAGGTAAGTCCACTGAGCCTCTTAATCAAACTTATGTTGGATGACTCTCAAGTGTAATTTAGTGAGTCACTTTTATCTGTGTTTGATAAGCAGAGCCCTCCTACGACACAGACTCAAGAAAAGAAGGATGACGATAATGAGGGGACTATGCCACCCTACGACCAACAAACGCAGACCCTCATTGATTGTAAGTGTGTGTGTGTGTGTGTGTAAAACTGAGTGACTCAGCCAGTTCTCTGCTATGAGTAAGTGAGTCACACTATAAAATACCAGAAGAAAAGCACAGATGTGACTGTGTACCTATTAGTTTGAACTTTAATGTGCTATCTTCAAATTAATCTCTCATTCCTGCAAATAAATTGTTGATCAGAAGAAGAAAGCAATTTATTGAACAGCTGTGTTGCTTTTGTATGACTGAGATCTATTGCTTGTCTTTTGTAAAAGCATCAACAGGATGGCGTGATTTGCTCAGATGTTTTGTATGCAAGAACACTGAATTTACTTTAGTGTATATTTGATTCCCAGCTGCTCAGAAAGCCAGGAATGAGTTTGATGAGGCTGAGAGAGCTCTCCGGGAAGTGGATGATCAGATCAGGTAAATACTAAGCCTGAATATAAAGGAGCTTCTTTGCCTATAATGCAATCAATGTTTATTACCGCAACGGCAGTCCAACTTTCAACAGGTACTATGGATGATTTTGTTGCACTATTGGATTACATTTGATTTTCTTTTTGTCTGCAGGAACCTTGAGAAGGAAATCTCCTTTGACTTTGGACCCAATGCTGAGTTTGCCTACCTCTATAGCCAGTGTTATGAGTTGTCTACTAGCGAGTATGTGCACACTCTGACTTTGGAAAGAATTGTCTTGTATTTATTAATATTTGTTATAAGTTCCTACTTCCAAGGGAATAATTTCATCTTTTGTTTTCAGGTACATCTACAGGCTCTGTCCATTCAATAGAGTATCCCAGAAACCCAAGTATGGTGGCTCAGAAACTAACCTGGGGTATGAGAATATCTATGTTTGGTAATATTTTGTCTTTTGCACTGTGTTTTGTCCTTATTTTACTCATCCTGTACGTTTCATAATTTTCTTTCTGTAGAACATGGGGGAAATGGGCAGGTCCTGAGGATAACGTCTACGCTATGATGAAGTATGAACATGGAACAGGGTGCTGGCAAGGTCCAAACAGATCCACCATGGTGAGTCTCTGCACTGGCTGGATTTTTTTTGTTCATTTAATTTTTTCACCTTTTCTTTAATTTTTCTTATTGGGCAAAGCAGAGAAAGACCAAATAGACCTCCTTTGTCTTTCAGGTTAAGTTAACGTGCGGAAAGGAGACAGTTGTGACGTCTACCTCAGAGCCCAGTCGATGTGAGTATCTGATGGAGTTCATCAGCCCTGCTGTCTGCCAGGAGCCCCCAAGTCTGGATTTCGGGGCTCACGAGCATGAAGAGCTCTAGAGGTACTTGGTTTGTGAGTAACTCTTTGTAACTTTGTTGGCAAACCTTCAAAATGAATTGGGAGTGTGGTGCACATACAGTATGGTTTACTGCAGGACCATATCTTTTCCCCAGTAGAATCTTAAATTGGTCCTACAATTGGGCCATGATTGTATAAGAGTCATGTTTTTGTGCAAAAAATGCTTACGCAAGCAAAATAAAAATCACTGACTGTCAGAAATCCATAATGTGACAGTTTAGTGTTTCAACAAGACAACCGCATGTGCAGTTACAGCCTCCCTTTAGAAGAAAAGCAGGACAGCAGCAAGAGAAAGGTAATGGAAATTTGAGTTCATTGTAGGTGTTAAGATAGTAGAGGAGTAAGAATGAATAAATTATAATTTAATGTTGCAGTATATGGATGAGAAATGCATACAGCAGTATGTTGTGCCACATTTTCTTTGGATACATTATTGTTGAACTGGGTACAGTACTGTGATAGCATCTGCATCCATCCTTTACTGCAGAAATCTTGAAATGTTTCTGATGGTTCAGCCTTTTGCAAGTTCTGAATATTCAACATTTTAAATTTGCTGAGGCTGTCTACACAATTCCGTTGAATTGAAAGCAGTTCGTAATGGTTTACGTACATATAGTATTTTGTTTATTCTTTCTTTTTAGAAAAAAAAGGGTTCATCCTTGATATTGTAGATACAGAATTTTCTTTTTTTAATGTGTTGTGGATCTAAATCAAAATAGCATCTAACCCAAATATAAGCACAGTGGATACATCACTGATGTAAACGCTTTGTCTTGGGAATGAAACCTACAGGGATTAATTGCAACTAAATTGTCCTTCCCTTTAACATCTAGGAAGTCATGACTTAGGCAAACAAGCTATTGAAATGAACGTGTATGCGCTCTCACTCTTGCAGGTTTTTCTTGAGGGACCACAGTCACTGCAGCAACATGGAAGTTGCCATGCCGTGAGCGCCACCACAATCAAGAATAAACAATGGAAATTCCAATTAGTTGTTATGTTGTCTGCACATCCAATTTTCGCTAGTCCTTGTTGTCTTGTGTCCCTGATTTGTGTCACATGTAGTCATTCCATGGTTTTCAAATAAACATACTTTTATTATATTCCAAACTTGTCTGTTTTTTTAACTTCAGTATAGCCATTTTGTTGTAGCTGTGCTTTTAGTCAATACTGTTGTTGTAGTAGTAGTAGTAGTAGTAGTAGTAGTAGTAGTAGTACAATATATTCTTCCGTAATTTCTTACTCTAAAACCATTTAGCATAGTACTTAGTCTGCATTAATTTTATGCATATGAAATAGAATGTAAGGAAGCATGTTGGTATCAAAAGAATTTCTAATCTTTGTATGTGCCAACAAACCAGTCGTAGTGAATGTAAATACATGATGGTAAAAATAACATCTTTTTTTGCTCATAACATTCAATAATAGTGTTTTGACAGTCAATAAAACATGGGTCACTCAATATTTGTAACTTTTATTTTATTTTTTTCTGGCATGTAAAGTACAAATAATTAAACAATTCCATGAAAAAGTCTTCAAGCGTCTTCAGCTGAAATCCCAGTAATAAATATCCTAGACTAAACTGAAAGGTTTATTTTTTTTTCCTTTAAATTTTGACATTGTTCATTTGGTCATGTTTGGAAGTATGAGATTTTGTATTTCTCCCACTGACATTGGTGTCAGCAGAACTGTTTTGATCATTTTCACCTTTGATTTGTTCTACCATTCCAGGAAAATGTAAGAAAAACATCACTAAGTCACTGCGTCCCCTCTTCTAAATAAATAGACACAAAATACAGTTGGTTGAGAAACAGAAGGACCACTCACCCCTTTACTACCCTAGAGACTCCCAAGAAAACCTTCCTGCAGCTTTTCAGAGCTCTGCCATATTTCACCAGAGCTCTTGGCTGGGTTTCAAAATGCATATTGGTGCTAAAAAAACATCTTTGCTTAAATAGCACAAATTGAATATTGAAATTGATACAGATGATCTCAGTATTACAATGCTTTTACAGAACCTGTTAATATCTTTTTTTTTTAAATCAACCCATCAGCATAAACAGGAAAGCATCTTGAGAGCGTATCAAACCTAGGACATCCCCTCTGTTCCTGGCTAATTGCTGGACCCTCAAATGGCCGAAGCCTCGCTACAGGGGCTTTGCCATGTCTCAGGGGTTCACAGAGTGGTTGAAAAAACAAGACTGTGATTAGATTAAATAATTAAAAGATTTTCATTTAACAAGACAAACAGAACACAGGCAGTAAAGGCATAACATCTAGCACACAGCATGTATGTTTATACACTTCAATTAGTTAAATATAGCAGTGCATTCTTTGACTATGGAGAACGTTTCCAAATCGTACTTCTAAAGCTGTTTTCTATTTGTCCCCCTTTTAAGAAACGAAATGGTGTAACCACAATTTTGGCAAACTTAAAATCTTTTAAACTTGCAAATATAATGAAATAAACCATAAATATACACAAAACATACTTTATACGAGGCAATAATAATAATCATAATAAATAGTTTTTAAGTTAACAATAAGTTAAAACTACAAGCTTAAAGTCGCCCAAATAATACAAGTTTGTTGGCGCTATTTTGAATTTTTTCTGTTTAAATTATTTTATGTTGCAACAAAAGCTACCACAGACTTTTACAAACACAATTGAACACAGTTTGATTGAAATAAAAAAATCTAACTAAGTCTAAAATCTGCATACACTGTAAAAACTGCAACTAATTAAATAATGGAAGAAAAATAAACTTTACCCAATCAATGCAACCAAACATAATCTTTGACCCATGTGTGTTCTCTATGGCAACATCAACAACACAAATACGCTCATTTAACAAGTGAGTCTTGATATGTAAATGAAATCAATAAATTACAGGAAAAAAAATGATATTTGAAATTGACATGGGCTAAAACTGATGATATATTAGACAGTATTCCTTTCAAGGTCATTGAAAATTGCTCTATTAAGTCAGCCAGATATGCAGTTTGTTTGAGCTTGCATGGTCAGAGCACAAATTAGGGACTGAGGAGGTGATTATGGAAATTTATAGATCAGAGCTCTCATTACTTGTTTGATTTTCTTATGATAATGAGTCTGTTCATTTTAATGTTTTTGTCTGAACTTTTGCTCCTTTCACTATTCTGCAAACCTTTTCAGTGTGACGTTTAATTTCTTTTTTAAAAAATATATATCATTTGTTCTCAGTCAATATAAAAACAAAGCACATTGCACTTACTGTTCCATAGGAAAGTTTTTTTGTCTTTTTAAACGATTATTGTTGTTGCTCAAGCAGTGTAGTACTGTTTCCTGCCATGGTCCTTGGCTCTCCACTGTAGGTGTTGGTCTTTGTATAGACTGTGTATGAAAGGTCATTTTGGGCTGTGGGTTTGGTTTGTGGGTTGACTGTACTACATCGGACATGGCTGGGTAAACAACTCCAGTTGCAGTTCAATGTGGCCTGTTATCTCAGTTGCTCGTAACGTCTATCACTGGTCTCACCAAGTGCTCAGTCCTACGGTGCTCTCTCTTGGAAATTGCTCGACCCAAAATAGCTAGATTAGTCCTCTTTGTGGTCGGCTTGGGACACAAAAGCAATAATCATTCAGAGTATTTTGGGGGATGAAACAGTATGAGTCAGATCAAAAGATGCCAGAGTAAGTGGTGCAATGTTAACTGTTTTAAAGGATTAAATTGGTCACAAGACAAAGCAGATGATATAAATATTGGGGTAAATACATTATATGGATGCATACAATTTTTCCTTTGTCAAGAGGTGAACTGATTCATCATAATTTATTTTTGATATGCCTTTTTTATCATCCGGTGTCTGCATGAAATGTGTGCAAATGGGATTGCGTGACACTGTTTCATTGTAGCATTTGGTTTAGTGGTTTTAGGATTTACAAATGCAAACTGATATGCGCAACTTAGATATTTAAAAGTAATGATAACTGAAATTGTAGAGGGTCCTTATTCAATAAATAACATAGATTTGTACAGCAATTACTCAGGGAATAATATAGTTAGTCTTAATTTATCCTTCTTGGTACTGACTTGCAAAGCAATTCTTTGGCAAAAATCAAATCTATCTAATCATAAAGAATCATGCTCAGTGTTCATTATGAATCTGCATCACGGTTTGAATCTGCGGTTTACCTTTTTATTTGCAAGCAGCTATTCAGTTTTTCAGCTGGGCAATGAGCCGGTCTCACTGCAGCTTTGTCTGGGATTCTCAAGTCAAAGAACTTCATTTCACTGCACCATCATTGAAGCAACACTGTACACAACTTTAGGACAAGAGATGGGAGTGTGTCTAAGCACTCAAAATTATAGATGTGTCGGTGAGGTTATACCCCTAACTGTTTAATTTGACTCAAATTTGTTTTTGTTAAGTTTGTTTCAATTGTCTTGATATGGTCGAACGGTTAAGTTTGTACGAGATACAATGTTCCTTCGCCCCCTCCCTAAATCCCCACCCATACACCGCATGCTTACTCCCCCTTGCTCTACAAAGATCAGAGGGTTTAAAATAAAGCCATGCGATGTCCCAATTTTTCCAAGCTTAAGAATCTGTAAAAATTCAGCACAAGGTCTTGTTCCTTTGTATGTATAAAAATAGATTTATCTCTAATGTAATCCTTTCAAAGAGATCGTCCTCTTTGGCTAACACAGCGTCATTTAGAAAAGCAAAAGCAAAAATGTCTTGAATATACTTGACCTTATTTCATCTATTATCATGTGCAAATGTCTTGATATTTCTAAGACATTAGCTCTCCCCACGGTAAATCTTAAGTCTGGTTTGTAACAGACATTTCGACTAGACAGGTTGGCCTTTTCATCAAGTGTGCCATAAATAATTTCCATGCAATTGGGTTGGGGATATTTTGAGAAATGCTATTTTTGTGGTAGTGCCAAACAGATCTGAAGCAAATAAATAAATACCTTTCTGTTGTAAACTTAGGTATAATTATGACACTTATTTGCAGGCTTGATGTTGTACAGTCATCTTTTGAGAGGGCAGGAGTTCTAAGTTTCTGGGAAGCTTTTAAGAGAATAGAGGGGTTTTTAAATAAAACTGAGGAGCATTTGGCAAAGCTGGAGGAACTGGTAATCTTTTCTCCTCAAAGGATCAATGATAATTTTAACATTGCCAGATATCATCGCTCACATACGTGACTCTAAGACAATTTTAAATGTTCAGTCATTTGGGACTGTAGTCCTCTTATCTGCTCTATGCATGTTGTTGCTGTAGAGCTCATGTGTTCTACTGAATGGTAACTCAGACCTCATTTATTCTGGGAGCTTCTATGTGTTCACTAGACTGAAGAATAATACCGGTGCTCTTGAGTTTTTGCTCATCTGTGTTACTTCTCTACAGACCTGCCTAGACCATTTTTCAGTCCATGGGGTGTGTTGTTTAACAATGTATTCAGAGTTGCTTTTTGCAGCTACTTGGATTGTAATTATATTCAAGATATCCAATTCCCCAGTTCCATTTATCTAAATTAATCTGTAGACATAGCCTGTCCTGAGCACAGTAACATTAATGATCAAAGGATGTCAGCAAGAACGATATAATTCGGTTGTCTTTCACATCTTGTTTGCCTATTTCTCTTGACCTTTTCACACTAAATGGCCTTTCAGTTAAAGGGATATCACACCAAATCATGGCTGACAAAGCCATACAAAGTAAAATGGCCTTAGTGTGTGTGTGTGTGTGTGTGTGTGTGTGTGTGTGTGTGTGTGTGTGTGTGTGTGTGTGTATGTGTGTGTGTGTGGAATAAAATAAATGATGCAAAAAGTGAAAAAACACCGGTATTTTCCTTTGATGTGGCTGTGTTATGGTGAAACGGTTTTCAACTTGCACTTGTCACGCTCTCGCCCACCAGAGAATTATTAATGAACACTGTCACCATGGGAGCACTGCCACTCTGCTTTAAGTTCACAGATAGTCTGCTTGTGAGAAATTAGAAGACATACAGGAACTTTCTTTGTTTTTGTGGACTAAATATGTATATATCTTCTAGTTATTGAACAGTTTTTCTGTGATATATAAGTGTACTATTGTGTTGTTCGGTGTGAGACTGGGAAAGAGTGATTCTGATGGCCTTCGGACTACTCTTTTCTGTGACCAGTATTCATTGGTTAACCTAAATCTTATTGGGTCTGAGCTGACAAGCTCATATAGGGTAGAGAATCTGCCTTTACGCTAGGCACCACCTAATGCAGGTCAGGAAACAGTAGTCAAAGTTTCTAGAAAATGCTTACATACTCGGCTATTATAACCACCTTAAATATTGAATATATAGTTATATTTTAATAGACGTATATAAGAGAACACTGTTTTTTAATTTCATTTTCTTTGATCTAAAAAAATCGCTGATTCAAAATGCCCAAGTGTAAAAAAGTGACTACATCCTCTCCAGCAAGATAATGGGAGAGATGGTGGGATAAGAGTTTGGGTAAATTGCACATATTCATTCATTTAAATTTTTGATCGTTTTGTTCATCAGTTGTCATTATTTGCCTGAATTCAATCAAAGCACTCAGTACACATTCTCTGTCACATTCGTTAGACTGTCTCCTAAATAGATAGCTCTTGCCCCTACCCAACAAACCACTACGTACCCCTTCTAATTCAATCCAGGCAAATATAGGGAAGGACTAGCATGTTGTGTAAAGAGAAAAGAAAAACTCCACTAGTGTGTTTGTTTGAAACTCTGACTTGTGTATGCTTGCGTATGGATATGTTTGGTTATGTGTGTGCGTGTTTGTGTGTATCTGCATGTCTGTGTTTGCAATAATATATTATGAATTTGTGTGAGAATGTGTCAGAGAGAGAGACTCAGTCCAGGCCCATGTAGAGTGATGGCACAGGGAGCACAGGTTGCTCTCCCTGCAGGCTGAAGGAGCTGGTGCCAGCAGCCTCTCTTTCAGGCCTTGTGCTGCTTGCTGGTCTTGAAGGAAACCTGCAGCACGCGGTCACCCAGGCGGTAGCCATTAAGGCTAGCGATAGCCATGGCGGCTTCGTCGTAGTTGGTCATGGTGACAAAGCCAAAGCCCTTACATTTGTTGGTGGTGAAGTCACGGATGACCTTGACGTTGGTGACAGCACCGAAGGGCCCGAAGAGCTGCCACAGGACGCTCTCGTCCGCCTCGGGGGACAGGTTGTATACAAAGATGCACCATCCGGCTCCAGTTGGACCAGTAAGGTTGACCCCGGCCAGGCTGGTCATGCTGTCAATGGTGATGGGGGAGAATCTGGGGAAGAGAGTAGGAGAACTACCATGGGTGTCATTCTGAAGTTCAACACAGCATTCAGTGCTCTATACTGTCTCTTATGGGTATTTTTCTCTCTGAGAAATGATAATGATTGTAGTCGGGTATAGAGTCGGGGGACCCCATCTCCATCCCCTCTGCTGTACAGTAAGTAGATAAATATGTGTGGGCACCACAGTGGCTCCAAACTACCTGCTTTCATACAAAATGACACTGTGTGCCCTGAGACACAGACACCCACACAATGTGCATAATTCTCATTTTCTCTGCTGACCAAAGCCTCTGTAAGAATTAAACACATGAATCACAATGTTCAACAAAAATCACAGTATTGAACAAAACACAGAAACCTAGAGAGGGATGAAAAGCAAATTGGAATCAAATCATACACAAACTGGAGCAAACAGAGGAGACGCAAACGGAATCTGGTATGTCCATGCTGGTGAAAAAAAGGGGACATTAAAGCAACTGAAACTGACAATGTTAGTTCATAAATTAATACATATAAATTATTTCTATTAATTAAAACAAAAGAACGAAAAGGTTAAACAAAGCCATGCCAGAATACCCTGCTGTTAAAAGGCTGCATCATTGCTTATTGCAATTACAGATAGTATTTTGTTGTCGGGGCTGCTTCTGTAACATGGTTAAATGGGCAGTGGGTTGTAAGAATTATGGCCATTATATCTGATTTCGAGATGAAGTCAGCAGGTGGTATTCCAGGCACTTTGTTTGAGGTTTTATTTTGGCATGGATGCTTTTGAAAGTACACCATTTACCTCTTGACTCCGTAGCTGGCGTTTAGTAAATTGTCGAGTCTGCAACGCAAGAGGGAGAATGAAGGGGATGCAGAAGTTAGTTATGAGATCTACAAGGAAGGGGGGCTTTCAGTTAACAAGTTGCTCCTTCACCAGCTGGCCTCCAGAGGGCATCCTTCACTGCAACGCAGTCCCAAACCATCCAACCTCAAACTGATGGCTTGTAAAATGTGAATATGTGTCTCAGCTGGTATTTATTGTTAAATGTTGTTGTTTAAGCTCTAAAATAGACTCCCCTTTAATATTTTAAATAGTAAACAAATCCTGTATCCTAGGTCATTTCACATCTACTGATTAAAAAAATTAACCATAAGTGAGCATTCCAACCTGAGAGGGTATCTACAATTGTTTGTGAGGTTTCATGAAAATATTTAATACTGGAAGCCTTTGACTTTAAAACATTTTGAACCTTCAAAATTACCCATGTAGATGTGGCCAACATCTATCAATTTCAATCTTTATGGTGCCTCCAATGACTATATAGTATAGGCAAAAAGGTTCAGTATTATTATTCTTAACCCAAGATTTATTTAGCTTTAGTTTTTTATTATATTTGGAAAAATCTGGTCTCTTACATTGGTTTTGAGCTGTTATTTGGATCTGGTCCCTTTCCAAGTGAAGGGATCATGCTGCAGTTTAAAAGAAAGTCAGAGAAAAAGAGTGAGAAGGAGGGACAATCCAGTATTGCCTATTCCTTCTGTACTATAAAGCAAATAATGTTGCTTAAAGGAACAGTTCACAGAAACGTTGTGTTAATATTGACAGAAAAGGTTTTTTTTTGTTAATGAATGTTTTCTATTACACAATTTACCTTATTATAAAACCAGACCACATTTGCTGTATTTAGGGTGTGCCACTTCATCTGATTTTTCTTGCATATTTACTCTTAGCTATGGGTGGTATATAATGGTGTAGTTGAAGCTTGATAATTGTCAAAGAAAATCTTTTATAGACTTGACTTTGACTGTCCTCAGTAATGACTAGTAAAGTCTATATCATACTAAAACAATGAAATGTTACACTTAACACTTATCATTGTAAAATTGTGGGATATTGAGTTCGCTTAAGCAAGGCAACACAGCAGGATGACCTGTGATTTGGTCTTGAAACAGTAGCTTTTTACAGACTATCTTGTGATTAACTCACAGGTGGTGTGAGGTTGGGAAAGGTTCAGTACCTGAAACGCTGAGTCTGGTGGTGCAGGGGCCCTGTGTAGCGGCGGGCAGCAGTCTGGTACAGCTGAGTCAGTAAGGCCTGGCCTGTCTTCTGGCTGGGGTTGTTGGCGAACTTGACAGTGATGGGCTCGGCGGCACCCAAAGGCTTTTGTCCGTTCAGACCTTTGATGGCCTCCTCTGCTTCGTTTCGCTTGTCAAACCGGATGAAACCCACTCCTCGTGATATGCCTGCTCCGATTAAGAAAACAGACCAATGTTACTACCTTGGCATCAAGGACTGTTGCTGCCTACCAGTCTTTCATGAAAAAAAAGGTACTTAAGTGACAGCATGAGAAGTGAAATAAGGCTATACCTGTAACTTGGTCCACTAGGATGCGGGATGTGATGATGCGACCATATTGGGAGAACAGCTGTTCCATGTCCTTCTGGCTCATGGTTTTAGGGAGTCCACTTACGTAAAGGTTGGCATCACGAATAGAAGCCGAGCTTGGCCGGGCATATGATACCTATAGTCCAAATGAAATAAAAAGTGCATTATTTTTATATACCCCAAAATCACAAGGTGTCTCAGAAAAACAACCCGTCAATTTAAGGAGCATGCTAGAAAGATCTAAAGTAACTGGACTGAGTTCCCAACAAGTTCCCAACACAAAGTCTTCATTTTTACTCCTGCTCAAGGCACAATGAGACTGTCACAGACACACTATGATGACTGTAACCATTACCCAAACTGATACCGATCATCAGTTAACAAGCCCAAGTGTCAGCTTTGTTTTTCATTGCAAAACACTGGCCTTAGTTAATGCATTTTCCTGAATTCACTGATGACTTAATTAGTGCACAGCCATTTTTGGTGCATCTGTGTTTATATCCCTTATGGTTTTCTGTTGGTCTACTTTTCAGAACATTTTACATCTTATACTGCTGAGGAATATCTGATTGATTGTAAAAAAAAAAAAAAAAAGTCCTCAACATATTCTTGTTTTTGTGTTTATGGGAGCACGTGAACACATGTGTGATAGATAATCCAGTTCAGTGCATTGTTGGCAGTGCTGTGTTTGTGTGTGATGGAGAGACAGAGTGAGTGTTGTCTGAGATAGGCTGAGCTGCCCTCCCTGTCCTGCCTCCTTCCATTGTTTCTATCCTCTAAGGGAGAACAGCTCCACTGGCAAACAGCAAACAATGTAAGTGCATCACAAGACTTGCAGGACTTAACTTAAAAACACACTGTTCGAACATGCACATTGTTTGTTTGCATTTGTGTGATAAATATAAATGTTCACAAAATGTAGAAATATTTGTTGAATTAACTTTGATTTCACTTACTGCACAGACGCAAAGAAAGCTGTGATGAAAATTAGAAGGACTTATCCTTATCGTATATTATCTGTCAAATGAATACAGGTGTTCTGATTTCATCCATCAGTACTAAGCACCAGTGTCTATTGTGTACACAGACAGACTATATGAGCAGGAGGGTTGTGTGGTGCAGTGATTAGGGTGTTCTGGACGAGTCAGGGGGGAGTTGCTGTGTTCGGGGAGCAGAGGCTGCCCTATAATTAACCCTCTCCCTGTCGCTCCCACAGTACAGATGGTGCCTGAAGCCCATATGGCCTCTAATCCTGTCATTGGCATTCTGCTCTCTGAGCTACCCCCTATCCTTCTACTGCTGCCCCCTCCCTCCCTCACCACCTCACCCCTCTCTATTGAAGCCTCCTTCAAAACCAGAAAGATAAAACTATGGTATTGACCAGAGGAGTTATTTCTTAAATTTGAGATTTAATTCTTAAAAAGTGAATTATAGACAGAGCGATGAGATGTCCACTACATCAAATAATGAATGAATGTCATAACATAAGATCAAAAATATAACATGATGCGCTTGTAACAAGTAATTTCTCTTGTTCAATCTCATGCCGACTGTTGTATGATGCTATACAAATCTACATGCACCAAAAAAGAACCAAATCCAATACTCAACTTTTCTTGCTTGTAGTTTATTTAATCATTCATTAGTCAGAATTAACGTCCCTATTCATGGACAGCTGTTGGAAGATCACCTGCTCTGCTCTCTCACAGATTTGATTTCTCAATCCTGCAGTTTGTCTCAATCTTTGATCTACTTTGAGCAGGTTGGGGGGATGGAAGGAAGTAGTGTTTAATAATATGCCCCCTCTTTCCCTCATCTGATTTTGGGACAAAGAAGCCCCCTAATTAGCCTAGATTGGAGGCAGATGGGGTAACCTGGACTGACCCTTGTGCGCCACAGTCAGGCTTCCTAATTACATTTCCATCACAATAACCTCTGCATGCTGTCCGCCCCTTGCTTTCTGACCTCCACTCGCCTTCTCTTTTCACCCTTTCTCTCACTCTCTTTGTTCTAGCCACCGCTCCCTTCTGCCTCCTCCTCCCCATTTTCCTCCCCTCCCTCTGTCACGTCTGCCGCTACCTCTCTCAGCAAACCCCCCCTTGACAAAATCTCCACTTCCTTTCTTTTTGTCTAGCAAGTCGTCAAGAATGAAAAAATGAAGAGTGACTATTGTAGAGAGTAGTGGTCTGCTCACCTTGATTGTTTTAGTCTGCAGTTTGAGACCATTGAGTGTGTTGATGGCCTTATCTGCATCATTTGGATCCACATAGTTTACAAAGCCATATCCCAAACTCTGACCTGGAGACAAAGAAAGACCCATAGTGGTGTCAGTGATTCTCAAACACAGTTGTAGTGATGATGTTTTTTTAAACATGGACATAGTGTTGTACCTGTTATTTTGTCTCTGACTAGCTTGCAGGACTCGATCTCTCCAATGCTACCAAACAAACTTTTGAACTCTTCCTGGGTCATGTTCTGAGGCAGATAGTTGACGATCAGATTGGTTTTGCTGTCGTCTGTGGAGCCGTTGGTACTAATGACTGGACCGTTAGGCAGACTGGTTCCGCTTGGACCGTTGGACACCTGGGTTTCCATGGTGCTGATTATCTGCTGAGGAAGAGGGTGGAGTTAGATTCATAATTCACAAAGAGACACAATAGGACACAGTGGTGATATGGCTGTATAAATGTGCATGTGATACTATTTAAGATATGAACAAATATACTATACACACAACCACACACGCACAGACTGTCCACTTTGTTACTGTCAGAGGGAAAGATTGGGGATCAGCATAGCTAAAATGGAGATGGATACAAGGTCTGATTTATCATCTACCCTCCCCCTCTTTCACCCCATCTTTCCTCCTCTCTCGCTCCCTGCCTCTGGTCCTGCAGATGTCACAGTCCTTTTTCCTTACTCCTCCCCTCCCCCCACTCTCTTCCAGGGTCAAACACCATTACATCATTACACAGGGATGGATAATAGTGATGGTCGTGTGTGAGGCTGGGGGAGTTAAGAGTGGCAGGGGTTGAGATGACGGACAAAAGGGAGAGCGACAATGTTAAATGGATTGTGTGCTACAATAAATGAGGAATATCACGGTTTGGTAGAAAAATAAGTCAGGATTACACTGACTTTGTTAAGGTTTCTTTGTGGTAAACTGACATTTATTTTGGTAAGTGGAGTAAGGGTGTAGGTTAGTGCACAGTATAGTGTTTGTGTCTCCTGTGTTGCTCTGGAGTACACCGTGTTGCTTAATTTAATCCACAGGAGATTCTCAAGGAACATCTGTGTGGTCAGAGAAACAAAACTTCCTGCTCTACTTTCCCTTTCCCTTTCCTCACACTAGCTCTCTGTCTCTGGATCATTATTTCCAATGTAAACCTACATGGAAAACTACCGCAAACTCTAAACTTTAGTTACATTTGTTGTTGTGTGTGATAGTGATATTATGTGTATGTATGCACTGATTTGTTCAGCTTTCCAAATTAGAAAAAAATATCAAATATACTAGGGGTATACTGCAAATGTTCAACAGTTTCAGGCTTACTATTAACTGTTTTAGATTAACATCCTATTTTATGATGCACATATTTAATATGGCATGTATTTTGTTTTATTTACATCTGTGATATTTGTATGTTCAAGCATCATTAGATTAAATATTAGATTTTATGCACTTTTCAACGTGAATAAGTAACAGATGTTTAGGTTTAGGTTCTCCTTGTTGACTCTACTCTGCTACTAAAATTAGCCTCTATAAGATAACCATGCATCTGCAGTGCTGTTAGCAGTAGACAATTTTAAGTCTCTTCATTTGTACAAACAAGAGTCTAAAATTGTTTGGATAAACAGTTTGAATGCATATACAGTGTGTTAGTAGGGCCAAAATATAAATTGTTATGTCCGATTGCAGCTTCAAGCTGCTCCAGCTCTCTAACTCATGGATGTAATGTCAGTAAGGCTAAATGAGTCTCCTCTAAAGCTCTTGGGGTCTTACAATGTGGTCCAAAGCAACAAAAGGACTTAATTAATGAACCTTCAGAATTATTTCAAAAATGTCTTAATGGAATTTCCTGACTTGGTGGAGAAGTAGTAAAGGCGTCACTGAAGCAAATATATATATAACAGAAATATTTACCTGGCAATTAATCCTATAGCTTTTTGGTGAATGTGCACTAATAAATCATGACCAGCTTAATTTTAATTCTGAAAAAGGGATATTTAAAGGAGTATTTTATATAGTATTGCATTATATATATATAGGATTTTCCTTTATTTGTAACATAGGAATGATAACAGAAAGGATGAAGGTTATTGACTAAGATGAGCTGCTTCTGTCAGGTTGTTAATTATATAGATTTCATTCACTGCTCATTCTATCTTGTAAATCCACCAACTTTTTGTATTTGTTCATGCTGTCTTTCTGTGTTATCATCACGTTCTCTCTCCTTTAGCATCTGCGAATGGGTCTGTCTAACCTGCCTTTCTCCCTCGTCTCTGTAACCTGCTCTCTTGCTTTGAGCCTCACCTCCACTCAGGTTGCCCAGGTAACAGCCCCTCAAAGACTGCATTGTTTCTAATGGCTGAATGGCTTTCTTACTTTAAGCTCAGTGTGTGTTTGTGTCTGTGCTTATTAGGAGCACATACACAGGTCAGACATTTTTCCTCCATGTTAGCAGAAGCAGGGAATATCAGTAAATGAAATTGGTAATGACAACAGGAAAAAAGAGCACAGTGACAGAGTTAAGACAGCCTAAAAATAAAATACTTCAGACGCACAAAGGCAGTGCAACATAGATAGCAATCACATCAAGATTTTGATGCACAGCTAAAATGCCTGCTAAGCTATCTTTTTCATGTCGTTATGAATTATGATACAATTAACACACATGTTGACAAACAAGGTTTGAATCAAGATGTTACGTTGTATTTGTTGTAATATTAACCTAGTACATTGTTGTGTAATGTGATGCATCTGAGTAATGGAAATATAAGCCACTGAACGTGTCCCAAATATGACAAAAGCATTTTGAAAGAAAAACATATTAGGGCAAATTTGACTCGCCAACTGAAATAACCCTCAGCATGGCAGAACACACATCCCCAGTGAACAGTGTGAAGTTATATAATTCACAGATCCACTGAGTATGGGCTGGGCACTGAGATTGGCTGACACAAGCAGCAACTAAGATTAAGATTTTCACACAGAAAGAGAGGGGAACGGCATGCTTTGAAGTTGTTTGAAACCAATAGAAAAGATGAACACCACAGAGGACTGTTTTATCTTTAGGCTGTCATATATCATATTGTATATCAACAACAAAATCAAATAGTCTTGAGTTTGGTTTGCAGTAACCCAATTACTATGACACGAAGAGACAATAAATCATTGTGATGTTGCAGGAAGGCCTACAGTAGCATTAATAATTGCAATACGCCGAGTATAGAACTACTCCAGCTATGCTATCCAGACATTTTCGATTGCTGGAGACAATAAAAACGCTCACTCAAGGGGTACCTTGTAACCATGACATCCTAGGTGTAAATATGGCCTAGCTCCTTTGTTGTGTATCGTAATTCCTCTCATATGTCTGGTAAACTATCTAATAAGGACGGAAACATGCCATAAAAACAATCTTTTAAAAATGAAAAAATTTCTCAAAGATTCCAGTTGTTAGAGTAGCACTATGTGCTTATTTCTATTTGGGGGTTCTGTGAGATCTCCCTTAATATTTAATGTACTGCATCAGCATCGCCCACACATGGTCCCAGACTTGCACGCAAACAAGAGCCCTGCCTCCTCTGCCAAACACATGAACCCAGACTTGCACGCAAACAAGAGCCCTGCCTCCACTGCCAAGCACACGTACCACCTACACTGTACACAATTAAATTACAAAACACAGAAGCATTACATGACTAAATGTAAATGTAGTCTTAGTTCTCTGTCTTCTGATGCCTATAAACAGCTTTCCCCAATTCATTTCTGCTCCAAATGCAGCACAGCACCGGAGGCTATAATATACAGAAGAATAATTGTTTCTCATTTCGAGTCATAACATGGGATTTTCCACATTATATGTTACATTGCATTAAAAATCACCAGAGAGATATAACAAGAGAGAAAATAACATTGTCACTATTAGCATTTTGTCTTGGCATGCAGTCCAGCAAAGTGTTTGTGAATTTTAGGCTTACTATAGATTTAAATTCACCTTCTGTATGCCTGTAACATATGTATTTTAATTGTCTTTGTGCAGTCAAAATGTAAGAAATCCATCAGGATATTAACAATTATAACAATCTTGATAACAGTGATTGCTCCTTTTAATATAAATAACCTTGTCTCTTCGTCTACATTATATTACCTTATATAAAGATTGTTTTTTCTGGAAGGCATGAATCAAAAGTGAATGCTAGGCTGAAGTGTAAATGAGCCTTCTAAATAACACAGATTACAGGATTATCCCAGACAAAGGGCATTAGCCACACTCTCTGCAGCTTAAGGGATCATGGTGGCAGCTGTAAAACAACAGGACGACAGGAGTCACAGCTCATGTCAGCCATGCACTAAGGCTCAATACTGTTCTCTGCTCCGCAGACTAAGAATAAAAGATTTCTAAAAGATTTCAGCTCTCTGAGTATGTGCTGCTTTGATAAGATGGGAGCAGACAACGTCAAAGGCTCGGGGAGACAAATCTGTCCTGCAAGTCCTTGTAGCATGCGGGGCGCTATCCAGCGTGCTGAAAAAGGGAGTGGCTTTCGAACTGTCTCATTTGAGGCCACAGAGGCCCGTTAATACACCAAAGACCACCGAGTCGTTTTATTTTATATTTTGTTGACTTTGAAAACGTTTTCCTTCGAGTAATTAAGAAAGAAATAACGTAAACGGCTTTTTAAATATGGTAGATGCATAACATAATCACTCGATTTCTACGTTTCCCTTATTTAGCCTCCCTTTTTTCTTTTTAAAGGCAACACTTGTGAGCTCTGCAGGCATTCATGAACCGGAGCGCCTTTTTGCTGAATAAACGTATTGAAACGACCAAACAAAAGAGCCACCCGTTCCTCCTCTTCTCCCTCGCAGAGGCTATGGCAGCACTATGAATATTAATGTAAACAGTGGCGCTTTGTGTCGTGGCCAGGGGCTGCAGGACTCTCCGGGAACAATGACTGTTACAGTTGCCAGCTACAAGTCAAAAATGCCACGATAGGTCAAATAAAAAATCACCAATCTGAGATATTTATTTGCTCATTTTGAATCGTTTCCCCTAACAGAATTTATAGGCTTGTATGTAGTTATAGTAAATACAAAGCTTGGTAAACTGGCTTTAGCTAAGCGAGCACTGGCGTATGGGAGGAAGAATGGCCACTATTATAAATAAAAATAAATACTGCTAAAGGAAATAATGTTTTATGATCTTCATAAAAATCAGCAATCCATATTAAAGCTAGTTTAATTTATCGTGTGCAGTAAAATTATATTATGAATATCTGTTGCTTAAAAACATGATTGTAAAAGTCTCAGAGATGTAAACGAACGTCTCTCTACTTCTTTCTTCCCAACAGGCTTTATATTTGTTGCTGATAATTACATGAAGTCATTGGCAACAGGGGGCAAATCACTGCTTACATAACATAATTGCATTTAACGTCTCATACAAGTTAGACGTGTCATAAGTTAGAACTGTAAAAAATATAACACAACGTGAAGCCTTATAAACGTTGTATTTCGGACTGAGACTAAACATGGCCTCTAACCTTTTAAATCATCACCCAAAAAGATTTATATTTAATTCTGTATTGACTGTAATGGCATTTTTAACTTACCAATAAGAAAGCGTTTAGACTGGTTTACAGTGAGGGCCTGGGTTGCCCTTGTCCTTGAATTGTGTAAGTGCCTTGGATAGGTTATCTGACTCAACGCTTTTATTTGCTTGGCACTGCGGTACGGGCATAGAGGACTGCGGACCATGTGGAGGGGAACTACAGCCTCTGTGTGATTCTGTCTAGGCCTGTCAGGGACAATAGGTAATATACAACAAAGAGAAACTAAAATTAGGATTGGAAATGTGTCGAGTGGACAGTTCGAGTCTCATAGATGATGAAACAACGTGCTGCCCACCTCCATTTTGCATAATTTTCCGAAGCAATATTCTGACCATTTCAAATTCAGTGACTTGAGATCCTAAAGTTGTCGAGGACCAATTCCCACTCCCACATCCTGTTCCATTTCTTAAATAATTTCTACTATTATAGTCATAGGCTGAGCAGCCTGATGTTTTATCAAGTGTAGATATAATTAGAATTTTAATGAATTATTAAAAAATATATTATATATAAATATATATAACTATATATAGCTATCAGTTTAATAATCAGGGTTTTTAACACCTGCATGTGTTTTAAGGTTGGACCGAGCAGCATCCTTCTGCTGCTGATGGTTGGTTTCTTATTTATTTCATGGCTTCTATAATTTCATGTAAATGTGTCTGGTCTTAATTGGTCTGCTTAGATAAACTGCCTGTTGTCAACCGTAGGGCACGTCAAGAGGTAAGGCGGAGTAGGCCTTTTTGAGGCTTTAAGGCCCTCTTTGGTGCTTCAGTCCAAAAGAGACACGCCCAATCCGGCCGTCGGCTGAGAGCAAAGCTAATTTATCACCGCTTACATCTCCTTTTATTCGACAAGCGCAATGCAAGCATGGCCATCTTGTACGTATGTGATGTGATGCCTGGAGAAAATGCGCTTAAAATGGAGATGTCCGTGCGTGTCCTTACTGTCGCGGCCTCTGAGATTTCCAGCCCATTTACTCGGTTGCATCGCAACGAGAACCCTGAGGAATTTGGACTTTGTCTGATTCAATGCAAACCGATGGATGCGTAATTTCCCTCCTCCCCCTCCCCCTCCCGTAGTGACTCGACCCTTTTTTCCTTTGCTTTGCTGGATGGGCCCTCAGCCTCCGAGGCATCATGTTTTGTCTCGGAAACCCGTCTCCAGCATCCTTGTGCTGCACCAGGCAAAGAAAGCAAGTACTCCCCCCACTCAACCGAGCGCCTCATCGCCTTTCTTCCTCTCCATCACTGTAATCCTGCGGAATTCCTAAATCTTGACTCCTGCATCATTTCGGAAATATAATCAAAGCTGCGGCATTCAGACAGCCGGAGTTGCTGTCATACATAAACGTAAAGGCTGTGCTATCTAAAATGGCAGGATAAAGACTTTATCCATCGCCGATGATGACTGCAGGAAGGAGCGCAGCCGGCATGGCGCATCACTCAGTATGAGATTGCTAATTGCCACTATCGATCGTTAATCTTATTATAATAATATGGCATTGCACATTGAACAAAAACATAGGACACTAATCCCAAAGCTTCCCTGTGTTTTGGCATGTGGGCAAAGCCATAGAGCATTGTTTAAATTATATTACTCTCCACAAAAGATATATCTTAAGATGTGAAAATAAATCTGTGTGTGGCTTCAACACATGTGTACATGTAGTGCATAACAAATCAAACAAATCATAAAGG
Source organism: Dicentrarchus labrax (assembly GCF_905237075.1). Lineage (NCBI taxonomy): Eukaryota > Metazoa > Chordata > Actinopteri > Moronidae > Dicentrarchus > Dicentrarchus labrax. Next base: position 12,071,727 of record NW_026136722.1, read on the forward strand.
GACTGAGATACAATGCTGCTACAACATCCTCTTCACAAATATAAGAGAAATAGAGTCATACGTACAGTAACCATTCTTGACGTACAATGAAAGAAATCTAGGTCCTTCTTTGCACTGGTCTTGAAGCTGAAGCTGAGTCTCTGTATGCTCTTCGGCCTTTATATTATATGGCCCTTATGTTCTGTCAGGAGTCCAAATTAAAAGAAAAAAAAAGAAAAAAAGGAAAAAAAATACAATCTTCGCCAGGGAATCTCAGCCCTCTGAGATTGTAGGTGTCCTCTATAGGATGAAAATGAGGAGAAAGGGGTTTTCTACTGGATGATGATGAGGGAGAGCGTTCTCTCCGAGTGGCGTGGGCGATGGTTCAGAAAAAAAGAGAAGCAGTGATCCTCAGCAGGGTGTGTCCAGGGGAGGGTGTTCTGGTTCTGCTGTTTTTATGTGTAATTCCCTGCTCCTCTCGCAGTCTCCTTCTGTGCCTCTGCTGCAATGTTCTTCTTTTATGCGTCCTCCTGGCTGGCAGAGCGCGCTGCTGATTGGCTAATTGTGCAGGGAGGGTACTACATGGCAGCCATTGCAATGCGCTCCTCTCCCATTATCCCCTTCAGGAGAGATCACCAAGAGTCCCCCCCCCCCCCCCCCACACACACACACACACCCTCCCTCCCTCTTCCATCCCTGCCCTTCCATCTCTCCACTCCCTTTTTCTAGCTGCCCTTCCTTTCTTCCTGCCCCCCTCTTCACACACACACACGCAGAGCGGAGTGAATAGGGCTCCACCTGCACTTTCAGAACAGATGGGTGCAGCAGAAGACAGCAGACTTGTCTCTCTCATTCCCTACACTTTGCACTCACTTCTCCCTCAGCACAGCCCCTTCCTTTCTCTCTTATTCTCCATTTAGGCCTGTTTGAAACCATAGCAAACAACTTCACTCCTTAGGCCTTTGTCTTTGCAAATAAAAGCGATTTTGAGTGTAAATCGGCAGACTTTTGTGAGTCCACATTCTCAGCTGATAATCACAGAATTATAGCAGTGGGGGAAAAGACACAAATATGCCATAATTGGGTGTGAATTGTGGATAGAAACAAAGCATTAAATCCATAATACGACTAATGATTGAATGATTTCAGGACCTCTCATATGCAAGGCAGATGGCTAGCTATAGGGTCAGGTGCAGACATGAGAATAACAAATTAGATGGCCTCTGAATAAATTCATGTCTTTTTAGTGAAAAGTTGAGAAAGGTGCGGTTGTAGCTCAGATCTGTCTGTGCTGAATGATCTCTTTTCTTTGCTTTATGAACAGAAATGTGGCCAGAAGTGATTTTTGTCTTAATTTACAACATCCCAATATCCCCTTCCTGAGGAGTTCTCATCCCTTTCTGCCCACCTCCTGCTGCTCCCTCCTGTGTCTAGCTGTGTGGTGAGTGCTCACTGAGACATGCTGTTTGGGCTCATCTATAATGCATCCCCTGCCCCGGGACATCATGTGTGACAAATGACCTATTTCTGTGCAGACCCCCATAGGGCCTTGACCTGGGGGTGGGGGGGTGGGGGGCTAAATCAGTGTATGTTTGTTTATTTGTGTATGAGTCTGGGGTTGCTGTACATGTAAGGAAGTGAGATGGTTAAGGGAGGTTGTGCTTTGTATAGAATGAATGTCTCGTGTGTGCTTTTTATCTCTCGATGAGTGGAGTGGTGTGAGCCTTTACTGCAACAACAATCAGTTTCTCTGCTCTGCTCTCCCTAACTGACCTTGAGGAGTCCTCAGATGTCTCTGGCTGTAAGGAGTGGTGGTGTGAGGGAGGTGATTGTTTGCATTATTGACACTGACACTTGCCTTTGATGGATCTGTGGATGGATGCCAGCCTATAGTCAGATGAAGATATAGCACAGAAGTAACTTATTTACTCTCACTGTATGTTTCTTGTGGTTTCTCCCACCTTCCAGTCTCTCCTTCCCGGTCACTCTTGTATACCCCCTCTTTCTTTCTGTCATTGTCCTGCAGCTCCCTTCCAGTCAGATTTTGAACATGGGCCCTGTCTGATATTTTACATAATTGCCTTACATAAGTAGCAAGCTCGGCTCAGAGCTTGGATGATATTAGTGGAGATGAATATTGCATGAGGAAAGCACTCGTTAAGCGTTAATAAGAGGATAGAGATGGAGCCCCACTGTCAGTCTGTCTTAACCCCGCCCCCACCGTTCTGTCAAGCAGTGACTCAACTCAGGCTGGATGCGTTGGAGCCTTTGAGTCAGTTTGTTAGAGAGGGAGGAAAAGTGTGTGTCTATGTGTGCTTGCACACACGTTTGTGTGTGTTTCTGCCGGTGTGTATGAACGTCTGAGAAGAGACAGCGAGATTCGGTCATTAGGTGCTTGTGTTTTTTCCATCTTTGTTTGCTGAATAAAAGCAGCTCTTGTAACACAAAGGCACCCAGGTCCGTCAACTGACTGCAGCCCCACTTACAGTTCACACTTAATGTGAATAAATAGGCTTAATTGTGGCCCCTCATTAGAGCCCTGGTTAGTAGCACAGCAGCTGAATCCTCCATGTGGGTAAGAGGGCATTTGAAGCGCCTATTGTACATTACTGAATCAAAGGATCAAGCATTGGTTTTACTTAAAAGGCTTTTTGTTATTCTACTGATTATTTTCTTATTGTTTAGGGTTCCTCCACTAGTGGTGATTAGGAGTCTTGTTGCAGTGGTCCTTTTTCTCTGGCATATCATGGAATGCTCTTTGGTGCCAGAGGGATAAACTCAAAGCATTTACAAAATTAGTTCACTGATTTTGAAGTTCATAAGCTCACCGAGGAAGCATACTAAGCACTGCTAACTATGCAATTAGCATAGAAAATACAATAGAAGGGGCAGAATAATGCATACATTTTACATAGCATCTTTACTTTTATTTTACAATTTTGTCTATACAGCACTACCAGAACAGCAAGAATATGCCAGTAGGATATCATTTACAAATGTATTATGTATTTGAACTTTGAATAGTAAATATATGATGATACTTAACTTTGTAAATCGTGAAAAACCCTGTTGTTTTGAATTCCTTAGCCTAGCCTTTTCTGTTTTTCATCTCTATTATTCTCGTAGTATTACGTCAAAATGAATGCCTGTTGCCATTGCCCTGCGGTAATGTAGTGGCCTTGTGTGTGTGTGCGTGTGTGCGTGTGTGTGTGTGTGTGTGTGTGTGTGTGTGTGTGTGTGTGTGTGTGTGTGTGTGTGTGTGTGTGTGTAAGAAGGAGAGAGGGGGAGAGAGGGAGAGCGAGAGAGTGACACTATGACAGTGTATCTGGGGGGATGGGTAGGATGATTCAGCCTCAGGTCTGGTTAATTCAGTGGTCTCTCCACTAGGCCTGGCTCTTGGCAGTTCAGGGTTTTGTGGCAGCAGCAGTGAAGCGGTTATTGCTTTCAGGAAAAGATCCAAAATTAAATTAGCCTCTTTTTAAAAGGACATTTGTTGATAATGGCAACTGGCCTAATTCAACCCTTTATGTATTTGGCAATTTTCTTGTGGTCTCCCTCATGGGTTCACTCTTGCACTTTCTCTCTGTCTCTCTCCTCTCTTTCTCTATATCTTTCTCTCCCTCTGTCTGTCTGGATGTGTTGTCTCTGGGCTATTATTAGAGTAGACAGGCTGGTGGGAGGAAGTCTCTGAAGTAGACGCTCTTGTCATCTTTTTTTATTTACGGATTATATTCTGCTTTCCTTGTGCCTGTTTAATTCTCAGTGAACAGCTATCTGTCTTTTGTTTGTATGTATTCAGTACAGTATGAGATACGTTTAACCTTTTCAGGCAATGTTTATGTGCCACATTCTCATTATTTGATTAAAGAATAAAAACATTCACATGCAGGTATATATTACTACATGTGAATCATAACATCAACTGTGCCACCTTTGTATGTTCATGAGTGTGTGAATGAATGTTCATGTTGCTTTGAGGTTGGGTGAAGCAGGACTAACCTCTTTTACAGAGACCATGTTTTACTCAAGACCTTTTTAGATATAAAGCCGTGGTTATTAATCTTTCATTTTGTCCTGTCTGAGTCGGTATCTAGGGAGAGACCTTAAATACACAAAGCTCTTAGACATTCTCTTTGTTTTTCTCTCGCTCTTTTTCCTGCTGCACTTTTTCTATCTAACATGAAAAAAACACACAAGTGACAGACATAAAACGAATAGAAGAGGTGCAAATATGCTTGCTCCTGTTAAGCTGAGCTGTTTTTAGCTTCATGAACTGTGCAAATGCCCTGACTTTTAATGAGCAATAAATAATATAAAACACATTTCCTGCCTCAACCTGAAATGTACTCATTGTGCTTTCATGTAGAATTTGTTCCGTATCTTGACAGAGAAAGAGCAGATTATTAGATAGATAACATGGGCTGTCCAAATGGAATATGATAATGTTTCCTAGAAAAACTCACTGGTTTAGCCATTGCACTCTGTTTTCTCCCCCTCCATCTTCATCCTTCCTCCTCTCCTCTTTCAATCTCTTGCTCTCACTCCCTTTAGTCCAGCTCTCTCTCCCTCATGGCCCTCCCCGTTTCAGTAATAGGAGACTTGAAATCAATAGCACATTAGTCTGGCCGGAAACTCTTGTGGAATTAAATATGAATGACTGAGATTGCAGCTCTACCTGCTGCTGAGAGAGATGCATGATGGCTCTTGGGGATATGGGTTTTTGTTTTTCATTCCTCCCTCTAGTAAACAGTCAGGCCATTTTGTGCTGTTCTTACAGCTTACCGGATCACTGAGCTACCTTGTTTCGTCGGAGATCAGTGCGCAGATCTGTAGACTTTGATAGGTATTGTTCGGGTTGTCATTTTGTCCTTGGCACTGAACAGTGACCAGTCCGATAGCATAATTTGATAGAGCAAAGGGGATTGTGGACGTCACAAAGCCGCGACAGCTCAGGAGGCAAGAAGAATCAGCCGGCCACACCCATCCTCCAAACGCAGCAGCAGCACTATTTGAATATGAAAGAGCTCTCTGGTTATTAGCAGATTGCGTCTTACGTTTTTTCATTATTTCCTCCAAATACAATATGTGCTTTCTCTCTCATTAAGCTTTCAGGTTTGCTGCTCTGCACATTCATTCTGGAACTTTTTACATGTAAATTTCGTTACGTTCATTTTCATTAACTGGTTCACTGTGTGAAGTGCAATAATTCTTTTAACATGCTGTTTGGCTTAAAAGCATAATTTGCAAGGTGGTTGGAGAGTGCTGGCTGGTGGGAGGAAGGTAATATGAGACAAAAAGCCACAGCGTATGCTTCTGGGAATTGGTAAAGGCTTGGGCACCAGTAAGCTAATACACATACATGATATAGAGGTAGATGTATTTGTGAGCTATATTTCATCCCATCAGAGATGAAACGGTTTGTGACAGATGGAGTGATATTGTTCCCGTGTACGGCCCATGAGTGCGGCCCCTCCTGCTTTCCCTCCCTGACAGATGTAGGGGGAGGACCACAGTGCACTCTTTTTTTCTTTCAATTGATTTGGGTGCTTGAACCCTTAGGGACTGGAGGGTGGTGGTGGGATGGGGGTGGTGGTAATAGTGACGGGGGTTTAGTCATTTCCTGCAGCACAGAACCTGTAAAAAGTCTAAAGCAAATGCTGAAAAGAACTCATAAACATATTATATGCATATATCTGCATATATTCAAACATGGAACACACTAATAGTAGTGTGCTCTGTTCACTGCACTGAGTGGAGCTGGAAGGGAATATTTCCATAAATCTTGGTTAGTGAGTGACAGCGTAGCATGCATTCATGCATGTAATGTAGGCAGAGGAGAAAGTGTGGCTCTGCATACTGGTGGCTAGGTCTTATGTGTTTGTTGCCGAAGATACATTCAATTGATTCTTTACAGTTTGTGAGTCAAAACTAACCACAGAAATGCAACACATCTTTCTTCTGTCTGATTAGCTCAATATACTGTCCCATGTCTGGAGGAGGGGGTAAATACCAAGAGGTGTAGGTTTTTGTGTTTTGTAGCAATTAAGCAGATTTTAAGTGATTGAACAATGATTACCGTTAGCCCCCCCAACACTGATTGCAGGATCAACATTAGGAGATTTAGCAGCTGTCTTGTAGCAGATGTGTCTTATTGCTACACCTCACTCTCTGTCCCTGGAGGGGAAAGGTCAAGACAGGGGTGGAGGTTGAAGCAGAGATTCTCTTGAAGATGCTACATGTTGATGCTTTGAGAGAAACAAACAAATGAGCATCTGCCTGCCCTTGCACAGGACACCACCACAGGATGGAGATTAGATTAGATTAGCATTATTGATTACAATATTCAGTCTGGCGTAATTCCTCCGTCCTACTTTAAGAGCTACTGAACTAGTAAGATGTTCAAAGGCCTGTGCTATCATTTCTGTTTTCAGCTAGTGTTGCAGAAAACCATCACCATTTTTCATTTTTAACAGTTATTGCATGTGTATTTTTTCCATTGTTGGTATTTATTTTTCCTTTTTATCAAAAAGATAGATTGTAGGCTTGTCCTTCCCTTTTTTTGGAGTCAATAGTAAAGATTTTACTGCTTGTTACTGCTATTTCATGTGTATTTTTTCCATTGTTGGTATTTATTTTTTTATTTTTATTGAAAAGATAGATTGTCGGTTTGTCCTTATTTCTTAGGAGTTAATGTTGTTAAAGTTTTTACTACTGGTGGTGTAATGTTCTGAAAGCAGACCCCAGTAAAAAAAGTGGTTAATGATTTTAATAGGACTCCCTGGTGGGGTGGGATAGAGAGAGGACGTGCCCTGGCCACGGGCGCGTGGCGGCGGAGCAGGTGGATGACGGGCAGCTGAGTACTGGGCTCTGGGGGGAGGGGGGCTTCCATTTTGAAGGACTCTTGGGGTTGAGAGAAACCCTGAAAAAAGGCAACCCCATCTGGAACTGAGGTGGGGGCTCTGGTGTGAAAGAGATCTAGTGGGTGGTGTCTGACACTCTCTCTTTTGTTCTTTGGTAACACAGCAGTGATGGTGGTGGTGGTGGGGGCTCTCGCTGCCGTGGGGGCTGGGCGCTCAAACAATAGTGCCGATCTAGGAATTGAAAGCCTTCGATGAACAGAAAGGCAAGGAAGCAGGCAGGGAAGGTGCGGACAGAAGGATAAAGCAGGCATGGATTCAGCCCACTTATAGTAGGTGGGTTTTCCAACTATACAGGGACGCTGCAATGTCACACAAACACACAATTTATCTACTCAATGAATTAATATGGAAATGTTCATGATAAATATTTAGAAATATATTTCTTCAGGTTAGTTTAATTTGATATGTCTTAGATGAAAAACAATATAATATTCCATCAATAGACAATTATCGAAATCACCATTGCACTATAAATTATAATTTTCTGAACCTTAGAGCAGCAGAGAAGAAAAAATGTGTTTTGGCATTATGATGGAAGTGTGCCTGTATAGGGGAGAGATGGAGAGCGTGAGCTTCATTTATTTTCATTAGCTGTGCGTATGGGCCAGACTCATGCCTCCTGTGAGCTCTAATGCTGCCCTGACTGCTGCTGCATGCATAAACATACATCCCTGAGACGTCTGTCCTTGCTCGGCCAAGCCTCTGTCACGCAAGGTTAATTTTACCTCAGTCTCTCCTCTCTCCATTTTTTCACATCTCTCCTATACAATTCATGCCATTCATCAGCCATCTCGCAGAGGACGGCCCGAATACCTGCAGCAGCTCTCCAGGGTGCTGAATAGGACGACTGTGGGGTAGAAGGAGTGAGCAGTGGGGGGGAGGGCTGCAGCACCGAGCATTGCTATATTAATTCTTCATAGTAGACATGGGGGTATGGAATGATTGCAGGTAAGGAGGAGGAAGATGTAGACCTGCCATTACAATAAACCGTCAAGTCCTCCTTTTAGTCGGAAGAGTCACTGACAATGTCATTCCTCCTTTATTCAAACAGATAGAGAATGAGCCCTGTCAAATATACCGTTTCTGACATATTTGTTTTTCTCATCTTAAAGAATCCACAGCATCTTCATATGGCTGCGTGTTTTATTCTCTGCATTGGAACTATGAAAAATTGCACCGTCCCTATCAAATAAATTTTTTTTTATCAACTGACTCACTAAACTGACTCTCAGTCGCTGTTAGGCAGCAGGGTAGTGAACAAAGCTGTAGCTATTTCTCGTCTCCTTGTAGAGGTCAAATTTGAGGACTGAATCTTAAACAATCACTGATGAGGCAAGGCTTTCTTTCTTTTCCAATCATGGTGAACAGCCCCACCTGCTGGTTTAGTCTCGGTAAAACATAAAGCTCGGTTGTAGAGACATGGTGTAGTGCAAACGGTCCTCTAGATGTTGCTATTCTGCATTTTGTTTTTCCTAATAAGATTAAACTTGGCATCAACATTAGGAGCGTCCTTTTGAACTGAAGGTAAGGGAGGAAATATCAAGTCCTGCTCCACTCAAACAGGACATTTCCACTTGGGCGTCAAACTCGTGTTGTCAAAGTAAATAAATAGTCTTTAAAGTAGGACATTGTGAGAGTAACGTCAATTTGAAACTTCTTTGGTCTGCTTCCTAAATTTAAAACAGAAATGAAACCAGTGAAACCCTAAACTGAGGTGGAAATGCGCCATTAGGTCGCTCAAACCGGTCAGGTGAGATTTCTGCACGAACAGATGGTGGACAGCCAGCTAGTACAAGCTGGTCAAATTTGTGGGGAAGAATAGTAAAACCGGAAGTAAATACATGACTTTCACGGCATTGTGACATTAAAAATCAATAATACGCACATTTGAAATACTTACACCAATATAAAAAGAAACTGTGAAACAGAGGCTACAAAACTAGTGCTGTCTCACTAAATCTTTGATTTAACAGAGTAATTGTAATACAAACAAATCAGATTTTATTTTGAAGTTTACCGGATGTAGTACATGTCTCGTGGCGGACTTGACGCTAACGGACACGGTTCAGCTCCCAGCCGCTAGGAGGAACAAGGAGGGATCCCTGCCCAGTCCCAGCGTGGAGAAGGAAGCGGTCTAAGAGTCCGCATCCCTTCACAAGACGGGACAGAGCGAAAGCACAGGAGGTGGAGAGTAGTTTCAGTTTGACTTCGAAGAGCTTCTTTACATGGGGACAAGAAATGACATCCACAGCGAGCGAAAGGAGGGCGTTTGCTCATAAAATCAACCGGTGAGACAGTAACAGAAGTTATTGTTTAACAGCCACAGTTGTGCCGCTTGTAGTGCGTGAGAGTGACCTGCTGGACAGACGGTACATATAGCCAGTATGCTAGGATTTGTAAGGTATCACTGACAATGAACCGGTCAGTATAAACACAACTATACCTTCCCAGTTTCATATAAATGTTTATTGAAGCGGTCTGGGCTCTCATAGAGGGTCTCTGACATTTGAATGAGTTTAAAATCTTGTTCTGTAAACGCTATCGTAGCATCGTACGAGCATTGTCATCAACAATGATTGAGCTACTTAAGCAGAACGGCAAGCTGAGGGCTAATCTAATGGCTGAGATATGTAATTTGGGTGTATTCAAACATAGTTACACCGAAGAAAATGCATTACACACATAAAAAAAGTGACATTCATCAAGATGTTTTGTTCTTATGTCGTGTGAACGCCCTGCAGCGTTATTGTAGTAACCTGTTTCCACATGTTGTAAACTGGTTTTCCCTCTTCGTAAAAGGGTTTATACTGCATCGACTAAAAAAATCTAGTTTGTCTTATTACACCAAATATATATTGATCAGATACAAGGGGGGAAATTAGAAAGTTATGTCTGTCAACAGACTCTTTTAATAACATGCTCTAACAACATTGGTGTGTGTGTGTGAAAGTATTTGCAGCCAAGTGACTCCCTGTCTGCTTTAAGTGATCTGTTTACAAACGGGGTCCTTCCTAACCTTGATTTTGTCCAAAGTTGTGCTTTTCCCTGTCTTCATGTTTGATTTCATTTTCTATTTCATTAAGAAACTGCGTAGCCTTACAATACCAGTTAGCTTCTCCACATTCTTTATCCTGCAAGTGAATATTTTCTCAACCCAGTGAAAACCTTGCTGAAATGATGTCTGTACAGTAGTTATAAACATTGGACTGTGGTCCATCACAAAGTGGACTTTTTTTATGTTAAATATTGTCTTGCATTATTGGTAGCCACGTTATAACCTTGTTGATCGTCAAAAACATATCTTGTAGAGCTATTGGCTTCATCGAACCGTCTCCCGCTGCATTCCCCAAGTCCTGGATGGTCACTCCTTAGCGGGACCAAGACCATTGTTTAGTGCCGGATGCAGGAAAGGGTGGGAAGTGGCGTTCTGGTTATTGCCCTTGCAGTCGATGGCTTTCCTTTTTCCTGTTTTAAACTGAGGTGTGCAGAGCTGCAGAAACTGTTATCACATCTTTTGAGCATATAGTGTTCATTCAATTTAATCAGTCAATCGGCAGGAAGTTAAAAACTTTAGCTACATCTTGGAGATAAGAGTCTGGGTTTTCTTCTTCTTTCTTCTCTGCATTACAATCCATGTGCATCGAAGTAATGAAGTCATGAACTTCAGCTATGTAATCATGAGGACCATGGTTTGGGATATGTACGAGCCTTTGCAGCTGTGTATATGAGAGAAACAGACATTTTGTGGTTCTAGTGGAGCAGCTGCTTGCTATCTCTGGTAGAGGATTGTTATTTTTTTCTGCTTTGTCTCTCTTTAAGCCTCCCATTTGCCGTTAGTCCATAAAGGCCAGGGAGCTCTGGCTCTGTGCCTGCTCCCTAGAGCCAGCTCGCCACCTCTCTCTGAGATCCTCTTGTGTCCCTATTCCGAACAGCTGCTGGCCTTCAGCATCGCTACTAGTACCATAAGCTGGAAACTCTGTTGTAGGAAGAAGGCTTTGCAGATTGTATAGAACATGTTTCTGAAACTTAGTGGTTGAGCCATGCAAGTGCAGATGTACATGGTACTTGCCTAACTGAGTTTTGTTTTAACACATAATCTGAACAAATTAGATCCAATCCAATCCAATCAATCAATGACTTATAGTTTTTTATTTTGAACACTGCACATCTTGATCATTAACAGGGTTTTACAGATTATTATGTCTGTAAAATATGGACTAGCTTCCAAATTATTTATATATTTCTGTTTTTCAGAACGGTAGCTGCAGAGGTCCGAAAACAAGTGTCCAGAGACTATGGCTCTCCTCAGCTGACCAAGAAACGAGGAGGCGGACACCACCCTGTGAGTCACCCTGTGTTTAACCTGCTGGAGTTTCAAGCCAGCAGGTTTAAAGCTCCAATTAGTGAGGTCAGAAGTTGATGGGTGTGACTTTGTGAATTAGTTTTGAGGCTACATGCAAGGAATGCAGATGAGTTTAGTTTTAATAAGTGCTGACAGTAGGTGTAAAGGAGGTGGTTTTGAAACACGATATACCTCCCCCTGCTCACTTGTGTTGTTTGACAGCCAGGCAAAGGTTCGGCATGGATGCTAGCCCAATATATAATAAGGGATACTTATATAAGATGCTGTGTGTTAGGAATGCCTGGTGTCACATTACAATTATGAGGGTGGTGTTGTCAGTTAGTCCAGCAGAAATGTACAAATACTCTGTGGACTTTGCTGTGAACCGGAAACCCCTGAGAAACCAGAGATACGTTGTGAAACAGAGACTCAGTGCAGTCTAGAGGTAAGAGCAAAGGAGATAAGTGAAAAGGGGTTTTGACAATGTACTCAATTATAATTTAAATAAACACAGTCACTGAGTGACTGCTAGCAGTAGTGGCTGTGGTAGGTTCTTGTTTGGTCTTAAGATAAACAAAGGAAAGTAACTGCATTAAAAACAAATAATTGAGAACCGGAAACTGAAAATAAAATGTAATCAACTGAAGACACCTTTCAAATACAACATTCATTTTACTGTTTAGTGAACCCGTTTTCACTACATGTACAATGTGCAGGAAGTTGTTGTTTTATTACAGTTTTAAACACTGAGTTTAATGAGAATTGCCCTTAAACATTTTTAATTACATGGCACTAACAAGTTATTTTCACTAATACCTGCACATTCTCAAGGCCATTAAATAAGAGAGATGAATATTGTTTTTACATGACTACCTCGCTGTTTTATTTTCATGCATTTCCTGTGTTATGTATTATATTTAAATGTCAGATATCTGGTATTGGTCTGGCATCTTGTCTCCTCTCTCTACCGCACCTTGTAAGTCCTTCTGATCCTGCAGATTAGATTAGGATCTGTCTTGGTAATAGTTATTGGTACATAATAGTCTAATGTTGATTGACAGTTGCCCCTGACAGAGGTGGTTGAACCAGTGGACTTTGAGGAATATGTGAGCAGTCACGCTCCTGGGGTGGAGCCAGGCCCCCTCAGACAACTAATGGAGTTCCCCCAGGATGACCTGGAGCTCCTTCACCTGGACAAAGAGTGCATTACACTGGAGCCCCCACTGCCCGAGGAGGAGGAGTGAGTCCAGCTGCTAATGGCCAGCACAACCCTTATTCTGTTAACACACACATCCCTCTATGGTCTTTTCACTGCCACGCACAGAGGGATTAATATTACTGTAATGGAGGATAAACATCACTACAGATAGGAACAAAGCCTTTCTCTCTGTGACTTTGAATGAACACACTTAAAAGCATGCTTAGCTGAATTGTTAATGTGTTTTTCTACGTAGCTCACTGGATCCCAGAGTGAGAGATGCCTTGGCAGTCTACACAGATGACTGGCTTGTCATTCAAAGAAAGTAAGTGGTGTCAGTTGTGGTACCAGTTGAGTTAGCCTGGAGTTCATCTATTTATTAACAATGTGCACCACTTTTTCCTGTTCACTGTACACGTGATTGACAGTTACAGTATTATTGGGATAACTGTTTTCTTGTTTCCTGTAGATATCAGCGTTACAGCACCACGTACACCCCTCACAACTCTGAGCGACAGAGGGAGAGGCAGCGAGGGCTGGTCAAACAGACCTTTGAACTGGATGAGGCAGCTGCTGCTGAGCGCCAGGACGACCAGGTAGCTGTTGGTGATGTTCAAAGATTTCGTTATCTTGAACTCTGAGTGAACATTCAGTCATTTTAGGTTAATTTAACAGACTTTATTGATCTACTGTACACACAGTGCTGCCAGGAGTCAAAGCTTTGCAGCTTTATCATATCTGATATCTGGACAAAGAGATGGAGAGAATAGCCAGCAAATAAAGGTTGTCTCATTAGGATGGGGTAGGCAGTATGAGTTCTATTCTGCTCAGCGAGTTGATCATGTGGCGATTGAGTAATGCATAAATGGATATACTATGTCCATTATCCATTACACAGTCTCCATATGAATCATATTAAATGGTAATGAGGTAATGGGATCTGTAACATATTGTTCTTCTTGTCTTTCTAAAACATCTGCAGTGAGCACTGCAAGGGTGACATATTTGCCTAGAAGGAAAAAAAAAAACCTATGATCTCACCTCTCCGTCTCACTCTTGTGGGCTTCAGGATGACGCAAAGCGGCGGTCAGTTAGCCTTGATGAGACTCCTCGGGGGAGCTGGGCCTCCAGTATCTTTGACCTGAAGAACTCCTCCCCAGATGCTCTCCTGCCATCAGTGCTGGAACGTACAGCTGCAGAGGACATGGACCGCCGCAATACAGAGGCACGCCTTCAGGGGCGACACAGTGACCTCCTGGGCCTGTACCCTCCCCCTGATGAGGTTTGTATTAAACCATCCTGTCCCTGCTTCTGTTGTGGAACAGGCTATGTTAAAGAAAAAAAACATATTTATCCAATAAATAAGTATTCATCACTAGTATATATAAAAATAATATAGTGAAATAATACATGCTTTACCCGGTTAATGCAGGTTTCCCTGTAGCTTTTTGTTCTTGGCTAAAGTCAGTAGAAATGATTGCATTGTTAAGAATTATAATATGAGAATATAAAGCTTTGAGGGAAATGAGCAGTGGCACTACATAAAAGAGCAAAGGTCACATATATTAATGAGTGAGGTTATTGTTTAAACCTTCCTCTAGTAATTGACTACAATGAAACTGAACGCTTACCACATCCACTAACCAATTCCCTGGGAGAAACCCTATGTAAGCATTTTACAGTAAACACCCATGGGCAAGTATGTTTTTATTAGGGAAATCCTAAACAGGCAGTGATGCATTTAGAAGCAACAATGGTTTGTTTGAAACCAATTAGTTTTGCATCATAATCTGATAACTCAGCTGGAAATAATAGACTGCTAACCTTATGTACAGCCTGTCTATTGTCTAGTTTTGTACTGAACTGAACATGACAGCTTAAACTAGCAACAGACTGAATGTACTACTAAACTAAAGACAGTCAGAATCAGCACTTAATGTCGGTGAAAAAGAAAAGAGAAAAGAGAAACGGTGAAGCGTTCACTTACTGACAGTCCTACTGATGTGTATTTTGAATGGTGATATATTCACTTTTATAAGGAGTGCAGTCTAGACTTGCTCTATTTGAAAAGTGTCCTGAGATATCTTTTGTTATGATTTGGCGTTATAAAATTGAATTGAATTAAACACACTGACGTACCTACAACTAATTTCCATGTCTTACCTTAACAAACACAAAAAAAGGATTTCTATGGAAAGTCAGATGTCACCAACAGAAAATCTATAGAATAGGAGTTTACAATACTGGCAGCCAGCAGAACACTTGGCTGGAGATGTTGGTAAATGTAGTTGCCATTTGTTCAGCTCAGAGTAACATTATTGAATGTCCCCATAAAGTGAATGTCCACAATGTTTGCAAACCCAGCCACTTCTAGAGCACTGTTTGCTTTTCTTTCCTCTATGTTCTCCTTTTCTCACTCCATCCTTCTTTCTTATATCTGGGTACACATTCTCTCTTTCTCTGCTGCTTCGTTGCCATGACATCTGTGTAAATGTTATGCTTGTGTGTGTGTGTGTGTGTGTGTGTGTTGTCCATGGCTTTGTCGTCTGTGTGGCAGGATGAAGCAGTAGAGAGATGCTCTGCAATCGAAGTGCCCAAGGAACATTGTGGTCAGAGGATCATGGTCAAGTGTCTTTCTCTGAAGTGCGTAACATTTGAAATATAACAGCTGACATTTATGTCCTGCCATTCTTATTCATTATTTTAAACTACATAACTATACTTTGTTTTTCAGGTTTGAAATAGAAATTGAGCCAATATTTGGAACACTTGCCCTGTATGATGTCAAGGAAAAGAAAAAGGTATTTATTTTTTGCACAGTGAATATTCTTCCAATGACTTTCACTCTGTAAAACCGCCGACGTAATGCTGAGCTCATTCTTAACTAATTGAATTTCCCTTGTCTCAGAAAAGGTCTAAGTGGTCTTGCGGTTTAGATCACCGAGTCAAAACTGAGTTAAAATCCCTTGACGTGCCTTTCCATTATCATCTTTCCTTCCCCTCCCTCTGCTGTTTCCCGCTTATCTCAATCTTCCCTCCAACAGATCTCTGAGAATTTCTACTTCGACCTGAATTCAGATCAGATGAAAGGGCTGCTTAAACCCCACACACCTCACATAGCCATTTCCACACTGGCCCGTTCTGCCATTTTCTCCATCACATACCCTTCTGCTGATATCTTCTTGGTCATTAAGGTACTGAAATAACCGTCTTTTAAACAGAATCTGACTTAAATTTATTGGCATAAATAATTTCTTCTTATTGGTTCATACAGACAAGTTCACTTGCCCTTATTTTTTACATTTTAAGTGCTACTTAAATACAAAATACATTTGAATACAAAATGTAAATTAAGTTCACGTATTATTTGGTGATTTTAAAAATGTGATTTAATGTGTTAACAATTGTGTGCATGTATTTCAGCTTGAGAAAGTCCTCCAACAAGGAGACATTGGAGAATGCTGTGAACCTTACATGGTCATGAAAGAGTCAGATTCCACCAAGGTAATGGAGCCAAAAATGTGTTTTAAACTGTTGCAATGCTCTGGCAGCCAGTGTGCACGTGAGACGTGTGTTTAGTCACAAGCATTACTCAATTCTGTCTGGGTAGCTGCAATATTTACCATCATCATTGCCAAGTCAACTCTGTTGGCTACTCCAGATATTTTAAGCCTTTTAGGAAATCAGTAATTTATACTGATTTCTTTTATCATATCTTGTCTTCCCTTGTCAGCACAAGGAGAAGCTGGAGAAGCTACGTCAGCAGGCAGAGCAGTCTTGTAGTCGTCTTGGCCGTTTTCGCATGCCTTTTGCCTGGACGGCCATTCACCTTCTCAACATCGTCAGCAGTGTGGGAGGTCTGGATCGGTCAGACCCTGATTCTGACTCTGGTACTGCTGACTTCAAACATGTCCACAATTTTATACAGTGTTACACATGCACATACTACATTCAAATGCATTCATACACATATTATTCAAATATTTAAGTATTGCTTAAGTAACATTCATGCACATGCTAATATTCTATGATTTTTTCTTCTGTCAGAGCGGAAAGGTCATGGAACATGGAATGAGAGAAAGAAAAAGGGGTTTGAGAGGATGAGTATAGGGGAAGACATGTGTAACTTTGCCACTTTCCGTCCAGCAACATTGACCGTCACCAACTTCTTCAAGCAGGTCAGACTCTGTCTAGTGTGAATGCTTATGACTCATTTTATAGTTAACGTTGTTACAATTATCCTGACTGATGTGTGATGTAATGTGGCCAAATTATTAATCATTTTACGGATAAAGCTGAGTATTGCCACTACAAAAGGCAAGAGGTGAGGAACCAACAACTGCAAATCATTCAACACATTCAACATTCAACAGAATATGTCTAGAGACAGAGAAAATGACACAAGCATTAAAACTACTTTGGCCATTAATCTGGGAACAAAAATCTGCAAACTTTGCAAAAGGGTCCTGATATTTTTTATGCCTCAACCTTAAATATTTTAACTAATTAACATTGTTGTACTGTACTGTCGTTCTGTGATAACTATATTATAATGAGATTGTTTTTATCCCATTACAAACATTACAATACAAGTGTTTCTGTTGGTGCTAATGAAGGAGGGGGACAGACTAAGTGATGAAGACCTCTACAAGTTTTTGGCGGATATGCGCAGACCGTCCTCTGTTCTGCGACGGCTAAGGCCTGTCACAGGTAAACATGATATCCCCACATAGTCAAGATAGATGTGAAATTGTCTGAATTCATGTATAAAGATTTATGGATGATTTGTAATTAACAGGCTTTCTGTTTTGTTATATTTCCGTGATTTATTTTGTCCCTCAGCCCAGTTGAAGATTGACATCTCTCCAGCTCCGGATTCCCCTCATTACTGTCTGTCACCAGAGCTGCTTCATGTGAAGCCTTACCCGGACCTGCGTGTTCGCCCGACTAAAGAGGTGCTGGAGTTCCCTGCCCGCTATGTATACACACCGCACACCACCTACAGGTGAGAGTTCATGTACATTCACCCCTTCATTGCATGCATGCCTTACTGTGTTTGTTTGGATATTGATTTTTGACAAAGACAAAGAACTTTAGTCTGTGGTTCTGAATTTCTAATTGAAACACATCTTTATTGATATTGTTTTGTACAATATGTAAATACAAAAATAAGCTTTTATCTTTGAGGTTTTTTATGTGTGCTTACACAACAAGATACTCTATAAATTAACAACTTTATTTGAATGGCTTTTTTTATAAACAAAGTTTACAAAGTACCTCAAAGTCAAAACAAACAAAAATGTTACATGAGAAATAGATGATAACTGTAACAACCATATTCATATATACACTACTCACAAAAAGTTAGGGATATTCGGCTTTCGGATGAAATTTCAGAATGTACATAAAATGCACTATAACCTTTCCAGGTGATCTTAATTTGAGCTTCTACTTAAATGCCCTACTTTCATGATATAATATCACTGTAGCATCAACTTTTTACATTTTCCATAAATTTCACCCGAAAGTGGAATATCCCTAACTTTTTGTGAGTAGTGTGTGTGTATATATATATATATAAACTAGATCTATAGCATACATAGGCATAACATATTCATGGAAGGGAGTGTAGTGATGTTTCTGAGCTGGGGGTCTGCAGTGGTGAATCTTCAAACGACTATGTCATCACTCTGGAAGAAGGAAATAAACTGTAAATGTATTTAAATAAAAACATCAAAAGTTCAAGGGAAACAGATGTTTTGAACTTACCATCTTCTGCAGTTTGGAGAGCTGCTTACTCTGAGTTTCAATATTCTCTTTTTGGTACTGGATCAAATGCTGTAAACCTTTTAAGACATCAGAGTGGTCCCCTGCTCTCTCCTAAAAACAGGAATAAAGATAAAGTAACGTATTTGCTGCTGTATGTCAATAAATCAGTGACTGGTATTCAAATATGTAAAGTTGCCTAGTGCTGCAACGTTCAGCTTTGTTACCTGCAGCTCTTTGATGTTGGTGGTGGGTACAGAGTTGCTGAGATACATCTCCAACTTCTTCACTTTTGTCTTCAGTGCCACGTCTTCCTGCTCCATACTGGCCAGCCAGTCTTTAGTCACCTTAGTCTGTGCCTGTTGCTCCACCATCTGGGCCTGTCAAAAGAGCATCTGCTCATATTATCCTCTTCCCCCAACAACGATCCCAGTGCTGCTGGCAGCTGCCTGCCCCACAGTGTAACATTCAGCTTTCTAATGACTCTCTCTCTCTCTCTCTCTCTCTCTCTCTCTCTCTCTCTCTCTCTCTCTCTCTCTCTCTCTCTCTCCCTCTCTTATCTCAGATAAAAGAGTAAGATTTATCCATAAACATCTGGGAAATACATTTAAGAATCATATTGCATTCATTAGGTCTTATAAAAGAAGAAGAGTGATGTGCCCATGCATGCATGGTTACATAAGGGTAATGTAGATAGTATAGATAGTATATGCATTGTTGTTATTGTTGTTTAACAATTTTGCAAATCAGCCAAGAGTAGCTTTGTTATGTCTGTTCAGCAGTTTTTTCTATGGACAGAAGTGTTAATCTGATGGGAATTTTAAATTCTTGACATTTTTAGATTCTCTATCTTCCTCTCCTGCATGTTGTGCCTTTTTGATCTGCAGTTTGATTGTAATTCTCAGTGGTTATCTCTCTTGTAATAACACAACCATTCAACAGCACATGGGGAATTCATTGTTTACATATTTTTTGTGTTTTCTTACCTGTAGCAACTGTATCACTCCTTTTATCTGTTTCTCCACCTCTGCAGCCTGCTCAGTGTGCCTCCCCAGATTTTTGAGAGTCCCCTCATGGCTCTTCAGAGTCTGGCTGATTTTGGCTATCTTTGCCTCAGTGGATTCATAAACATAGTTTAGGGATTCGCTGAACTGTATGACACCAAACATGAGCACGTTGACTTCTTCCTGTGGCACAGCCTTGTCTTCCATCTTGCCGTTCGTCCTTACCGGACCTGCATGGACTGCTCTTAAACCCTCAGCCAAACAAAGCAGACACAGGCTCCAGATCGTCTTCATAATACCAGTTACAAACTCAGTCCAGTTATCTGTTTCACTCAGATGTTCAAAAGTTTGTGATTTCTTTTACAGTTATTTAGCCAGTTAAGGAAAAAGTGTGTTTGATGTAAAATCTTGCAAATGAGGCAAGAAGGCTATAAAATACGTATTTGTCTATCACAGCTGTGCAGAAGTTGGCATTACAAGAATACCCAGTGGATGATGAATTTTGAGGGTGGTCAGTGCGCCTTATATTGGATGTGTACATGCAATACCATGGTAAAACATTAGCTCAGCTGTGGTTCGATCACAGGTCTTGTCCGTGGCCTTAGTCTCACTGACCTTGCCTTGAAGTTTAACCCCTGAGATACTAATTTTGCCATTTAGGTCACACACACATGTGACGTACATAACAATGTATGTAACCCTCTTGTATTAGATACAGAAAATGTATGAGCAGTATCACAATCTACGCAGTAAATGTTATTTTCAACATGTATGATTTTGCGTCATTGCACCTTGATACGTGGATAAAATCAGCTGTTTCAATGAACAAATGTTACCTCTAATGTTTGCCTTGGATAGGAGTTAAGGTGACTTTCACCATGCAAATCCAATACTAGGTCACTCTGTTCCCCTGTGCACATACAAAACTCTATTTACCTTTTTCTTTTTTGAGAACAAGAATATTTTATGCTTTTGTAGGAATGATGGAGAATGTGTGATATTGTTAACAAGCTGAAACTGTGCTGTGAAACTGCCTCCCTACATTAGATTATGATCCTGTTTGTCACTTGATTAAAATTAACCAGCAATGTCCTTCATGGCTTTGCTTTTTTTTTAAATTCTGTCCTTGTCATCTCTCTCTTTCTCATTCTCTGTGGTGCATCATTTTGCCTTTAGGAACTTGCTCTATGTTTACCCACAAAGTCTAAACTTCAGCAGTCGTCAGGGCTCAGTGAGGAACATTGCTGTGAAGGTTCAGTTCATGGCAGGAGAAGACCCCAGCCAAGCTTTGCCGGTGAGTCACAGTCTGGGATAATCAAGTGACGTGATTGTGATGTTCTCAGGAAAATGAAATTCCAGTCACTAAAAACAGCTTGGGGCAGTGAAATACTATATGATGTCTTCTTGGAAGAGTGAACTTCTTCAAAGGGGCATATTTTTGAGCACAGAGGGGAGGAAAGTTTGGTTTAATTTAGTGAGCTACAGGAAGGCTTTTGTGTTATTAAATATCTAATGGTTGATGCATGCTACGCAGTAATAAATTACCCAAAATCAACTTTTTGAGTATCAAACACTCACCCTCTGTACACTTGGAAGGCTGAAATGTGTAGTTAACTCATTTATGGATAATAAGGCTGTGGAAATAACGTCAGAAGTTAAACAGGCCTATTAATATTGCCTAATAGCTTTTTTAGGATTTTGATTTGGTAAGAATTATATCAATGATTGCTAACTTTCTTTAAAGTTCCCTCCACTCCAAAATATATTTATGGAGAAAATATTGTAATTATTGGCAAGACTGCAGTGATGACAATTATGTCAAAAGAGTTCCTCCTATTGGTCATAGAACAATAACAACAATATTTATTCTCTGCTGTTGGACCAGGTTATCTTTGGGAAGTCAAGTTGGGCTGAGTTCATGAATGAAGCGTACAGTCCTATCATCTACCATAACAAGTAAGGTTTATCACCTGTTGACCCTCGTCCTTCCCCTGTTCAACATGTCCTTGTTCACAGTGTCCTCTTTTAACATTTTGTTTGACTCTTGTTTAAAAGATCTCCTGAGTTCTATGAGGAGATGAAAATGAAGATTCCCGCCAATCTGACAGACAACCACCATCTGCTGTTCACCTTCTACCACATCAGCTGCCAGCCCAAACAGAACACTCCTCTGGAGAGCCCTGTGGGCTACACTGTGAGTACACTCGTTCAGCTGGCCCACATTTAATACTCCCACCCACACGCTTACTTATTTGATAGTTTCTATCTGATAGTTGTCTTGCCATCGGTGAAAGATCGTGTGTCTGTCTTTCTGCCTACAGTGGATCCCTTTGATGCAGCATGGCCGACTACGCACTGGGTCTTTCAGTTTGCCTGTCTCAGTGGAAAAGCCTCCACCTAGCTACTCTGTACTCACCCCTGACGTGAGTGTGTTTAAAGAGATTGTGTGAATATCAATTTTCCTGCCATTACCTTCTCCTTTGTGATGTGACTGAGTATTAAATGAGTTGGATGTCCCTCTGTGGCAGGTTCAGCTTCCAGGCATGAAGTGGGTGGATAATCACAAAGGAGTGTTCAATGTCGAAGTGACAGCGGCCTCCTCGGTTCACACTCAGGTACACAAATATGCCTTTTATAGAATATGTTTCTCCTATGTTTAAAAGCCCTATTGGGCTTATGTTAGTGATATTGGGGGATGTTCTGGAATTGTAATTATTATTCCTGCAAGTATCCAAAGTTTTCCTCTATTGTTAATGTAAATTTGCATAGTTTATCTCTGGAAAAAAAATAAATCTAATTGGAGCATATTACTGGCAATTAAGATTCAGACAACCCAGATATATATATACCCCTCTCTCTATTTATACTGTTAATTAGTGCATTACAGGAACCTTAAACTTGTCCTAAAAGTCTTTTGAATTTTCACCCCTATCAAAAATGTTAATTGAAAAATTGCTGCAAAATTTAAAATTCACCCAGTTCAAGTGATATTTAATATTTTTTCTGTTGGTAACTCAAGGACCCCCACCTGGATAAGTTCTTCACTCTAGTGTATGTTCTGGAGGAGTACTCCTTCCCCTTCCGCCTGAAGGACGTCATCATTACTGAGGCGAACATGGAGGGTGAGCTGAAGGCCAGCATGGCTGCATTGAGAGGAGCTCTGCTGGATACCTGTGTCAGGTTCCTGCACCAGCTGCTCAACAAGCTCATTCAGCTCATCGTCTACCCACCAGTCATTGCTGGCCAAATTGGTGAGTGAGTTCTGAAGGACAGCCATTTTACATCCATGCTACTTCTGGCAGTGCACTTCTCAAAACAAGGCTAAACTGGCAATTCTAATAGTTTGAGTAGATAATGTGATTGATGATTTGAGCAACAAAACGGTTTCATTTAATTTATGCATTTTACTATACATCCAGATCTGCATTATTTTCAACTTCTCTTGACACACAAGAGAGGACATCTGATATGCCACTATAATACCTGCATATAAAAATCAAATGGTGTTAATGTTTTGATGTGGACAAGCCTTGTGATTCATTTGAGAAGCTTAAATCATGGCAATTTAAAATTACAGTCTACAATTATGCATGATAATTTTTCTAGCCATAGTTTTAAGTTCTGCTTGTTTCTCTCACTCTTGATATATCTACAGTGAACCTGGGCCGGACTTCCTTTGAAGCTATGACTTTATTGGTCAACCAGATTCACAAGAACCTGGAGGGGAACCAGGACCAGCATGGCCGCAACAACCTGCTGGCGTCCTACATCCACTACTGTTTCCGCCTGCCAACAGCTGAACCTGCAGTGCCCCCATCAGGTGAGTCCTTAGCCTGATCTGTACAGTCTGCATCTGAGAAGAAGAGTCTTTCAGTGGACTACTGGCAGTTATTTGATTGGGCATATGGCTGTTTGCTCTCCCATGTGACTCTATCTTTATTTGTCCATTCCGATGGGTAGCTGGGTCACAGTCCTACGACATGCCTATGCAGTACGCCACCTTGTCGAGAGCAACAGCACGCCCGAGCAGCCTGCACCTGTCCCGCTCCAAGAGTATCAGCAACTCTAACCCAGATCTGGCCAGCACACCAGTTTCTCCTGACGAAGAGGTCCAGAGGATCATAGGGAGCAAGGTGAATTGTGCCTGTCTTTTGAAGTGTGTTATTTTTATTATAGCTATACAACTTTTGCAGTAGTTAGTGCGTGTGAAAGATTTGGAAGCAGTTAAATACTTCATATTCATTCATAGTTCTTAAAATTATGCAGTTTTTTCTTCTCATGTTTTGTGAGACTGCACCAATGTATTGGTTCTAACTTGTGTTCTCATAGGTATTTGTTGTTTAATTTGCATATTCATTTAATTTGCAAATTTGTCTCATTTTATTTTGTCTAGCACTAAAGGTCTTTTTGTTAAATAATGAATCTCCATCTCGTTATACTCCATTTCTATCCCCAGTAGAAAACAAATAAACAGCAGCACAAAATTATTAAGTCCCTGTTTTTATGTTTTTATGGAACCAATTGTACCATATTCTCACTTTCTGTTTCCAATATCAGGAAGTTATTTTTATTTTACTTTGTGCCAACAGTTAATGATGCTGTTTATGTCAACAATGCAATTATGCTCTATGCCTCTGTCCCTTGTGTTTCATATGGTACC
The DNA here is from genome assembly GCF_905237075.1 of Dicentrarchus labrax. Lineage (NCBI taxonomy): Eukaryota > Metazoa > Chordata > Actinopteri > Moronidae > Dicentrarchus > Dicentrarchus labrax. Next base: position 12,095,596 of record NW_026136722.1, read on the forward strand.
TCCAGCCCTTCCTTTGTTCTCCCCGCTCCCGCTTTCTTTGCTGATTCAAGCTTCACTTTTCTGTACTCCTCATCCCTCACTTTTGTTTCTTCCCAGTTTTATCCTTCAAGTAATCTCTTGTGTGATAATTATCTTCCCTTTACTCACTGTGCCCTTGCCTCTTGCCACACTGTGTGTTTGTGTATGTGTTTTGTGTGTGTCTCTGGTGGCTAATGGCAGGGCATTGACCGCTCCCACTCCTGGGTAAACTCTGCTTATGCCCCTGGGGGCTCCAGATCTGTGCTACGCCGGAACCCCAACTCCAGCTGTGAGCTCAAGCAGGTGCCAAATCCCTCCTCCTCCTTACTTTCACCTCCTCACCACCTCCATCCTGAACCATCTGTGATCAACTCTCATGGGTCATTTCCCACCTCAATTCTCAGGAGTTGTATCTGCTTGTGCCTGCCTCTCACTCCGCCAGCCTTGTCTTTCCTGTCACACCTCTTTATCCACGACTACACCTTGTCCATCTTTCATAATTCATCCTCTCACCGCCGCCTAACAGACCATTGCTGTTGTGAGACATAATCTCTGCCTGGTGCTCGTCAGATTTCTTACCAGCCTTGCACTCATCATAGAGAGTTCACTGGCCACCCATCCACTTCCATTCACCCATTTTCACATCACTTTGTCCTCATCTCTGTGTGTTCACATCACCGTCACTCCATGTCAGGCAAACGACCGCAGCTGCAATCGCATGTCTGCCTTCCTGGACAGCGTGGCCTTGTTTTCAGTTCCCACAAGGCAGATTGCCAAGAAGGTAAAACTGACATCTACTATAACAAAATGTAAAAGTGACATTCTTCATAACAAACTCATACATTTTGATGTCACAACATTCATCAACTTTCCGTGTCATTAACATTCATCATCATTCATGACATTTTAACAATTGTCTTGTCTGTAAATTGGTGTGGATTTGTTGATACACTATTTAATTTCTCTGAAGACTGCAGGACTAAATCTGTGAAAGATGTACCGATTAATGTGTTAAATGTATTTTTACTATGACTTTTTAACTTAAGTTAAAAAAAAAAAACTTTAACTTAAATCCTCACTTATGAATACATGAATAAATAAAGCAAATTATATAATTACTTCATATATTTTATTATACTAAGATAAAAAAGATTATTTTATTTCTTTAAGTTGTCTTACCTGAGTTAGGGATGAAATAGCAATCAAGCAGATATACCTCATCTTAATAAACCAAAGTTACATTTCGTATCTTGTATCTTGTGACAACACACACACACACACACACACACACACTCACACTCTAATCCAGTTTCTGAAATAGGTAAGCTCAGGTAAGCTAAAATTTGCACTGTGTTTTTTCATGTGTAGCTGCTCCATGAGGAGCTGGCATTGCAGTGGGTGGTCAGCACCAGCACGGTGAGGGAGGCAGCGCTGCAGCAGGCGTGGTTTTTCTTCCAGCTTATGGTGAGTATGCCGTTGTCTATTATATTAAATTTACAAGACAAAAAACAAGGCTCAAAACTTTTACATCAAGTGACTATTTTTATTTTATTTTCCCTCTCCTCTAGACAAAGAGCATGGCGCATCACTTATTCCTGACCTCAAAACTGGATGTTCCAAGGCGCCAGCGTTTCCCAGATCGCTTTGTGGATGACATCGCTGCACTTGTGTGTGCCATCAGTGCAGACATTGCCGGTCGATACCACAAGGTATACACAGCCCACAAAGCTACACTACAAGCAGTTCAAGACATTAACTGCTGAAAGTCCATTTGTTTTCAATGAATAAAGTATTGACTAATAAAAGATGACCTTAGGTGCCTGATTTTCAAGTTTTGTCAAACAGAAAGTAGCCAGTGTACAGTGACCAGAAAGTTGTAATGTTTTTCTTTTGATATCATATGTTCCCTTTAATCATTCTTGCCCATTCTCTTCTCTTAAATATCTCTCCTCTCTCTCTCTCTCTCAGGATGTGGAGCTTGTGGAGAGGTTAAACAGCAGTCTGGCTTTCTTCCTGAATGACCTGCTGTCTCTCATGGACCGGGGCTTTGTGTTCAACCTCATCCGCTCCTACTACAAACAGGTGCCTATTGCTCCCCTCCCCGTCTTCCTTTAATATCAAATACTTAAAATCCCAATGCTCCCACGCATATTAAAACAGCTTTTACTGTCTCAATCAAACTTGTGTGTTAAGATTGCCAACAAGCTTCACACAGCACAGAACCCCAGCTCTCTGAATGCCCTGAGGATGGACTTCACTCGTATTGTCTGCAGCCACGAGCACTATGTCACCCTCAACCTTCCATGCTCCACACTCAGCCCTCCAGCCTCCCCCTCCCCCTCCACCTCCTCCACAACCTCACAGGTACTAGAGCAGGCTGGATTTAAACTGCTCATATATTATTTTCATATTCTTCTATCCTTGTGTCTCATCCGTATCCCCCTATCTGTTGTTGTATCAACAGAGTTCAGCATTTTCCAGTATGGTGCAAGACCAGGGTGTGGCCACCATGTTTGAGCTCTCAGTCCCTTTTCGCCAGCAGCACTTCCTGTCTGGTCTGCTGCTTACTGAGCTCTCTCTCATCCTTGATCCTGATGGAGAAGGGTAGGCTCATTCAGTTTCACTATAGAGTCCAGCAGAGTTGGAACTTAAAATGAAATGCGGTACAATAGAGCATAAAGTACATGTACGTAGAGAGAAACGGAAATTTGTACTGATGTATATTTTTTTTTACCCACAGGGTTTTCTTCCTTCATAAAAAGGCCATTTGTGCCGTTCACTCCCTGCTGTGCAGCCATGACGCAGACCCTCGCTACACTGACCCTCAGGTCAGAGCCCACATCGCTCAGCTCTACCTACCCCTAATCCCAATCGTCATGGAGACGTTGCATCAGCTCCACGACTTCTCTGGTCAGCAGAACGTATATCCAACTCACTAATATTGTTATAGCTATCCACCTCCTACGCAGATTTATTTCATTTGCAGAGTGGTTTTATTTCCAGTATTATTGCACATGAGAGTGCTTTTCTTATTTCTTTATAGATTTCTCGCCTGCTCGGGTCCGCCATGCCTCAGCCCACACGGATGATGCTGACCCAGACAGCGGCAACACTATCAGTCAGTCTGTTGCCATGGCAATTGCCGGCTCCCCTTTGCCGCATGCCAAAGCAAACGCGTTCGCACTGCCCACAGTGGTGAGTGATAGCGGCAGGGGTCAGGCTGTTCCCCCAGGCCCTATAGACTGACAGGTCACAGATCTGTGTGGGAGGCTGCTGCCTCAGTTTGACAGACGATCACTCTGCCCTTTCTGTAACTCGACACAAACACATTTGCATTCTTCCCATGTTGTTCTTCTTTTCCAAGTACAACTTCTCCTCTTAGCCTGTAGGTGGCTCTCTGTCCTTTTCCTTTATAAATGTAACAGCCATTTTGTACTGAAGCAGATTAAAAGACTGCCACTGAGTTTATGTGTTTGTCTTCACCAGGCTGGGCGCCAGTCCAGCTCTCTGTCTGCTGAGTGCAGCAGGACTCTGCTGGTGTGTTTCCTGTGGGTGCTGAAGAATGCAGATGCAGCTCTCCTGGAGCGCTGGGTGTCTGATTTGTCTGTACTCCAAATCAACAGACTGTTGGATCTGCTGCATCTCTGTGTCTCCTGCTTTGAATACAAGGTACAATAACCAGGCCCTGTCAGTATTGTGAGAGTCTCTCATCACTCATACACCCAATAGGAGTCAAAACCATTTTACAGATGCTTAATTTGGACATGCCAGTGCTACAGTACCAGTATCAGATTTCAATAAAGCTACCCGTCATGATTATTAGTAGTGCAATATGCTATTGTTTTGTTTTTCTAAAGGGTTAGTGTTTCTAATGTTCATGTTAATGACCAGTTATTTAAAAAACCTATTATCCTGTTAAATCCGGGAGGTCAGAGACATTTGTTTTTTAAAACATGTATGCATAATCGTGTTTTTTCCTGATCTCTTGTTGTTGTTTGTCTCTGTCCTGCAATGGTTGATGGTTGTTGTAGGGGAAGAAGTCTCTGGAGAGGATCAACAGCCTGACTTTCAAAAAGTCTCAGGACATGAAGGCCAGACTGGAGGAGGCCATACTGGGCACCATTGGGGCTCGTCAGGAGATGGTTCGCCGCTGCCGAGGTAAGTAGCATGACAGCACAGTAGTGTGTGTATGTGTGTGTCGTTTGAGGTGTTACTAAGTTTGTGTTCATGGAAACTGTAATTTGTTTACTCTTCCAGAAAGGAGTCCCTATGGTAGCCAAGAGAATGTTAGATGGAGGAAGAACGTCACCCACTGGAGACAAAATACAGACAGAGTTGACAAGTATGTTATTCACATGTATTATATCAGTGCCAGATAAAAGCAGTAGAATTTAAATCATGGACATGGCATAAAATGCTGTCTCTTCATCTTATTAGTACTTAAATGTGATACTGACTGAAATAACACCTACTACAGGACTAAAGCTGAGATGGAGCAGGAGTCTGTGGTGGATGGAAACTTAGCTACTGAGGCCTCTCTGATTGTACTGGACACACTGGAAATTATAGTGAAGGTAAAGCAGTGGATAAGAAAATTACCGTATTAAATATAATGCCTTTTTGTCAGCAATTCAAACACAGGGCTGTGCCTTTTATGTAGAATTACCTTGCTTTAATTTGTTGTGTCTGTCCTCTGTCAGACGGTGGTGGCATCAGAGCTAAAGGAAAGTGTTCTGGGTGGAGTACTGAGAGTGCTCCTCCACAGCATGGCAGGCAACCAGAGCGCCCTCTTCCTGCAGCACTGCTTCACTACACAAAGGGCTCTGGTCTTCAAGGTACATAAGTGAAATTACTCTACTATAGTTTGCTGTTTTGTTTTACAACCTAATATTAACGCAGCTTGAAATATTGTAACAGTAACTCAAGACACTATTTATTTTTTCCTGTTTGTAATTTCACACATTGACCTTTAACACTTTTTAGGGAAAACAAACAAGAAAATTATTTCATGTGCATATTTACTTAATTCTAATACTCTAAATCTGTTTTATATTTTTGAGAAATTGAATTTGAAAGAAACAAATAGTAAATCATTGTTAATATATTTGGGTGTACAAAGTGAGAGAGCATGTTTTTGTGTGTAGTTCCCAGAGATGCTGTTTGAAGAGGACACAGAGCTTTGTGCAGACCTGTGCCTGCGTCTCCTGCGTCACTGCAGCAGTAGTGTTGGTTCTGTCAGAAGTCACGCCTCTGCCTCTCTATACCTGCTCATGAGGCAGAACTTTGAAATTGGAAATGTAAGTGTAGACACTCTCTTTGGATTCTAGGTTGTTTGTATTTTTATGTTCTTGTAACAACCTGGGACGAAATGGTACAGGACCTACGGGATGCTTGAGGAATAGACTATATTATTAATATTATGAGTTATAATCTGTCTTCATTTTTCCCTCGGCACAGAACTTTGCCCGAGTAAAGATGCAGGTGACCATGTCCCTGTCATCACTGGTGGGGACATCACAAAATTTCAATGAGGAACACCTTCGTCACTCACTTAAGACCATCCTGACATATGCTGAAGAGGACCTGGAGCTGCGCGACACGCCGTTCCCAGAGCAGGTATGTAAGGGCCTCTATACAAAGCCCCCTCTGGAGCTGGTAGAATTAATAAGTCTTTATTAATGTGCCATGTTGCACTTTTGAAACTGCAGGTCCAGGATTTGGTGTTCAACCTGCACATGATTCTTACCGACACTGTTAAGATGAAAGAGCATCAGCAGGATCCAGAGATGCTCATTGACCTCATGTACAGGTACTTTGATGCAAATTAACTAGGCCTGCAAACAACAAGAAAGTGTCCAAACTAAAATCTCTGATATTATCTCTCTTTTTCAGGATTGCAAAGGGCTACCAGAACTCCCCTGACCTGCGTCTGACTTGGCTCCAGAACATGGCAGGAAAACACTGTGAGAGAGGGAACCATGCTGAAGCTGCCCACTGTCTGGTCCACAGCGCAGCACTGGTGGCAGAATACCTCAACATGCTGGAGGATTGCCGCTACCTGCCAATTGGTTGTGTCACGTTTCAGGTAAGTGCCTGCTGTTTAATTTGGTGACTCATTCTATTTACAACCAATACATATGGGCAGCAGAATGAGGTAGGACGTCCTATAAATGGAGCACCAGGACACAAGCCCTCGATTGTTGAAAAGAGCAAATATAAGAATTTTATGTTGTCTCTGACCTCTATTTACTTCTATTTTTCCCTCAGAATATTTCATCCAACGTATTGGAGGAGTCAGCTGTATCCGATGACGTCCTGTCTCCAGAGGAGGAGGGAATTTGTGCTGGGAAGTACTTTAGTGAGTCTGGCCTAGTGGGCCTCCTGGAGCAAGCAGCTGCCTCTTTTAACATGGTACGACTCACATTCTCCAGCCACATGGTGACAGGCAGCATGTTAACACAGCACAAGGTTACAGCATTTACATGGCTGAAGGAGTGTTATGTGATCAGATGGTATGTGTAAAACTGTTTTTCCATTTTGCTCTAACTCCAGGCTGCCATGTACGAAGCCATAAATGAAGTATACAAGATTCTGCTGCCCATTCATGAAGCCAACAGAGACTTCAAAAAGCTGGCCACTGTCCATGGGAAGCTGCAGGATGCCTTCAACAAAGTCTACAACCAAGTGAGTAGACAGTTTGATCCTAAAATCACCAGCAATGAACTGGGCTGTTAGTGCTGATGAGAAAATGACCTTTATTCTAGATTTCTTCTTACATGTTCTTTCTTTTCACTTTTCCAGAGTTCAGGATGGGAGGTAACAAGTCCACTTGAAATACTGAGTATATAACATTTAAGGTAAAACAAATTAAAAATTCCTCTTATTTTGTTCTGACAATGTTTTCTTTTTTCCTGTTGCTTGTTCTATTCTCCTTCTCCTGACTGAATGACATGTTACTGGTGAGTGATTCAAAACTTGCTTTCACATTTGACATAGTTGAGTTGAACCACTGTTACAAAACAGTTTCCATTCCAGCCTAAATATAAATGTTCTCTTTGCCCTTTTACAGTTCCTCTTCTGTTACTAAATATTCTGTAATCTTTATACAGTAAAAAGAGTCATTTTAACTTCCTCACCTGTGCAGCCTTGATGTGTACCTCCTTTAAGATAGAAAATGCAAAAAAAAAAAAAATATTTGCACAAATCACATTTTTAATAAGGGGAATTGATAGACTTGCAGCGTTGCTTGCAGACATTACAAATTGATTGATCTCCCCCCTTTCCTGTCACTCTGAAGCTGTCACTATCAAAGGCAATAAAAGAAAAAAAATTAAAAAGAATTAGATTATTTCTCTCAATTTTGCTGTGTACCTAGCATGTTATGTTAAATATAGGTTACATGACCTACAAGTCAGTTGATTTTAATTCACTCAGCCTCTGCACTTTCAAATCATCTCTTCTTTTCATCCTGTCTTCAGTCTTAAGAGAATGTTTGGGACCTACTTCCGGGTGGGTTTCTACGGCTGCCGCTTTGGAGACCTGGATGAACAAGAGTTTGTCTACAAGGAGCCATCAATCACCAAATTAGCCGAGATCTCCCACAGACTTGAGGCATGTTAATTAGTCATGATCCTAATAAAGTTGTCATTAATGATAACATATAAATATAAATATAAGAATCTCTTTGGTGCACAGGAGTTCTACTCAGAGAGGTTTGGGGATGATGCAGTTGAAATTATCAAGGACTCCAACCCAGTGGACAAAAACAAACTGGATGCCAACAAGGTAACATGACATACAGTATGTGACTAATAATATATCAGTACACATTTTACAAAAGGTATAATTGTATTTATGACTGTTTGTTTCAGGCCTACCTCCAGATCACCTATGTTGAACCATTCTTCGACACATACGAGCTAAAGGAAAGAATCACCTACTTCGACAAGAACTACAATCTGCGTACTTTCATGTACTGCACTCCCTTCACTCTGGATGGCCGAGCCCATGGCGACCTGAATGAGCAATACAAACGCAAAACCATCCTTACGACATCTCATGCCTTCCCTTACATCAAGACACGCATCAATGTTATCCACAAGGAGGAGGTGGGTGTCTGTTCTGGGTTTTTGGTCAGTTGTTATTAGAGCGGTAAAGGTTAAAATCTACTATTTCTGTGGCCTTTGTTCTCCAGATTATTCTTGTCCCCATGGAGGTGGCCATTGAGGACATGCAGAAGAAGACTCAGGAGCTCGCCTTCGCCACAACCCAAGACCCTGCAGATGCCAAGATGCTGCAGATGGTGCTGCAGGGCTGTGTGGGCACCACTGTCAACCAGGTGCCTGTTTAGATATTTGCAGCTGATGATGTAAAACTATAATGCATTTAAAATGTCAAAAGACTACATCCTTCTTGAATACTAATCACATCTTAATGGGGTTGAAAGTCTGGGTCAGTGTTTTAAGTAGTGGCAGACATTCCTTCACAGATATGTAACAGATTATCCCCCTCATAGGGCCCCCTTGAGGTGGCGCAGGTCTTTCTCTCCGACATTCCTGACGACCCAAAGCTGTTTCGCCATCACAACAAACTGCGCCTCTGCTTTAAAGACTTCACTAAGAGGTGATGACACACTCCACAACCCAGACGCAGACTGCTGTGTAACTAATAAAAACAAATCCCAACTCCCTGTGTCGTCTCTGCTCTTTTTCGTGCAGGTGTGAGGACGCCCTGAGGAAGAATAAAGCCCTGATTGGACCAGATCAGAAAGAGTACCACAGAGAGCTGGAGAGGAACTACAATAAACTGAAAGAGGCTCTGGGTCCTCTCATCAACCGCAAGATCCCCCAGCTATACAGAACCCTGCCAGCTCAGACTACGCAAACGCAACGGTAACTTGAGACATTAAATACACACACACACACACCTACGCACAAAATCGTGCAAAATGAGCTCATGCTGCTTCTCCAATACCATCAAACACAAGAGCAACATAAAACCAAACTTTATCATACTCCAGGTCATAGACTCACACATTCTGTGTCACCATTGAAAGGAAGTGCATGCAAAATCCAGTGACATTTATCAAAGAGTTAACATTAATTTATAAAAGAAAGTTGGTGCAGTACTTGAAGTATTGTGGCCTGACTATGGAAACTATCACCATATGTTTTTTATTTCAAAAACAGCTCTGTGTTTTCATGGGAGGACTGCTGGTTCATAATCAAACACAGAGCTACAGTAAACGGCACCTGCCAGAACAATGTTTTAATACTGAGCACAAATGTATATTTTAGAAGTTGTTTCTGTCAGACTTATTAAGCTAAATTTGATTAGATGTTAAATTATTATATTGAGTCATAGTATTATTGTTCTGTAAACAGACACTCAGTAAGATGATGAGGTGGTTTTACCTCATTGTTAGTCTGTGAAAGCAGATACACATTCAAAGTAACTCTTCCTCCCCCTGGGGAAAATGAAATTGTATACCTAAACTAAATTGAACATAAAGAAGTATGACAGAATAAAATTACACTTATTACACCTCAGTGGATTTATTTGATTTTGAGTTTCAGATACGCTTTTCAGCAAAATAAGAAAAAAACACGTGAAGTAAAACTTTCTCTATCGTCTTTTTCCTCGCAGGAACTCCTACAGTAGGTCCAGTCTCCGCAGAGTCGACTGTTGAGGCCCACCAAACTGGATAACAACACAGAAAAGCAGGCTTTAGAAATTAGCCACATCTCATCCCGTCTGTTCCCCCTCCCCCCACTGTATTGCACACCAACTGTCACAAGCACACACGGACCGTCCTCTTCCTCGTCTAGCTCGTTATTTTACCCACCCAACCCCCTGGCCACCCAGTCATTCCATAATCTCCCCCCCAGCACCTCACCACACACACGCAAACACACACACACACACACACACACACACACACACACACACTTGTCACCTCCTTCCCTGTTGAACCATCTCTCCCACCGTGACTACCACTCTCACACCTCTGTAGGAGAAAACCTCGGCTGTTTATACTGGAAAGGTTATCTGCACTGTAAACATTGTCATTTGGAACCAGGCTCCAACATGTCAACGTTTTAAACTAAGCTTTCAGAAGTAGTCTCCTCACAGTAATCTCTCTGAGCTGATTTTAACATAACTTTTTGCAGGACTTGAGCTGCCAAACATATTTTGTATCCAAATAATTTTGGGGCATTTGTTCATGAGTGTATCTGTTTTCCTTTTGCTTCTAGTGATTGCGTTTGAAGAGGCTATAGTTTTGTCTGTTTTGTGCCGTGGCCTTATTTAGTTTGTAAGAAATTTTTCCAAACTATGCCTGGTAGAAGTCACTGCCAGATTTGGTTATTAAATAGTCCCAGGGAGTTTTCTTTTGTTATCAACAGACCAAATAACTGACATTCCTTCTTCCTCAAGTTGTCACACTTATCTGCCTATCCCTTTTTGTAAGAATTCATTGTATAGTGGATGATGGAATCATTCTGTCCCAGTTCAAGCCTCAGTCCTAGTCTGAGTCTGGCAGGAATGAACTGTTAGAAATGGATTATCCTAGGGAGAAAAGGCAAAATGAGATGTTTAAATGTGTTTTTTAAACTGTGAAATGCTCTTGCACTGCAGATCATATCAGATTTTTATCACAGAAGCACTGCTCTCAGCCAGGCCATCTCCCTCACCCACACAAATATGTTCGAACTGTGACATTTACTATCATCCTGCATTGCAGTCCCATAACTAAATACATTTTGCCTGTGTGGAACAAGGCAAGTCTTCTATTGACTGTATTTGAACTGTTGTCAAAAAGCACTCCAAATGTCTTGCATGTGTCTAACACCTTGTTTATATATTCATTGTAGCTATTTCCAACTACTGTATCAGTTATATTGCACTATTGTAAACAAACTTCCGCACAGTAACACTGTAACTACTGAAATATCTGAGCTTTTGTTAATTTACGAGGCTGGAAACTTTTTTTTACCAATTAGATGAACATTTTTTATTTATTTACACTGTCTTTTTTACTGCCTTCTATTAAATTTCTCTTCCTACAGCTCTGGTCAGCATTTATTTGTGGGGCTCAACGTGTAGTTCAACTACTTAGCTTTTGGTTGACGTTAAAACATGTAACCTGAAAACCTGAGCACTTAAGGCCCTGTGCTAAATCACATAACACATGTTACATTCACACAGGCCTGCACTTTTCCCTTAACTTTGTGTAACATTGTTATAAAGACGAGGCAAAGATGTATTTGATCCAGATTGACCTTCCTTTTTCTATACCATTACTCTAATTTACTGTAGCAGTAGGACGATCCACATTATAGCCTGCAGTGTTTGTCTAATTTACTAGAACGAAGAGAAACAAAGTTTATAATTAGGTACTTTACAAAGTCTTGACAGTTTTAACGTGATCACTGTTTTTCCACATGTACTGGAGACAGAGATGTCAAGGAAATGGAGGATTACAGTTGCCATTGTGATTTATATTAAATAAATATAATTCTCACTCGATACAGAAGGCCCACACTGGTGAAAATATGAATGAATGAATGTCCTTGAATGTTCCTAAAAATCCTTGACATTTCTAGTGTTAACCTCTTTCCAGTGAGGTTCTTTGATGTCCATGGATGACCTTTAGATAAGCGTTAATAGGGTCATGCAGTGATGAAAAGCAACAAATACTGGATTTACGTAATTTTTGAGAATTTCTATTTTATGCATCTTTATAACATTTCAGTGGCAAAAATATTTTGGTACATTTTACATGCAAACTTATACGATCAGTTTATAAAATATGATTTACGGTTATTGATTTAAGAATATACAATAGTTAAAATTAGCTTTAACCAGCTACAGTGTAAAGTGCTGCATATACAGTAAATAATAATCATGCTGTATCACAGTGTTAATTCTGCTAAATGAATGTATTTTGCTGCAAATACTTGTGTACTTTTATTTAAGGAAGAATTTTAATTATTATTTTGATAAATAAAAAGGTCTGGGGCCCTGACAGATCCTTCCTGGGGGTTCATAAAGGGCCATTTACCGGCCTTTAAAATTACTGAAGGCTGAAGGAGGTGCTTGGATTTCCTCGAAGTGCCTTTTGTTGTAGATCCACGTAGAAGCATGGATCCTTAGGGGCAAATGAAGGTCTTTTTAGATGAATAAAGACCCTTGTAAAGATGATGGAGGTCCCTGCTTTGGCCTGGTGGCTGCTGGCCCTTTAAGAGGAGCGGGAGGGGGCGCGGAGCATCTTGGCTGCGGTGTTTTTGTCTCTGACAGTGAGCGCTCCTGGGCCGAGGCGGCTGAACGGATTTCCAGAGGGCAGGTAAGAACAGCAAATTAAGTTACCCTTTCCTGTGTGTGTGCAAACAGTATCTGGGTCTTTTTTTTGTTTGTCTAATTGTATTTTAAAGCGCTTCAGACGAGGTGCCTTCTTGTGAGTGTGACTTCTTTTGTGAAGCGTCGGTCCTGCCCATTCCCCCGGTCCTCTCTCTGCGAAGTAACGGGTCCTTTATCCTCCAAAACCACCCCTTATATTCTCTTTATATTACCATCTGCTGTACGGACTCATTAGGTTTCATCATTTAACACCAGTGTTTGTTTACCTCTGGAGGACTGTGTAACTGAGCTCGCTCCTCCGGTGCGTGTCTTTTTGTTCAGAGCATCACTGGAGGCTAAATCACGCTGCACGGCGGCGAGGAGCGCCGTTAACCTAAAATCTCTATAATATCATAATAATAATCATATTTCTTTATGAACTAACAGTGAATCGATTAAACTGAAGTGTTACTGTTCAGTGACCCTAGTTTGGTTTGCTCCTATAATAATACAGGGAAACTGCAAAAGCTGTGCGTTTTCTATACAGAGTCCCTGTTTAATGCATCATGTACAGTGTGTATTGTTATTCTCGCAGAGGGCTCGGGGGGGGGTTACCAGGCGGCCAGGCGGCCAGGCGGCCTCAACTTTTGTCTTAATTACTTAAATCAGGAGTGTCAGTGTTGCAGCCAGCTCAGAGTCTACAGTATGCTGCATTGCCAAGTCTTTTCCCTTCGTGTCATTTCTGAACGAGCAACTCATTTGGGTGTGTGTTTCTCTTCGCCTTTCATTGTGAAACTTTTCTCCCATGCTTCACGCACGATCTGTCGCGACAATTTAAACCATTTTCGGATTTTTATTAAAAAACGAAAAGCTCAGTGAAGGCTGAAGGCTCAGGGGAGAGGGTGGGCCCGTGCATTCTGGAAGTTTTCATTACTTCCAGATGTTCATCAGCTTTCTGTTGCCGCTTCTTGCCCTCAAATGTGCTCTTCTAGCTGCCTGTAGCTGGTGAGTGGAAGATGGATGAGTGCTGATGGAGTTGTATGTCAGGAGGAGCTAAAACAACCCTAAACTTTAATTAACTGTAGGCCTATTTGTGCTTTTTTCAGATAATGCAAAAGCTACAAGGGGTACTTACTAAACTGATAACCCTTGTTGGGTACCCTTAATAAACAAATTAATTGGGTTCAGGTTAATTGCCTTATTAGGCAAAATGCACAAATGAATGTTTTCTCCCTGAATATATATATATATTACTTTAATTTGGAGGATTGTTTGTTTAATAATGAACTTTATGTGCCAGGATGACTCATGATATGTGTGACAGACTGTCCAGATTCATCAGTAAACACATCAGATGTTGTTTTGATGAAGGACATGCAGAACTTGGCAGGATGTGGGGGTGTAGTCATCAGCCTGTTACACTGCATCATACAATACACCACTGTCCTGCTGTTGTGTAACGGGCTGCTGGCCGTATTAAATCACCTACCAGTGAATAGCCAAAGATTGTAGCAGCTGCATGGCACTCTGATGGGCTCTGTCCCGTCATTCATGTCTTTACATGGGCAGGTTGGTGGTCTGTGGCTCCAGGGTGTAGTTTAATATTTCGTTTACTCATAATGATGAATGGTGAATTGGATAAAATAAGATTCAACAATAAATTCTAAGCTTCATGGAGGTTGGATTTTTTTGTGCAGGACTTGCTTAGAGCCATGTTTCCCTTACAAAAAGACAACTGAATATATTTTTTTTTAGCGAGTGAGTGTCAGTGGAAAAAATTGTGAAAACTGACTCTTCCCCATTTGTCTGGGGACCCCCTAGAATCCCATCAGAGACCCCTGGGAGCCCCCCACTCTGCAGTTTGGGAATCTCAGCTCAGGTTTGTCAGCAGCTGGAATTTCCTTCAGCAGGTTTTTTTTTACCGAGTTGGAATGCGATTGTCTCATTACAGCATTTGGACCCAGGGGTGCTGTGGTGGAATGCAGGGTTATAAACCCCATTTGCACACTGGGCCACACGCCGGGCATTTAAATGGTTTAGCGGGGATAATGAAATTACACCCTGAACCTGCGTGAGACTGTCTGCCCCTGTCTAGGGTCCATCACTGATTAACTATTCTGAGAAGTTGTACTTCATGATGAATTATCTGTTCTGTTAAATCAATACACAGCATTAGTTATCATTTCCATCACTTGAAATAAGCAAATGTTTCACATTTTCGACGCTTCAAAGTAGCCTATAAATATGTCTTTTGATCATCATCACATGAATATGATGATTAAACCCAAAGTTCTTAGTTATATTAAGGTTGATTAGTTTATAAACATAAGGCCCTATATTGCAGACGTACTATCAGCCTCATTTGGTCAAGACGTTGAGGGTTAATACTCCTACTTAACTATATTAAATGGGGCAACCAGTATAGTAATGTTTTCAGTGGACATATGGTCTAATCTGGCTTTTGAGGTACTAGGGACAGTAATTCATTATCTGCTTGAATAATCAGTCTTGATCTCTTTTTAATACATTAATCACGCAGAAAAGCAAGATGGACTGTCTGTCCAGTAAAGCACACAAACAGGTTGAAACAGTCAGTTTTATGGATTTCCTGGCCTGTTTCCTGGCCTGTTTTGTTGTCTCTATGTCCCCAGAGTCTTTTGATCAGCAGATCTCATTGAATCAGGAAGTAATTGATAAGATCCCTGAGAGGGAACCACTTTAACTACATCACCGCTGCAGTAAGATTACTTCCTCTGCTCTGATGTGCCGTCCGCTTGGTACCACAACACACGCTGACCTGAGCTTTTAACCCCAACGCTGCTCTGACCGGCTCCCCACCACCCGTCTTACTGCCGTCTGGACTTCGTCTTCCTCCCCTCCAGACCCCACAGTTTCCTCAAAACAGTGCAGCACTCTGGCCCCCTGCTCTGCATCATTCTTAATCCCCACCTCCACAACTGCACAGGAATTTTCTCCCAAATAGCCTTTTTTTTCCCGGTGCCGATCCTTGCTGCTCAGCCCCACCCTTGCTCAGTTTCCTGTTGGAGGTCAGCACAATGACCAATAGCAGACTGGCGGGTGTTTACTCTGCTCCTGTTCCAGGAGTAATGGGAGCTGGCCGGCCCCTCCCCTTCGCCGGACTCTAGCCAGCAACAGACTGCTCAGCCCAGCGTCGTCTGCTCCTCCATACCACCACTCCTTAATGTAAAAAACAGGGCTTTTTGTGAAGGGCAGAGAGTCCTGAAGGCGAGGTCTCATTCGGTTATGATTTCACTGTCCTGAGTTTAAAGCCCAAATTAGTCAAAAACCATATGTCTGCCAGCAGTACAAGAGTACACTGTATTGCCATGTTGATATGAGATCATCTGGCCTCGTTACGCATGGCAAGGGCCCTGTCTGACAAGCAGTGACGTACACTGTTCAGCCACTTTATGCTTGGTGACAAATGGCTGTTGTTGCTTCTACATTTAGGATTCTTTAGCTGTTCAGGGAAGAGATTTGTTATAATTTTTTCTGATTTATTATTCATTCGGGAGCAGTTGGCTGAATGAAGCCATCTGTGCTGCAGGGTGAGGAGGAGGACAAAGAAGTCTTAGTAGATAGATCAACAACTGTGTCTCCTGTTGTGATCTTTATGTAACATTTAAAACTCTTCTGCATGTCTATATTCAGGTCTCTGTGGCCGGTTACTCAGAATAAAAAAAACCTCTGAACAACAATCAACTTTTTTTTTAGTTAAACAAAGTGCAACTTCTCGTAAGGATTGTATGTGGATTCTATTGTCGGCCTATTTTTAGGAGTGGAATGCACAAATGATGGTAATCTTCTAGGCGGAGCCATTTAAGATTATGAGGAAAGGTCCTTTGAAACTTTATATACTCATTGTGAGGAGTTCTTGCAGTCTTCTGTGTGATCTCTCTGATGTTCCTACTGGGTTTACATCAGCAGACTACATTCTGGTGTCAGCAGCAGGATTGTCTGTGATTCATACTGGTGGAGTCCAAATCTGAGAGCAGTCATAGTCTTCTCATTCGAGAAGTTTCCATCTAGAACTCTGAGCAGCATTTCTTTTTTCTCCGCCCTCCTTTTACAGTTTTGCCTTTCTTTCCTTAGATTCCCACTCTTTTTCTCCCACCCTCCCTCACATACTGTACTGCTCTCCTCTGCTTTCTCTATTTCTTGCCCCCGTTCTCTTTTTTTTCCTCATTTACGCTCTCCTCCTTCTTGTTACTCTTTCCCCTGGGCTGGGAGGAAGTGACTGGGTTGTTTCTGGATCCTTTGGGAATAGAAAGATGGAGCTCCCTTTCCTGTAACCCTTTCTTCATCAGACCTCAGACTATTGCAACATATTGTCTGTGCTTTGCCACATCAATTAGCTCGGTATGACGAGAGTGGCACATGTCCTGGCAAAGCCTTACTATGCTAGAAAAAAGGTGCATTTTGTCTAAATGTTGCTACTTAAATCAGAAATTTATCATCACACTGTCAGATTTATCATCCAGAAGACAGACATCTTAAAAACAGCTAAATCACTTGGCTTTCATATCATCAGTGCCCTTACCTGAATAAATCAACTTAAAAGCTACAGCTGTGTTTGTTGAACTGTAGGAGTCTTCGGGCCTCATACAGTGTTGGTGTGTTGGGGGATCTGCATGTTTTCATCTGTGCTGTGTGGGAGTCGATGGGAGTTCAAGTTGTCTCCTGTAAAGTCTAGTATTTGTCATACACAAGTATTTGCCATCTGCACACAGGGTTATAACTAAATGCTCCACATAGTTTACTGTCTTTAATCCTGTCCTATGACAGTAGTTTTTAGCATTTATATATACGTTTCTATAATCAGGTAGGGATGCATTAATAATATTGTGTTGTACACAATTAGCAGCACAGATAGCCAGCCATTTTTGGGTCTAGATCTAGATATCAATCACTTAGTCCTGCTTCTTGTATTTCCAGTGTCCGTCAGCGTGTGGGTCCATAATAGCACTTCATCAACTGTTTGTTTGTTTTGAGGCAAATTTCCTTGCCACACACTCATACACACACTATTTCTCTCTGTCTCTCTCTCTCTGTATCTCTCTCTCTCTCTCTCTCTCTCTCTCTCTCTCTCTCTCTCTCTCTCTCTCTCTCTCTCTCTCTCTCTCTCTGAGATGCCCCTCCTCGCTTTATATTAGAACCAGCTGTGGAAGTAGAGGCTGAATGAATGGCTCTTTGTGATTTGGCTGTCATTCCAGTCTAAAAGGTCTGTTTCTCCCCCTACCCCTCCACCCTCTGCGGTATTGGCATGACAACAATATGAAACAATGGACTGAACAACAGCAAGACTTGTTATGATATTATGCAAAGGCCAGCCATCAGTGTTTTTTGGGCTGCGAGACCCTCTGACAAAATGTCGACCGCAATTACAGTACACAGCAGCTTGACTCTGAGCAGCCAGGTCCAAAGTGTGAGAATCAGCAGACACACTCAATCATGCAGCTTATCTGGTGGACATGCACGCAGTAGTTACAGCGCATGGTTCAAGCCTGTGTTGTCCATGAAGGGAACACATTATAAGGCTCATGATATCAGCCTGGCTTTAAGTCTTTAAAGGTGATCTGTGCAGATGAGGGTTGCTCCCACAAAAACTGGAGGGTGTGTGTACCAGTGGATTTGGGAGTGTTAGTCACAGAGGCAAGATAACAGAAAACATTGCCCAATCACATGTCAGAGAGGCTCCCAGCCTTGAATTGATTAGAGAGCCTTGAATTGGAGAGAGGAATGGGGTGGGGGAAAGTATTTCTAGAAAGCTGGGAGAGCAGCTTTGCATGGATCAGGCTTCCAGAGAGTGAACGGCATTTCATGGGGGTATATTGTTCACATCCGGCATGTCAGTCAAAACCACTGGAATGTTTTTGAATGTTTTTTCTGGCTTTGCAACTTGTGTTTATAGTCTTGTGGGGGCCACCCTTTTGTCATAAGTCTGTTTTCATCTCAGTGTCAATGGAGCAACGCACCTTTTAATGGAGTTTTACTGACATCCCATGATGACAACTTGTCTAGATGTTTCCTTTTATTTTCATGTGATTTACTTTTTTCTGGGCAACAAACTGCTACAATCAGCCTTGACCACCAAAGTTCAAGTTTCCTTTAATCTTGTTTCCCACAGGTGCTGACTGTAAGAGTGCAAGGAAAGGAAGGGAGAGCAAGGAGCCTGGGGAGGAGAGATCCCGTCCTTGCAGCGCAAGCATCTGGTATGAAGCGGAAAATAAATCCCTCTTTTCCTAATTCACAAACCATTCCCAAGCTTGAGCAGAATAATAATCACAGAAGGCTGAGAGAGTCAGTAAGGCAGTGGAAAAATCCATAAAGATCTTTTCTGGGTGGTGGGAACAGTGGTATTTCTGACTTAGCAATACTGGGCTCTAATCCTTTGTAATGGCAATAATAATAAGGTGACTCAATGAATGGAAGCAATGAGTTTGATAAACTTGGGAGAGCTAACCTCGAAATGAAGCCTGGCATCTTAAATTACTTTTCAGGGTGGTCTGAAGCCTATGATACACCTAAGACACAAGAATCTTTATACATGCTATAAATCAAATCCAGTTTTGAATCCTCCAGATACTAGCATGCAAGAGTCTGGTTGTAAATGAATAAACCTGAAGCTGACTTGCGTGTACAGAAACAAAAGTGTTGCACTGGTTGCTGCAAGAGGTCAAAGAAGCTACAGTATAATGGATTTATTCTCGTGACATCTTACAGGACATACCACAGACGTGTAATTTGTGCTGGATGACCTGCATCTTACCCCCCGAGGGTTGTCTTAATCTTAATAGCAGGGGATGGAGGGTGTAGACTAGGCGATGTTAACTTCCGTTAGTATGGTATACAACTGTATGGTGAGATAGGGGGTGTAATGGGGGCAAGGCATTTGTCCTGGATGAAACCAGCCAGGGAAAGTCGACTAAAGAATGGTAATGTGGTGCTGGGGAAGGGCGCACACTGGTTTCTGTTCAGATGTCATCTCAAAGGAACTCTGTTTGAGAGCCGAGAGAGGGAGGAAGGTCAACCACTCTACCCCAGCCACACACATACACACACACAAGGGGAGTACATACACACATGCTAACACATCTGAAACACCCAATGAGCCACTGTTGGAGAAGCAGATGTGGAGGCCTGGTGGCGTGGGCATTTTGAGGGGGTGATGTTGGAGGAATGGCACCCGGAGAAGGAGAAGCGGAGAGTAGTATGAGTTTGTGTGCGCAGATATGATTCAAAGGAAAAGAAAACCGCATTGTGGGATTCAAAGAGGAATCAAGTGGACAGTGTCAGCCGTCTCGTCTACTGGGCTGGGATGTTTGGTCGCTAAACTGCAGATTCTAATTATATCTCATCAACTGTCCCCTGTCAGTGCTGTCCTCCACCCTCCTGTACACATACACTCTCAGTTTCTCACACACATGCACACATGCTCGCACTCTACCAACCACTCCCCTCTTCTCTGTCCTGTTCTCACTTTCTCACACATGTAGTCATACCAAGACCGCACTGTACAACATGCAGCATATAATCAATCTGACACCGTCATTCCACACTGGAGATAAACAACACTCACATTTGATGTGACTCACTTTTAACTGTGATGAAAGAGAGCTTTTGTCTTTGTTCTCAGGGTCTTTGTTTTCTGTATTTGTATTTGTATTGTGCTCCCTTTCTTCTTTTTTTCTCTACAAATTTAATAAAAGAAAATCTAGAAATTGACTTCTAGGACAGCCGCTAAATTCCTTAATTGTATGCTAAAATATAGTTGGCTTACTGTCGATGCATTCTGTCAGCTTTGCATGCATGCATACAGTATTTCCATGCGTCATAGTGTGTGGCTATCATGGTATGAGAGGGTGATGAAGGGGCACAGATAAGGGGAATCGCACCAAGACATTAAACTGACTACAGGACTTCAAAAATACCAAGTCAAGTTTGTCAGTGTTTCCAAGTGCCCTACTTTTCACAAACGAGCAAGCACTGACTAGGGTCACAAGATAAGAGAGAGAGAGAGAGAGAGAGAGAGAGAGAGTGTGAGAGTGAGTGTGAGAGTGAGAGAGATCGACTTAAAGAAGAGAGACTTAGTTCTTGCTGAAGAAACAGAAAACCAGCCTTAAAGTGAAGTGAACTGAATATGCCCTAAAAAACATCTTAGCTCCTTGCAGAAATATAATGATGTTCAACTGGTTAATACTGTGGATGGCTTAAACATTACATCCTCAGTTCCCACAAAGTGATGACCTAGAAAGTTAATCTTTTCCAAGCAGACACAAACTCAGAGGCATTGGTGTTGTGGACTCCATGTCATTGCTGGCATCGTGTTTCTCTCTGTGGGAGGAAATAGTACAATCTTTTGTTTATAAAGTCAAAATGCATTACCTCTGGTATGAAAAATGCATTGAAGTTCTCAGCAATTCACTATGCCTTCTGTGTTGAAGTAATGAACAAGTTAATGTGGAGGGAATGGGAGAGACAGTGACCAGCTGAAACCTCCTGATCGTCAGCTGACGTTGAGAGGGGGAGAAAAGCATCAGAAAAACTTAAAAAGAGGAGGAATAGAGAAGAAACAGGGGTGAGAAGATGTGGTGAAAGTGGGAGAGAAAGAGCAGAGTGTCTGTAAACCCTAAATTGAGAGGCGAAGTTAGCGTGCACAGATGATTCCTAATAAGGTTGTAACTGGCAGTCTCAAACCTCTGTCCTGGAATTAGCTGCCAGGAAACTTTCCCCTGTAACTCCTCTTCTCTGAATGCTAAGAACAGAAACAAACACACAATCGACTGTGACCCACTATGCTCTTAAAAATGAACGTATAAAATTAGAAAGGGAGGCAGAAGGGTGAAGTAGTGAAAGAAACCGTAAAACTATTTCTGACCATCTCACAAAAAGAACAATGCGGTCAAAAAGAGCGATAATTTATTGCTGGTATGCTAACCATATAAACACCACATAAACACCAGATAAACACTGATCATGTCAGGTGAGTATCCACAATCATGTATTATTGCATTAACCCCAGTCTTGTTAGTCTTGGAATAAGAAGCAACTTTTGTTATGTTTAAAAAAATATTTGGTATGTTCATTTATAAATTCAACATGTGTCTGTTTCTCCACAGGTGAGAGTTAGTGGGTGTCAGTTTGAATAGCCGCCACAGGCTCATTATGGCTCAAGTGCTGCATATGGACCCCGGCTTCCCAGGTGCAGCTTTTATTTATTTTTAATATTGCTCTTAATAATAATGATGTTGTTTTAAGATAAATAATTATTTTTGTTAGAATTTAAACTGTCAGACAACATCTAAGTAATTTAACAGTTATACTATCCAGCCACTTTACGAGGTCAGGGTATAGTAACTGTGCCATTCCACTTTGTACCTAATTTGCTGATTGTTTCATAAATGCACTGTAGCCCAAAGTTAATACTATTTTCTAAAGTCTGAGCCCAAGATTAGACGCAGATTTCCGCTTGTTTAAAGTTGATTTCCTTCCCCCTCAGGGAAACTCAACCCACCTGCTCCCTCTTCCCTGCATGGCAAAGAACAGGAGGCGCCCTACTCAGTGGAGACCCCCTATGGCTACCGTCTGGACCTAGACTTCCTCAAATATGTTAACGACATAGAGAAGGGAAACACTATCAAGAAGGTGCCTATCCAACGTCGGCCACGCTATGGCTCCCTGCCCCGTGGCTATGGCTATACCGGTTCCTGGTGGACCTCCACAGAGTCTCTGTGCTCCAATGCCAGCATGGACAGCCGGCACTCGTCCTTCTCCTACTGTGCCCCAGGCTATCACACGTCGCAGAGGCCCAGCTTCAGCACTGCCCGGGTGGAGAAGACACTGCTGGATGCACGTAGGAAGCTGGAGGAGGAGAAAGAGGGGCGGAGATTCTCGAACTTGGGCAGCATGCACAGCAGTGTAGCAGGCTCTAACACCTCTATCAGCAGTGCACACAGCTTCAACAGAGCCCATGGTGGAGGTGGATCCTTCACCCCATTAAGTTCTGGCCTGTCCACTCCAGTGACTCCAACACCAGCCCACCTGCAGCATGTCAGGGAGCAGATGGCTACGGCCCTCAGGAAGATAAGGGAGCTTGAGGAGCAGGTGAAGACCATCCCTGTACTGCAGGTCAAAATCTCTGTGCTGCAGGAAGAGAAACGGCAGCTCAGTGTACAGCTGAAGAGCCAGAAGTTCCTGGGCCATACTCTTGGTTTCAGCCGAAGTCGTCCCAGAGGAGAGCTCTACATTGACATCCCTGAAGAAGAGGTGACCAATGGAGCCAAGAGCAGCAACAAGCCAACAGGGCCACTGTCTCCCACCACACCGGAGGGCACCAAGCAAGACTCAGGGTGTGAGATTGAGGACACAGTGATTGTGGGTGGAGCGCGACCAGATGCAAAGCGGGAAGTGCGCACCATCGGAGTGGGACCAGAGGACTTGAGGGGAAGTTGTCAGGTGGGAGTTGGGGTTCGGGAAGAGGATCTGGGGCTGCTGCCAGAGACAGAAGCTCTTAAGAATCAAGTGGGTCAGCTTGAGGGCCAGCTAAAGAGAACGATGCAAGAACTGCAGACTGCACAGCAGCAGGTTGCAGCAGTTCAAAATGCCCCTCAGGCTGAGCATCCAGTCATGGCTACCAGCATGGGCTGGCAGGAGCCACAAGGCTGCAACCTGCACACTCTGGTCAGCTTCACACAGCTGCCCCAGCAGAGGGAACAGAGAACTGTGGGAATCCAGGTGTACACACTGGAGCAGCCTACTGTGGTGGAGGTGGGCACGCTTCTCCGGGCAGAAACCTGCAGCTCTCCCTCCCTTCAGCCACCTGGTGGAGTCGTGGAGGGCCACCAAAGAGGACAAGCTGAAGGTCTGGATTCATCTGGTAGTTTATGACCAAGGGCACAAATGTATTATCCTTACCTAGACAGTCTAATATAGACCAATGCAACAGCCCTTGTGAAGCATATAATGTTTGATATCAAACACTCCTCAAGACTAATACAATAGCACTACTAACTGCTGCCTGAAAACATACTACATAGCTGAATCAGCACTTCTCTGAAACAAAAATGTAAGGTTATAAAACCAGGACGTATTGCATTGTCTATTAATTGGGTTGCATTAGATTGTAGTATAGAAGTGTAACTAGTGAACTGACAGAAATGTTGGATAAAGAAGTTTATTTCATTTAATTCCTTCACTATATATTTGATTAGTTAAGGCTGAAAAGTTGAAGCCGTCTTTCTGTCTCACAGATGCTCCTGTTGAGTTGCCGATTGCAGTCAGTTCCAAGCAGGTGCGCGATGTCCTAAAGAGCGAGTTATCCACTTCGGTACCTGTAGCTACTCCTGTCATCGCTGTAGACACATCGGGTAACCAGATTGGTTTGTTGCATTCTAAAGAAGGAGAAGCGCACCTGCATACATCCACAGAGGCTGTCCAGTCACAAGAAGGCCCTAAAACAGGTAACTGGTCTAAACTCTATTCAAAACATCCCTTGACCATCATTCTAAATGTTCCTGCTGTATTTATTGTGATTGGTATCTTTTCCAGCCTCATCTCCACAGTCTTCTCTGAGATCCATTATGAAGCGGAAAGCAGAAGGCGAACCAGGTTCTCCCTCCACAAAGAAAAACCTACAGTTCATTGGAGTGAATGGAGGGTAAGTGTCATTGCAGACCACTAATTAGTCATTTTCATCCACTGAACGTCCGAGTCTTTTCTAACCAAGGGTATACTGTTTGTCCTGTACAGTTATAAAGTAGAAATGCCTACGTAAAGTGATAAAACAAGCATGAGCTATTAGACGATGAAACGTGTTTCTTGTCTTGCAGCTATGAGTCCACATCATCAGACGATAGCAGCAGTGAGAGCTCAGATGAGGGGAGTGACTCCAGTGAATATCATGAAGCCAGAGAAAAACTACCAGAGTCAATGGCCCTGCACCAGCAAATAACCCATACCAGAGCTTCCCAGCCTCCAGATAGCAACAGTGTACCTCAACAGACTGCCGTCAAACTACCAGTCGTCATTCCAGACTCGCAGCAGAGTCCCAACCAGTCTGCAACTGTAGACAGAAGACCGCCAGAAAAAGCACCCCGGTCACCAGCAAGGGACACTGTTGTGCAAAATTGTGCCTCACAGCCACCAGCCACTATAGCTCCTCCATGTCCAGCAAACGTTTCTGCCTCTAAAGAGACTGTCAACCAGTCATCAGAAAAACACACAGTCACCCAGGAGATCACCTCTACATCATCAAGCACTGAATCCACTCCTGAACAAAGCTCCTCAAAGTCCTCAGTTACCTGTTCTTCATCGCTGTGTGTCACTAAAACCACTGAGATTACCCAGCAGCAATACACCGTCCAGTCAGAAACAACTGCCCTCTCCAGCCAGTCAGAGTTAAAGCCAGCAGCTGAAAGCATTGCAAATGATACTGCCACAGCATCAGCAAAACAAGTCAGGTAAATATACATGTGCTTAACAAAGACTTATATAGTAGTAATGTACCAAGCCTGTGTATGAGCATCAGTGACTGATATTCTCTCCTTGTCTGTCTCAGACTGGAGCTGAGTGACAGCCTGATGTCAGCGCTTCATACCCTACAGAAAGCCCTGGGGGAACCCAATGCCTTCAGCCAACAAGGAGCAGTAGGTGTTCATTTAGTTCACTTTATTTAAACAGGATAATCCACTCAGTATTAATACTGCTTCCCAGGAAATTCAGGAGTATCCTGTTTTAAAAGTGACAACACAGACAACAACAAGCAGAAACACAGCTCCTCAAAAATGTATTGATAGTCCAGTGTGTAACATTTAGAAGGCTCTATTAGCGGACATAGAATATTATATTCATAGGTATGTTTTCATTAGGGTATAATCACCTGAAAATATGAATTGTTGTGTTTTTCTTACATTAGAATGATCCATTTTAACCTACAGAGTGAACGGGTCCTCTTCTACAGAGTCCGCCATGTTTCTACAGTAGCCCAGCATCTACACTGCTAGATGCCACTAAATCCTACACACTGGTTCACTGGTTTCAGAATATCATGTGCTCTGTCCTGAAATTTCTTAGGTTTCTATAAGATGTGCATTGTATCTCTAAATGTTTGAATTAGTCACAAAAACATAGATTAAGCTTTTGTTATACAATGGGCCCTTAAAGAGAACGAGAAAAAGTTTTTTTTGGTGAGAATTGACCCAATTTTCTTTACGTTAATTTTTTTAAGAACTGGAAGAGCAAAAAACAATAGAGTTTTGGATTCCGACTAACCCTTTTCTTGTTCTTTGATTATGATATACTTATCATGTTCTGTCTGCATGCCTGTAAGCTGTCTCCAACAGTCTGTCAAGTGTGGTTCTGTCTCCAACCGTCCTCATTGTGTCTAATCTCAGAGGGCAGCCTACACCACCGTGCTGCAGGAGTGGCTGCGTGTGTCCTGTCACAAAGCAGCGGACGTGGCGGTTGTCAAGGCCTATATGAGCACATTCGCCTCCATCTCCCCTCAGTTGTTGGAGTTTGTAATCAATATGGCAGATGGCAATGGAAATACAGCACTTCACTACACCGTCTCCCACTCCAACTTCCCCGTGGTGAAACTTCTGCTGGACACAGGTGAGTTGTGTGTGTATATGTGTATGTATGTGCGTGATTTTGGGTGTGTGGGTGATATGGACATAAGTTAAGGATATTAACTAAAGCAATTCAAAATCACATTTGTAAAAGGTCCAGTGGTTAACATTTAGGAGGATCTATTGGCAGAAATGGAATATAATATTCAAAGGTATGTTTTGTTTAGTGTATAATCACCTCAGAATAACAATTGTTTTTGTTTTTATTTTTATTTTTATTATATTTTTTTATTTTATTTTCTACAGTAGCCCAGAATGGACAAACCAAACACTGTCTGTAGATAAGGTCTTTTCAAGCAGCAACCTCTGTGGCTGGCAAATGAAGCCAACACAGAAGTAACAAAAACTGCAGTTCATCAAATGGCCCCTTGAGGCTGTGTGCATCTCCATAAGGCCCCATATTAAATGCTCAACGTTACAGCCTAGTACAAAAATAGTTTTGGTCTCTATAGTGAATTTTCCCATTTCCAACAACTGTACAGGAATTTTATTTTATATAACTCAACCATTTAAATGATATTATGGCCTAAAGTGAAGGACACAGACGCTTTGAGTGACAGGTGGATGCTTGAGTGACAATGTGTCCTGTTTTCAGTAACCAGGCTTCATTCAACTCGGCTCAGCTCCACCCATGTTTCATGTATTTGCACATTTATAGATTAACCAGGAGTCAAGGCTGTCAAGATGGTGGTGGCAAGTGCTGACCTCCCTGAGCTTCTCAATGGCCCTTCATAAACCTATGGGTTACGTCACAGAGTCTACATCCATTGTTAATTATACAATCTATGGGCCTTTCATGTTTTTTGCAAGTTTTGTGGCCACCATAATTTCTCCTAGTTCACAGCCTGTCAGTCTGAAGTCGTCAAATGCCAATGCGAGTGATGATCAGCTGGTTATGATCTGTAACTTCATTGCTATATCTCACACACTGGTCCTTTTGAACTCCTTTTCATCCCTATGAGTCAGATGTTTAAGGGTTTTCCTGTATTCAGTCATTAGGTTTGATTATCACACAGTCTTTAAAAATTCCCGTTTCCAACATGTCATGCATCCCTCTCATTGTTTGTGCTGCTCTTGTATCACCTGTCACACTGATTGCCCTATATAACTGACAGGCCTCTGCAATGCTGACAAGCAGAACAAGGCGGGCTACACAGCGATCATGCTGACAGCTCTGGCTGCCTTCCACTCTGACTGCGACCTTCAAACCGTCCTGCAGCTGCTGCGCACAGGGGATGTCAATGCCAAGGCCAGCCAGGTGCGCCCTCTACTGTTCATTAGATTTTACTGCACCTCCACCCACAATTAAATCCATCCCAGAACTTCACTTACAGAGAGACTACATTTGCTTTTCAAAACTCTGCCACTAATGTGCCTAATCACACTGTAGAGTTTGTCAGCAGATGTATGATAAAGCATGTAAACAAATGCATTTCTAAAAGATTTTAAATAATGTGTGTTTGTAGGCCGGTCAGACAGCGCTGATGCTAGCGGTGAGCCACGGTCGAGGGGACATGGTGCGGGCGCTGTTGTCCTGTGGGGCACAGGTCAACATCCGTGATGACGACGGCTCCACAGCACTTATGTGTGCCTGCGAACACGGTCATGTGGACATTGTGCGTCAGCTACTGTCTGTGCCGGGCTGTGATGCCACTCTCACCGATAATGTAAGCACATTTCCCTCCTTTCTTTCTCCGTCTCTCCTTTGTTTTTTTTCTGTCCAAACCCATCATTGTGCCATCATCTTCTCATTTTTCACAGGATGGCAGCACTGCTCTGTCCATTGCCCTGGAGGCCAGCCAGAATGACATTGCTGTGCTTCTGTACGCTCACCTCAACTTTGCAAAGCCTCCTTCCCCTGTGAGTACTTTGACAAATGTGATGTTAAGCTGTATGGTATAAGCATAAATATATCTGAACTTGGGATTCTCCTTTAATTACCCACATTAGCTGTATTTTTTTCTACAACTTTATGTGTTCTAAACCAAGTCTACAGTTCAAATGCAATAAAAACATCCCCTCTGTATAATCAGTCATCTGCAGTATACTCAGCTAAAGATGTAAGCTGTCTTTCAACTGTCTCTAGGTTTCACCAAAGTCTCCTCTCTTGGGTTCGTCTCCTCCTGCCGGAGAAACAAAATAAAGTCTGCTCCTTCTGCAGGTGACAGCAACTCTACAGCCAATTCACAGCAACTACTCATATACCAGTGTGATTTTTTTTTTTTCATTTGTGTAATTAAGAGAAACAATGAGTTTGTGTGTGCGTTTTTTTTCACCCTCTATAAGTACATTATTACGTGCAGATTACATGACAGCTTGCACCCTTGTTACCCATTGCTTTTTTTTTTACACAGTGGTGGTTGAAAACATGGATTTATTGTGTGGTACAAACTGAACATCTAGTGGCTGTTTAGCCGTCAGTCCAGTCTTGCAATGATCCACTTGTCAGCCATGTGGCACTTAGAAGTCAAAACTGTTCACTAAATTACATTTACAGTTCATTATTATACACTTGTTGTTTTATTCCATACAAATCTCGTATTAGTTGCTTTATAGAGTGATGTGTTTTCATTGTAATACGTACAATAGCTCTTACAACGTAGCATCATTATGTGTGTGACCATCACAGCCATTTGGAATAACAAAAGCCACCCCTCTCATGGATAAGTGTCCTTGCATCAACTAGTTCATTGGTGCTAGAAAAATATAATACAGAAAACACCACTTCAACAGAATATCAATATTTATACACAAGATTTATTTACTCTAGAGTATTTTTGATATTGATTTTTTAAATTCTGACTTAATTCAGGACCTCCAAGGATCAAGATTTTTTTATTTCCCAGGTAATGGTTAACTTGTTACACCTTTTTAACCAGAGGACAAAAATGTATTTTATTTGTTGACCCACATTTCCCTAAAATAAACCCAAAGATCTCTCCTATCAGCTCTGTGACACTGTATATTGTGGTGATAATATTAACACAGGCCTAGCATCAGTGTGAAGGAAGAAATAAGGTCAATATTACTTTCTGAAGGTTATGGTACTATGGTCTTTGTATTTTTTATACATGAAGGTATTTTGGATGGCTTTAGGGAAAGATTAGACTGTATTTGTGTTTGTAATATTCTGTGCTTATATGATTTAACAAGACTTTGTTGAGAAATGACTAAAAGCACTGGTGAAGCCACCTCCACTGTGGTCATGTCAGTAAGATTTGTCAGGGAACCAGAAAGTGACTGATTGGGGTCTTTAAAGGACGTGCCATGTAAGATGTGAATATCAAAATAATATATATCAATATAAACTGGTAGTTAATATGCCGAAAATCAAATTTCTTGAACTAAAGTGCATAGGCTATTGATGTCAAAATTTCTATTACTTTTTAAAGATTTTTTCACAGCTTTCATATTCACTTTTAAACAACTGAATTTTTATAAACTCTCAAGTTTTTATTTAAGTATCTATCTTTTTATACATTTAGAATTTTTAAGCTCACACCTACTTTATGTAATCGCACAGCTCTTTAGTTTATGTTTTATGAAGGTTTATGTAAAATTATGGATTGTGTTTCTCAATTGATTAATAAATGTGGACCACACTGTTTCTATTGTGTTTATTTAATACTACTTTGTTTGCATGTTGCATCAGTAATGTAACACAAGGTAACAGTTCCTAATAAAGTCATGTTGCTTGTAATAACAATGCGTAAATTAACATAGATCATGTTTTATATTTGTTTTTGTTTTTTTTACAGTATTGAAGTTAGTAAATCTGTCTTTCATATACTTGGTATACTTTGTTAGGAAAAGCCCACTAGCGGGAGTTCCAACTAAATAAAGTTCTAAAAAAGTTCTACGACATACAATTCCCTCTCAAAACAGGCTAAGCAAACAAAACTCCCACACAATTCTCCTGAAACAAAGTGGAAAATAATCATACAGTATGCAATTACTAATTGAATATCTAATACAATTGCATAGTAAATTAATAACAACACTGTTGAATACTAAAATGGAAGAAACTATAAGGAATAGCTTTACATTGTCAATGCAAATGACCTATATAGCTACTTCCTGTAGTGTATATACAAATACTGTCACAGCTGCTGCGCATGCTGTGAAGAAACCACCTCTGCACAGTGAACTGTTGTTTCTACATGTCTCCCTTCAAATTGATGTGCCCTTGTTAAATTTCAACTCAGTGTGAGTCTTTACTGTGTTTTGCTGTCATTCGTGTTCCTGTCATGAGACAGGATGCAGCTAAAGAGGATATCCAGAAGTTGCTGAGCCATTTGGCTCAAGTCAGTGCCAGTAACAGAGGTGTTATAATGGGAAACTTCTTGAATAGAATCTGGTCCACTGGCTCTGAAAAACATGGCAAATCCCACTGTGGTGCCAGAGAGGATCCCAATGAACTCTGCCACCAGATACACAAAAAAAGGTGGCATTGATGGATGTATAAACACAAACCTGTCACTAAAACCAGAGTGACAAGAAGAGATACCCAAAAAGGGATCTGGTTTCTCTTCATGATTTTCCTTTCACAGTGTATAAAACGTGTGAAGCCAGAGAATTCCCAAATGTCATACGTCTTGCGGTCTGCCTACCTACCTACTTGCGTACCTGTTGTAAGTTGTTTTGATTGACTTCTTTAACAACTTGCCAGCCCATTGCTGCACTGTGCTGACTGTTAACCTGTGTTTGCTGAAGTTCTATCATGCCTCCACACTCATATTCAGATAAACAAATCCTTTTTCTCTTTCAGTGGAAAAGTTGCCATCTTCTTAAAAGACATTCACGTTTTTAATAGATCTTCAAAAAAACAACCTTGAGCTCCAACTGGAGCACCATGCAGGCCTAAATGGAACAAGGTAAGATGCAAGAGGCCTCAGCCACTGACCATGTATCAAAAGTGGCACAACAATTTCATGTCTCCTCACAAGTTGCAGCTCTTGCAAGAAAGTACAGTCGGTACATCCTGCAGGATTACTAGTCAATGAGTAACTCCTAATAGAATTTTATAGGGTAGCCAATGATTAGTTAATGCTTACTTAATGAAGAATTTAGTGAGGAATGAATCAGGAACAACTTGATGATTGATGAATTGTTGATATCTAGTTCCCTAATAATTTCTAATGGAATATTAGTAGTTCGTTAGCTACAGTCCTCCATTAGGAATTATTAGGGAACTACTTATTAATGATTCATTAATTATCCATAATAATAATAATTATAATCCAGTGTTCCTGATTCATTCCTCACTCTATCTTGATTGAGTAATCATTAACTAATCATTAGCTATAAAACATTATTAGGATTTACTTATTCACTAATCACTAGCAGTTAGGTTATATCTCATTTGTTCTCTGGTAACTACTCTAAAGTTTGTGTCCCTTATTGTCTTCTCACTGTATGCAAATTGTACTCTTATCAGCAACAACCAGGCCTTGGACAACCGTATGCGTTCCTCCTTTGTCATAACACCAGCTGATTTTCTCAGACAGCTGCTTGCCTTTGGGAGGAGTCTGTAAGATAACACGCCAATGTAAGCAATGCTATACTGTGCTTATGTTTGAGATAATAGCATTTTAGGACACTTACCAGCCAATCCAAAATCAGCTGGATGTTTTTAATTCTACCAAGGCAAAAAAGGTCCACTCAGCTTTCACTTTTATTTACTTTTGAATATGTTGATTGAATTTCCAACTTCCAGTATATTGAGTCAAGACAACATATCAAACATAACGAAGTATACATTGCATCAAACATATATGAGTAAATGAAATAAAAATGTATTGGAAACTCAAATACGTAAACTAAAATACATTATTATACAACTATATCAGTGTGAGCAAATGTAATGGGTATATAAGTGAGTAGAGGTGGAGGTCAGAGGAACATCTACTGTTTAACTGCAAATTTATATTCAAAGTAAAAGAGAAAAGGCCTCCAAACTTGGAAAAACCTCTTAGTTGCAGAGTATTCAAGTTCTTCCAGTTTTAAATGTCCCATAACATTTTCTATCCATCGAGAATGCAATGGTGGCTTGTTAGATTTCAACTGTAACAATATTAGTCTTCGTTGTGGCTTCATTTTGATTCCAGTCCTGGGAACATTTTAGCAAGTTGGAGTCTGTGAATTATCTTAAATTGCACATAACACAGGTCTTGTGGAAAATCTACATGATATGTCGAATGGATCCATTCAATTGCAAACTGCCCAGCTTTTGAAATATCAGCTCCCCATTGCTCCCTGAGATGGTTCAAAGAAGGAGATGCTTCCCTTGGAATTGCACTGTACAATCTAGATATCAGACCATGCTGGAAGAGGATCCCAGTCTAAAAGTTCCTCAATCCAACAACAAACTGCTTTTTGACCAAATGCACTTGCAAATACCTGAGGAAATGGGATTGTGGTCATATTCTCTTACACTATACACTGAAGGCCCATCCTAAGCCATGACTGGAAAGCAGAGTCATCTGGAAATAGCCCATTGGACACAATAGGTAAGAAAAGAAAGTGCCTGTTTATGTTTCAAGTTTAACCTTAACTGTTTGACAATGGGGTTGACTGTCTTTTGCTGGGTTTTTTTTGCTAAAGGTAGTGGTGCACAGATAATTGATGGTTAGGACATGCTTAATTTTGGGTACACTCAGTTACCTGTCCATTTAAGTTTTGTTGTGTTACAGTGTGTCTCAAAGAATTAAATGATCACTTCTCTTATATTAGCTTTAGTTTCTGCTCAAGATAGCAAGTGAAATGGTAGTCCCATTAGACCATTTCATTGTGAAAATGTGGCCTTATTTAGCTCTTAACTCATCCAAAAGCCTTAAAAAAGCCTAAAACAATTACTCTGCTCATTTGGTTATAAATTGACTGTCAATTTCCAGTTGTGTAAGGCAGCAGTTTATGACTTTAAACTAGATATCAGCTGAGCAACACACTAGAAAGATACCTTATCTATTTGTTATTTTGAGTGGATCCACCCTCACAGCTGTCAGCCACTGCGTAGCAGGTTAGATAAGCCTTAGACGTGTGCTATGTATTGGCAGGAAACACAAAAATATGAGTCGAAATTTAGTCATCCCTTTGGAAGGTTTTCAAATTATAATCACATCTTTTAATATAATTGATTGCAGAACCTATTTCAAATCTGTTTGAATATTTTGAAAAAAGGAAAGAAGGAAAAAAGGAAATTTGTTTTTTATCTCGCACAAACTATGACCCATCACTTGGACCACCTCCCGCAGCCTATCTTGGAGGAGGTCCCGGGTGTGCCCATTGTCTGTTTCAAGCATAAAAAACCTCCCACGGTTTGGGCTCATCACTGCATTGAGCAACTCTCAATCAACAGACAAGATGACCAGTCTCACAGCTAAGGACAAGGACGCAGTCAGAACCTTCTGGGCTAAAGTGTCCGGGAAGGCAGAGGACATTGGCGCCGATGCTCTGGCCAGGTAAAGATAAGAACATACTGACTGATATAAAATGCTCCAACTTGACTTGATTCATTTACATACCTACTCACTCATGTATACAATGGCGTGCACAGACTTTTTGAAGGGCAAGGGCAGAAAGAAAAAAAAGAGCACATATACCGCGTCCTCACCACTATAGAGGGCACTTAACACGTGTTTTGGCTCCCAAGAGGGCACTTTAGCACGTGTTTTTCAACAATTAGGCCACGAGGGGGGGCGAAGATAAGAACATACTGACTGATATAAAATGCTCCAGCGTTAATTGATTCATTTATTTACCTACTCACCCATGTATAAATGTTTTTTTATTTTATTTTCTACCCAGGATGCTGGCTGTGTACCCGCAGACCAAGACTTACTTCGCCCACTGGAAGGACCAGAGCCCCACCTCTCCCTCAGCCAGGAAGCACGGAATAACTGTGATGACTGGAGTTGCAGATGCTGTGACCAAAATCGACGACCTGAAAGGAGGTCTTCTGAGCCTCAGTGAGCTGCATGCCTTCACTCTGCGTGTGGACCCTGCTAACTTCAAGGTGCAGAGCTCAAGTTTTTAAAAGATAATATGATATGAAGCGTTCCTCTAACTGAATGTAGATAATGCTGTTCTTCTTTTGGCCTATACATATGAAAATTGGAGTATGGACTGATCATTAAGTGTTGGACAGCTAAAAACTCAAATGTAACATCTGTGTGACTGTCTTCTTTTGACAGATTCTCTCCCACAACATCCTTGTGGTCATGGCCATCATGTTCCCCACTGACTTCACTCCTGAGGTCCATGTGGCTATGGACAAGTTCCTGGCTGCTCTGGCTCTGGCCCTGGCTGAGAAATACCGATAAACAGCAGGAGAAGATGACGGAGACTGCAGCATGAGCTTACATTGCATGATGATCAATAAATGCATGAATGCAAAAATGCAAAGCAATTGTTTTTCTGGTTTGTTTGTGATGATTTGTGTCGTTTGAGAGTAGATCAAAAGTCTCAACTACAAGACAGAATTTTAAAACATCCAGTAAAGTTTTACACTTAACATTACAGCTGCAACAATTAGTTGATTAATTGATTAGTTTTGATAATGAATTATTGTTACTTTTTAGGTAAAAACATTCTGTAATTCCAGCTTCTTCAATGTTCTCTGTTTTATGTCACTGTAAATTTAACATCTTAGTACTGTTTGTCTGACAAGACATTTGAACCCTGGGAAGCTTTGATTGGCATTTCTCACTTTTTTCTGACATTTGATAGTCTAAATGATTCATCGAGTAATTTACACACTAATTTGCAGAGTCATCGATAATAAAAAATAACCATTAGTTGCATTTGTAACATCTGTAGTGATAATTTTTAGAAAACAAAAAGTATAAAATAGTTACACGTTGTCACTTTGTGCAAATCTTAAAAATTTCAAATACAATGTTTTAGTGAAATCAACATTTTTCTTAGAACATTTGGATAAATTAACTTTCTATGTGACATTAGTCCCTTGTTACATGAAATAGGCCCTATGTAACAACTCATGAGTGTCATGTGACAACTGTCAGCCTTGAAAAAAAAAAAAAATTTGTGTTTCTTCTTCTTATTATTATTATATAAAATATTGAACTTTCTGCATTCAATTGATAATAAAGCAGAAGACCACAAGGAATTAGCCTGAAACAGAAAAACTGGACTTTGGATGGTAAACCTGATAAATTGTGAACCTTTTCTTTTAAATTCTACTTTTTTTTTTACCTGTTCAAGTGGTGATCCAAATACCACATCATGAACAATGTATTTGTGGAACTATTAATGTAACCAACCTGAC
This sequence comes from Dicentrarchus labrax, assembly GCF_905237075.1. Taxonomy (NCBI): domain Eukaryota; kingdom Metazoa; phylum Chordata; class Actinopteri; family Moronidae; genus Dicentrarchus; species Dicentrarchus labrax. The sequence continues at coordinate 12,130,885 of NW_026136722.1, forward strand.
ATATTTTCCTCTATAATGATAATAACAATAATATAATAAGAACTTTGTTTATGTTACGTGATGATGGTAGAATCTTTTTTAAAGAAATGTTCACTGTTGCCACATTTCATCAGTGCTATAGTGTTGCTGTCTATACTTCCTGTGTCTGGTCAGTCAGAATAATATTTTTTATCCCAAATGAACATTAATTTATGTTTACATGCAATTTAGGTATAATTACAGGAAAACAACTTGTTGAATTTGCTTATTTTTATTTGCTTTTGAGAAAAAAACAAAGAGCTTTTAAACAAATAAACAGCATGTGATAGTCTTCTTAGTGGTACTGCCTTCCCAGGGATGACACCACCACAGCCAGGAACTTCTGAAAAGCTGCCTGGACATCACCAGTGAAGTCTTTACCCAGCTTTGCAGCAACCACAATGGTCAGGCAGTCAGACAACAGCTGCAAGACAACAAGCATCAGAAAACATTAACATGAAATGCGTTTGTTGAATAATGGTTGAATATGGATAACAGTAGTTACAGTTCCACAACTTTACCTTGAAATTGTCAGGGTCCACGTGCAGTTTCTCGGAGTGCAGCACGCTCAGTTCTGCATATGTGGCCTTGATGTCGTCCATGTTCTTCACAGCCCGGTCCAGACCGTGGAGGATGGTTGTTCCGTGTTTTGCGACCAACGGATTCGCAATGATAGCAGCGGCGTTGTAGAGGTTTCCAAAGTTGCCGAAATACCTCTGAGTCCAGGGGTAAACGACCAGACACCTGAGGGAACATGCAACAAGATAAACGTTACAGGCTAAGATAATGAGATTAAATAGGTGTTCCAGGAATATGAACATGCGTGCATACAGTGCACAAATAATAATCCTTGATTATTAATGTAAAAAACAAAACAAACATCTGACCTGGAAAGAGCTGCAGGTCCCACGACCTCATACTCCATCTTGGAGAAAATGTCCTGGATGGTGGCGCGCTCGAAGTCTGACCATTCAACCATTTTGCCGGCTGTAGATTTTCCTGTGCAGATCGGTAGATCCTGTGCTCGTCGGCTCCAGAACCAGCTTTTAAAGAAACCCTACACCCCTCCCAGCAACAAGCGATGCGATGGGCGGTGGGCTGGACGAGTTCTGTTATTGATGATCACAAGAGAGATAATAGAAGGGCGTACCTGCACCACTTGTCTTTCTGAAACATAGGAAATGTTTATTTTCTGACCGTAAAGTCTGATGCAAAGTAAAAGAAAAGGCCTCACACGTAAAAATATATATATATTGAAATGACAGGATCCAGATATCAAGTGTGTTTAAAAGGCAATTATGTAAAAAGGGTTTTACAGTCTTTACTGAGACTTATTTTCCGTTTCTGTCAGTATCTTTTGGACACATGGGAGCAAATTCAAGTGTCCACAATTTGTTGGCAGGGAGCCACAGACGGATATATGCACATTGATGACCAAGATCAAAGCGAACTGTCAGTGTGTTACCAAGAGAGGGATAACGGCACAATAACAGGTTTACCCGCACAGCAAAAAACAACTGTGGACCTGAACCTCGCCCTGGAGGTCCCAGGATCAGCACCTTGGACAGCGATCATTAAAGTTCAGTGCGGAATGATCGCACATTAAAAAAAAGATAAAACATGTTGAATGACCACCTGAGCTGAGGCAAGATGGAGCAAACAGCAAGTTGTTCTATTGATAGTCTGTTAATGTTATCTCTGCCGAACATGTACACCCTAGGCTATTTTTTTCTAGCTCTGCTTAGCTATCAGTACACCAACAGGTGGTTGTGATATAGACTGGGTTGGGTCAGATTACTTTGTAATGTAGTCCTTGACTGAATACAAAATACATGGCAATTTTGTACTTGTTAGTAAATGAATTTGATTTTTAAAGAAAAACACTTTTGGATTACTATAATATAAAACATAATATTATACCGTATGCTAAAGATTTGCTTGTTGCATTTTGTTGCATGCGTGACTTAAAACATTAGTAAACGTTAACCTAATTAACGTATCAGTGTACATATTAAAGGAAAGTAATAATAAATTCATTTGATTTTTTAAAAAAATCTAATCTTAACAGTTTTGGATTACTTCAAAATAAAACATAATATTATACCTACCATATGCTAAAGAATTGACTCAGAAATGCATGTTACACATTTTTGAATTAATTTGGTGATATTACCAGGAATGGGAGGCTGTTTTTGAGGAACTGCTGCTGCTTGAACCTCCCAACTTGACTCAACACCGTTCTTTTTTCTCCAAAGTTCGCCACTAAGTGGAGCACTAGCCTAAGAAACTCCGTATGTTAGAGGAGACGCACTTTTCATTAGTATATATAATAATACATTGATTATCATGAAAAAGTACTATAATTTCAAAATTGCTATATTTTAAATCCTTAATCAAAATATGTAATCAAGTAACCCTTGACAATGTAAAACTAATCTTTTTACACATGTAGCATTAGTAAGGCTGCTTATGTTTTGTTATCTGATTACTTAATTTTGATGACATGTAATCAGGTACTACCCAACTCTGGATACTGAAACCCCATAAAGTCACATGTAGCTTACCTGATCCTGCGGGAAAATAAATAAAAGAAAACACTGTGGGCTACACATCTCTCTAACAGCTTAAAATCTTATAAAAAAACAAATGTTATGGTATTAATATGGTATAAATATGGCTGTGTGACTCAGTCTGAGGCAGCAAAATGAAAAATACATAGGTTCACTTAAAAACGAAAAACGGACTGTACTTTTTAGTGTAGCCCTCCTGCCTAATTTTAGTGTCCTATAAGGGTCCTATGTGAAAGCTGTCAGGTTTTTTAAATAATAACTGTATTATATGTGGTTTAAATCCCTTTGTCTGCATACAGGCCAGTTCCGACTTCAAGTGGCCATAAGTCTCCATCTAAAATATATTTTAAAAGATTAAGTAGAAGCCTATCACACACCTTTATTTTATTTTATTTTTTATTTTTGTATTTTAACATGTATTTAACCACATGGGAGATGCAATTGGGATAGTGCAACTTTTAAATTGTGTTTTACAAAATATACACACATAAGTCCACGATTTAAAAATATTTAGGTTGAGTGATGAAATTCAAAGAAAGTCCAAAGTCACAATGAGAAGATTTTTGTTTCTATCTCATGGAGTCTCACTATCTTGGAGGAGGTCCCGGGTGTGGCCTTGCTCTGTTTCAAGAATAAAAACCTCCCACGGTTTGGGCTCATCACTGCATTGAGCAACTCTCAATCAACAGACAAGATGACCAGTCTCACTGCTAAGGACAAGGACGCAGTCAGAACCTTCTGGGCTAAAGTGTCTGGAAAGGCAGAGGACATTGGCGCCGAAGCTCTGGCCAGGTAAAGATGAGAACATACTGACTGATATAAAATGCTCCAACATTAATTGATTCATTTTTATACCTACTCACCCATGTATAAATGTTTTTTTATTTTATTTTTTACCCAGGATGCTGGCTGTGTACCCGCAGACCAAGACTTACTTCTCCCACTGGAAGGACCAGAGCCCCACCTCTCCGTCAGCCAGGAAGCACGGAATAACTGTGATGACTGGAGTTTCAGATGCTGTGTCCAAAATCGACGACCTGAAAGGAGGTCTTCTGAGCCTCAGTGAGCTGCATGCCTTCACTCTGCGTGTGGACCCTGCTAACTTCAAGGTGCAGAGCTCAGGTTTTTAAAAGATTATAGGATTTATATGAAGTTTTCCTTTAACTGAATGTAGATAATGCTGTTCCTCTTTTGGCCTATAGATGTTGAAATTGGAGTATGGACTGATCATTAAGTGTTGGACATCTAAAAACTCAAATGTAACATCTGTGTGATTGACTTCTTTTGACAGATTCTCTCCCACAACATCCTTGTGGTCATGGCCATCATGTTCCCCACTGACTTCACTCCTGAGGTCCATGTGGCTATGGACAAGTTCCTGGCTGCTCTGGCTCTGGCCCTGGCTGAGAAATACCGATAAACAGCAAGAGAAGATGACGGAGACTGCAGCATAAGCTTACATTGCATGATGATTAATAAATGCATGAATGTAAAAATCCAAAGCAATTGTTTTTCTGGTTTGTTTGTGATTATTTGTGTCGTGAGAGTAGATCAAGTAGAATCAGAATAAAAAATAATCCAGTCAAAGTTTTGATAATGAATTATTACTATTTGATGTAGCTATCTTATTTTACTCTAGGAGTGTAGGCATTTTTCACATGTTTCATTATTATGTTAAGAATAGGCCTATAAAATATTAAACATATATATTAAATTTTACACTTGGCCATTAAGCAGAACATCAATGAATTAACAACATGAAAAACTGAATTTTATTTAGTAAACCAGATATTTTATCAACTGCTTCCTTTAAATTCTTCTTTTCTTCTATTCAAGTGTTGAACCAAAAGCTACATTATGAACATTTAAAGGCAACAATATATTCGTGGAACTACAGATAAGAAACCAGCCCAGTGTTTCCTCTGTAATGATAACAACAAAAACAGCAACAAGTATTTCACTCAGTAGAGTGCAGAAACCTCAGCAACAGATGGTGAAGCACCGACTGAAATGTCACCACAATTGCCAGATGTAACCATCGGGGATTGGCAAAGGTTTCTATTGTTTTTGTAGTATACGTTTTCTTATAAATATGTAGGCCTATGCAAACTCTTTTTGTAATAGTAATCGTGTAGTCTCCGTTCCCCACCATTTAAACATTATTTATTTAGAACATTTTGTTCACACATCACAGAAAATAGAAGGGCAGTATTTAACTATGCAAAAGAAACAGGTGTAATATCCCGAATAAGACTTCCTCATAAAGTCATGATGTTACATACCTCGGTACAGAAGGTGGCGGCATGCACCCGTTGGTTTGTAGTCCGCCAGTAGAAGAAAAACAAGGCTCCTTCGCAGACAAGATGGCGGCAAAAACAGGGGATTTTTCTTTTTTTTTTATGTGCTATTTTAGTGAATCATAACAGATCGGGTATGGGATTAATTTGCATTTGCTCCGGTTAAAGATGGCGAAACGTTTCTGTGGATGTAAGTTTTTAAACCAAGACAAATGCCAAAATGTGGCCTTCACACCTTGTTTTGAGCATAGCAGTTGTTGATCACTAGCGACCCCTGCTGGCCGGTTAAGAGGAGTGAGGAGTCAGCAGTCGGTATAAAACAGAGCAGTCAATAAAATAGGGTTTTCAAGTTTAAAAAAATAAGAACTATGAATTGACTTACATCAACCAGAGAGATCATTGAGCATACAGTCATGAATGTGCACAAAAAACACACTATGTTACTATTTTGGTAAAGTAATAAGAGTAATTGGTCCAGTAGTATGCAAAATGACCCAGGTCAGAAAGTATTATTTAGTGTATTAGAAATGATCGATGTAGGCTATACAAAAGTACACTTGTGTACAATTTACACTTACAAGTTTCACATAATTATAGTGCTAATTTCAGTCAGTCTGGCTGACTGCTCTTGAATGGACGTCAAGACATTACTGATGGTGCAGATTTGTCTTTCCCAGACGTCACCCATATGACTTGAAGCTGGAGTGTTCATGATGAATTCATATCCCAGTTCTTGCTTCAACAACTCATGCAAAGTTTGTCCCCCTGATCACATCTTAACTGGTTAAGAATGGTCCGAAACTATGAGAAGCCGCCTAGGCTAAAACTTAATGCTTCAGTGGCACATACATATATACTGGTTGTAAGCACTTGCACATACATGCATACTCTCATGCATATGCATACATACATACATGCATACATATACAGACATAAACACACACGCATGCATAATGTGAGAATGTAAACTGTGAGAATGTGTGTGTTTGAGTTTGTATACTGTAAGCCACCATACTTTAACTGGAAGTTGCTACCATAACCAGCACTTGGTGACAAGCTCAGCTCAATGAGCGGTAGTATGTGGTAGTGGGTGAGTTAATGTTTCTGCTTCATGAAACCGCCAAACCTTGTCACATTCAATTTAGAGTTCTTGAAGGCATTACTCCATTTGTTCTCTTTATAATATCACACTAGCCTTGGTCCAATTAATACAAGCTTTGGGGAAGAGTGCAAATCCATATTTACAGATGAATCAACATATTACAGTAGGTACTAGAGTAAGTAAAGGAAAAAGTAGTAGCAATGACATTAGTTTCACTAGCTATTTTACTGCACAGTTAATCCAAATATTATCGAAATGGCAGTATGGCTAGGTGCAAATTGCAGAAGCTGCAATTTTTTGATAAAGGTAAAAATTGTGACAAAATAGCATTATAATGAAGTACTGTAGTGCAGCAAAAATTCCCTGGCCTACAAAGCTTGTTATTCAGATTTAAGAAAACATGTTTGTTTGCTACACACCCCAAACAGTTTCACATCACAATGATATAGCACTTATGATGATTCATATTATGATTCCGATAATATTTCAATTAATTAATTGCAAATATTCTTCTGCATACTCCCACACTTATATTATACTTAATGCAGTGCAATTGAATTGTAATGCCATTTTAAGTATATTCCCAACTCAGTGGTGATATACAATTGTACTGCAAGTGTGTTTCACGTGCTCAAAAATCATTATTTTCACTGGTGTACTTCAGTACACTTAATGAGTACTGAGTCCCAGTTAACATACTATTTTCATTTAAAGTATACATCAAGGCGACAGAAAAGTATACACATAATAGAAGTGTACTTAGTACATTCTTTAACAAGTATATTTAAAGTATAATATTTTTTTACAAGGGTAATTATTAATGCAAAAAAACATCTGACCTGGAAAAGTCTGTACATTCAACCATTTTGCCAGCTGTAGGTTTTCCTGTGCTGGTCAGTAGATCCTGTGCTCACTGGTTCCAGATCCAACTTTTAAAGAAACTCTACTCCCCTCCCACAAGTAAGCGATTGGATGGGCGGTTCTGTGTTATGGATGATCACAAGAATGATAATAGAAGGGCGTATCTTTAACGCTTGTCTGTCTTAGATGATAATTCATATTAAAATAATCACATCAAGTGTGTTTAAGAAACGATTATGTAAAAACGGACTAAAAACTTTACCCAGGCTTATTTTCCGTTTGTGTCAGTATCAGAGAACAGAGAGCCACAGACTGATATATGCACATTGATCCAAGACCAAAGCAAAATGCCAGTTTGTCATGCAAAGACATAAAACGTAACAATAACAGGTTTACACACACAGCAAAAACCAAACATGAACCTGACTGCTGCCCATATCCTCCCACATCACTGGAGGTCCCAGGATCAGCACCTTGGACAGCAATGTTTGTATTTCAGGGCAGAATGATGAATGATTGCATACTAAGCTGAGGTGCAGCATGGTGCAAACTGCAGGTTGTTCTATTGATAGTCTGCAAATGTTATCTCTGTAGAGCATGTATACGCTGAGGCTAATTTTAGCTCTGCTTAGTTATCAGTACACCAACAAGTTGTGATGGAGACAAGGTTGGGTCAGAGTACTTTGAAATGTAATCAGTGACAGAATTCAAATGACAATTTTAGAATTATTAATGTAATCTATTGGATTGCACAAAAATACCACCTAAAATTTGAATTACTTCAAAATCAAACAATGGACATTTTTGGACACTTTTTGAGGGACTGCTGCTACTTGAACCTTCCAACTTGACTCAACACTGTTCTTTTTTTTTCCATCACTAAATGTCAGAGCAGATGCATTTTGCTCTATTGAAATAAGTTAATAGAGCATTGGTTATCATGAAATATGTCATATTTATATAGTCATATTAAAATAATAAATTAAATTGCTACATTTTAAAGCCATAATAAAAAAAATGGAATCAAGCAATGTATGACAATGTAACTATAATCTATTTACATCTTTTTTTCAAATGTAATCTGGGGTGTTCTTATAGGCTAATCAGTAGCTACCCAACTTACAGAAGCCCCATAAAGTCGCATTTACTAGATCCTGCTGGAAAATGAATAAAAGAATAAATTACAGCTCACTCAGCTTAAAATATTGCTATAAGTCTATGCTATTTTCAGTGGCTTAAAACATTAATTTCAACATTGACCTAATTAATGTAGAACATAAACCTTTCAGCAGCCAGCGTTTGTCAGTGGAATTTTTGGATTGTATTTTCCAAAATATCCACATAATTTGAAAATATTGAGGTTGAGCGATGAAACTCAAAGAAAGTGCAGAGTCACAATGAGAAGATTTTTGTTACTTGAGTCTCACTATCTTGGAGGAGGTCCCGGGTGTGGCCTTGCTCTGTTTCAAGCATAAAAACCTCCCATGGTTTGGTCTCATCACGGCATTGAGCAACTCTCAATCAACAGACAAGATGACCAGTCTCACTGCTAAGGACAAGGACGCAGTCAGAACCTTCTGGGCTAAAGTGTCCGGGAAGGCAGAGGACATTGGCGCCGATGCTCTGGCCAGGTAAAGATAAGAACATACTGACTGATATAAAATGCTCCAACATGAATTGATTCATTTACATACCTACTCACTCATGTATACAGTGGCGTGCACAGACTTTTTGAAGGGCGGGGGCAGAAAGAAAAAAAAGGGCACATATACCAAATCCTCACCACTATAGAGGGCACTTAACACGTGTTTTGGCTCCCAAGGGGGCACTTTAGCGCATGTTTTGGCTCTCAAGAGGGCACTTGAGGGCAGTTTAGCACATGTTTTGGCTCCCAAGAGGGCACTTTAGCACGCGTTTTTCAACAATTGGGCCACGAGGGGGGTTGTAGATAAGAACATTCGGACTGATATAAAATGCTCCAACATAAATTGATTCATTTATATACCTACTCACCCATGTATAAATGTTTTTTTATTTTATTTTTTACCCAGGATGCTGGCTGTGTACCCGCAGACCAAGACTTACTTCGCCCACTGGAAGGACCAGAGCCCCACCTCTCCCTCAGCCAGGAAGCACGGAATAACTGTGATGACTGGAGTTGCAGATGCTGTGACCAAAATCGACGACCTGAAAGGAGGTCTTCTGAGCCTCAGTGAGCTGCATGCCTTCACTCTGCGTGTGGACCCTGCTAACTTCAAGGTGCAGAGCTCAAGTTTTTAAAAGATAATATGATATGAAGCGTTCCTCTAACTGAATGTAGATGATGCTGTTCTTCTTTTGGCCTATACATATGAAAATTGGAGTATGGACTGATCATTAAGTGTTGGACAGCTAAAAACTCAAATGTAACATCTGTGTGATTGTCTTCTTTTGACAGATTCTCTCCCACAACATCCTTGTGGTCATGGCCATCATGTTCCCCACTGACTTCACTCCTGAGGTCCATGTGGCTATGGACAAGTTCCTGGCTGCTCTGGCTCTGGCCCTGGCTGAGAAATACCGATAAACAGCAGGAGAAGATGACGGAGACTGCAGCATGAGCTTACATTGCATGATGATCAATAAATGCATGAATGCAAAAATGCAAAGCAATTGTTTTTCTGGTTTGTTTGTGATGATTTGTGTCATTTGAGAGTAGATCAAAAGTCTCAACTACAAGACAGAATTTTAAAAAATCCAGTCAAGTTTTACACTTAACATTACAGCTGCAACAATTAGTTGATTAATTGATTAGTTTTGATAATGAATTATTGTTACTTTTTAGGTAAAAACATTCTGTAATTCCAGCTTCTTCAATGTTCTCTGTTTTATGTCACTGTAAATTTAACATCTTAGTACTGTTTGTCTGACAAAAGACATTTGAACCCTGGGAAACTTTGATGGGCATTTTTCACTATTTTCTGACATTTGATAGTCTAAATGATTCAGCAAGTAATTTACACACTAATTTGCCGAGTCATCGATAATAAAAAATAACCATTAGTTGTATTTGTAACATCTGTAGTGATAATTCTTAGAAAACAAAAAATATAAAATAGTTACACGTTGTCACTTTGTGCAAATCCTAAAAATTTCAAATACAATGTTTTAGTGAAATCAACATTTTTCTTAGAACATTTGGATAAATTAACTTCCTATGTGGCATTAGTCCCTTGTTACATGAAATAGGCCCTATGTAATAACTCATGAGTGTCATGTGACAACTGTCAGCCTTGAAAAAAAAAACGTATTTGTGCTTCTTCTGCTTCTTCTTCTTCTTCTTCTTCTTCTTCTTCTTCTTCTTCTTCTTATTATTATTATTATTACCAGTATTATTATTAGTAGTGTTATCAATATTGTTATTATTATACTGTTGTTGAATTAAGAATATAAAATATTGAACTTTCTGCATTCAATTGATAATAAAGCAGAAGACCACAAGGAATTAGCCTGAAACAGAAAAACTGGACTTTGGATGGTAAACCTGATAAATGGTGAACCTTTTCTTTTAAATTCTACTTTTTTTTTTTTTTTTTTTTTTTTTACCTGTTCAAGTGGTGATCCAAATACCACATCATGAACAATGTATTTGTGGAACTATTAATGTAACCAACCTGACATATTTTCCTCTATAATGATAATAACAATAATATAATAAGAACTTTGTTTATGTTACGTGATGATGGTAGAATCTTTTTTAAAGAAATGTTCACTGTTGCCACATTTCATCAGTGCTATAGTGTTGCTGTCTATACTTCCTGTGTCTGGTCAGTCAGAATAATATTTTTTATCCCAAATGAACATTTAATTTATGTTTACATGCAATTTAGGTATAATTACAGGAAAACAACTTGTTGAATTTGCTTATTTTTATTTGCTTTTGAGAAAAAAACAAAGAGCTTTTAAACAAATACAGCATGTGATAGTCTTCTTAGTGGTACTGCCTTCCCAGGGAGGACACCACCACAGCCAGGAACTTCTGAAAAGCTGCCTGGACATCACCAGTGAAGTCTTTACCCAGCTTTGCAGCAACCACAATGGTCAGGCAGTCAGACAACAGCTGCAAGACAACAAGCATCAGAAAACATTAACATGAAATGCGTTTGTTGAATAATGGTTGAATATGGATAACAGTAGTTACAGTTCCACAACTTTACCTTGAAATTGTCAGGGTCCACGTGCAGTTTCTCGGAGTGCAGCACGCTCAGTTCTGCATATGTGGCCTTGATGTCGTCCATGTTCTTCACAGCCCGGTCCAGACCGTGGAGGATGGTTGTTCCGTGTTTTGCGACCAACGGATTCGCAATGATTGCAGCGGCGTTGTAGAGGTTTCCAAAGTTGCCGAAATACCTCTGAGTCCAGGGGTAAACGACCAGACACCTGAGGGAACATGCAACGAGATAAACGTTACAGGCTAAGATAATGAGATTAAATAGGTGTTCCAGGAATATGAACATGCGTGCATACAGTGCACAAATAATAATCCTTGATTATTAATGTAAAAAACAAAACAAACATCTGACCTGGAAAGAGCTGCAGGTCCCACGACCTCATACTCCATCTTGGAGAAAATGTCCTGGATGGTGGCGCGCTCGAAGTCTGACCATTCAACCATTTTGCCGGCTGTAGATTTTCCTGTGCAGATCGGTAGATCCTGTGCTCGTCGGCTCCAGAACCAGCTTTTAAAGAAACCCTACACCCCTCCCAGCAACAAGCGATGCGATGGGCGGTGGGCTGGACGAGTTCTGTGTTATTGATGATCACAAGAGAGATAATAGAAGGGCGTACCTGCACCACTTGTCTTTCTGAAACATAGGAAATGTTTATTTTCTGACCGTAAAGTCTGATGCAAAGTAAAAGAAAAGGCCTCACACGTAAATATATATATATATTAAAATGACAGGATCCAGATATCAAGTGTGTTTAAAAGGCAATTATGTAAAAAGGGTTTTACAGTCTTTACTGAGACTTATTTTCCGTTTCTGTCAGTATATTTTGGTCACATGGGCGCAAATTCAAGTGTCCACAATTTGTTGGCAGGGAGCCACAGACGGATATATGCACATTGATGACCAAGATCAAAGCGAACTGTCAGTTTGTTACCAAGAGACAGATAACGGCACAATAACAGGTTTACCCGCACAGCAAAAAACAACTGTGGACCTGAACCTCGCCCTGGAGGTCCCAGGATCAGCACCTTGGACAGCGATCATTAAAGTTCAGTGCGGAATGATCGCACATTAAAAAAAGATAAAACATGTTGAATGACCACCTGAGCACAGGCAAGATGGAGCAAACAGCAAGTTGTTCTATTGATAGTCTGTTAATGTTATCTCTGCCGAACATGTACACCCTAGGCTATTTTTTTCTAGCTCTGCTTAGCTATCAGTACACCAACAGGTGGTTGTGATATAGACTGGGTTGGGTCAGATTACTTTGTAATGTAGTCCTTGACTGAATACAAAATACATGGCAATTTTGTACTTGTTAGTAAATGAATTTGATTTTTAAAGAAAAACACTTTTGGATTACTATAATATAAAACATAATATTATACCGTATGCTAAAGATTTGCTTGTTGCATTTTGTTGCATACGTGACTTAAAACATTAGTAAACGTTAACCTAATTAACGTATCAGTGTACATATTAAAGTAATAATAAATTAATAATAAAATAATTTGATTTAAAAAAAATCTAATCTTAACAGTTTTGGATTACTTCAAAATAAAACATAATATTATACCTACCATATGCTAAAGAATTGACTCAGAAATGCATGTTACACATTTTTGAATTAATTTGGTGATATTACCAGGAATGGGAGGCTGTTTTTGAGGAACTGCTGCTGCTTGAACCTCCCAACTTGAGTCAACACCGTTCTTTTTACTCCAAGGTTCGCCACTAAGTGGAGCACTAGCCTAAGAAACTCCGTATGTTAGAGGAGACGCACTTTTCATTAGTATATATAATAATACATTGATTATCATGAAAAAGTACTATAATTTCAAAATTGCTATATTTTAAATCCTTAATCAAAATATGTAATCAAGTAACCCTTGACAATGTAAAACTAATCGTATTACACATGTAGCATTAGTAAGGCTGCTTATGTTTTGTTATCTGATTACTTAATTTTGATGACATGTAATCAGGTACTACCCAACTCTGGATACTGAAACCCCATAAAGTCACATGTAGCTTACCTGATCCTGCGGGAAAATAAATAAAAGAAAACACTGTGGGCTACACATCTCTCTAACAGCTTAAAATCTTATAAAAAAACAAATGTTATGGTATTAATATAGTATAAATATGGCTGTGTGACTCAGTCTGAGGCAGCAAAATGAAAAATACATAGGTTGACTTAAAAACGAAAAACGGACTGTACTTTTTAGTGTAGCCCTCCTGCCTAATTTTAGTGTCCTATAAGGGTCCTATGTGAAAGCTGTCAGGTTTTTTAAATAATAACTGTATTATATGTGGTTTAAATCCCTTTGTCTGCATACAGGCCAGTTCTGACTTCAAGTGGCCATAAGTCTCCATCTAAAATATATTTTAAATGATTAAGTAGAAGCCTATCACACACCTTTATTTTATTTTATTTTTATTTTTTATTTTTGTATTTTAACATGTATTTAACCACATGGGAGATGCAATTGGGATTGTAGTGCAACTTTTAAATTGTGTTTTCCAAAATATACACACATAAATCCACGATTTAAAAATATTTAGGTTGAGTGATGAAATTCAAAGAAAGTCCAAAGTCACAATGAGAAGATTTTTGTTTCTATCTAATGGAGTCTCACTATCTTGGAGGAGGTCCCGGGTGTGGCCTTGCTCTGTTTCAAGAATAAAAACCTCCCACGGTTTGGGCTCATCACTGCATTGAGCAACTCTCAATAAACAGACAAGATGACCAGTCTCACTGCTAAGGACAAGGACGCAGTCAGAACCTTCTGGGCTAAAGTGTCTGGAAAGGCAGAGGACATTGGCGCCGAAGCTCTGGCAAGGTAAAGATGAGAACATACTGACTGATATAAAATGCTCCAACATTAATTGATTCATTTATATACCTACTCACCCATGTATAAATGTTTTTTTATTTTATTTTTTACCCAGGATGCTGGCTGTGTACCCGCAGACCAAGACTTACTTCTCCCACTGGAAGGACCAGAGCCCCACCTCTCCCTCAGCCAGGAAGCACGGAATAACTGTGATGACTGGAGTTGCAGATGCTGTGTCCAAAATCGACGACCTGAAAGGAGGTCTTCTGAGCCTCAGTGAGCTGCATGCCTTCACTCTGCGTGTGGACCCTGCTAACTTCAAGGTGCAGAGCTCAGGTTTTTAAAAGATTATAGGATTTATATGAAGTTTTCCTTTAACTGAATGTAGATAATGCTGTTCCTCTTTTGGCCTATACATGTTGAAATTGGAGTATGGACTGATCATTAAGTGTTGGACATCTAAAAACTCAAATGTAACATCTGTGTGACTGTCTTCTTTTGACAGATTCTCTCCCACAACATCCTTGTGGTCATGGCCATCATGTTCCCCACTGACTTCACTCCTGAGGTCCATGTGGCTATGGACAAGTTCCTGGCTGCTCTGGCTCTGGCCCTGGCTGAGAAATACCGATAAACAGCAGGAGAAGATGACGAAGACTGCAGCATGAGCTTACATTGCATGATGATCAATAAATGCATGAATGCAAAAATGCAAAGCAATTGTTTTTCATGGTTTGTTTGTGATGATTTGTGTCGTGAGAGTAGATCAAGTAGAATCAGAATAAAAAAATAATCCAGTCAAAGTTTTGATAATGAATTATTACTATTTGATGTAGCTATCTTATTTTACTCTAGGAGTGTAGGCATTTTTCACATGTTTCATTATTATGTTAAGAATAGGCCTATAAAATATTAAACATATATATTAAATTTTACACTTGGCCATTAAGCAGAACATCAATGAATTAACAACATGAAAAACTGAATTTGATTTAGTAAACCAGATATTTTATCAACTGCTTCCTTTAAATTCTTCTTTTCTTCTATTCAAGTGTTGAACCAAAAGCTACATTATGAACATTTAAAGGCAACAATATATTCGTGGAACTACAGATAAGAAACCAGCCCAGTGTTTCCTCTGTAATGATAACAACAAAAACAGCAACAAGTATTTCACTCAGTAGAGTGCAGAAACCTCAGCAACAGATGGTGAAGCACCTACTGAAATGTCACCACAATTGCCAGATGTAACCATCGGGGATTGGCAAAGGTTTCTATTGTTTTTGTAGTATACGTTTTCTTATAAATATGTAGGCCTATGCAAACTCTTTTTGTAATAGTAATCGTGTAGTCTCCGTTCCCCACCATTTAAACATTATTTATTTAGAACATTTTGTTCACACATCACAGAAAATAGAAGGGCAGTATTTAACTATGCAAAAGAAACAGGTGTAATATCCCGAATAAGACTTCCTCATAAAGTCATGATGTTACATACTTCGGTACAGAAGGTGGCGGCATGCACCCGTTGGTTTGTAGTCCGCCAGTAGAAGAAAAACAAGGGTCCCTCGCAGACAAGATGGCGGCAAAAACAGGGGATTTTTAGGGACAGAGCCAGCGACCGCTGGAGGTCCCTATTGTTTTTGCTCGATTTCTTCTTCTTACCTATTATTTTTAGCCCCCATTGACTGCATTTTTGCCCCCCTGAACATATACGAAAAGTCAATTTTATTTGGCAAAGTTGTCAGGCCTGGTGAAAATGGGGAAATTCTATGCGTCGCTTTCGGGTTGGCCACTAGGTGGCGCCTCTACCATAAAAAGTGCGTTTAGGCTAATAACTTCTGCATAGTTTGTCGCACATTCATAAACCTTGTATCCACGCGTTCGGTGAATGGAGCTGAATCTCCTCATATAGGCCCCGCCCACTTCCGCCTATAATTTTTATTCGTTAGGGCGCGAAATGTCCTTAAACTACTTTTTCGTGGTCCTCCTACACGCTTTTTCTGATTCGCATGAAATTTTTCACCTAGCACCTGGGGACCACCCTGGCAAAAAGAGTAATTTGAACATTTTTGAAATTTCAAAAAATAAGAACGCTATTAAATTCCAACTTCCTGTAGATTTTTCGTCAAAAAAGGAAGAGGACAATTTCTCCACATTGCTATGTCCGATTGACACCAAACTTGGGTCCATAGTTCCACATGTCTTCCTTAAGCATCATGCACAATTTCAGGCCATCGCCACTAGGTGGCGCTCTTTAAAATGTAGAAGTTTATATCTCTACAACGGTATGTGTGATTAAGATGAAACTTAATACGATGCTTCCCCATGGCTCCCTGAAGCTCGCTAAAAAATGTGTCAACAATCCGCCACTAGGTGGCACTCTGGTGGCATGGTAAATCACTGTGCGGAGACCGTAATAGTTATGAATATTAAATTCACAGGGCACGTGTAGAGAGGGGCCTGAAGCTCACATACCAAAAATCGTGTTTGTCGTGTGTGTAGCGCCCCCTACAGGATAAAAAAACAGCAGCCCCGGCGCCACGTTTCACCGATATGTACGAAACTCGGTAGGCATGTGTAACATGCCGGGACGTACAAAAAAGCCTCTTGGACCCATACCCGAAACCCCACAGGAAGTCGGCCATTTTGATTTAAAGTTTAACTTTCGGCGAACTTTTCGCGTTGTATTTGAACGAACTCCTCCTAGGGAATTTATCAGATCTGCTTCAAAATTGGTCAGTACAGTCATAAAATGGTGCTGATTAAAAGTTGTGCTATTTGAGACTGTACGTTGAATGGGGTGTCTGTGGCGTGAGGTCAAAGTTGGCCACTTTGAATTCTGTCGTCATACAAACTGATAGAAAAGTTGAGCTGTGACTGTACATTAAACCGCGTGCCAGTGACAACTTGTCCATTTCAGCAGATTCACCATAAAATAGTACTCATAACTTCAGTGTGCAATGTCCAATCTCCAATAAACTTCATATATTCTGAAACAGTTTTGCCCTGAACACGTCCTCATAACTTCAGCGTACTTGGTCCAATCTCAATGAAACTTCACGTCTTTGATAACACACTCGCCTTGAACATGTCTACATGACAACATTCAGACATAGTGATAGCGCCACCTACTGCCAACAGGAAGTAAGCGCTGCATGACGATTTTGAGCTGAGTTACGTGAAATGACCGTGCCAGTGACGACTTGTCGAATTCAGCTGATTCGCCATAAAACAGCACTCATAACTTAAGTGTGCAATGTCCAATCTCCAATAAACTTCATATATTCTGTAACAGTCTCACCCTGAACACGTCCTCATAACTTCAGCGTACGTGGTTCAATCTCAATGAAACTTCACGTGTGTTATAACAGTCCCGCCCTGAACTTTTCTATATGACAATATTAAGACAAAGTGATAGCGCCACCTACTGGCAACAGGAAGTAAGCACTGTGTGGCAGTTTTGAGCTGATTTACATGAATTTTCATGTCGTGGTCCGCACGTGTAACGACGGCACGCGACGCGGCCGCAGCACACCCCGAGTGGCGTGGAGTGCGAGGTCCCGCTCAACGCTGC
Source organism: Dicentrarchus labrax (assembly GCF_905237075.1). Classification (NCBI taxonomy): domain Eukaryota; kingdom Metazoa; phylum Chordata; class Actinopteri; family Moronidae; genus Dicentrarchus; species Dicentrarchus labrax. The sequence continues at coordinate 12,148,355 of NW_026136722.1, forward strand.
TTGCAGCTTTAATTCTTCTTTTTTTATGTGCTATTTTAGTGAATCATAACAGATCGGGTATGGGATTAATCTGCATTTGCTCCGGTTAAAGATGGCGAAACGTTTCTGTGGCTGTAAGTTTTTAAACCAAGACAAATGCCAAAATGTGGCCTTCACACCTTGTTTTGAGCATAGCAGTTGTTGATCACTAGCGACCCCTGCTGGCCGGATAAGAGGAGTGAGGAGTCAGCAGTCGGCATAAAACAGAGCAGTCAATAAAATAGGGTTTTCAAGTTTAAAAAAATAAGAACTATGAATTGACTTACATCAACCAGAGAGATCATTGAGCATACAGTCATGAATGTGCACAAAAAACACACTATGTTGCTATTTTGGTAAAGTAATAAGAGTAATTGGTCCAGTAGTATGCAAAATGACCCAGGTCAGAAAATATTATTTAGTGTATTAGAAATGATCGATGTAGGCTATACAAAAGTACACTTGTGTACAATTTACACTTACAAGTTTCACATAATTATAGTGCTAATTTAAGTCAGTCTGGCTGACTGCTGTTGAATGGACGTCAAGACATTACTGATGGTGCAGATTTGTCTTTCCCAGACGTCACCCATATGACTTGAAGCTGGAGTGTTCACGATGAATTCATATCCCAGTTCTTGCTTCAATAACTCATGCAAAGTTTGTCCCCTTGATCACATCTTAACTTGTTAAGAATGGTCCGAAACTATGAGAAGCCGCCTAGGCTAAAACTGAATGCTTCAGTGGCACATACATATATACTGGTTGTAAGCACTTGCACATACATGCATACTCTCATGCATATGCATACATACATGCATGCATACATATACAGACATAAACACACACGCATGCATAATGTGAGAATTTAAACTGGGAGAATGTGTGTGCTTGAGTTTGTATACTGTAAGCCACCATACTTTAACTGGAAGTTGCTACCATAACCAGCGCTTGGTGACAAGCTCAGCTCAATGAGCGGTAGTATGTGGTAGTGGGTGAGTTAATGTTTCTGCTTCATGAAACCGCCAAACCTTGTCACATTCAATTTAGAGTTCTTGAAGGCATTACTCCATTTGTTCTCTTTATAATATCACACTAGCCTTGGTCCAATTAATAGCTTTGAGGAAGAGTGCAAATCCATATTTACAAATGAATCAACATATTACAGTAGGTACTAGAGTAAGTAAAGGAAAAAGTAGTAGCAGTGATATTAGTTTCACTAGCTATTTTGCTGCACAGTTAATCCAAATATTATCGAAATGGCAGTATGGCTAGGTGCAAATCGCAAATTTGTGACAAAATAGCATTATAATGAAGTACTGTAGTGCAGCAAAGATTCCCTGGCCTACAAAGCTTGTTATTCAGATTTAAGAAAACATGTTCGTTTGCTACACACCCCAAACAGTTTCACATCACCATGATATAGCACTTATGATGATTCATATTATGATTCCGATAATATTTCAATTAATTAATTGCAAATATTCTTCTGCATACTCCCACACTTATATTATACTTAATGCAGTACAATTGAATTGTAATGCCATTTTAAGTATATTCCCAACTCAGTGGTGATATACAATTGTACTGCAAGTGTGTTTCACATGCTCAAAAATCATTATTTTCCCTGGTGTACTTCAGTACACTGAATGAGTACTGAGTCCCAATTAACATACTATTTTCATTTAAAGTATACATCAAGGCGACAGAAAAGTATACACATAATAGAAGTGTACTTAGTACATTCTTTAACAAGTATATTTAAAGTATAATATTTTTAAGGGTAATTATTAATGCAAAAAAACATCTGACCTGGAAAAGTCTGTACATTCAACCATTTTGCCAGCTGTAGGTTTTCCTGTGCTGGTCAGTAGATCCTGTGCTCACTGGTTCCAGATCCAACTTTTAAAGAAACTCTACTCCCCTCCCACAAGTAAGCGATTGGATGGGCGGTTCTGTGTTATGGATGATCACAAGAATGATAATAGAAGGGCGTATCTTTAACGCTTGTCTGTCTTAGATGATAATTCATATTAAAATAATCACATCAAGTGTGTTTAAGAAACGTTTTTGTAAAAACGGACTAAAAACTTTACTCAGGCTTATTTTCCGTTTGTGTCAGTATCAGAGAACAGAGAGCCACAGACTGATATATGCACATTGATCCAAGACCAAAGCAAAATGCCAGTTTGTCATGCAAAGACAGGAAACGTAACAATAACAGGTTTACACACACAGCAAAAACCAAACATGAACCTGAATGCTGCCCATATCCTCCCACATCACTGGAGGTCCCAGGATCAGAACCTTGGACAGCAATGTTTGTATTTCAGGGCAGAATGATGAATGATTGCACACTAAGCTGAGGTGCAGGATGGTGCAAACTGCAGGTTGTTCTATTGATAGTCTGCAAATGTTATCTCTGTAGAGCATGTATACGCCGAGGCTAATTTTAGCTCTGCTTAGTTATCAGTACACCAACAAGTTGAGATGGAGACAAGGTTGGGTCAGAGTACTTTGAAATGTAATCAGTGACAGAATTCAAATGACAATTTTAGAATTATTAATGTAATCTATTGGATTGCACAAAAATACCACCTAAAATTTGAATTACTTCAAAATCAAACAATGGACATTTTTGGACACTTTTTGAGGGACTGCTGCTACTTGAACCTTCCAACTTGACTCAACACTGTTCTTTTTTCTTCCATCACTAAATGTCAGAGCAGATGCATTTTGCTCTATTGAAATAAGTTAATAGAGCATTGATTATCATGAAATATGTCATATTTATATAGTCATATTAAAATAATAAATTAAATTGCTATATTTTAAAGCCATAATAAAAAAAAAATGGAATCAAGCAATGTATGACAATGTAACTATAATCTATTTACATCTTTTTTTCAAATGTAATCTGGGGTGTTCTTATAGGCTAATCAGTAGCTACCCAACTTACAGAAGCCCCATAAAGTCGCATTTACTAGATCCTGCTGGAAAATGAATAAAAGAATAAATTAAAGCTCACTCAGCTTAAAATCTTGCTATAAGTCTATGCTATTTTCAGTGGCTTAAAACATTAATTTCAACATTGACCTAATTAATGTAGAACATAAACCTTTCAGCAGCCAGCGTTTGTCAGTGGAATTTTTGGATTGTATTTTCCAAAATATCCACATAATTTGAAAATATTGAGGTTGAGCGATGAAATTCAAAGAAAGTGCAATGAGAAGATGAGAAGATTTTTGTTTCTTGAGTCTCACTATCTTGGAGGAGGTCCCGGGTGTGGCCTTGCTCTGTTTCAAGCATAAAAACCTCCCATGGTTTGGTCTCATCACGGCATTGAGCAACTCTCAATCAACAGACAAGATGACCAGTCTCACTGCTAAGGACAAGGACGCAGTCAGAACCTTCTGGGCTAAAGTGTCCGGAAAGGCAGAGGACATTGGCGCCGATGCTCTGGCCAGGTAAAGATAAGAACATACTGACTGATATAAAATGCTCCAACATGAATTGATTCATTTACATACCTACTCACTCATGTATACAGTGGCGTGCACAGACTTTTTGAAGGGCAGGGGTGGAAAGAAAAAAAAGGGCACATATACCGTGTCCTCACCACTATAGAGGGCACTTAACACGTGTTTTGGCTCCCAAGGGGGCACTTTAGCACGCGTTTTTCAACAATTGGACCACGAGGGGGGGTGTAGATAAGAACATTCGGACTGATATAAAATGCTCCAACATTAATTGATTCATTTATATACCTACTCACCCATGTATAAATGTTTTTTATTTTATTTTTTACCCAGGATGCTGGCTGTGTACCCGCAGACCAAGACTTACTTCGCCCACTGGAAGGACCAGAGCCCCACCTCTCCCTCAGCCAGGAAGCACGGAATAACTGTGATGACTGGAGTTGCAGATGCTGTGACCAAAATCGACGACCTGAAAGGAGGTCTTCTGAGCCTCAGTGAGCTGCATGCCTTCACTCTGCGTGTGGACCCTGCTAACTTCAAGGTGCAGAGCTCAAGTTTTTAAAAGATAATATGATATGAAGCGTTCCTCTAACTGAATGTAGATAATGCTGTTCTTCTTTTGGCCTATACATATGAAAATTGGAGTATGGACTGATCATTAAGTGTTGGACATCTAAAAACTCAAATGTAACATCTGTGTGACTGTCTTCTTTTGACAGATTCTCTCCCACAACATCCTTGTGGTCATGGCTATCATGTTCCCCACTGACTTCACTCCTGAGGTCCATGTGGCTATGGACAAGTTCCTGGCTGCTCTGGCTCTGGCCCTGGCTGAGAAATACAGATAAACAGCAGGAGAAGATGACGGAGACTGCAGCATGAGCTTACATTGCATGATGATCAATAAATGCATGAATGCAAAAATGCAAAGCAATTGTTTTTCTGGTTTGTTTGTGATGATTTGTGTCATTTGAGAGTAGATCAAAAGTCTCAACTACAAGACAGAATTTTAAAAAATCCAGTCAAGTTTTACACTTAACATTACAGCTGCAACAATTAGTTGATTAATTGATTAGTTTTGATAATGAATTATTGTTACTTTTTAGGTAAAAACATTCTGTAATTCCATCTTCTTCAATGTTCTCTGTTTTATGTCACTATAAATTTAATATCTTAGTACTGTTTGTCTGACAAAAGACATTTGAACCCTGGGAAACTTTGATGGGCATTTTTCACTATTTTCTGACATTTGATAAGTGATTCATCAAGTAATTTACACACTAATTTGCCGAGTCATCGATAATAAAAATAACCATTAGTTGCATTTGTAACATCTGTAGTGATAATTTTTAGAAAACAAAAAATATAAAATAGTTACACGTTATCACTTTGTGCAAATCCTAAAAATTTCAAATACAATGTTTTAGCGAAATCAACATTTTTCTTAGAACATTTGGATAAATTAACTTCCTATGTGGCATTAGTCCCTTGTTACATGAAATAGGCCCTATGTAACAACTCATGAGTGTCATGTGACAACTGTCAGCCTTGAAAAAAAAAAAACATATTTGTGCTTCTTCTTCTTCTTCTTCTTCTTCTTCTTCTTCTTATTATTATTATTATTATCATTATTATCAGTATTATTAGTAGTAGTGTTATCAATATTGTTATTATTATACTGTTGTTGAATTAAGAATATAAAATATTAAACTTTCTGCATTCAATTGATAATAAAGCAGAAGACCACAAGGAATTAGCCTGAAACAGAAAAACTGCACTTTGGATGGTAAACCTGATAAATTGTGAACCTTTTCTTTTAAATTCTACTTTTTTTTTTTTTTCCAAGTGAAAAAGGTGATCCAAGTACCACATCATGAACAATATATTTGTGGAACTATTAATGTAACCAACCTGACATATTTTCCTCTATAATGATAATAACAATAATATAATAAGACTTTGTTTATGTTACGAGATGATGGTAGTATCTTTTTTAAAGAAATGTTCACTGTTGCCACATTTCATCAGTGCTATAGTGTTTCTGTCTATACTTCCTGTGTCTGGTCAGTCAAAATAATATTTTTTATCCCAAATGGACATTAATTTATGTTTACATGCAATTTAAGTATAATTACAGGAAAACAACTTGTTGAATTTGCTGATTTTTTATTTGCTTTTGAGAAAAAAAACAAAGAGCTTTTAAACAAATAAACAGCATGTGATAGTCTTCTTAGTGGTACTGCATTCCCAGGGAGGACACCACCACAGCCAGGAACTTCTGAAAAGCTGCCTGGACATCACCAGTGAAGGCTTTACCCAGCTTTGCAGCAACCACAATGGTCAGGCAGTCAGACAACAGCTGCAAGACAACAAGCATCAGAAAACATTAACATGAAATGCGTTTGTTGAATAATGGTTGAATATGGATAACAGTAGTTACAGTTCCACAACTTTACCTTGAAATTGTCAGGGTCCACGTGCAGTTTCTCGGAGTGCAGCACGCTCAGTTCTGCATATGTGGCCTTGATGTCGTCCATGTTCTTCACAGCCCGGTCCAGACCGTGGAGGATGGTTGTTCCGTGTTTTGCGACCAACGGATTCGCAATGATAGCAGCGGCGTTGTAGAGGTTTCCAAAGTTGCCGAAATACCTCTGAGTCCAGGGGTAAACGACCAGACACCTGAGGGAACATGCAAAAAGATAAACGTTACAGGCTAAAATAATGAGATTAAATAGGTGTTCCAGGAATATGAACATGCGTGCATACAGTGCACAAATAATAATCCTTGATTATTAATGTAAAAAAACAAAACAAACATCTGACCTGGAAAGAGCTGCAGGTCCAACGACCTCATACTCCATCTTAGAGAAGATGTCCTGGATGGTGGCGCGCTCGAAGTCTGACCATTCAACCATTTTGCCGTCTGTAGATTTTCCTGTTCAGGTCAGTAGATCCTGTGCTCGTCGGCTCCAGAACCAGCTTTTAAAGAAACCCTACACCCCTTCGAGAAACAAACGATTGGGTGGGCCGGAAAAACGATGTGGGATTTGCACCAATGATAATGGTTATCTGCGCCTCTCATATTGTTTCTGAGACAGAAACCACTTGTCTTTCTGAAACATATGAAATGTTTATTTTCTGACCGTAAAGTCTGATGCAAAGTAAAAGAAAAGGCCTCACACGTAAAAAAAAAATATATATTAAAATGACAGGATCCAGATATCAAGTGTGTTTAAAAGGCAATTATGTAAAAAGGGTTTTACAGTCTTATTTTCCGTTTCTGTCAGTATCTTTTGGTCACATGGGCGCAAATTCAAGTGTTCACAATTTGTTGGCAGGGAAAACAGGTTTACCCGCACAGCAAAAACCAACTGTGGACCTGAACCTCGCCCTGGAGGTCCCAGGATCAGCACCTTGGACAGCGATCATTAAAGTTCAGTGCGGAATGATCGCACATTAAAAAAAGATAAAACATATTGAATGACCACCTGAGCACAGGCAAGATGGAGCAAACACCAAGTTGTTCTATTTATAGTCTGTTAATGTTATCTCTGCCGAACATGTACACCCTAGGCTATTTTTTTCTAGCTCTGCTTAGCTATCAGTACACCAACAGGTGGTTGTGATATAGACTGGGTTGGGTCAGATTACTTTGTAATGTAGTCCTTGACTGAATACAAAATACATGGCAATTTTGTACTTGTTAGTGAATGAATTTGATTTAAAAAAAAAAAAATCGGTAACACTTTATATTAAGGTACACCAATTCACCATTAATTAGTTGTTTATTAGCATGTAAATTAGTAACATATTGGCTCTTAAATAGTCATTATTAATACTTATTAATGCCTTATTCTGCATGGCCTTATTATACAACCAGTAAGCCATTAACTAAGAGTTTTCCCTCAATAACCTCAGAATTATTGCTTATTAGTAGTAAGTTAAGAAGTTGTTGTATATGAATTACCATCTCAATATGCTAATATGTCCTAATAACTCTATATTAAGTCTTTGTGACTTAGAATATGTTCCCCATACTAAAGTGACATCTTGATCATTACTAATTCACTAATAGTTGAACACTTATTAACCAACACATGTTCCCTAATCTAAAGTTGCCTCCTTTTCACACTTAGTTAATATATTATGGCACATAACTACTGCAATGAACAAGTGATGGGTTACACCTTTGAAAAAAATGGATCTATCTATAGGTTCCCTCTCATTCAGTGGTAGAATAACAAAGACAGTACAAGTACAAATACCTCATTTATTAGACCACTGGTTCAGCTGGTTCAGGTTTTCCCAAGGCTGACAACAAATACTGTGTGAACTTGCTGTGTAGTTTAACTTACAGGTAATGGGGTCTGCCTGAAAATTCAAACACTGACAAGTATCAGTGTATATAAACATGTCATACAATATGGTATCAAATGTATAAGCAGGTCATACTGTATGATAATACAGGTACTCTATTGTTGAAAGTCTGTATGATCCTTTAACCAAAATCTGCCTGCTTACAAAAAACAACAATATTAGGTACAAAAATACAAAATATTGCACAATCTAAAAAATATAAAACCTGCACAGCTCAACATGAACTTGCTCTTTATCAGCTACACTACACTTGTCAACGCTTAGAACAAATGTACTGAACTCAACAAACATTGCACTTTCACAGCCTAAACTTGCTCTATAATTACTGTATCAGGTCTTAATATTTCATCAACAAGGGCAGGAGTTGGCATTTGGCCTTCATGTCCTCTATAATGCTCTTCTTCTCAGGGGTAATGTGGGTTGCACATCTCTTAGCAAATGACTGCAGGGTCTCAGTTGCAGGATCATACTTCAGAGTCTCGAAGGTTTCAGGATCCACAATGTTGAGCTCTGCAATTGCAGCAGTCATCTTGATGGTTCCCCGGTCCACGCCATTGATTCTGAAGGCTTCAGTCATGGTGCGGACTTTGCTTAAGCTTTTCAAGACTTTTTTTTATATCTGCTGATAACCTCAGCTGGCCCTTTCACTGAAAAATATATAAAACAAAAACAAAAGAACACGAGAAATGAGCACAAACAACGGCTTAAGGTCAGCTGAAATTGCTCAAACTAGTCACCTCTTTTTTGATAAAAGTATGAAGCATATTCTAAGAATGGGACAATCTGCTCATCTCCTGATATGATTCCATGCACAATATGTGGTTCAGAATTCAATACAAAAATGATACTCTGTAAGTTTAGTTGGTAAGTCTTACGGTTCAGAATTATTTTTACTTCTGAGAGACAAATCTTTCTAGCAATACATTTGATGTTGAATAATAATTAGTGTGAATGCTGCAAAATAAAATGGAGCTTTATTCTTGATGAAAGCCACATTTTTGACTTTAGACATTTAATTTTTGCCTCATAATTACTTCAGAACATATTTTTAAAAGCTCTTCCAACGCTTTTCTTAATAATTACTTTTCATGACCACTTGTTGCCAACAGGGCAGGTGGTTCAAGTTATGCCATTCTTACCTCTCACATGAGCTTTTCCAGGCACAGCCGCAGTTGCAGATGCAGGTGGCTGTGTCCGACGTGTCTTTCGTCTTTGGATGACAACAACACTGTCCGAGGACTCACTGATGTCTGGAGAAGATGGGGGAATGACGTCATCTTCCTCCATATTGCCATCATCATCCTCATCATCGTCCTCCAAAGAAAATACATTTGGCTGAGCTTTGATCAAATAGAGGATAGATGAGACAAAGATCAGATTGTTATGAAGATATATCACACCTTTCATTACAATTACATTATATTTTGCAGATACAAGTTGCTCCCAAATCACTGACATGATTTCTTCTTTCCCATGATTTGCTCACGCAAAAATTGCGCTCTTGCTCAAGATCCTTTATTATTTTTTCTTGCCATTGGATCCTGGCTTCTAGGAACTCCACTTTGGAGATTGATCCTTAAAAACAAAAATGAGAGCAGGATACAAAAAAAGATTATGATTTGACAATATTGAGTGAGTGAGAGCGAGAGCAAGAGAGAGAGAATGACATGCGTGCAACAGAGGTAGTGGACCAGATATGGTGTGTGCCTTAACTTGATTTGTAAGCACATGTATACTGACAAAATCTGCCAACAACTTTAATCCCAGGCAGAAAAATCACTAGCAAGAAATGAAACTGTAATTTTAGACAAAAAAGATACACTGCTAGAAAATGAGAAATCATTACCTGATCCAATGCTGTTTATACTGCTGCAACTTGGAGCAGAGCTTCCTTTATCTTCAGGACCTACAGAATGGCATAGGTACAACAAAAAAAACATATGAATAGAGGACTTTAAATGTTTAAACACATTTGGAAAAGCTAATTATTTAAGTATTAAAGTTCCTTGAAAGTTGAAAGAGAAATATTTACCATCCAGATCATTTTTGGTCACCTCTGCCATCGAGTCATCTTTGGGGACTTTTAGGGACAATTTCTTCTTGGCCTTAGGCTGTAAAAATAAAAAAATTCATGTCACTATAACCGGCAACATGTAACTTAAATAATCCACACAAGATTCAAAAGCTCTTCTTGTTCTAATGACTGCATAGTGCATAATTTATTTTTAATTCCAAAATTTGGTTCATACTAAAGCATTACATGCACCTACATTCACATTTTATGTTAATGTTAATGTTTCTTTCCTACTATTCACCCAGCTCACCACTCGGCTAGCTTAACATTACATTAGCTAATTAGCCTCTACACTGCAGATAAATAGGAGGGTTTACTACTCTTTAACTATGTAAACGGCCGGGGATGTGCTTACAAAACTCAGGGGGAGTTTCAATTAACAGGCTAGCGCTTAACTTAAATTTCCCTCTTCACTCTCCAAGCACTGAACGAAACGGCGTCTTTGTGCTGTCTTTGTTTTTCTACCACTGAATGACAGGGAACCTATAGATAGATCCATTTTTTTCAAAGGTGTAACCCATCACTTGTTCATTGCAGTAGTTATATGCCATAATATATTAACTAAGTGTGAAAAGGAGGCAACTTTAGATTAGGGAACATGTGTTGGTTAATAAGTGTTCAACTATTAGTGAATTAGTAATGATCAAGATGTCACTTTAGTATGGGGAACATATTCTAAGTAACAAAGACTTAATTTAGAGTTATTTGGACACTATTAACACTTGTAGTTTTGTGTTTTGTTATGTAAGAACAGACCATATTCATTAAGTGTTATTAAGGGAGAATAACTATTCTTGTGATACTACCACCTTAGTCCATACTAAGCAAAGCATATTGAGATCGTAATTCATATACAACAACCTCTTAACTTACTACTGATAAGCAATAATTCTGAGGTTATTGAGGGAAAACTCTTAGTTAATGGCTTACTGGTTGTATAATAAGGCCATGCAGAATAAGGCATTAATAAGTACTTAATAATGACTATTTAAAAGCCAATATGTTACTGTGCTGTTCCTCTTTCGGCCTATACATGTTGAAATTGGAGTATTGGCTGATCATTAAGTGTTGGACATCTAAAAACTCAAATGTAACATCTGTGTGATTGTCTTCCTTTGACAGATTCTCTCCCACAACATTCTTGTGGTCATGGCCATCATGTTCCCCACTAACTTCACTCCTGAGGTCCATGTGGCTATGGACAAGTTCCTGGCTTCTCTGGCTCTGACTCTGGCAGAGAAATATCAATAAACAGCAGGAGAAGATGATGGCGACTGCAGCATGAGCTTACATTGCATGATGATTAATAAATGCATGAATGCAAAAATACAAAGCAATTGTTTTTCTGGTTTGTTTTTTGTTGTGTCATTTGAGAGTAGATCAAAAGTCTCAACTACAAGAAAAATTTGAATTAAATAAAAATCCAGTCAAGTTTTACACTCGATTAATTGATTAGTCAGTGACATAAAATGAATGTAAACTGTTTTAATAATTATTATAGTGTTTTTGTTGTTGCAAAAACTGTTTTATACCATTCTAAAGTGGATATCTTGTTTGTCTGACAAAACAAAACACGAAATTTGAATTCTGGGAAACAACATTTTCTAGACTAAAGAAGTTATTTCCAAAATAATTAGAAGATTCATTTAAAAAATGAATTGTTAGTTGCAACCATACAGTTAAACTTATAGGGACAGCAGTTGTAACATTTGTTACATATACGTGTATCCCAGTCTTTTGGAAAACAAACTAGCAATAAATATAAACCTTATTATTTGTCAACTTTTTGCTTTAAATCCTACTTTTCTTTTATCTAATCCTGCGAACATCATGAACATCATGAACATTTAAAGGCAACAATATATTTGTGGAACTATTCTACAGACACACAACCTGCCCTTTGTTATATCTTCAGTGATAACAACAATAATGTCAAGGATTATATAATCAAGACATTGTTTTTTTATTTTTATTATCTAATTTATTTCAATCATGTTTCATCTTTGTGTTATTTAGCTGGAGTAGTTTTTTTTAAAGACAGTTTCTTGTTGCCACATTTCATCAGTGCTTTTTTTACCTGTTCAAGTGGTGATCCAAATACCACATCATGAACAATGTATTTGTGGAACTATTAATATAACCAACCTGACATATTTTCCTCTATAATGATAATAACAATAATATAATAAGAACTTTGTTTATGTTACGTGATGATGGTAGTATCTTTTTTAAAGAAATGTTCACTGTTGCCACATTTCATCAGTGCTATAGTGTTTCTGTCTATACTTCCTGTGTCTGGTCAGTCAAAATAATATTTTTTATCCCAAATGGACATTAATTTATGATTACAGTTAATTGGCAAACAACTTGTTGAATTTGCTGATTTTTTTATTTGCTTTTGAGAAAAAAACAAAGTGCTTTTAAACAAATAAGCAGCATCTTAGTGGTACTGCATTCCCAGGGAGGACACCACCACAGCCAGGAACTTCTGAAAAGCTGCCTGGACATCACCAGTGAAGGCTTTACCCAGCTTTGCAGCAACCACAATGGTCAGGCAGTCAGACAACAGCTGCAAGACAACAAGCATCAGAAAACATTAACATGAAATGCGTTTGTTGAATAATGGTTGAATATGGATAACAGTAGTTACAGTTCCACAACTTTACCTTGAAATTGTCAGGGTCCACGTGCAGTTTCTCGGAGTGCAGCACGCTCAGTTCTGCATATGTGGCCTTGATGTCGTCCATGTTCTTCACAGCCCGGTCCAGACCGTGGAGGATGGTTGTTCCGTGTTTTGCGACCATCGGATTTGCAATGATAGCAGCGGCGTTGTAGAGGTTTCCAAAGTTGCCGAAATACCTCTGAGTCCAGGGGTAAACGACCAGACACCTGAGGGAACATGCAAAACATTTTACTGGGTATGATAATGAGATTAAATATGTAGAGAAAGAAAGAACATTTTTGCGTACAGGGTATAAATAATATTCATTATTAATGTAAAAAACAAACCAAAACAAAAAAACATCTGACCTGGAAAGAGCTGCAGGTCCAACGACCTCATACTCCATCTTAGAGAAGATGTCCTGGATGGTGGCGCGCTCGAAGTCTGACCATTCAACCATTTTGCCGACTGTAGATTTTCCTGTGCAAGTCAGTAGATCCTGTGCTCGTCGGCTCCAGAATCAGCTTTTAAAGAAACCCTACACCCCTTCGAGAAACAAACGATTGGGTGGGCCGGAAAGGCGATGTGGGATTTGCACCAATGATAATGGTTATCTGCGCCCCTCATATTGTTTCTGAGACAGAAATAGAACACAATTATCTCTGTTTATCTAGTGTCAGCATACAATTCATGTCTTGATGAGAATAAAAATTGATAGTCTAGTAGAAATTTGATGGGCATTGTTTGTTTTACTGTCAGAATAAAGCTGACTAGCCCTCACCCTCAACTTCTAACCAAACTGCATCATATTGATTTAGTTACTGTACGGTTTAATGACTGCAGTATTTATTACTTGCTTATCACTTATTCCTGGCTTCATGACATAATTTAGGCTTATATTATACTATATACTATATTATAGGCTTATCTGTGGGCAAGGCTAACAAGTGAAGTGGAAACAAACTCAGGGTCCGTGAAGGCTCCATGTGCATGTCCTGTAAATTGTTTTGTTGTTATTTGAACTGTTTGGGAATATTCGCTACCAAAGCAAAATATAAACGGAGGTATACGGGCTTTAGCGTGCATGTATTGCCTGTCCTGTACTAATATCTTGTAATATTTACATGATGCATATTCCTAAAAATAAATGTGTGTTTATTGACAAGGGTTTAATATGGTTAACTTGCCATGTGTGTGAAATCAGTAAGCGATCGAAAATTTTATTTATTTTCGTTTATTTATTTATTTGATTTTGTTATTATGAATAGATCATGCACGGATCATCTCAGTGATACAATGTTTGCATACAAATTAATTAATGGACTACAACAGTGCACTAGCTTACAAAATGATCGGGGTGATGTGGTCCAATCCCCATTGCAAAGGGATTATCCATAAAAGTTTCATTCAGAAGAAGTGACCATGTATAATAACTAATTTCTTATATTCTGTGTTATATCCTGCGGTTTAAATTCAAGGCTATAGACAAGAACAGCTACAACCTTTAACTGACTGAAAAAACTGACACCCAGGTATATTTTTGTTTTTGTGTTTTTATTGAACAAGCACCCATCGAAAGGGGTGTTGACATTGTTGGATTGCATGCCACACACAGGCAGTCGATGCTTCTGCATTGTTGTTGGAGTTTAGCGGTATTTCTCAGACAGAGTCCAAGCCAGGCACTGTAAGAACACCTCTGGACCTCTGGAGTGAAGTCTGCGGGGAAGAACATGGCCATAATCAAGATGACGTTGTCGGCCAGGATCTGCGGGTGGCCATACACGTACTTCTGAGATGGCCCTTGTTCTGCCTTGTTATTGTTGTGAAACTCATTAAATACATCTCAAATTACTGCATAACTCTTTGTGTGATCATTTGTGAAATATATTTTTTATTATCCTCATTTCGACTTCTGTCAGTGTGTGTTTTCCTATCTGAGAAATTATTGTAACGACCCCGGGATTCTGATACACGCTTCCCCTGATTTTGAAGAAAATTGGGTTTCCGTTATCCTACTGTCAAACAAACGGCACCGACAACATAACCTACTTGGCGGAGGTAAAAACTTAATACACAAAATGAAAACTTCCTACAAACAGTTATATGATCCCAGTGTAATTTAGTCGAATTTAAATTTGCAGAGTCAATCAACTTTATGGTTATTTTTCTAATCACTGGTCACTCACCGTCTCTGATTCCCTGCAGTGTCAGAATCAGAAATATTTTATTGATCAGGGTCCAGATGTATAAACTATTCGTACACACAAAAATGGCACTTACAAGTTTCCAAATGTATAAAAATCCACAGCAGGTGAGAATAGTAGTAGTCCTTTTAGTCTTATAATGTGATATTGCGAACTGGCAAAAAAGGGAACGACAAAAGTGTGAATTTGGGTTTGACACTTTATTCAGAGTCTTTTGTCTTTCACTTCACTGTGTTAGAACTACAATCTGTAGTTTAAATAAAAACTTCACTAACATAGGGATGCGTGTGTGATTAACAATCTTTTTGACTAGCCTTAATTTCGTTGATTCTTGAGTGCATATGCTTGTCACTGCATTATCATAATAATTATTATAACAATCTTTATATAAATATTCAAATAAATACATGATCTTTTAAAAAATTATATTATTGTCCTGTATTATTGAGGAATAAGAATAACCAACACCTTCCTGTGTGTGAGCAGTTTTGGGCAAGTTACTTTTAAAAAGTAATTAGTTACAGTTACTAGTTACTTCTTCCAAAGAGTAACTAAATTAGTTACTCAGTTACAAATTATAAAAGTAACTAGTTACTTCAGATAGTAACTATTGCGTTACTTTCAAGTACATTTCTAAATGCTCAAATGTGACCCCAACTCCACCCTTCTTTAACGGAACTCAATGCATGTTCAATTATTTATGATGAATTTGAATACTATAATGAGATGGACACTTAATACAATACATTATTAACAGAAACAATGTACACAAGTCTAAACTATTTTAATGTTGCTGTGGGACAAAGTGAGACTAGCCTCCAATCAAATGCCATGTATGTAGATATTATGTTCATATAGTGGATCGGTACAATAGATGTTTTGGAACTTTTGATATTTATTGCCCCTCAACAGGCCACAACTGGGCAAAATTAAATTATGCTTTTTAAGCACATACCAAAAATAAATAACAAATATATATACTCTTTGTAGTGCAAATAAAACAAAACAAAAACTTCAGACAATTGGTAGATATACTGTACTTCAAATATTTTCTTCCTCGAAAAAGTAGAACACTGTAACAATATGAGGTGCTTTCAATCTAACTGAAAAGTACAATGTATAGCAAAACTAAGGAATCCAAATATAAATAGGTTATACATAAGAAATAAAAAATACATCTCCATAAAAATAAATCTCTTTTCTGGCCATTGACAATCTCACTTCAAGAGGCTGCAGTCAGCCAACAAATACATCTAAATTAAATTATGCTCATTAAGCAATGCACCAAAAATGGTTTCAAAAAATATATACACTCTTTTTAGTGCAAATGTAATAAGATGCAACACAACTCGCCATACCTGTCTCTTGTTGACTGACTCGCTTGTGTTGTTCGTTGTGTGTCCGACTATGCGTGCTTTCCAACACCCGCCCAACTCTACCTCTGATTGGCTTACCATGAAATTTTACTCAACCTCAGCCAATCGTCAGCATTTATGCGCTTGTCTCGTGCACTGCCCACTAACCAAGGAAGAACAGTAAAAAAAAGTCTTTGCCTCTCAGCTCAGAGATCTAGTTTGTCTGATAAAAAAAACAGCTTCAATTATAGTAACGCGCCGCATTTTATGGCAGTAACTGTAACAGCGTTATTAAGATGGGAAGAGTAATCAATTAGATTACTCGTTACTGAAAAAAAGTAACGCCGTTAGTAACGCCGTTATTTATAACGCCGTTATTCCCATCACTGTGTGTGAGTGACCAATTAACAGGTCGTTAAAGAACACAAAGGCTGTAGCCGTGCGTAATAGATGCCAAATGATACAATGCCTGGCATATGCAAATCAGACAACTGAGACCAGGATTTATTGGCTACATAGACCATATTTAAATAACCTGCATAAGGGTGTTTAATAAAAGCACTGCTTACTCTCGTATTTACAGTATAAATGTACAAAATGCTTTATATTTCAAATTTAATAACATCATTTGGAAAGACGTAGACATATGTAACACGTTTAAAGTGTATATTCAAGTTGATTGAAAACATGTGGTCACCAACAGATTCAATCTTCTGTTTAATCGACGGCAAAATTTGTCACCAGGACCATCCCTATTGAAGACAGAATTGAATTCTAACAGTAGTTCAAGCCATTTAAAAGGGGCATGTTCAGGTCTGTTTGTTTGTGTAATGCACTTGGACATTCAACTTTTTATTTTTGCCAGGTAACCTTGAGTCATTATGACGACGACTTTATGGCAACAACCAAGAAATGTTCAAGGTGCATCACAACCCTGCATCACCAGCAACAATAGGCCATCTTCACTGCTACCGTCTCCTAAGACTCAACAAGACTGGGAACCAAAATAACCAGCACTCAAGTATATCAGTACTACACTACATACTGTATCTGCAGTGATCTTCACACCATTGTCGCTAAATGTGCAGGGGTGCTGCACAATTGATGAACTTTACCTTTTAATACGATGTGGCTGTGCAGTCTTACCTTATCAATCCTGTACAGCCTCCACCTTTCAGGAATCTAAACTGTTTAGGTGTCACATGCATTAAGTCGGCGTGAGCTGTTCATTTTTCCACAGTTGTGAACAACAAATATCAGTACAAGTTGTTAGAAATGTCGGAGCATGATCTTTTCAAAGACAAGTGCCTGGGAAATTGTGGCATCTAGCGGTATAGTTGCAGATTGCATCTCGCTTCACCTTCCAAGCGCGAAGTACGAAGTACAAAGTACGGTGGCTGGGAAAGATGCGAACGACCCCATCTACAGCCAGCGTTTGGTTTGTCTGTTCTGGGCTACTGTAGAAACATGGCAAACCACCCTCATTCTAAGGCAACAAAAACACAACGAACCTTATTTCAGGTGATTATACATTAATGAAACATGTTGTATGTGCGCCAATAGATCATCCTAAATGTTACACACTGGATCTTTAAATATTTATGTTAAGTGTATTTCTGAACAAACGTTCATTTAGAAAAAAAAACATTTAGACCGTTGAATGTTTATCCAACCTTGAGTTTAATGCATCTTCATGTCATGGTAAATAAAGTACTTGATCATTATTATTAAATCATGGTTTAAACTAAGGCTAAAATTATAGTTTTATATGTTATTTATTTTCTGTTATTCAATGGTTTTTGTGTTTTTTCATTTCTAATATTGTGAGTTGAACTTATATTATAAAATATTATAGTATTTTTGTACATACTTTAATTATACATTTATATATATTGTCAAATAAAGGGCGTCTCTGTAGAAGGTAATCTATGTTATTTATGACTCAGATTAAACAGTTTAGCTGGTGAAGATAAGTTAAAATAAAAATGTAAGTTTAGTAGACGTTTGAATTCATACTTACACACTTTATATTCGGGAAAACAGACTTTCTGGCTCATTTGAAAGCACACTGCGCAATTTTATGTTGATTAAAGGGTGCGGTCATTTTAATTTCCTGATAATGGTGTGCAATATGGTGTGTGTGCCGATAAAAAAAATGTGTAACGTCAAGAAATGAATATCAGCTTGTTGTTTTAGCCCACTAACACTACGTGGCTGTTCTACATATATTACCACCCACTTATTGTACTATTAATGTCCTTGTCATCAACATATGAAGAATGGTGTCCTTTCGAGGCCGATGAAAGGCCAATAAAGTCCTGTGGAGTAATTCTGTGTTATAACGGAGTTGTGCTGCTGTGTAACAGAAACCTTGTCATTATGTGGCAGTGGGTAAAGCATGCAACAAATAAACCCTTGTCCATGGTTTAATTTATGGGGTTTAAAAACAAATTTAGCTGCTTGGGGACATTAAGAACCTGTTGCATGTAGGACATTTTCGTTATATTAAGTTGACCTACAGATAATTTATTTGGGTGGAGGAAGTCTGAATGTTCAGATAATGAAAGCTTTGGATAATCTCAGTTTAACAGCCTCGGGCAAGTAACTTTGCATGGCCAGGGTACATAGGAAAATGGAGGGAATGTCTTTTTGAGAAGAGAAACAAATTTATTAGCTCTTTATTCTGTGAGATATAGGCATAAGTTCTGATGTATCTGCATGGCGCTGACTGGTAACCATCACAATCCTTTAATGTAGTGTTGGCGCATGTCTGACTCTCTGCTGGCTTATCAATGCGTGTCATTAAACAGAGGAGCTGGTCACTCTTCAGTTGATATTGATTACATTGAAATTATGGTTGAGTGGACAGACAAGGAGCGCAGCACGGTCAGTGCTATTTGGGAAAAAATTGATATTGATGTGATTGGACCAGAAGC
The DNA here is from genome assembly GCF_905237075.1 of Dicentrarchus labrax. Taxonomy (NCBI): domain Eukaryota; kingdom Metazoa; phylum Chordata; class Actinopteri; family Moronidae; genus Dicentrarchus; species Dicentrarchus labrax. Next base: position 12,167,460 of record NW_026136722.1, read on the forward strand.
TTTGGCAAGGTAAGCTTAGAGGAAGTGATTTTGAACGAAGTGAGGTAGGCTGTTGCTTTGTTTTTGGTTTTTTTTATGGTCTCTTTATATAGGAAGAGGCTTATTTTAATATTATTATTATTAAGTTTGTTTGACGATAAAATCTCAGGATTTATATTAGGCCTATTGTTTGCTTAATGTTTAAATTTAAAAGATCGATCGATCATACTGCAGCTTCTTATTTATCAGTGGCAGGTTGTCTTCCTTGCATCACAACTGTTAGAAAATAATGGTATGAGGGGCAAATCTATTTTGTTTAAATAAAAGCTACTGAGGAATTAATTGTTTGAATAAAGATATTAATGTCAGAGTAGACTAATGCTTAATTAAAATTTGGTGTTTTTATTTCTCATGTTAGATTATTTGATATTTTCAGCACCAGGCGCTGTCGTACAAGATATTAGTTTTTAGTGTTGCTGCGTATAAATTGTCTGAACTCGTCCCACAAATTTTGATATAGCCCATTTTTGGAAATATTTCCACCTTTATAACAGTTTATATCATGTAAGTCAACACGGCCTGAATGTAATTGTGTTTAAGCCTCAACCAGAGTAATACGTCTATCACTGAGTATTAAATGTCGTACATGATCTGTAAAAGTAATAACCTTTCGTTCTTTTTGCTGCTTTGTGGAGTCAAGATATTTCAGACTCACATTTACGATGTGGGCTCATAACAAATATATTTACAATACAAAAATCCACAGAGTGTTGATCGTTTACCCCTGGACTGAGCGGTATTTTGGTACTTTTGGAGATATCTTCTCTGCAACTGCTGTTTTGGGTAACGCCAAAGTAGCAGCTCATGGCAAGGTGGTGCTGAAAGCACTGGATAGTGCAGTGAAGAACATGGACAACATTAAAGCCACATATGCTGATCTGAGCCGGTTGCACTACGAGAAACTCAGCGTGGACCCGGACAACTTCAAAGTAGGCAATCTTGTCCTAAAATCAAAAGGAGAAATATTTTATCAGTAGGCTACTGTAAGGTCAAACCTGTCTGGATTCATTGTGTCTTTTTGTTTTGTCCACAGCTGTTGGCCGACTGCATCACAATTGCCGTCGCCTGCAAACTCAAGAGCGCCCTCAACCCTCAGGCCCAAGCTACCTGGCAGAAGTTTCTGTCCGTTGTGGTCGACGCTATGAGCAGTCAGTACTTCTGAAGAGCCGAACAGACCCAGCTGAAAAAAAATAAATTGCATATTTAAACCCTGTGTGTTTGTCTCAGTGGCAGACATAGACTGTACCTGCTGGCAGGCTTAATTATGCAAGGTATCTGAAACCATTAAAAATATGCTTTAGTACTCGAATAATTGCTTAAATGACCAGTTTGCATAATGTTGCAACGTCAGTATGTGGTGCACTGGTGAAAGTCATTGCACCTTGACAGTAGTACGATATGGTATACTTTTAGTGGCCTATTTTTCTGTACTAAAATGTGTATATATTTATAGACTGTATAAAGTTATCTGGGTTTTCGTAAGTGCCTTTTGTTCCACTCTTTCTTGTTATCCACAGAATCTACACCCATTTGTGGATGGATTATGTAACAACAAATAACATCTCTGCTGGGTTCCCTGGACTATGCTGTCCAATTATGTAGCAGTAGGGTGGTAGTAACATGAGAAAAAAACCCCAGGAAAACATAAAAACAAAACATTACTTAACATATGTCCATTAATTGATGACATATTGCTAAATGAGACACAGAATGGGAACAAACATTCTCAGGTCCTTACCTCTATAGTGCTAAAAAGACACTGGATATTATGAGGTCCTCTCCTCAAGAGGGTCATATCACAACAGGACATTTATGTTTTGTAATAAGAAATGTATACTTATGAAGGCATTTTAGAGAACCTCCCCAATAGTCACAGTAGGTGTTGAGAGTAAATCAAGGAAATAAGAGCTTTTATGTCATCAGTTTTTCAAATGACCCTAATCTCCAGATTTAGTTATATGTATGGCTTTGTTTAAAAAGGTGACATGAAGCGAAAGTGGGAAGAAAATGTATCCATTTCCCGAGACAATTGACCAGTGATCTGATTTATACCACTCAATCAACGGTCTAACCAAAATACACCATTAGCCTCCCCACCAGAGAGTTGGTGCTTTTGTATACAAACACGCTGTAAGTGCAGATGCAGTAAAAGGCAGGAGACTAGATGAGCTAAAAATAAAGTTTTATTGTCTTGGGAAATTAATACATACATCACAATTAGATAGCTGAAACTGCTGACACAAAGTTGAGCTGCTAATGATTTGTAAGAAAAACTATTTACAGGGAGGCAGCTTGTTTTACTAGTACAAGGGTGAATTGAATGATTCAATATGTTCACTTGCTAGAGCTGCCTTTAGTCCTTGAGCATGGCCTGAAGTTAATACCACTTGGTGGCAAAACCTCTTTGGTTTGTTTCTAGGGTCCACATACCTTGAAACATGATAACTCTTTCACAGTTTTTTTGGGACAATCATTGTTTTTGCCATTATTGCCCTAATGTACTATCGCCAATGTCTATTGTAAGATCATATGTACCAAGTTTAAATCACACATACACAATATATATATATATACACACACATCCACAAAGAATATCAATTGGTTTTATGAGTTTTTCACTTTCTCACTTCAGAGAAAATTCTGACCTGTGCCCATGGTATATTGGTTACTATTGACAAAGGCACTACCAGGTGCTCACAGCTCTAGGATCAGGACCCAGGCTGTTACTGTCACATGTGCTTTGTTGTGGTTTGTCAGCCTATATCTGAATTATTATGCTTATATAGTGCAGGAGCATGACTCTTCTTGCAATATTTAAAGATTGAGATGGATTGAAAGACCACCAGAGGGCGCTCCAATTTAATTACATACGACCATGTACGACCAATGTTGTGCTCCAACGGGCTCAGTTTAACTCTGTTGACAGCCAGACACATTTTTCTCACATGAATTACAAGTGTAGACCTACGAAAAACTCGATAAAATAGTGGAGAAACAAAGTGAATGCAGATGCTTCCACACAGAAATTGGAGAAAATAACATCCAATCATGCTTTGTGGCTTGTATATGTTGGATCTCTGTGAATAATTTTATAAGGAGTACGGTCTAGACCTGCTCTATTTGAAACGTGTCCTGATATATAGTTGCAGTGCATAAACCCCTCATTACAAAGATGAATACGCATATGAGAGTTCAATGAAGTTTCCATTTAACTTATCATCCGTCTGCAGGTACCCCAGCATTGTGTAGACTATGCTGAACTGTTTCTGTGTTATGTACAGATATCAACCTATACTGGTGTAGACATTTTACTGCATCAGAAAACATTCAAAACTATATTAGGGAATTGTGCCAATATCCAAATCACTGCGCAGGGAGTTGCTGGGTTACTGCCAGCAGTACTAACGTCATTTAGCAGAGAACTCCGATTTTCTTTATCAAAGCAAATGTATTGAAGAAACCCCACTGAACACAAGGGGATTTCTGTTGGATAAACTTTATTTTTTCGACAGCCGCTTAAAGGGTTATTGCATGTGTGCTTGGGCATGGTTAGGTCTTGGATAGGGAAAGTATCGCTTCTAAAGTTGATTAAAGGTAATATCATTTTGGAGGGTTTCCAGGCGAATGGGAATTGTTGTGTCAAAAAAACAGTGAAGACATGTAATTGCAAACGAAAGTCAAACAGTTTTGTTTGTTTTATGTGTCTGTTCCATGCAGTTTTTGGGATATTTTTGGGGATATTTTTATTAACCATCTCGTAATTGTGTTTTTTTTCTGTCATGCCAGAGGTCATCGACAGGGTCTTATGTGATTCCGAGAGGCTCAAGTTGAAATGAGGGTTTGAATAATTTCAATGAGCCACTTGGATGAAAAAAGTATTACTACATTTAGAAGAAATACAGAAATTTAGAATTATAACCTCGTTTTGCAAGTAGAACACAAGAAGATATATTTTGAAAGAGGTTATGGCTGTCGTGTGTTAGTGTGGTTGAATAGATTCTGTATTTACCTGGCAAAGGTGAGAAGTCCATTAGACCTCTGCAGTGACGCTCAGCATCTGCTCATTCTACTCTGGTGTTTTCTGACTGTGTGACAGTGTGTCTCCAGATGTGAACAGATAAACCCTTATTGTTTCACGCCCCTGCCCTCAATTCTCTGCCCCAGTGACCTTATGTGAACATAAGTCAGCAAAACAGCTGAACTGAAGCTAAAAAAAGGTCGAGTCAGGACAAGTTTAAAGTTCTTTATTTTATATGCACAACAATTCCAGTGAAGCAGTTGTAATGAAATACATTGTTCTCAGGCTCCCTTCGTCCTCACACAAAAGGTAGAAAAAGAAAATCACTTAATTAAAAATAGAGAATCAAAGACAGTATTACAAACTGAATCCAGTCTAATTTGTGGAATAATCTTCAAGCCCCAGTGAATCTAAGCAGCATTCTAGTGCAATTAAATGAATGAATTTTCACTAACTACAACTTCTCCCAAATAGAGAAATGTTAGTGGTGTTACAGTCTGAATCAGCAAAGCTACTTTTAAAATATTATCTTGTTCCCCTCTGAGCGGACCCACCCTTTGAAGGCTCCAGTTCTCCTCCAGATAAGCGTGTTGGCAGCAAACTTCACCCCAAATGACATCACTTTTCATGTTCAACCGATAACTAAATCCATTAATATTAATTAATTGCAGAGCCTAGATTTCAAATCAGTACGCCTGGACTCTTAGATGTTTACACCGTTGCCTATAGCTTTAACTTTCCATACTCACATATGTCTGTTCTCTGAATCAGAGCATTTAGACCCAGTTATTTTACTTTTAGTGTATTGGATCATATTTTGGTATTGTGCTGTAAACAATAAAACGATTACAAGCTTTAATTTAGTATGTCATTGCTGAAATAATATAATAATTTATTTGATTATTTATTTAATCTAACGATGTAAGGACAAGTCATGTTGGATTTGGTCCAACTTGAAAGTTATTTATAGAAGCATGCCACTTCAGGGTCGTATCAACACCCTAGATTTTGCGAAAAAGCTCAAAAAGCGTTTATCTGGTTAGGCTCAAATCTGATAAATCTGATCAAGAATGATATTAAGCTCGGGCACATGAGCCCATATTACTTATTACCAGTTAATTTAGTTGGAAACTATAATCTTTCTTTTCTGACGGGTTCAAGTTCGTCATTTTCGATGGCTGTATTGGGTATTTGTGTTTTGCATTAAAAGTATGCAATCTGAATTGAATTGAATTCTTGAGTTTGAAAGAATTCTTGAGTGAAAAAACAACTAGAGTGAAAACATGTGCTACATTACTTATTTTTAACTTGTGTTTTTTTTCACGAGTTGTTTTTTTGTCTTTATCTCATGCAAGCTGCAACACATCATTTGGAACCTGTCCAAATGCCACGCAGCCTATCTTGGAGGTGGGATGGGTGTGACCCTGCTCTGTTTTATGTATAAAAACCCCCACGGTTTGGGCTGATCACAGCGTTCAACTTCAACCAAACAATCAACAGGCAAAATGAGTCTCACTGCTAAGGACAAGGCCGCAGTCAAGGCCTTCTGGGGTAAAGTGTCTGGCAAGGCGGAGGACATCGGCACCGATGCTCTGTCCAGGTAATTATGACCCCTAACTAACTGTAACCTTTTTCTAAAATTACTGCATGTTTTCGTTATGAATTTATAATTGTTTATTCACTTACTCACATTTATTATCCAGGATGCTGGTGGTGTACCCGCAGACCAAGACTTACTTCTCCCACTGGAAGGACTTGAGCCCCGGCTCTGCCCCAGTGAGGAAGCACGGTAAGACTGTGATGTCTGGAGTTGCAGATGCTGTGTCCAAAATCGACGACCTGAATGCTGGTCTCCTGAACCTCAGTGAGCTGCATGCCTTCACTCTGCGAGTGGATCCTGCCAACTTCAAGGTCAGTGATGGTGATTAACACTTGGTAGTGTTTTTCAAACTGCTGTTATTTTATTGCCTTCGCTCTGCCATAAGAAGGTATGCACAAAACGTTTTAATTAATTCAAACAAAAACAAAAAATATAAAAAAAAACCATAAACAATAAAAACTAAAATAAAACACTGAAAACTAACTGAAACTTAAATAAAAAAAAAAAAATAAATAAAAACTAATGAAAAATACTTAACTATAATAACTGGTGTGAAGCCAGCTCAGCTTTCATTTAACTGTGTTTAAATTCAAAATTGAGTGCACATCAGTCGTCGCTGTGAGAGGAGAAAGAAAAGAAAGGGGAAGATGAAAATCAGTGACACACTGAATGTTAGTTTGGTGTTGTTTGACCTTCTTTGCAATATCTCACTTGTGGTTCTGGGTCTTTTGATATTGAGTCTTATACACTATACATACTTAACGATTTTTTAGGTACTGGCGATTGGATTAAATGTCATTATTCTCTTTTGACAGATTCTGGCTCACAACATCCTTGTGGTCCTGTCCATCATGTTCCCCGAAGACTTCTCCCCTGAGGTCCATGTGGCTATGGACAAGTTCCTGGCTGCCCTGGCTCGTGCCTTGTCTGAGAAATACCGATAAACTGCAGGAGCAGGAGCAGATGATGCACAGCAGCATGGGCTTGGATGCACTCTGTCAGTCTGAATATCAATAAAAGATCAAATGCAATTAAACAGTTTGTGTGGAGTAATTTTCTATCGTGCATGTTTAAAAGTGTGTCAAGTCAGGTCAACAGCATACATATTTTAGTGGAATTTGAATTGGTATAACGCATGTCAACGACGGTTCAACAATATTACTTTAAACAAAACAGACAAAATAATTCGTACAACAACATAAAAACCCTATTTTAATCGACCAGAATGAATGCAAATGAATGAAGTATGACACAACACCCTACAAATGTAAATCTCCAACGGATCTAAGTTGAAATTATATTACAGCCCTGAGGTGCAATTCTCTTTCTCTATATATATCTATAACTATATATAGTGGCAGTAATATAATTTCTCTCTCTCTCTCTCTCTCTCTCTCGCTCTCTCTCTTTCTCCTTCTCTCACTCATTTTAAAGGTTTAGAAGGATAATTATAGTTAAAATGTATTCTGTTTAGTGACTCTTTATATAATAATCATGTTTATTTTGTTGCAAATTACAAGTTTTTTGTACAAACTTGATCTTGCTTCCAAACTTTTGGCCTGTATTGTATGTATAGATATATCCATTAAGACAACATTAAAATATCTGAGTTTAAATAATGTTACAGTCACTGGTCTATTAACTCCCCTTACAGTGACTTACAGTGCAAGATTTTTGTGCTTTATTTGAACATGTTGGCCTGTCTTCTACCCCACTACGTTTCAGGGGAAATGTTATAATAATGTAGTAATAATAATGCATTATAATGCGTCATAATTTTACTTTTTTAAAGTGGTCATTCTGCATAAAGAATACCTTTAATATTAGGCTGATAATACCAGTGTATTTTAATTTTATTCGTATTTCAATGAAAGACTTTTAGTTTAATGTTATTATTGGTATTGAAGCTTTAAATGGATTTAAATAGTTCTTCAACCACTGAACATAAGTAAATATATATTGTGAATAAAACTTTTACAATTTCAATTGTATGCATCCTAATATGACCATCAATCCAGGCAGAGGAACACGCAACTTGTTGAATATGCTTATTGTTTTATTTATTTATGCTCTTGAGACATGATCAAAATAATGTTTTTTCACAAATGATCAGCATGTGATGGTCTTCTTTCTCTCTAGTGGTACTGCCTTCCCAGGGAGGACACCACCACGGCCAGGAACTTCTGAAAAGCTGCCTGGACATCACCAGTGAAGGCTTTACCCAGCTTTGCAGCAACCACAATGGTCAGGCAGTCAGCCAGCAGCTGCAAGACAACAAGCATCAGAAAACATTAACATGAAAGGAATGTGGAATAATGGTTGAATATGGATAACAATAGTTACAGCTCCAAAACCTCACCCTGAAATTGTCAGGATCCACGTGCAGTTTCTCGGAGTGCAGCACACTCAGCTCTGCATATGTGCCCTTTATGTCGTCCATGTTCTTCACAGCCCGGTCGAGACCGTGGAGGACAACTTTTCCGTGAGCTGCAACCATCGGATTTGCAATGATAGCAGCGGCGTTGTAGAGGTTTCCAAAGTTGCCGAAATACCTCTGAGTCCAGGGGTAAACGACCAGACACCTGAGGGAACATGCAAAAACATGTAGTATAACTCAAAATTGTTACAGGCTACTTCTTTTTGCGCATTCATGTTAAGGAGAAAATACAACAACAGAAAAAATCTTTCACCTGGAAAGAGCTGCAGGTCCCACGACCTCATAGTCCATCTTGGAGAAGATGTCCTGGATGGTGGCGCGCTCGAAGTCTGTCCATTCGACCATTTTGCCGGCTGTAGATTTGTTTCACGAGTCCTGTGTGGGCCATGACCAGATGCAACTTTTAAAAGAACCCTTTCACTCCTCCCAAAATATGCAATTGGATGGAGTAGGGCAGTGGGTTGGCCATGTATAGCTACGGATTTCCAAAAATGATAAGAAAATGACAAATCTGCACTGCTTAGATTGTATATGAAGCGGAAGAAATAGATATTGCTGGTTGTGTGAATTCATGCAGTAAAAAGAAGACCTAAGCTGGCAGTATTAAAACGAGATACTGTTTAAAAATGGGGCCAGATTCTTACGAATTTTTTGAAATGCTTGAAAAATGACAATTTGTACTATCTGACAGTATTAAGTAGCCTACGTTTTTCTGGTCTTCTGGCCACTCAAAGTGCTTTACAACACTTGTCACATTCATTCACCCATTCACACAAACATGCATACACTGCTGGCAGAGGCTGTCATGCAAGGAGCCAACCTGCTCATCGGGTTAGGGGGTCGATAGCTTCCTATCTAAAGCAATTTGGGGTTCAGTATATTCTGTCAAATCAGTCCAAGGACACTTCTAATGGATTGGGGGAGCCGGAAATCGAACCATAGACCCTCCAATTCATAGACAACAACCTGAGCTCAAAAACGCGAGCCACAGGCGCCCCCTAACGTGGATCTAATGTGAATAAATGATATCCAAACTTGAGGTAATAAATCCAGTAGATGGCGCTCCTACACGTCAGGGAAACTGACCTCTGCAAGACCGGTTCAAAGTGAGGATAATGCAGACCAAAATAAATGATGTTTGTAAAATCACAACTGAAAAATGACCTTCTTTGAGATCAGTTTAGCTTATGCATTTATGTATCGATCTACAGTTTACACAACAAAAAAATACTTCGGTGTGACTTAGACGGTAATTATCATTTGACGTCATTTTTTCCCTCCCAGCTCATTTTCGATGTTAAGAAACGCAGGACCTGTGTGCAATGTACATTCATACATTAAAATTATATATACTTGTAGTGATTTACATTATTTATGGGGTATACCCAAGTTTTATTTTTCTGTTGCAACAGAATGGTGGCTTATAAGGGTGGCTTATTTTACGCCAAGCTGTAAATAATGGTGGACACAAAGGTAGCCATATGAAGGGAGGTATACTCAAGATTGGGCAACAAAGACAACTGACAACATACAGTATGTTTAACGACAGAAACAAAAGGAGGAGTTGTGTGAGGTACAGGGTCCCAGGCACTAGCCTCACTTCAGTACCACGGACAGCTCCCTGATCACCGACTGCCACACCCCGCGATGTACTGTCCTACTGGCATGTTTCTGTTTCTTTATGAACAAAATCGTCTTACAAAACAGTTGAAAGCATTTACTTCATTACCACACTGTAACTTTCAACGATTAATGAGCGACTTAAGTTCTTATAATATAATAATATAAAAAATAATATATATATATATATATATATATATATATATATATATATATATATATATATATATATATATATAGTTTCTCTGCACTGGCTCCCTGTAAAATTTAGAATAGAATTTAAAATTCTCTTCCTTCCACATTCAAGAGTAGGCTTAAGACGTTCCTTTTTGATATAGCTTATGGTTAGGGCTGGATCAGGTGAGTCTTGAACCATCCCGTAGTTATGCTACTATAGGCCTAGACTATCCTGGGATTTCCCATGGTGCACTGAGCTCCTCTCTTCCTCTCTCTTTCTGCACTCATTCATGTCCCATTAATGCATGTTACTAACTTCACTTCTTCCCCGGAGTTCTTGTGCTTTCTCGTCTCGCAGGTTCTTATCGATCCTGGTGGAGCCTCCTGCCATGGTCCTGCTAGATTGCCTTTACCAATACTGTTGTTGCTGTGCACCTGTCTGTCTGCCTGTCTCTCTGTCTCTCTCTCTGTCTCTGTCTCTCTCTCGGTCTCTGTCGGTCTCTCTCTCTCTCTGTCTCTCTCTCTCTCTCTCTTTCTCTCTCTCTCTCTCTCTCTCTCCCTCACCCCAGCTGGTCGAGACAGACGCGGACCCACCTAGAGCCGAAGGATCTGTCCTAGGTTTCTGCCTTTAAACAGGCAGTTTTTCCTTGCCAAGTGCTTGCTCATGGTGGAACTGTTGGGTCTCTGTAATTAATGTTTTAAAGAGTTCGGTCTAGACCTGCTCTATTTGAAAAGTGTCCTGAGATAACTTCTGTTATGAATTAGCGCTATACAAATAAAATTGAATTGAATTGAATAACCTTTTAATATTCATGAATGCCACATGTCTCCTTTTCTGCACAGGCAGAAGTTCTTACGATTTCCTTGCACAGAAACGTTTGGTGAATAAGCACTAAGCAGGCAGGACGAGTGCAGCCCTGTGACTGGCTAAAGTGAGGAGGTGAGAATTAAGTGACAGCACAAAGTGTTCATAATGTTACTGGGAAAAATCCCTAACGATTAATGAGAATAAATATTGTAATAATAATAATGATAATAATAATAATAATAAGAAGAAGAAGAAGAAGAAGAAGAAGAAGAAGAAGAAGAAGAAAAACATAACTTGAATAAAACTGGTTACCTTGAAATCAGTATTTTAAATAATGAGTTTTATTATTACCTAAATGTGTATGTGTACCGAAAAATGTTAAAAAAAGAAGAGACATCTGTACATTTTATTCATTTTATTCAGCAAGCCCTTCCATGTTAAAAGGGATGTTGGCGTTGTTGTGGACGACATGCCGCATTGTATGCAGTCGATGCCCCTGTTTATAAGGAGTTCGGTCTAGACTTGAATTGAAATTTGAATTGAATCCTGGATCACTGGAGTTTAGCGGTATCTCTCGGACAGAGCCAAAGCCAGGTTCTGCAGGAACTTGTCAACGGAGACATGGACTTCAGCAGTGAAATCTGCGGGGAAGAGCATGGCCAAAACCAAGATGATGTTGTGGGCCAGGATCTGCGGTTGTGCAAGAAACACATTATTAATTAAAGTCATCAACAAAGAAAAAAAAACACATGGACAGTTAGATAAACAGTTATGACATAAATTCACATTTGAACATGAACAAATTTTATCTGACTTTTTGGCTAATGATGACCTAATTGTATTACTATACATTAAGTAACTTACCCTGAAGTTGGCAGGATCCACTCTGAGCTTGAAGGCATGCAGCTCGCTGAGGTTGATGAGACCACCAGCAAGGTCATCCATCTTTCCGACAGCGTCGCCAACGGCCGCCATGATGGTTGCACCATGGGCTCTCACTTTAGGGGATTCAGGACTGAGATCAGACCAGTGGGAAAAGTAAGTCTTGGTCTGCGGGTATACAGTCAGCATCCTGTCAAAGAAAATAAAGAAGAATCAATGACAAGAAGTAATAGCGCGCATAGTTTAAACTATGACAAAATAAAATATAAAAAAATAACAACAAATAAGCGCTTACCTGGCCAGAGCCTCAGCTCCAATCTCGGCGGACTTCGGGGACACTTTGGCCCAGATAGCCTTCACCACGGACTTGTCTTTTGCGCTGAGACTCATGACTGCCTTTTCTTCAAGTTTTCACAAGGGAAAGAAAATATTCAAGCATGAACATGCTGGTTAACGGCCTTTTTTATATCAAACTTATTTGCACCACACCCCAGTATCAAATCTAAACCACACCTTCCTCAAAGAAATTGCCAAAGTTTCCCAGCCCGTGTCTGAGATAAAATTAGGCTAACCACTCCCTGTTCTTGTATATATTTTTCAGTCAGTTGTTTTTAGGTAATTTAAAATATAATGGTTTTGAATTTGTCTGCAGATATAACCATATGCTGAAATGTGCATTCAGTAAGACAAAAGACAAGACTTTGTAAGGTTGCATTTATTCAACAGTTTGGACAGAATAAAGAAAGAATAGAATAATAATAAAAATAATTTCCACAGGTTTTCATTTGCAGAAAGAGACATTGAATGGTTATGGTTAATTGTGCATTTATGCAATTATGCATTTTCATGAAATAACTCTTAAACTCTGATATAATTAATTCAACATTACCATAACACAAATGACAATTCTGCAACTTAAAAATCAAAAACTAAATAAAACAACTACAAAATTCAATAAATTTATCATGAAAACAGTGGCAAAGTACAAACTCTGCGACCAAATGTGACAAAATGAAAAAAAACCTATGACCTAAGAGGAAAGGACAGTGTTACAACATTAAAGTGTTTTTTTCACAAGGTGTTTAGTTTTCCATCCTTTTGTAGCCCATAAACACAGTGTAACATAAAATACTACTATTGCAATGGAATGAAAGATCAGCAAAAGACAGGACAAACCATATACTTTTTTACAATTCTGCAATACACTTTAATACAAAAAGTTATTTTAATTCAGAAAAAATGTTGAAACGCATTTCATTGGAAATCTTTAGTAACACAAACTCAATTTTGCAAGTTAAAACATTCTTGATTAAGTACTTTTAAGGTACTAGGTATTTTGTTTTCAAATAAAAATTACAAAATTAAGTCAGTGTCACTTAATTAGCAAAGCTACTTGATCAAGGATGTTTTTTAACTTAAAAATGTAGTTAGATTTACTTAAAAACATTATGTAAACAGTTAAAAAAAGTTTTTTAGTTAAATAAACTTAACTGGTTTTAATGTGATAGGTAGAGAAGTTAGAAGATTTTGCAACCTTGCAACCTATGAATTAATGAACATTTTTAAGGAACCGATACAAAACTTCCTTTTTATTCGGAAAAAATGTAATATCAAATTTGGCCACATTTATTCTTATCAGCTTTTTTTTCAGTACTGGCAAACGTCCCATCTAACTCATTATAGGTAACAAGCCAAGCTCTCGTCTCTAGTCCAATCAGACGCTTCCATGGCTGAGAGGTGTGGCATTGAGTAATTAATAAAAACCTCCAGAGGACTGGTGTTTGCAAAAGGTTTGTGCTCATATTTCCTGTCTGAAAGAAACGTGAGAACCTTAACGTCGTCAACATGGTCAAGTGGACAGATGCAGAGCGTGCCGCCATCACAAGCTGGTGGGGAAAGATCGATGTGAATGAAATTGGACCCCAGGCTTTGACCAGGTGACCTGTATAATCTTATTCATAGTTTTTTTTTATTTCTTACACGTTGACATTACTAGATGTTATTACTACTAGACTTTCAACAGTCTGTTGGTGTTGTAGTTTGACTTTTTTCTTTATCATGGATCGTGTCATTTCAGACTTCTGATCGTGTATCCGTGGACTCAGAGACACTTCGCAACATTCGGCAACCTCTCCACCAGTGCCGCCATCCTCGGAAACCCTTTGGTGGCCGAGCACGGTAAGACAGTGATGGGTGGGCTGGACAGAGCTGTGAAGAACATGGACGACATCAAGAACGTCTATACCAAGCTGAGCGTGAAGCACTCTGAGAAAATCCATGTGGATCCTGATAACTTCAGGGTATGTAACCATCAACACCCAACTTCTAATGACTTCACAGTTTATTCTACTAGACTATCACTGATCTCTGTATTCTATTCTTCTCATTTTAGATCTTTGCTCAAATCATCAGCGTGTGTGTGGCTGCCAAGTTTGGACGTCAGTTCACCCCTGATGTCCAAGAGGCCTGGCAGAAGTTCCTGGATGTGGTCGTCTCTGCCCTGAGCAGACAGTACCACTGAGGATCCGGAGTGAAAGTTCACATTCAGAAAATGTGCAGCAGTTCTACAGGCGTTTACAAATGTCTCAAGCACTGCGTTGAAGCTTTTGCCAAAAGCACCAAATAAAATTTAAATCAAATACGTCTCTGTTTGTGTGTGATTGTCTGTAAAACTTTCTTTTGTTTTTATCTTTTAGCCATTATTTTCTTCTCCTTAGATGTTCGTAGCTTCAGCTCACAACCGATTTACACTAGGGATTTACATACATTAAAAACTATTTTAAAAAAAATACAATGGTGAGACACATTGATCCCCGTGTAATCTGGTCTCTGTAATTACAAAGTCTGCAACTTGGGTTTTTTGTGTATAATTCTTTTAACACATTGTGAACAAAGTGCTTTTGATCTGCCTTTTAAATTCCCACATCATAATCAGTTATTTTGAGACTAAATCATCCCTATCATCTCAATTTTAACAATTTACGAGTCTGCCATAACAAATATAGGGCTCTGATACCAGGTAAAAAATAAATAAAATAGAATTATATATGCACAAACACATATATTTAGAGAGAGAGAGAGAGAGAGAGAGAGAGAGAGAGAGAGAGAGAGAGAGAGATAAATATTGGAGTTTCTTGTAAAGACAGCCTTCACAGCCTTGGATAATAATACCTCTTGTTATAGTAATTATACTAATTACTCGATATTGTGATTTTACATTCTCAAGGGTTAGGGTTTAGGTTTTAGAAGACACACATAATTGAGTGGTTCAGTGGTAAATGAAATTATTTGCAATGACTCATCTTTAAGAAGAAAAATAGCTACTTCTGTCGGTTATTTTGGCTTCTTTAAAATGTGCAGTTTGATATAAATGGGTGTGGTCATCTGAAATTAATGATAACAGTGCACCAAAATACTGTATCATGCAGGCGAGAAATTGTGGCAGTGCTGCCAACTTATGACTGAACAGTTTATTAAAACATCGTTGGATGGGCTTTTTATTTCAAATTTAAAATATTTAAGCAGTTTAATAGGTTCACCATGTGCATTGGGGCCTAAATGTCACACATCAACAACACTCCCCTCAAGAAAGAAAATAAAAAAACAATAAAACAAAAACAAAACAAAAATAAGCGTAATACAAGTATATACCGGTATAGGCTTACATTATTTTACCGTATTTTAATTCCAGCAGTGTGCACACAAGTGTACTGACTAAAAATAAGTTCCACTATTAGACTATTATTGACATTTACAATTAATAATTTCCAGATTAGGCAACAAAGACAACTGACAACATACAGTATGTTTAACGACAGAAACAGTAGGAGGAGCTGTGTGAGGTAGGCCTACAGTGTCCCAGGCACTAGCCTCACTTCAGTACCACGGATTGCTCCCTGATCACCGACTGCCACATCCCGCGATTTACTGTCCTACTGGCATTTTTCTGTTTCTTTATGAACAATATCATCTTACAAAACAGTTGAAAGCATTTACTTCATTACCACACTGTAACTTTCAACGATTAACAAGCGACTTAAGTTCTTATAACCTTTTAATATTCATGAATGCCACATGTCTCCTTTTCTGCACAGGCAGACGTTTTTAACGATTTCCCTGCACAGAAACGTTTGGTGAATAAGCACTAAGCAGGCAGGACGAGTGCAGCCCTGTGACTGGCTAAAGTGAGGAGGTGAGAATTAGTGACAGCACAAAGTGTTCATAATGTTACTGGGAAAAATCCCTAAATATTAATTAGAATAAATATTGTAATAACAATAATAATAAGAAGAAAAACATTATAACTTCAATAAAACTGGTTACCTTGAAATCAGTATTTTAAATACGTTTTATTATCATAATTATATTATTATTATTATTATCATTATTATCATTATTATTATTATTATTATTATTATTATTATTATTACCTAAATGTGTATGTGTACTGAAAAATGTTTAAAAAAAAGAAGAGACATCTGTACATTTTATTTGTTTTATTCAGCAAGCCCTTCCATGTTAAAAGGGATGTTGGCGTTGTTGTGGACGACATGCCGCATTGTATGCAGTCGATGCCCCTGAATCCTGGATCGCTGGAGTTTAGCGGTATCTCTCGGACAGAGCCAAAGCCAGGTTCTGCAGGAACTTGTCAACGGAGACATGGACTTCAGCAGTGAAATCTGCGGGGAAGAGCATGGCCAAAACCAAGATGATGTTGTGGGCCAGGATCTGCGGTTGTGCAAGAAACACATTATTAATTAAAGTCATCAACAAAGAAAAAAAACACATGGACAGTTAGATAAACAGTTATGACATAAATTCACATTTGAACATGAACAAATTTTATCTGACTTTTTGGCTAATGATGACCTAATTGTATTACTATAAATTAAGTAACTTACCCTGAAGTTGGCAGGATCCACTCTGAGCTTGAAGGCATGCAGCTCGCTGAGGCTGATGAGACCACCAGCAAGGTCATCCATCTTTCCGACGGCGTCGCCAACGGCCGCCATGATGGTTGCACCATGGGCTCTCACTTGAGGGGATTCAGGACTGAGATCAGACCAGTGGGAAAAGTAAGTCTTGGTCTGCGGGTATACAGTCAGCATCCTGTCAAAGAAAATAAAGAAGAATCAATGACAAGAAGTAATAGCGCGCATAGTTTAAACTATGACAAAATACAATATAAAAAAATAACAACAAATAAGCGCTTACCTGGCCAGAGCCTCAGCTCCAATCTCGGCAGACTTCGGGGACACTTTGGCCCAGATAGCCTTCACCACGGACTTGTCTTTTGCGTTGAGACTCATGACTGCCCTTTCTTCAAGTTTTCACAAGTGAAAGAAAATATTCAAGCATGAACATGCTGGTTAACGACCTTTTTTATATCAAACTTATTTGCACCACACCCCAGTATCAAATCTAAACCACACCTTCCTCAAAGAAATTGCCAAAGTTTCCCAGCCAGTGTCTGAGATAAAATTAGGCTAACCACTCCCTGTTCTTGTATATATTTTTCAGTCAGTTTTTTTTAGGTAATTTAAAATATAATGGTTTTGAATCTGTCTGCAGATATAACCATATGCTGAAATGTGCATTCAGTAAGACAAAAGACAAGACTTTGTAAGGTTGCATTTATTCAACAGTTTGGACAGAATAAAGAAAGAATAGAATAATAATAAAAATAATTTCCACAGGTTTTCATTTGCAGAAAGAGACATTGAATGGTTATGGTTAATTGTGCATTTATGCAATTATGCATTTTCATGAAATAACACTTAAACTCTGATATAATTGATTCAACGTTACCATAACACTAATGACAATTCTGCAACTTAAACAAACATAAAATCTAAAACCAAATAAAAACAACTACAAAATTCAATACATTTATCATGAAAACAGTGGCAAAGTACAAACTCTGTGACCAAATGTGACAAAATGAAAAAAAAACCTATGACCTAAAAGGAAAGGACAGTGTTACAACATTAACATTAAAGTGTTTTTTTCATAAGATGTTTAGTTTTCCATCCTTTTGTAGCCCATAAACACAGTGTAACATAAAATACTACTATTGCAATGGAATGAAAGATCAGCAAAAGACAGGACAAACCATATACTTTTTTACAATTCTGCAATACACTTTAATACAATAAGTTATTTTAAATTCAGAAAAAATGTTGAAACGCATTTCATTGAAAATTTTAAGTAACACAAACTCAATTTTGCAAGTTAAAAACATTCTTGATTAAGTACTTTTAAGGTACTAGGTATTTTGTTTTCGAATAAAAATTACAAAATTAAGTCAGTGTCACTTAATTAGCAAAGCTACTTGATCAAGGATGTTTTCTAACTTAAAAATGTAGTTAGATTTACTTAAAAACATTATGTAAACAGTTAAAAAAAGTTTTTTAGTTAAATAAACTTAACTGGTTTTACTGTGATAGGTAGAGAAGTTAGAAGATTTTGCAACCTTGCAACCTATGAATTAATGAACATTTAAGGAATGAATACAAAACTGTATGTAATATCAAATTTGGCCACATTTATTCTTATCAGTTTTTTTTTCAGTACTGGAAAACGTCCCATCTAACTCATTATAGGTAACAAGCTAAGCTCTCGTCTCTAGTCCAATCAGACGCTTCCATGGCTGAGAGGTGTGGCATTGAGTAATTAATAAAAACCTCCAGAGGACTGGTGTTTGCAAAAGGTTTGTGCTCAGATTTTCTGTTTGAAAGAAACGTGAGAACCTTAACGTCGTCAACATGGTCAAGTGGACAGATGCAGAGCGTGCCGCCATCACAAGCTGGTGGGAAAAGATCGATGTGAATGAAATTGGACCCCAGGCTTTGACCAGGTGACCTGTATAATCTTATTCATAGTTTTTTTATTTTTTACACGTTAACATTACTAGATGTTATTACTACTAGACTTTCAACAGTCTGTTGGTGTTGTAGTTTGACTTTTTTCTTTATCATGGATCGTGTTATTTCAGACTTCTGATCGTGTATCCGTGGACTCAGAGACACTTCGCAACATTCGGCAACCTCTCCACCAATGCCGCCATCCTCGGAAACCCTTTGGTGGCCGAGCACGGTAAGACAGTGATGGGTGGGCTGGACAGAGCTGTGAAGAACATGGACGACATCAAGAACGTCTATACCAAGCTGAGCGTGAAGCACTCTGAGAAAATCCATGTGGATCCTGATAACTTCAGGGTATGTAACCATCAACACCCAACTTCTAATGACTTCACAGTTTATTCTACTAGACTATCACTGATCTCTGTATCCTATTCTTCTCATTTTAGATCTTTGCTCAAATCATCAGCGTGTGTGTGGCTGCCAAGTTTGGACGTCAGTTCACCCCTGATGTCCAAGAGGCCTGGCAGAAGTTCCTGGATGTGGTCGTCTCTGCCCTGAGCAGACAGTACCACTGAGGATCCGGAGTGAAAGTTCACATTCAGAAAATGTGCAGCAGTTCTACAGGCGTTTAAAAATGTCTCATGCACTGCGCTGAAGCTGTTGCCAAAAGCACCAAATAAAATTTAAATCAAATACGTCTCTGTTTGTGTGTGATTGTCTGTAAAACTTTCTTTTGTTTTTATTTTTTAGCCATTCATTTTCTTCTCCTTAGATGTTCGTAGCTTCAGCTCACAACCGGTTTACACTAGGGATTTACATACATTAAAAACTATTTTTAAAAAAATACAATGGTGAGACACATTGATCCCCGCGTAATCTGGTCTCTGTAATTACAAAGTCTGCAACTTGGGTTTTTTGTGTATAATTCTTTGAACACATTGTGAACAAAGTGCTTTTGATCTGCCTTTTAAATTCCCACATCATAATCAGTTATTTTGAGACTAAATCATCCCTATCATCTCAATTTTAACAATTTACGAGTCTGCCATAACAAATATAGGGCTCTGATACCAGGTAAAAAAATTAATAAAATAGAATTATATATGCACAAACACATATATTTAGAGAGAGAGAGAGAGAGAGAGGGAGAGAGAGAGAGAGAGAGAGAGAGATATTGGGGTTTCTTGTAAAGACAGCCTTCGCAGCCTTGGATCATAATACTTCTTGTTATAGTAATTATACTAATTACTCGATATTGTGATTTTACATTCTCAAGTTAGGGTTTAGGTTTTAGAAGACACACATAATTGAGTGGTTCAGTGGTAAATGAAATTATTTGCTATGACTCATCTTTAAGAAGGAAAATACTTCTGTCGGTTATTTTGGCTTCTTTAAAATGTGCAGTTTGATATAAATGGGTGTGGTCACCTGAAATTAATGATAACAGTGCACCAAAATACTGTATCATGCAGGCGAGAAATTGTGGCAGTGCTGCCAACTTATGACTGAACAGTTTATTAAAACATCGCTGGATGGGCTTTTTATTTCAAATTTAAAATATTTAAGCAATTTAATAGGTTCACCATGTGCATTTGGGCCTAAATGTTTTAAAGCACACATCAACACCACTCCCCTCAAGAAAGAGACTAAAAAAACAATAACACAAAAAGAAAACAAAAACAAGTATATACGGGTATAGGCTTATTTTAATTTACAATATTTTAATTCCAGCAGTGTGCACACAAGTGTACTGACTAAGCATGAATTCCACTATTAGACTATTATTGACATTTACAATTATATTAAAGTCGATAGTCCTGATTAGTTTTATTTATGTAATAAAATATATATATTAAAAACAACAACCTATGCATAAATTATACAGTATGCTTCCACAATCAGCTAAATGCTAATCCCTAGGGGATATAATGTAACATATATAGTATTTGTCAGAATGCTGAAATTATCTTTTAGGTAATTTTAAACAGAAATAAAAAGAGCACATTTGAACTGAAGATCCATTTGATTGCAAAACTGTGAAATACACTAATGGTAAAGTGTGTGAATAACAATAGTAATTTGTAATTTGTTAGATTTAATCATACTTAGAATCATCTTTTTAACCTGTTGGATATTTGTATATTATTTGTGTAGCCTACGTTACATGACGCTTTATTAGATCTCTCTCTTATGTAAGTTACACGTTACTTTTTAATAACAATAACTTAATTCATATAGCACCTTTAAGAAAAGCTGTGATACATTGTTGCAGCAATGGTTGTATAATTACATTCATAAAATAGATTAATCTAGATAGAGTAGGGCGTAACCATGCATTATTTGAGGGGAATGTGTCCAGTCTGTCCTCAGCAATATACAGTAGAAAATATGTTAAATATGTGAGCGCTGTCAACGGATTTGCCTCTTATTATTTCCTATTTATTTACAATTTATGTCCATTTGTTAAAGAAAACATAAGTGTGACTCCCCCTCCCAACTTTATTCTTGGTGTCGCCCAAATTCAGTGCGTTGGTTCAGTGTGGCCAACTTTTTAGATCCTCTTTAAATACTTTATTTCTTAAAACCCACCAGCAAAACGTTAAGCAGCTTATTCAAACCATCAGGGAAAAGACAAAACATTATAGTATTTGGGACAGGACTAGAGCTGCTCATCTGCCAACAGCGTTAATCCCTAATAAATAACAGAACAACAGAACATCAAAACAAATGTCAGTGTAGTCATCAAAATGTTCTATATGTGCGCATTTTAATTTATCGTTGTAGCTTTTTCTGGTGGAGTGCTCTCATTTGGACTCATCCAAAGTCTATAACTTGGTAAGGCCCTTGTAGAATTATAACTGGTAGGAAACATATACTGTCAGTGGTAGGAAAGCTATAGAAGCCCATTTCTGCCAGGAAAAAAAAGACAGATAAAACTTAGCCTTGATAATAAAAATATCCTCAAAGTAAGTTGAAATTATGAGATAAAAAGTCATAATTATGAGATAAGAAGTGCGCATGTGCCAATGGCAGTCAGCAATATATTCACAGATTCGCACTTCCCGCATCAATAACTCATAATCGGGACATTTTTAAAACACAGCGGATGCTTCTTTCCAACCGTAGTAAAGCACACAACACACAAAGCTACAACCTCATTTTCATCAAAACAAGCCGTCCCTATGCGCTGCTCTAATAACATTGATCTCTATGTAAGGAGTGCGCAGGGACCGTCAACAATTTTCAAGTTGTTGCTCGTTGTGTGCTTTACTACGGTTGGAAAGAAGCATCCGCTGTGTTTTAAAAATGCCCCGATTATGAGTTATTGATGAGGGAAGTGCGAATCTGTGAATATATTGCCAACTGCCATTGAAGCGCATGCGCACTTCTTATCTCATAATTTCGATTTTTTTTTAAAATCTCATAATTATGACTTTATATCTCATAATTTAGACTTACTTTGAGGATATTTTTATTATCAAGGCTAAGTTTTATCTGTCTTTTTTTTTTTTCCCTGGCGGAACTGGGCTTCCATAGAAAGCTCCGATCTGCTGAAGCAAGCGGAGTCTTTTAGCCACGGTCCCTGTTCCTGCCGAACATTTTTTGAAGTGACACAAAACAATCGCAACAGTACACGGATGTGAGGTTGGGAGTACTTAATTAATCGCCAAACCTCCACATTAAAACAAGTTAGCCTGTAATTGGTCCAGGGTCGGTGGTATGTGTGTATGGCATACATTAATACGAGCTTCGCCCGCAACAAGCTAACGTAACTTACGCTGTTTGGTCCTAGCTACAGCTCACGGGGCAGCTAACGTAACGTTAGCTAGGATGCTAACATGATGTTCAACCCAGTAGCCGGGTTACAAGGTGACCGAAAATCCATGTACAGCCAGTCACAAAATAGCGTGTACAAAACTGGAGACAAAACAAGCCCTATTAGCGTCATACTGGTTAGCTCTGGCAGCCGAGGACACAAACTACTTTTTCGATACCCTTTCCAAAGAGTGGCTGAATGTCCGTCATCTCTTACAGGTAGGCGTAGCATCCAGTTAGCATTCACCAGCGAATCACAGTACAGCACTGATGTTTGTTGATCTTTACTCAAGGGAAACTCGTGCCCTGAGGTCTCACTTTCTCGCAATTACACATACACAGCTGGATAAAATTACGAACACCCCCCAATGTAATGCAGTCAAATACAGCAGCCTAGCAATATATGGTTCCCCTACAATGCTAAGGCCACAGTTGTCCACTGTTCCTCTTTCTGAAAAAGAAAGTTTTCCTGTTTGGTTTTTTTGCATTCCTTTTGTCATTGTGACTGTTTGAGCTTAGTATGATATATGTAAATGTACTGGATGTAACTGTGATTGGGCTACTTCACATATAGTTTTCGTATGCTTTTTGTCCACACCCAGTGAAACCCAGCTGTAGAGACAGTCGCACTAACTGAATACACACTTACAGTATTTCTGACGTATTACTTCTGTATAACCTTCATATGTGAGCTTCCATGCCAATATACTGTGGGGTATATTGGCATGTGTCTAAAATGGCAAAAAAATAAATCAAAAATGACATGTCACTCACAAGTAGACCCTTACTAAGAGAAAAATACCCATAACAACAACAAACTATGGCTTGATACAGTAACACAACACTTCTCTAATACATGTTTGATATTCAGAGTGTTGTTTTAACATCTTGTTGGCTTTTAATGGGGCTACATCTCAAATCAGTGTATTTTTACTAGTTGGCATCAATAATCAAGTGAACTAATACTATTATTTCTGTCCACAAGCTAAACAACGAAGTCCATATGTACTGAACACAACCGGGGATGGTCTTGAAGATCAGGATGGTGATTCAAGGTATTGTTTTTGGTCTTCATTTAATATTACTGGATTTATAAATTAATTATAGGGAAGTTGACTCTAGGTGGACACACAGACAATTCTTAGATCAGCATGAGGCACTCACTCTCATGTGTTTCCTCCCTGTGTCCCCTGTTTTATGTTTCAAAAACCTCATTGTATTTTTCAAGAGGAATTGAGGAGTGTTAAAAGGTTGTTCTAACCCATGTGGTGTGACCTGTATTAATGTCCTCAAAATGAGCTTACAAGACAAAATGCTCACCATGTGCCTCTTCAGATTTGTCATATTCCCAGCTGCCATTTGCTTATCTGAACTGGTAATAAAAACAAGCATTTAAACCAGTTCTGATTACTTTATTTTGTTACCTCCGTTCATGAGAAAATGGAGACAAATTTCTACATGTGTTAAATAAACAAGTTTATACAATGCACACATGTTTTCTAAGCTCAACATGAATGTTGGGACAAGAAGCTGTCAATCGTTGAAAATAGTCATATTACAAATAAAATTGGCCATTGATTCAAAAATAGGATAGTGGCAGTGCTGCATCATTTCATGGTTTTACACAAGCTAAGACATGAAAAAAGAGGGAATGACTTGTTAATCCACTGAGTAAAAAAAGAAATGGGAAAACTGCTGTACACGAATGTTGCAGATATGACAATTGTTAAATAGAGTAGTATTCAGATCAATCCACAGTCACTATATAATATTAAATATTATTGTATTATACTATACTCTCTTGTTTATGGTATAGACTCTCCTGGTGGTGAGCC
Organism: Dicentrarchus labrax; assembly: GCF_905237075.1. Taxonomy (NCBI): domain Eukaryota; kingdom Metazoa; phylum Chordata; class Actinopteri; family Moronidae; genus Dicentrarchus; species Dicentrarchus labrax. Next base: position 12,191,555 of record NW_026136722.1, read on the forward strand.
ACATGAGAATAAATATAATTAAAAAACAGCCTCAAACCTTTAAACTGGTGTGTTATAGATATTGAACCAACTACTGTATAATATAAAATTCAAAGTTGAATATTTCCTGCACAAGCTGTGTGAGTTTAAGCTAAAAATAATTATACAAATGAAGATATACTCACAAAAATTTAGCTATTCATGATTTTGAGTTGAGCAGTCACTCTGGCAGAAGTTGTATGAAACATGAACAGAATTGGCAAACAACTTGAACTCCTACCATTTGCACTCTCGAAGATATTGATGTCTGATTCTGAAAAATACAAAAATGTCAGACAGAGAACCTTTCAGTCTTGTTTGTTATTTTCCAACTGCATTCAGTTTTCATCATGCTGCGGCTTTATGGATGGTAATGCTAGTCAGTCGTTGGGTGGTGATATTACTTTGGTCACAGGGTTGTAAGAGGCAGCCACAAATGATCATTTAAACTCTTTTATCAATGCAACTCACTAGGCGTAATCAGATAAAACTGACACAAGATCATGGAATCTTTTTTTTTTTTTTCTTTTGCTCAGTTTTTCCATACGGACTCCACTACAAACATACTTTGTACTATGTACTCCAGTTTAACTTTCTTTAAAATTAAGGTCTATGACCTTTTAGACAGATTATACTGGGATATAGAACCATACAGAGCCTTATAATCATTGAATAATTAATTAATATAAGGTAGGTGTTCTATGGCCCGTCATTTTTGGCTTGGTTAACAACCTGACAGCAGCATTTTGAACAGTTTGAAGCAATACAGTAACAGCTTTATAAAGACCAGTATAAAGTGTTTTATAGTATTTAAGTGGCTCATTGTGAGGGATTGCATAAAATATTTTCACGGTATCTTTTTGAGTAATGTTAACAATTTTAGTTGCCTTTATGACAGTTTTAAGCTGGCATTTAAACTCATGTGGCTATAATGTTAATGGCATTAAGGCACAGTCAGGGTAAACAAGTTAATTTGTTTGAATCAACCTGCAGACCAGCATTTTCACATCATAGTATCACATGTTTGTTCGGGTTGTTTTGATGTCCATTTTATGCATTCAGCCCAACTGTGTGTTGCATTTTGCTTTTTGTTTGCTTTTTTCTTCTTTTTTATGGCCCAATTCCCATTTCAGAGAACAATCTCCACTAACTGACGAACAGTTGGTAGCAGGGTAAGACCAAATCATTCTAAACCACCTTTCCTTCGCTTAGATCACCCCTGTCTTTTTTTTATCCCCTTCTTTCCTATTTTGTGTCCTATATGGATCCCCAACCCTAATTTCAGTAAAATCCTTGTAAATTATCAGTAGCAGATCCAGTGAATCAGTGCTTTGTTTAATTCAGTATTTCAGTTTTTCTCTCCTGTATTGTATGCCTTTATGAACAATAAACAATCCAACAGTTTTAAACTATAATTACAGTTTTAATTCACATCAATTATATTACCTCTAGTATGTAGACTCAGCATTACGAAACATATTGCAAATCAAATGCAAACTACAATAAAGCAGCTACTACACATCCTTTTCAAATTGTGTCAGTGGGGTAAGTCTATAATGTGTTTAATTTTTTTCTTGAAGGTAACGCCTTGATTTTTATTCCTTTGATTGCAGCATGAGTTACTTAAGTCAAACCAGCATGAGTCTTTCACATTCTTCATTCATACAGCGACTTCACTGTTTCTGCAAGAAGGCCTCTTTCTCTTTTCTCCTCTCCAGTAGCCACACAAGCCTTTTTTATTTATACTCTCATTTTTGAATTACTTTACAGGCAGATGCATCTGATTAACGCAACCACTCCTATAGACAGGAATGTGAAAAATGTAAACAAACAGAGCTAATTTAAACCCTCTTACTTGTTCCAGCTGTTTCTGTGCTGTAACCTCTCATCCCATCTTGCACACTTTTTGTATTGAGTCTGTTCTTCCTTCTTAAAGGTTCTCTGACATCATCCTTGCCACCATCCTGGCCACCAAATCTGACATGTGTGGGAAGAAGTTTGAACTGAAGATAGACAATGTTCGATTTGTGGGTCACCCTACTCTCCTTCAGCATCCTCCCATCATTCAGGCAAGGATAAAATGTCTCCTATTAAAAAATCATTTTCGATTTGAATTGAACTTCCAGTAAGTTTAAAAAGAAATGTTATGCAGTTTTCTTTTGGACAGTTAGCTTGTTACCACTGTTCAAGAGAAAAGAAAAGATAAATGGATTTGCACAGTGCAAGAGAACAACAAAATGAGTGTGAAGAATCCCTACATTGAAATGTTTTAATTAGCAGGCATTGCCATTAATAGCTGTTATTATACATGGCAGTAGACACCTTTGATTGATAATTTCAATTAAAAGGTTAACAGTTCCATTTTGAATTTTATTGTTATCATTATAATATTGATGTGTCTTGCCATCTAACTTTGAATAGGCTATAAGGCCATTTCTCATTGTCCCAAGGCCCTCTAAATGTATGTAATCTTTGAACTTTGGCAGATTAGTCTTAACTAAAACAGTGCCTCCTACTGACGGTTTTCTATGCTTCTGCACTGTCAACAGCTGTGGCTGGAGGCATTATCTTATTATCTGCTTTTTTTTATAAATTTCACCAGAACAAGATCAACAAAGCTTAGCAAAGTCAAGTAAAATATATTTTAAATATCCCTATATCACACATAAAAAAATTGCCTCAAGGGTTTTGACAATCTGCACAGTAATCCTCTATACTTAGACTCTCAACTTGGTTGGGGAACAACTCCCATTAATGGGCAAGATGTAAGAAACCTCAGGAAGGGCAACAGAGGAAGGATCCCTCTACCAGGATGGACAGAAGAACAATAGATGCCACATGTACAGAATAGACCAACATTATGGCATTCACTCACAATGGCAAGATTACAGATAGATTGTAAATAAATACGAAGAATGGACCTGATGATGAGCAACCCCAGGTGTCACCAAACAGATCTGAGCCACACAACCTCCACTCCACTATTGAGACGTGGAAGAGGACGGACTACAAAGACTCACAAGAGCATAGCTTCACACACATCATTTCACACAGGTTGTAAAAAAAAAAAAAAAACACACAGACAAAGGGAGAAAGAGACAAAGACAACATGCACAAAAAAAAAGAGAGAAAGACCAAAGGAGAGGCTGAATGTCCTGGAGAACGAATATCAAAATCCATAAATCTACCGCAAGGTGGTAATTCTGGTATAATGTAGTGTAATAAATAATAAAGTGTGAAGTAATTATAAATTGCTTCTACAAAAATAACAGAAACAGTTTACATTATTCTGTAATGCAACAGCACCTACTGTACATGACTTAAAAATGACCATTTAGCTCAATCAACTCTTCTTTGAGAAAGTCTCAGAAATTTTTTTTTCAGGTTTGACAAAGGTTGATTTATTGCAGAACTATTGTGCTAGGTTGTATAACATTTTGCTGCTGCAGCTTTTATCATGTTTTTGTTTAATATATGTGAATTTAACTGCTCTAGATCTACACACTGTGGATTTACATTTTAAAATGTATTTATAAACACTTGGTTTATTACATACATCTTATTCATTTTTTTTTCTTTTTATGCAGGTTTCTAAGACAGATCCTTCACCTAAGAGAGAAATGCCTACAATGATATTGTTTAATGTGGTGTTTGCCCTAAGGGTATGAACTTTTAATAATACAATTTTAATTCTTTGGTTTTATTTTGTTCTGCTTTTTGCTCTACCAGTTGAAAAATGCTGCATATAAGTGGTCATTTTAATATTACAAATTAACGTCTTTATTTTAAATGATGGCACAATTAAGTCAGCTGGCAGTGGGTGGGACGCGTTGCGTTCTGTTAATCTGTGTGTTCTGTGAAGAAGGGTGTGTGTAAGTGATAATATTCTGGTATACTATATCTGTGAGAGCATAGGAACTCAGAGGGGGGAAGGGCCAATTTACTATGCTTAATCATGCTGGTCAACTAGGCACAGCCTGTTCCTGCCCATGCTGAGTCACTGTACTCAGTAAGTCCCAGTATAGCTGAGGCAGCCGAGGACACAAAATGCTCAGTCATGTTTTGTCAATGATATCTGCCCAGTAACTGTGGTATCTTTACTGCAGAAATGTTCACAAGAATAACAGTTCCATTGGGTTATTTTAGCTTGTCAGTGTATTTGCAATTGGGTAATTTTTTTGTATTTTACAATAAATTCATAAGATTTAACAATTCCATTTTTAATGAATTCACATTTGTTCACCAGTAAATTATGTATGTTATTCTACATGTTCATTCATACAGATAAGCTTTGCATTTTTGTTTTTATATCTACTTTGCAAGAAAATTAAAGCAATTGATCTGCTTAACAATGCCATGAGATGATGCCAATGACCACCCTTATTAACATACCTGAGGAGAACAGAATATTAGAAACTCCTCTCAGTATAAAGTAACACCACCATTAAGCTTCAGAAATACCACAGAGATGAGGCAAAAACCTTTCCAACACAATCTCCATAAAAACTGAACAATATACTTTAGAGTGATTGGATTTATCAGAGGTTTATTGGATTGGATTACATTACAAGTGATGATTTTTCAGGTGAAACTGATGAACTCATTCCGCAGCATTCTGTATAAAATATATACATAAATAAAGGGGCTCAAAATAATTTAAATATTAAAGGCCATATATGTTTGATAGTTTAGCGGTTAACAGGCCAGTAATGACATGAACATTAACTGAGCGACAAATTAAAGCACTGATGTTGCAAATGCAGTGTAATAGGTAATAACTGAGTTGTATATGTATTACTAGCATATTTCTGTCAAAATTACACAGTTTAAAAAGTGGCTCCCTTTCCTCTTTTGCCCATAAAGGCGAATGCTGACCCGTCCGTCATCAGCTGCATGCACAACCTGTCACGCCGCATTGCAATAGCTCTGCAGCATGAGGAGCGGCGCTGCCAGTACCTGACCAGAGAGGCCAAACTGATGCTGGCCGTCCAGGATGAGATTACTACCATGACTGAGAGTAAGAAAGAAAGTTGTTGCACCTCACAGTTGACAGCAATTTACTGCTCTGTCTCAGTTAATCTATAGAATTCCATAGAATCCATTGTACACAATGACATATTTATTCTTGAACATATTATTGAGCTTGTAGGTACACTAACATTGTAATGATGTATTATAGTTGTGTTTTGAAAGTATATTTTCGTATATTTTTCCTGATTTAAGTGGATGGAAGCCCCCAGTCCCCATTTAGACAAATTCTTCCCAAATGTAAGCTGGCTAGAGACCTGAAGGAGGCTTATGACAGGTGTGTGATTAAACATATTATACATTGTTATTTCTGTTTTGTTATTTCCATATTTTTCTCACCATGCAGAATGCATATTGTTCATACAGTTGAACATTTATGTTTTTGCAGCCTTTGTACAACTGGTGTGGTGCGACTACATATTAACAACTGGCTTGAAGTGAGCTTCTGTTTACCACACAAGATCCACAGGATTGGTGGTAACTATATCCCCCCGGAGGCATTAGAGCGCAGCCTTAAGGCTATAAGGTGTGTTTTTACCTTCATGTGTACGGTGTATATATATATATATGTATGTGTTAAATATAACATTTTGTTTGTGGGTTGAAACGTTTAAAATTACACTTTTGGCAACACCCCAATCAGCAGTTGTTGACTGTGAAAGATACTTGGCAGCCCTTTCAAAGCATAAACACATGAAGGGAGTGTTATCCCAAGTGTTATTACAGATATAAAAAATGTATACAGTATTTAAAATTATATTCAGATATTGCATATAAATATTACATAAAACAATATAAAATTGCTTATAAATCTTAATTTACTATGTAAGAAATGTATAACATTTACTATTAGTTAATATAGTTTCCTTCTTTTCTGCCCCCAAATACAACATCTGACAAACTTTTGACCACCTCCTATTTACCCTAATTTATAGTGTTCATTTATACTTCATTTAATTGTGAATGGAATCTAAAAGCAGCATAGTGTTAATGTGTTAATCTGACTTGGCAAGTCATGCAAAACTGCAAATGATAGGTAGGATGTCATATATCATCCACCTGGTTGAGGAAAAATAGCACACATACGCTTTTATTTACTCAACCAGCCTGCATAGGCATACAGTATACATGACTATTAAGTAGCACAGGATTGTCACAGTGCTATTCAATCTGTGTTGTTAGGTTCATTGTTGACCCACAGGTTAACAAGAGGCCTAAAAACTGACAGTCTTTAACAGTATTATATTGTGAGTATTATGTCTTTAACAGCTGATTAAGGGCTGTGTATTTTGTAAACTTCAGTACTGAGTCACTATTTAAAACATCAAGAAACCCTGAAATTGTTTTTGTGGGCCATACTGCCCCCTATTGTCACCTCAGTATACCTACATAAGAGTTGTGATCAACCTCTACCTCTCCTTTAATTTCTGTCTTTTGAAGATAAACAAAATATGCAAAGGGTCATGTAAGTCATGAAATTGTAACAGCTGTGCTGATAATTATTTTTTAATAATCAGAGTGGTTTGTGTTCTCAGAGACACACAGTTCTGTACATGGATACATGTATAGATGGTTCTGTTTTACAGGGTGGTACTAAGGCTGATTCCTTCTGGTGTCTATTGTAGAGGCAGTTTTGATCTCTAAAGATGAGTTTTGTTGATTTCAAGGCTGAAACATATGTTGTTTGATCCTCCAGACCTTATCATTCCCTACTGCTACTGGAAAGTGAGAAGGCACTGCTGAGCCAGCTTCCTTTGGACTGCTCGCCTGCGATGGTGCGCCTCATCAAAACCTGCTCAGCGGTGAAAAACCTGCAGCAACTCGCACAGGATGCTGACCTGGCCTTACTTCAGGTGCAGAACAGTCACATCGCCTGAATCACCAATGCACTTTACAACACCTGATGCCATTCTTTGAACTTGAAAGGCAAATTGGAAGTACTTTTTCATTATTAAACAAATTAATTCACAAGTGGATGTAATGATTAAGCTAATTTCAGCCATCAGTAATAAAGAGTTTGGTGATTGTATTGGACTTTTGTAATTCAAATACAGTACACAAATGTAAGTTAGGGAAGTAAAAGTGTATTCAGACGTTACTGTGTTAATGCGGTCTCACTGCCATCTAGTGGACAATATTTGTACATTCAAAGCAAATCTGAGACTACACAAGTCTGAGTAGTATAGGATGTTCTTATATCTTCCTTCTACTGTTGGTTTTCAATTCCAAAACACTTTATTGTTTGATTGGTTTTTTTTCACATAATTTATATTATTTGCAAATCATTTTCCTCTTAGATATTTCAAATTGCTGCTCACTTGGTTTACTGGGGCAAAGCGATCATCATCTATCCACTGTGTGAGAACAACGTCTACATGCTGTCTCCTCATGCTAACATCTGCCTGTGAGTATTCCTGATATGACATGAGACATTTGGCTGTACTGATTACTTCAGAGCTAATGAGCCATAATATTGCAGAGCACCCATCCATGTCATTGCTTCATACACAGTAGGTAAAAAAATATTAAATTCAGATTTCCAAAGCCTGTACTTGTTCAGAGTTCATTCCTAAAAAATCTTGGATTGGATTGGACCATTGGATTGGGCAATTGGCAGAACTTTTCATAGCCTTTCGTTTATGACATTGTGGAAAATAAATTCAAAAAAGCTTGAAAAGTTGTTGGTTGTCAAATAATGTGTCCCATCTCTCTCTGGATAGATATTCACCATTGGCTGATCAGTTTGCCCAGCAGTTTCCTGGTCATGATCTGCCCTCCATGTTAGCCAAGTTCTCACTCCCTGTCTCACTGGCTGAGTTCAGAAATCCTCTGGAAGCTCCTGCACAGGAGGTAGGACTATCGTACAAGTACAATTTTTTTTTTTGTATTTAAATCCACTTTATTTTCTTTAGTAGTTTTTTTCTATATTGGTGAAATAATGTTATTTTTTTTTAAACAAAAAAGAGTTTTCTTATAAAAAACAAACTTGGAAACAACTTTATTTGTAGTTAGAAAAAATATATAATTTTTAGATGGAAGAATAATTGACTGTGGCATTAAGAGACATTTTTGTACAAATTAAAAGTAATCAAAATGAAATTATGGTTTTGTGGTAAATCACATATATCTATATACTATATCTATAACACAGTAATAGCCCTACGTGGCTATTACTGTAAATTTAGATACTGCATTGTAAGAGCCGAACCATCTGGTGTTCTCCTTCGGCCCATCTTGTTTTGGCAGAGCAGTTTGAGCGTCGGTGATGAATTATAAATGGCAAAAGGGACATCAGCTCTACCGTCAGCAGCCTCAATTTTTCATGAGAACTAGATCAGAGTCATGGCTCTTTCTCTTGGCTCTATTTTGGGCTTGTATGCTTCCCACAGCTGATTTAAAACATATTTGGCCTGGTTAGGGTCATGAGCGTGTTCAGCTTAACTTGTTGTTTATCCTGTGCTCAGTTGTGATGAGTTTGCTGCTGTGCTCCTCACCAGGCCCAGTTGATCCAGATGGTAGTGTGGATGCTCCAGCGCCGCCTGTTGATCCAGCTGCACACTTATGTCTGCCTGTTGGTACCGCCCAGCGAGGATGAGCCCGGGTTGAAGGATGAAGACCCACCACTGGCTGCCCGAGTTGGAGGCCGTAGTCTCAGCACCCCTAGCGCGCTCAGCTTTGGTTCGCCAAGTACGTTGTCACTCAGCTCTCTCCTCTGCCCAACTCTTAGAGGTAGAACAGGGTAAAATATAATCTGTGATCATCTGTCTGCTTCCTGTGTATAGCCAGCAGTGATGACATGACCCTCACCAGTCCCAGTATGGACAACTCCAGTGCAGAGCTATTGCCTGGTGGGGACTCTCCGCTTAACAAAAGGATGACAGAGACGCTGCTTGCCAGCCTGTCCGAGCATGAGAGGCAGGTTATTCTTAACATCCCTGCTGCACAAAATCCAGAGGATCTGCGGATGTTTGCCAGGTAATCAAGCTTGCCTAAAACAGAAGCTTAGTGCATATTCTGATTTTTTTTGTTAGTGCATTTAACATTTCCTAGCTCTATATTGACATGAAATTATGCAGAATAAACTGGCCTGTGCATCATTTCATAAACTATTTTTTAAAAATAAATTTCATGAAAAAAGCATGCACGTACACACAACCCAAACAAAAAATATGTTTGTGGGACTTGTTTATGGTTTTGCTGCATTTTCAAGTGAGATGATGGCATGACAAAGTGTGACTTGAAATGAACAAAAATCCCTAAAGGCGACTTAACAGCTGCGATACATTTTAGTGCCTCATGATGTTATAAATCAAGTCTCTTAGGAAATAAGAAGATATTTGTGCTTTGGTTTGGAAAATGAAGTCATTTTAATTGCATTCACAGAATATTGGGAAATTTAATTGAAGAATTATCTGGAGACTTCTTGGAGACAAGATTTTGCCAGCTGTTAGTTGCACACATTGAAAATAGAAAATAAATAGAAAGCGTATCTGGTAATCAGTGATGTGTGCTACCTAATGCACATTAATGAAAAATGTTATCAGAGTTGCAAAAGACCTGCCTGATGGTTGGTTTACACAGCTAATGACAACCCTAATGATTCTGTGAAACTCTAGCTCTCAACCCATTTTTCTTCTGTTATGTTGACTGCTTCCAGGCTGCTTCACTATTTCCGGGGACATCACCACCTGGAAGAGATTATGTACAATGAGAACATGAGGCGCTCGCAGCTCAAGACACTGTTTGACAAGTTCCGCAGTGTCCTAGTGGTGACCAACCATGAGGATCCCATTATTTCAATCTTTCAGTCACCCATGGAGTAGTGGCACAGAGACACTATCAGCTCTCACCAACTGGAAAAGATGTCAGTTTGAGAGCAGTTAATAGCTTGCTGTGCTATTGCTCAACAACGTTCTTTTTAAATGAACTGATGCAATGATTGCATTCATGTGTGCAGATTTACAAAATGTTTTTTTTCTTTGACGAGCCAATGTTTGTTTACAATATTAAATTATTTTGTACATACCAGAAATCGCTTGAAGTGTTCACTCTGTATATTGCAAAGATTGGTGCAGTGGGGGTTTAACTTCATCTTCACCTGTCCCAGATGTGTTAGATCATCTGTACTGACCACAGAGGGGCACACAGAGTAATGATTATTCCAGACCTCCAGCTACCTCTCCTCAGGAATCCCAGAGGTGGGAAGAGAAAGACGGCAAGAAAGGGAAGACTAAACATCAGACAGGCGGTTTTTGCTTTGGTGGAAGCAAAGCATGCCAAACATCTGTGAAATCACTGAGTCACTCAAAAGAAAATTTCTCAAGTATGAATGTTTATTAAAAAAACACAGATGGCAGACCTAAACAAAAAAAACAACTCATAAGTGAGTAATGGTAGATTTCAGAACTGATTTTTTGATAGGCACTGATAAATTGAGTCTTACTCTAACTGACTTAAGTTCCATTACTTTCCAGTACAACTTTGCATCAGTATCCTAAACACACCGTCAACATGAGTAGCAGCTTACAAATGGATGAGAAACATGTATAATTTATGCTGATTAGAATTTAGACTTCCAGCCAATCACAGAGGTTATTCTACCATCTTGAATTTCTAAGAACTACATTATTAATGGATTTATTTAAAAAAAATATTAATTTCATATTCATAAGAATTAGTGTAAACTTTGCAAAGCAAACAAAACAGTTTTATACTGCCTAAACAGTGAAGTCCACAAAGGGAACAGATGGCAGATTAGTTGCAGGAATATTCCTGTTAAGTCCTTTTGACATTGTGCTGTCCTGTGTCGGACTGCTCATCTGAGGGACCTAAATCGTTCATTACATTTCCCGACAGAGTCTGTCTTTCTGCCTCTTTATTCACTACGCTAACACAGGGGTGCCCACGAAGATAAAACCGCCATGGCTTCCTGGCCCATTCCCCATGAGACTCAATTCCAATGCGCGGTGCTGATACTATATTGTGGGGTTCTGCTGGATTTGTGTTCGGGTCTCTCTCCAGCCACACCTCTGGGTCTGAAGCTAGGTCTCGACGGTCAAAATAGCGGGGTATATCTAAAGCCTGGCACAGCTTCGAAGGCCCGTTGCAGAGCTCTTTGTCCTTCAGTTGTCGGGCTCCCTCCTTGCGTCTAGCTGCCCTCAGCTGCCTCATGACGGGCTGACCCTGCAGGGGCTCAAGGGAGCGCAGCAGCACGGCAGCACCCTCCCCTGTGAAAAACAGCACACAATATGCATCAGTCAGCAAGGCTCCACTCTGTCTCCTTCCTTTTGCCCTTTACTCAGTGACAAAAGAAAACACCACTGTATAGATTAAATGTTATATTAATGACAAATACTTGGAGGAGGGATTTTTCTGTTTGCATGCATCAGTAGGCAAAATGGCAATCATAATGAATACCTTTGGTGAGTAATACTTTTACCTTCACTAGATACATTCATACAGAGGTAGATGCCATAGATGGGATACACATAGATTGTACCAGGCTTCATGAACATGGCTGTGTTCCTCTCAGTGCGTTTGCCCCCTGCTGAGTGTGAGGCCTTGTCCTCCCCACCAAGGTAAGCTTCAGTTTCCACTATTCTCCCTCGCAGCTCGGTGCCATCTGCACACCTGCGGACCAACACCTGCAGGGACAAAGAACAAGACTGATTATGTTTTATTATGATAAACCAATTAATTTAGTAGTCAATCAACAGACAATTTTAATAATCGATAATGCCAAAATGGCAAAAAGATACTATTTTGATTATTGACCCAGACCAAACATTTGAACCATGGACTCTGGAAACGTATAATAGTATTATTTCACATTTTGCTTAATAGACCATACGATTAACTGGTTATTAATGACAATAATCTTTAGTTGCAGCTCTACATTTAAGGGTAGTAGTCTGGATGCATTTTATTGTGGTTTTGGATTTATCAAGACCATGTAGGTTGAACTAAGTCTGTAGCTGAGTGTAATAAACTAAAATACTAAGTGTTACAATGAAGGATCGAGTAGACTTAAGTAACAGGTTACTTAATGAAACTTACATGAAATGTAAAGGGGCAAGACTTTCAGATAAATCCTTGTAGCTTTTACAGATAAAGGTGTTGACAGACTGGACAAAAGCTTTCGTGAATACTATTATCGTTATCGGACATTTGAGCTCTAACATTACTGACATACATTTTATTTCGAGCATATCCCCTCTACAAAGCTGGCTCTCAGAAATCATTCCCACAGAATACATGGATGTCAAATTAAGGTGAAATGGCAGCATTACCTTGCCGAGGAATGCTTTAGACAAACTGAGGCAAGATTGGTTGAAAAACTCTTCTCCCAGTCTATGTTGCTGGTTATTCTTGGTGAAATATTGGCTTCGCTCCGTCTCAGCATTCAGTTTCAAATCAGTCCTGTTTTTGTGTTTATTTACAGTTTGTTCAGGTGCTGCTGCTGCTAGCATCTTTCTTTTCCTTCCTGCCATAACGTTACCGCGAAACACGTGGTCAAAATTAAAAACACCTTTATGATACCGTCACTGCGTCCTTCATAATGTCAGCAACACCTTCATTTAACGCTAAATTTACAAGGCATTTACTTGAGTCTAGCTGGTATCATGGACATATATACATGGCTAGTATATTTACGCTGGTGCTAACATACAGGAAGTAAATTCTTAAAGGGACCGCGCCCCATTTCGGGCTCACTGAGTATTATGTTGCGATTTAATGTTTCCTCCTCGGGTTGTCTGTCCCAGGCTGTGAGAAAAAATGTCTATTTTAGGTTTTTTCCCTACTAAATTGAAAAAATTCCTGCTACACATAACAGCCACATTTTACATATATGTCTGTGGGTAAACCCCCTCTGGACAGTGTGGCCTTTTCCCATTGCTGTCTTATCTTTTCAGCCTCATTTGAAAACAGGCCACCATAATAAGAGGTTATAAATAGAGCTGGAGTGATCATGCTTGCCTGTGCCCAGGAAGTGGATGGCGCCAGTTTGGCCCCAGGCACTGTGGGTCCATGTGGCTTTCTGGAAGACTAACAGTATGTGACATGGTGCCACACGCTACAACGTTATCAGGAAAGTACAAGTTTGCAGTACTGGAAGCTCTGCTGAGCCTAAAGCTCTTGACTGCATGCATTGACTGATATAAGAATGGACGTATAGATGGGTAAATGTACAGAGGGTGAATGGATATATATTTAAAATATTTAATGTGATGTTATGTTTGAAATAGATTGATTTCTTATGTCATTTGAATTATTGAAGCAATAATAAATAAATTACAATAAATATGGTTTTGAGATGTATTACTAACAGATGACAGAGATTTTGCTTTGTGTACACTTAAACATGTATCTGCAAGTAAACTAACTACAGCTATTGGTGAAGTAAAGGTTCATCATTCTGCAGTTATTTATACCTATGCATTTTGCACCACTGGTACATTGAAGGGGCCCCCTTTTTCTCTTCCAGCCATTTTGAGCTGCATTTGAGACTTTTTTGCTGGTGACTGGCCATTTTAATCTCTGCATCTTGTGCAGTCTGGGTCTGCTGGGAGATGGCTTCATTCCCCACATTGCAGAAAACAAACATGACGGCCCTCTTCATTTGTACTGTCAGTTTCTGCTGCAGCAGGTTGCCTGTCTTCAAAGTATGGGCATGTTCTTTATTCTGATGTTCAACAGCTGGAGTTCTCCCTGCTGGACTCAACTTTAGTAGGGTTCTTCTACAGAGTCTCTTGAGCTTTCTTCAGCTGCCAAATGAGCTCTGATACAACCCTCTCATTAGTCTGGAAAACCTTTGTGCTTTGACTGGGTGCCTTTTCCTGTCCCCTGCAGCTGGATTGGAGCTTTGCTGCTGCAGCTTCTAGTTCACCTCCTCTACAGTAATCATGTCTGGAAAAACTAGTCATTAAAGTTTAACCCTATAAGAATTAGATGGTCCACTAACAGCACACACACACAAATGGCATCTCATTTCCACTTTTAATTCTCTGAAATATTATTCTGATTTCTTATGTAATGTTTGCTTTGTAAAGTATTACATTTAGTTACAGTCTTTATTCATACATCTTGAAGAGGTACAGAAACACAGATAGCAATATTACTAAAAAAAAAATCTCCCCCCACAGAGGCCTCTCTCCTTTGGTCAGTCAGATCTTTGGAGAGGTGCCAGAGAGTGCAGCATGCGTGTGAAGTGCTGCCTTATGTGTGTGTGTGTGTGTGTGTGTGTGTGTGTGTGTGTGTGTGTGGCATTGCAGAAATAGGTGAAGGGCACACATAACTGGGTAAGTTGATATACTGCAGCTACATAAAACGTGCCATAAAAATTCCCATTTCAAATATTTGCATGGCTAGTTATTGGATGTCATTGCCCTCTCTTATTGCATGCTTTTCAGATTAAAATTCCTAAATCATAAGACAAAATTAATATATATACTTTTAAATACTTTCAATATTTTTTATGTTATTGCTTATTCACAATTAGGCACCAGGCTACAGCAGGATCAGAGCAGTTGTATTTCTAATGGAACCAGTTGTGCAGTAACTATGCACATAAAGACCTGGGCTGACTTATTGAGCCAGGATATGATCCAGACAGAAATCTGCTGAGCATGTTCAGTAGAACAGTCCTGGCATGGCTTGTTGACTTTGTCATGGCTGGTGGACCAGTGAGGGCCATTGTTTGCTTTGACTGTGTTTCCACTGCCCGTTAGCAGTGATGGTGAGGTCTGGGCTGGGCAGCTTTCATTGTTGCTGCCACTGATAATCTTAGCAGTCACAGCTTGGCTGTAGCATTGCGTTCTGGATCACTTTCAACTCTAGCACTCACTGCAGTTATAGTGACGCTGAGCTGGGACGCCAGAGACTCATCTGTGTGTGCAGATGGATGAGCAGAATGTAGGCAGACTGAAAATATCTTACTACACCATGAGTCAGAGAATCCTGTGAAGAATAAGGGTTGATCTGCTGGGTATAAAATTCATTGTGCAGTGTTTGGAAAGGACGTAACTCCTAATATTTGTTTCTGGTTGAAGTTATGATTCTTTTAATTAGTGAGTGAGTAAATCTGTAAATATATATTTGTGTTCTGTATATAGTTTCAATTCCGAGACACACTGGCATTGCTATCTTTGGTTTATATCTGGCTGTATGAAAACATTTCATCAAACACATGACTAAAATGGACCGACCAAAATAATATCGCCATTTTATCCTTCCATGTTTATGATATCTTAGATTTCAATTCTAGTGCAAAAGTCAAAATGCTTCCTCTTAGTAAATTAAATCAAACACTTGAAAACAGAAAATGTCATAAATGTATTTATTTTTTAAAAATCATTACTTGTTTACTTTATCTTTGATGATTTCTTTATAGGTGACAAACCCTTAACTGTTTTCAAACTAATGGTTACATGCATCACTGTGGCATGAATGTCATCTTTTGTCACATTTCGCATATAAACAAATAGAGTAGTAGTGATAGTGTTTCTGCAGAAGATTCTGTATTGCAGTCATAACTGTGTGAGACTGTGGCATCTCTTTTATATGAGAGTCATGATTTAAAAAAGAATCTCTTAGGTGTTCCCTGTTGTAAATAAACACATGCAGCAACTATTACTGGCAATGTGTCATAGCTTTTGAGCTGCTGAGATAACCCCTCGTTTTACACTGTGTTTAAATTTGTATTGCTTACATGACATCATCATATTTATAACATATTTTAGTGTTTGCAGTCCTCATTCCATTACAAGGTGTGGCAGTAGATTGTCTTATTGTTTTATATGAGTCTATATATGAGTCTTATTGTCATATGATAGTCCAAATGGTCTTTCAGATGCCTTTTCACCATGAACTGCTGCATTCTTTTTATATCTTATATCATTATCTTCTTTTATCTTTTCTTCTATGGACAACATGTCCAAAAAAGCTAAAAAAAAGCTAAAAATACATTAATATAAAGATCAGCTTTCAGTGGGTAACTTCAACAAACACAGCCTCCATCATGGCTTCCACAAAACCCTTCCAGTAACATTAAACAGCTTTCATTTTTGTGACAAGTCCTTCGCACCAAGCCAATGAGTGGCAGAGGCTGGTATCATCTGCATCCTGTGTGTTTGATGTGATTCATTATTAATTGATGACAATTAATGATTCATGAGTCTCTTTTCTTGCTGCAGCCATGGGTGTGTGCTGCACAGGTGGGAAGGGGAAGCAGGAGGATTACTCCATGTGAGACTCAGTTCACACACCTGCACAACAGACAAACAGGGTTGTCTTTTTCCACATCTGGGATCTCATGCTCACAGGTTTTAACAGATCCACTGGTATAAACACAGGTTAGGGAATACCATGCATGCATGTATCCACTATATGTCTGTGTTTTTTTGTATTTGTCTAGACCACATTAATTTATTTTTGTTCTGCATTATAGAATAGGAGTGATGCATTAGTTAAGTAGACAGTTGTGTTCAGATACTTTGGTCTCTGTTCAGAAGACGCACTGTGAGGAACAGAAATAACTCAATCTACTTTTTAAACCTACCAAGTACAATAAATAAACCAACCGTAGTTTTTATTCTATATTTTATTACAAAGCATAAATGAGAGCATCAATAACAGTGTGAGGGCTGTTTTAGTAGATAATTAAAAGACAAAAACTCAGCCTTCCAGCTGTTTGGTTTATTGATTGAGCCTGTACTAAAATCTCCAGCCCCCTGACCTTTTGCTGTGTACACTGATAACGGTTTCCTTGTCTTGGCTCACACCTGTGGCTGTCTCAGAGAGAGTTGAGTCAGGCAGGCCGGTGAGGAGGGAAGGCTTTCTACAGGATCTTACTGATCTTATCACAAAAACAAGAATATAAATATGCTCAACACGACCACACAGTGGAAGTGTTTCTGCTCTGTTGGATTTCTTTAACACCTTCCTTCTGCTGTAGCATTTTCCAGCAGTACTATTAGATTGTCTTTTGCAAGTAATGCACAGTATGTGATCTATTATTGAATGAAAACCAGCATTCAGTCGATTTCAGATTTACCCAGTTACTGATTGTGTGATCAGTGCTATTTACAAACAAACCATAAGTAAACTTCCTATTTCATTGTGGAATAAAATGTATTTACTCTAGGCAAACAAAGCTCTAAAATGCCAGTCATTCTAAATGAATAGACTGACAATTCTTAAATCAATAAACTTAAAACACCCTTAAAAAGTCACATTCTTGTAAATAGTATTTGGACTCTTTTGAATATAGTTATTTGGTGTTGTAAATCATGTCACCTATGTACGAGCTAAAGCCTCCCTGAGATAGTCTCCCCTTCACTTCTCTGCTTGGTTGAAGAAAGAGGAAACCGTTTATGGACTGTCTGACAATGTACTTTTGGTTAAACATTACCCTTGCACTCAACCCTTTTATCTGTGTTTGACGAATGGGGCTTCAGGGGGCCTTGAGTGCTCTTACAGGTCCTGCGTCTCTTCCTAATTGCTGCCTTTGCCCCAGCTTCAACCCTGCTCTATCCCAGGGGAAACTTCACCATTAATTACAACAACTTCATGGTATATCAATCAGAGACTCCCGGTAGGCCACTGAACGGTCCTTACAGAGCTAAGTACACGTAAAAGAGTTGATGAAGTCCAATAAACTCAATCCTGTGGTGGAAATACTATCTTTTGCCTAATTTAGGAACATGTCTTTGAATCAGCTGGATTTGCAGTGTGGCTATCAGTCATGTTGGCAGGGACGAGACCCATGGGTGCAAGACAGAGAGAGAATAAGCTCTTGCTTTACATTCTGTCAAATACATACACGTCTAGTTATGAGACATGTTTGCTGTATGTCTGCCATATATTTTGGCTTACCCTCACATATTATCTGACTTAATTCAGTCTTGATGTAGCAATTGATTAAAAAAAGGAACAGGGTGATACATTTTACTTACTGAACAGGAGGAGGGCTGCTGAGGGTGTTGAGCTGTGGAAGAGGTGTTAAAAGCATTTTTAAACCACACTCAAGACACTTATATATTTCTGTGACTAGAATTGTGTTAGCTGTAATGGAAGTATAGACAACAAATGTAAAGTTGCTGAACAGGGAGGGAAGCACAAGATTAACAATCATTTACTAAAAAAAACAGTAGGTACTGCACAGTACATAAGAACAGTTTTGACATAGTTGTACTTTACTTGAGTATTTCCATTTTATAGGCTACTTTTTACATTCACTTCACTTTACTTATTTCTTTTAATTAAACTGTTGAACAGTATAAAAATGTTTGAACTGGTTCAGCGCTGATGCACCAGGATTTTGCTGTTATTACTGTACTTTTAATCTGGACTGCAGGACTTGTAAGGGAGTATTTTTATATTGTTGTATTGCTACTTTTATTTGAGTCTTAATACTTCTTTCATTGAAAAAAACCCAAAACATTACTGGTCTGATATTTCCAGTAGATCTGTATTGAGTATAAAAGTCAGGCACTCTTATGATTCCATGTAACACAAACAAGTCATCTGCTCTGTCAGCATGAAAATTGGATCATATTATGCTATTCTTTATTTTAATAGCAGAAAAGCACTGGCTGTCATATTCAATAAAGAATGTCTTAATCGGGAAGTACATCAAAGTAACTATGAAGGAGACTTTTCCAGGAACCTAAGCCACTTGTGCCCTGAAACCTCATCTGAGGAGAACTACGTGCTTGGTGCCCCTTTTCAGCACCTCCGAAACCCTCTGCTTCCTAACATCCATCTCTCTCCTGGAGAATATTCCCAGATGGATCTGAGCTTTCACTGAAACCATGATGGAATGCACTGAAATGGTCTTTTCATTAGATAGAGCAGCAGCATGTATTACCCGATCCATTTTCTCTAATAAAAATCTTCTCTTTTATAGTACAAAGTAAAGTGATTTTGAAGTTGCCTATTGCTGCAGTCTTGTTAATAAATGTATTAATTAAATTATTTAATGTATTGAATACATTCAAATGTATAGACATTCAGTCTCACAGATAATTGCTGTGAAAATGCCTTGGACTCAGTTTCTGTAAATGGGCTCACACTTGGAAATGCCCAAGAGGTCTCTGTGTGAATGAATGATTAAGACATGGCTGCAGAATCCCATGAGCCAAGTATGGCAGGAATCTCAGCAACAATGATGTAAACATAATGGCATGACACACATTTCAATCTCATTTTTGTGTGCATTTATGGTGGGATTCAAAGGCAATTAAGATAAATAAACAATAAAGATTATTATTCTCCCTAAATGATTATGAAATGATTATTATAAAACATTGTTAAGCATCTATTCAATTTAGGGGGCCCCGCGGAGAATGTGGAGTGAATCACTGTGGATAGAGAGAGTTAAACCCCGGTTTTAGTCCCCGGACCCCACTTTGGCTGAGGATATTGCTTAGTCACCGCCGTGACCGGGAGAAGCAGCGCCTCCCTGTGTACACCGATTGGTTAGTGATCTTGACGGGCTTGCCTTCTCCACAGACCGTCTCCAGTCCAGGGCGGGGCTGACTCTCCGCCAAACTGAATTAGGCTACAACCGGCAGAAGAAAACTTACCCCGGGTCGATCCATGGAGCAGTGTGAGAATGCTGTATCCGTAGGTGGGAAGCAGGAACCGGTCGGGCAGCCACATTTCGGCCACATCACCCAGGACTGCTTCTGCTGCTGGTGTGATCAAGAGTGACCAGATTTTACCCTACGGCACCGGGCTCGGCTTAAAAACATCTGCGGTGTGGAAAAAGCGCGTTTATTCTTGCGCCGCTATCAGGATGATGTGACAAATCACTCATCTGCTTCGTGTGGAAAAAAATCTGTGAAACCGGATTTTTTTTTTCACTGCTGGAGATCATCTGAACTGCTTGTTATAAGGGTAAGTTGTGTCATTATTTCATGACTGTCTCCTGTGGTCGCCCATACGGAAGGCAGCAGCCGAAGGAAGCGCTCACGAATCGTGATCGAGGAGGGCACACGAGCTCACTTGTCGATTGAATTACTGGTCAATTTGTCGACATGGGAATCTTTCACATAGTGAACATCATTTAGGTTACAGGGTTCTGTGCCATTCACGCTGCCTTTAGTGCAGTTTCCAGTGTGAAAGTCGGCTATTTAAGGTGCTCGTAGTATAATTGTACCTTTAGGCCTAATCACCTTTTTAAAAAGTGTGAAATACCCTTCACATTCAAGAGATGCTGAAGTGGAAATAATGAGGTGTGAAATGAGCCTCGTGTCCAAAATGAGACGCAGGCTGAGAGGCTAAATTACTTTTTATTTTATTTTTATTTGGCCAAATTCAGGAGAGATTACTTTCATTTGAACCACACGAACCAATGGCTTGATGTAACATTATCTCATGTGACTGGAGCCTGCTTGGGAATAGCTTTGCCTGATTGTAATTGTGGACCAAGGAATGAACCTAAATGACCATGTTGTTGAATAATCATGCAACACATCAGGCATACAGTCACAATGACCTCACTCATCTTTGTCATCCCACTCCTCCTCCTCCCTCCTCTTCCACCTTCTCCAGTCATCATCAGCATCTCCATCATCTTCCTCAAAGACAATCATGAATGTTTATGCATGATTCTGTGAATCAAGAAATGGCAGCATCATCCATTTGCAGTGCTGAAATACAGACGTCTACACACAAATGTTAAATAATTCACAATGGGAATGTGGATGAAAAGAGCAGCAAACAGAGTTGGCTTCTCATATCATCTCCCTGTGGTCTACCCTTTTGAACCAGATAGTATTATTTATTCCTTAGATCTTTGTTTTCTTCTCTAGTGTGTGTTTCATGAAGTGCTAACACACAGTGACTCAAAGTGACTCACGGCAGACAGTCACAAATGGGCGCAAATTCCACAAAATCATACGCATGGAGGGATCACCTTAATGTCTAGATCTGACTCATCAGAGGTTGAAAGCTCCAGGACAGCAGCGCACATATTAACAAACTGAAAACTTGTTGACATAGAAAAGGTTACGCGCTCCAGTGTCTTACAATACCTGGGCAGACTCAAGTGAAACCATAGACTTACTGTATTAGAAACTGCTGAGTTATTTTGGCAGACAGGACATAGGAGCACATGGCCTGGTTTGTGTGCCTAGTGTTCCTGAAACCTTATCACATGGAAGGAGGGGGGATCATGGCTTGGGGTGATGTAATCACACCGATAAAGCAGGGCCCTGATGTGTGATAGTGGCAGTCATGCTCATCCTCTCTATCTACTCCAGCTGGACCCCAGATAGAATATTCCCAATGTGTGTGTGTGTGTGTGTGTGTGTGTGTGTGTGTGTGTGTGTGTGTGTGTGTGTGTTTGGATGTTTATGTGGGTGCATGTGGGTACGTGATACAGGGAGGGAGCTGGGAGTAGCTCCGCTGAGGCAGGTGGACCATCCAGGCTGGCCTGTGTTGACTGGCTGGTATGTGAGTTTTTCAGGGGACTGCTGAGGGGGCCACACTGTAGTCATGCCTGCATGACTCATGGCGCGGTATCTGTCTGTCTGTCAGTCTGGCCAAGTGCACAGTCCTGTATACTGCTTCATGGGGTTGCCTTCAAAAGAGCTACAGGGCAGGATTTTACACTCAGTGGTTATGTAATACCTTTATTCATTGCCATTCTTCAGTAGACATTTTTTCCCATACATCTCAGTGCATGCATCATTGTGCAATAGCACCATATAGATGTTTTACACAGGTGCCTCATCACTTCAAGATGATGCATCTAGAAGCAGGGGACAGAATCGGCTTTCTTTGTAGATTTGATGCTCTGCTGAAGAGATGACGCTGTCCTCAGTAGGGCTTCACCATTTCCCAGAAGAAGCCAATTGAAGCCTGTCTGTTTCCGAATATGGGTTTACTCTTTTCGTGATTGTTGGTCATTTTCTTTAGTCTCTGTATAGAGCTCTCTGAGTTCAGATGAAATGAGCGTCACTGTGCTGAACAGTCACATGTGTGCAGAACACATGCTTCTCTAAATAACCCCAGGCTGTTTCACTGGCAACAACCACATCTGTATCACGAGCTGAAAATTTGTTCACTTGAGAATCCTGTTTACCAGGCAACTTGAACTTTACATTATATACTGACCAGGTAGAAAATTACAGCTATGCAAAAGTTTGGCGATAAATAAAACCTTCATATACAGGAAATTAAAACCGGCATATCAGTTTATGCAGTATATCACCCAGCACTAATAGTATGGTAGTATATAACACTGTATTATCTGCTGTATTAATTTTAAATATATGTATCTCTCTAGCTGTAATAATTAATGGACATATATTTCTTCAGTCCATTAAATCAATTTGTATTGTTTAGAATAATCAGATAATTCTGAATGCTTTTCATTTTACATGTTTACATTTTGTTAAACCCTGACCTGACTCTGATCTAAAGTTTCCTAAGCAGCTTTTAAAAAAGCCCCACTGTATAATAGTATCACGTGATATTCTATATTCTGTATCTGCTGTTCATAATATTTAAACACTATGTAATGGCTTTATACAACACAGGGAATCATTATAGAAGTTCTGTGCCTCATTTTATACCCACTTTGCAAAAACTGAGCTCAAAATATTTAGTATCTTTGGAAACATTAAGGCCTTGACTCAAATTTAAAATACATTAATGTGGCAGTGCTTGTCTGCTCATCCTATGTTTGTAATGATTGGCCTACTGTTGTTTGTGAAAGCTTAATGACTTGATCTGAATGAAATATCTTTCTGAGATTGACATGTACCTGTCATCGCCGCAGGCATCTGCTTTGTGTGACAACTACTACAGTGGAGACTGTCTCCTCGGTTGATTTGTGAATGTGGGGCATGGCAGCAGTATCTGGAGAGGTCAAACATGTTAACCAACTTGTTCTGCTACTTTAGAGACAATACGCATACATTCCTGCTAAATATATTGGTTACAACTGTTCCCACAGCTGAGCTCAAACAGACATTAGCTTAAAAAGCATGTCAGGTATGGTTTTACAGGGGATGATAGGGAGAGAGCCCACAAGCAGCGTTTGATCCCATCCTCGCTCAGCTCGCACATTTTGACTTTGATGTGGTTATGGTTTTGACAAAGTTGTCAGGAGCAGAAAGAGGGATTTTTTTCAGATGTCAAATAATGTTGTATTTGTGGAAAAACAGAAACTGAGTTGTGTCTCTTGTCTGCTGTGCATTTGTAATAAGGGTTGTTAGCAAAACATGCACTGGCATTGATTTAAATTATACTGGAAGTATGGTGTTTGTTGCTTGGACAGATCATCATCCTATGGCTACTTGTTTGTCTGCCTGGTAATACAGTACACTGACTATTGCACGATCTCAGAGTGCTTCCCCTGTTGATGGCTCGGTTGTGTGACTCACAGCCGTTGCATTCAATTGTTCCCGTCCCATGACATCTTGGCAGTGGCATGATGCAGTGGTAGCCATGACGGCGAAGTCAGTTGTGATGTAATGCTGTAATGCAGCAGCAAGGCTATTTCAAGTCTACCTCTGAGCCTCCAAGGCCTCTGTCTGCCAGCATGCCACCCTGCCCTTCTCTCATTCAGCACCTCATCTGTCAGGAGCCTGACAGCCATACATGAACCAGCATTCACAGAATTTACTAGAAACCTTTGATGCACAGGTTTGGAGAAAAGTCAGAGGCACGACTAAATTGAAAGTACAGGTTACTATGAATTGTTTTCACAGTTATTTGGTTTAGACCAACATTAGGCTGCAGCAGAGATGAAAACATCTAATTTGGGGTTGGTAGTTACAGGGTGTTTTTGGTTCCGTAGCTTGTGTTCTCACTGACATGGTGTCTGAGGCTGGTTAACCTCAAGACAAAGCTCATTTTCAGGGCTGTGGGAATGCTGTGTGTTTTTCTCTGAGAACTGGCACTTGTAGGCAAGCAGCAATGGCTCCTTGAACTTTGATCTTCCTCTTTGAGTGCGAAGAGCTCTCATAGGGCGTGTCAACTGATAAACTAATAAATATCTTTCTTTACATGGGGCCTCGAGACAGAAATCTATATGTCAGGTATGTTGCAATTGAGTAGTCTTACCTGTGTGAAATACATTAGGCTTACACAAATTTGCATGAACAGTAGTACAAATAAATAGTAAACTTCAGAAACATCAGTGCAGTCTTCTTGTTAGAAATACACTTAGTTATGTGCAGATTATTGTTTATTAGTGTTTTTAGCTTATTTTTTATTGTTATTTGTTTGTTAAAGCTACCCAAAAAGGCAGTGCAAGTTATGCTAGAGGAGCATATGCACCAGTTTAAGGGGTTTTCCACAAGCTGGCAACCCAACAGTTGTTGATATTAATGTCTTATCTGACCTTTTAATAGATGATTTAATCCATAAACCCATATTTACAACCTTTAAAACCTTTCTTAAGTTTGACTTATTAGAGAAGAGTTAGACAGACCAGAACTCATTATTCATATTTTTGTGTTTTGCTCATCCACACTGGAGACTGTAGCGCATCTCATGCAGCACAGGCCTCAACTGTGGTAATGACAGCACTGTGTTGTGTGTGTCTGTGTACTTCTTCTCAGATCATTGTCAGGCCAGAGGACCAACTCAAGGAACACCCAAACTGATACAGTATCCCAGCACTGTTATAGTGGCGATGAGAGTGCAGTTTTAAATAGGATAGCCTTCCCCCAGCCCCCTTTACTCCTCCCCCCCGCCCCTCTATCTTTGGCACAGTCAGTCGTCATACCCAGAGGCTGTGAATCCTCATTGTGTACCAGACTGCTAAACTCAAGTTGACTGTTCCCTGAATGGAACTGCACACACACAGTTATATCTGGACAGTTTCAACAGTCCCACCAACATCACATACCATGCGCCAAACTCACTCCAGCAGCTTTCCCAGAAATGAGGGTGTGTTTTGGACTCCTCTGTGACTTGTCTTTTACTGGATTTTTTCGGAAGAGGTGGATCTTAGTTTGAATGTGCTTTTCTTTCGTTTGCACTTGAACCATTTAGGTTTTGAAATACCACTAAGTGTGCCCATGTCACATCTACGGCTATTTTATTATTAAGTTGTACTTTTTTGTATGCAAATAGATTTCAGTTAGTCTGTTGGACTGTGTTTAATGGTTGTCAGTCAGACGGATCGACGTGGCATCAAGCCAGGCGCCATTGGCAAATTTGAACTAGTACCTGATCCTGTGACTCTCAGCTTTCCTTTTCTACTGCTTCTGCTTCTCTTCACACCCGTGCCAACTTTCCCTTCCATTTGCCAGTTGACAGAGCTTGTAATGCCGCGTGCCAGGGAAAATGATGTAAAGCCTCTCATTTATGGTGCCCAGTTGATCACGCCCAGTTATAGTGAAGGCATCACACTTGAAGCCTTATATGTGGTGAAGCATATTCACTGAGAACTAGGCAAAAACAAACATGAACAGTAATACAAATCAAAATGTATTCCTGGAGGCTGACAGGGTTTGTACTCCCACTTTGTTAGTTTCACTTCTCTCATCTTGTCTCAATTAGACATTCTGTCTCTTCACCAATATTACATTTCCTGATCATTTATCACTCTTGTGTGGCAACATTTGCTTGCAGACTAAGGAAGTGTCCCTACATGTTTGCTCTGTGACCTGGTGGGGAAAACTGACTTTATTTCCATAGACAAAGAGTCTGTGTGTTTTTTTTTTCAGTTAAATCAGGACTAGGGAGGCCTCCTCCTCACTGGGCCTGTCCCAGAGGACCTGACCCAGCCATCCCAGTTTTCCTGTGCCTTTGTCAGAGTTTTCCACAGATCTCTTGGCCCAGCTGTATGTCGTCATTCTTCCTCCTTCCTCCCCATCATCCTCACTTTTATATCTCCCTGATCCCAGCATAGAGACCCAGGCTTCCCCTCTGGGTGTTCCCCTTGATGTCCCCTCACTTCCTCAGAGTAGCCTATATCAGAGTCTAGATTAGTAGCTGGTAAATGCATGACATTATTATGTCTCGGGTGAAACAACGCAGTCGGTGGATATCAGAGAACTGAAAATCTTGGAAATTAGGTTTTATTTACTTTGATCACTGATCTGTTCTTTCACTCCAGTATAAAACTATTTGCTCTGTAAATAACATCCTGAATGATATGAATGCAGTGGTCCACAGATTCTGTTTTTGTATTCTCTTCATGTTGATAGCACTTTGGCAGGGTTAGCTTTGGGTTTAAGACATCAGAGCTTGTCTCTGGAGAATGTCTAAAAGAAGTGAAATTACACTGAATAGCAATCCAAGTATTTTAACCTTGGCCCTAAAATAATCATTTGTTTAGGGAAATGTTCTGCGTCTGAATTAGTGCATTTAATGTAGACGTTTACTGTTCAAGCAATGTACAGACTATTAACGTAGGGATTTGTGAATGTTCTTTATCATTTGAAAAGTTTTTCTGAACTGCTTTGAGTACGAGTCATATAAATGGTGCCGCCTTGATGAGTGATTCTCACTTGTTTTGACACAGAGACCCAAATCTCACCTCACAGTTATCTGAGTCATTGCTCTACAATCTACGTTGTTCACAGCCTCTGCCAAAATGTTTTGTGACCCACATTTGTGTCCCACCACAGTAACTTAGTAACCATAAACAGATTTCTCATTTTTCAAATGTCAGAGACTGTATCAGAACACACTGTTTTTAAAGTAAATTTTATTCCTTTTTTACACAATAGATTGAGTAGCAGGTGTATTGTATTGATGTATGTGGGATGTGTGTGCACCAAATGTAGTGCTGGGAACTAATAAGCATTTATGGTGGTCAAACCACTTTATCTTCTATAAGTGATGCCAGATAAACTTGCACATAAAGCTCATTTAACTGATGGCTCTATGCCTCTAATGCTTCCCTCCCATTTGCATATTTTCCTGTATAACAGATGAAAGAGATTCAAATATGGGAGCTTTATGAAAATGACCTAGTTGTTGTGTGTGGAACAAAAACAGTTTCCCCTCCCTCCAATCCAGAGGGGAACCTGAAGACTATATAGGTCTTTGTGGCTGTTGCCTCTGTAGTAATAAAATCAAATCCTCCTACCTGTGACAGAATCAAGTTTGTACTTTCATCCCTAACAGGAATTCTGGCTCTATGTGACAGTGATATGTGACAGTAAATGTGTTTTGGTGCAGGAGGAGGCTGCTGGCCTCAATTGATATTCCCTGTCCTTCACTTGACTTAACTCAGGCTGTGCACACCTACACATACACACTGCACGCTCATAGACGCACATACACATGCTCACCCGCCCACTTGTGTGCGTGTGTACATATACATATTCACAGTATGCAGTGGTGAAAATCAATGTAGTCAATAATCTGTACTCTGGGCTGTTAAAGGTCGGAAAATCTTTCGGGCAGACATTTTCTGAAATTACATGTGAAGGTTGCATCTGTCAGAGGCATTTTAGTAAGTGTATGAAATAAACGTTTGAAAGATTGAAAGGCTAAAAATCTTAATTAGACCTTGCTACAAAGGTTGAGCCAATCAAAAGATTACAGTGGCTTTGAATCAAATTACTTATACAGTCGAGGGTGATTCATGTAGAAAATAATAAATTAGTAATTGAATATTCTAATATTAGATTGAATTATTCATATGCTGTGTTCATGACTAGTGAAGGTAAGCCATCATTAACATTTTTATTTTTCATGCCATGGTATGTTTACTGTGCATTTATTAATGTTTGATGTGTTTTTATTACACCTACAGTTTTTATCTCATATTCTTGATATGGGTGTTCCTCCCCTCATATTGATACAGGTTCACTTTAGTGTGTTTTCAGGGAGATTTAGCAACATATAAGGCCAAAAGCTGCTGTCAGCAAGAAATAGAAAGCGACTAAAGAGCGGTTTTCCAACTTAAGCTAAGTCCTACTTTTGAGGGGAAAAAATCTGCACTCCTAAAAAGTGACATTTTAATCCTCAAATCCTGAAGAATTGAACAGTTAATATTCACTGTAATCATGGGTAATACGTTGGTAGGATGTTTTTTGTCATTTGTCATCATGCTGTGGATTACTTGACCCTGTGAGAATTTATTATTCAATATGAATTCAGTTAAACCAATCCTTTCTCATCGTCCTCGGAAACCCCTTTAAGCAACTTAGAGGCCGACTGTGTCATCAAGACAGCCTTCATTCTCTTTTCTACTTGAATCCATGCTAATAGGGCTAAATCCCATTGTCCCAGTGATACAAGCCACACTTCGTCTTAAATACACATCCAATGTCAGCTTCAATGTCACACTACACTAAGATCTCACCATCTGACAGCTCTGTGCCATGCTGAAGTGGGCGGACTCAAACAAGGCCTATTATTTTGTGCGTACAGTGATGTGTACCTCATCATGGCCAGGGATGGGATGTGTATGTTTACATGTGCGGTGTGGATGTGTTCCTGTGCATGTGAGCAAGTGTATGTTGTTTCCGTGGTTGTGTTGACCGGACATGGAGAATGTGCCTGGTCTGCAGTGTGTTTCCTGCCTTCATTTGCACGTCTCCCCCTCCTCAGCTCTGCACTTCCTTCCAGCACTCCTTGGTAAAATAAGCAGTAACCTGATCTCCCTCTATGCTGGTGGTCTCCCATATAGGATGTTAGATGACAGAGCTGATGGCTCTCCTTTGTTAAGTATTTTTAACCCTGTTAATTGATTAGATCATAGAGATAAACCTGAACAGTTGTGATAGTAACATGGCACTTTGTGCTATTTTGTCTGTTTTTATGAGCTTACCTTGGATATAGCTTTTGTCCATTAACCATATACGCCACTGTGATGTATCTGCTAAACCATGATGGAGTTACCTTGTCTTGTGCCTCACCCTGAGTAATTATGTCAGCTGGGAATTTGCTTAGTGCACCATTTCCATTGACGGAGGACTGAAAACTTCAGCCTGCTCTTGCTTTTTTGACTTGCTGCACAATGACCGTTGTTCAGCCCAGTCCACATCAACCCATACAATGCAGCCTTTTGTAAGCTTGATTTAGGCTGATATCATGCTGGAAACTATTTAGATGGGGATCACATGTTGTTAGGGCACGCTGTTTCTAAGATTCTCCTCTTACTCACTTAACGAGAGAATGTCAAACCTCCCATAGACAATGAGGTGCTTGTTTCTAGTCTCAGGACACATTTGTTATGACTGGGTGCTGCACAGAAGATGGCTTACTTCCCTTTATCCTCTAAAGTGTATTCTCTTTGGAGCCATGAAGCTAAAATGTTGTGTCAAACCAGGGCAGGTCAGAGGTGAGAAATACACTACATCCTTGTCAGAAAGCCTGGTGGTCATCTTATTGATCCTGATTATCTCTGGCAAGTACTGCAAATAGAGATCTTTGACATTTACATCTTTGACAAGGGCTGTCAAACCAAACCAGAGTTGTGGTTTGGGTTGTCTGCCTTTGTCTAATTTGGAAACTCAATATGTAAATAGAAATATTTCCATGTTTTGGAAAAGGCATTCAGATTTATGAGTCTCTGTGTCATTTTCTGTAAAATTACTAATTATGCGACAAGCCTTTTTGAAAAAACATTTTGAATCCAATTATATTTATTTCATTTTTGTCATTCATTACTTGTAATATGCGGGCAGAATCTTGGCTTAATCTAATTGCTTCTCATCCCTCTCGACCCTGTAAACAATAGTGTTATACATTAGACATGCCGGTTCATTTCAGAGCGAGATGTGCTACTGCAGCCATATTTTTATTTGCCCACTGTAGCTGATGGTTTTAACTTCTACCACAGCTCTCTGTTGGCCTCTGGGATGAGGTCAGGTCCTCTGGAGTATCACAGTCTTGTTGAATTTCATTAACTGTCCATGTTTGTCATGTCCATATTCTCTTTGCGCCAGTGTGGAGTTTTACAGTAGGTTTTGGGAGCTGCTGGATTTTCCCACCCTGTGGTTGGCACTGCGCTTCCTTGTAGGCTACAGGTGGAGATACAGTTAGTTGAAGATAAGCTTCTATGGTAAACAAGAGGTTTCAGGCCTGGCAGCTGGAGTCCCAGCCTAAAACTGCTTATCAACTATTTTATCCCAAAGTGGTGAAGGCCGTTTCACTGTAAGCTGATTCAACTGGGTGTTACCTGATCTAACTGAAGTGGTCATACAGTATACACAACTCACCTGTTGTTGTATAAAACCATATCTAGTTGTCTTGCCTACTGAGGTGTATTTTGCCCACGTTTGCCCCATTTTTCCCCAAGTTTTTACTGTCAACTTCTTCCTTACGTTTGGAGACACAAACACATCTTTGGACTGAGACATGCCAGAGATTTCCTAAGTGAGCCTTATTTTTCCAGTGAAGTGAAGACAGCCCTTTACTATCTTTTGTGAGCAGAAACAGGCCTATCAATAATCCTGAGAGGCGCTTTTGATAAGGGGCTTCTGCTGTATACACAGCAGCTCCAGTAGGATGGATATAGTAAATAATTCACCTGTGCAGAATGACTAACTAATTTAAGTGCTGAATTAGCCACCCATATAATAATGTTTCACCTGTATAGCAAAAAGGAAGAAAACTGTGTGCTAAGTAGAGCTGATAGTCAGTTGGCTGATATTCTGTTCGTAAACACACTGAGATTAAAGTAATTGTATATCTTGGTTTCTGTGTTCTGTTAACACGTCTCGTCTCCCCTTCATATTGATTTCCTGTGCAGGATATTACTGCTCGTAGAAAGGCTGGGTCCTGTGCTGATAAAATAACCGAGTGCAATTTTCTAAGACCTTTAGAGGAAGACTGGAAGCGATGGTAAATACAGATATTGCTTCTAGTGATAGTCGTTTCTTGTACAGACAAAAAAAGACAAATCCAGTTCCATTAAACTAGTTCAATGTGCACAGCTTTTGAGAGGTGTAGACATGTTTGCTTTTGACAGAAAACAGCCCACTGCACAGATATCTGGAGCAGGATGTTTTTTATGTGGGTCTACAGTTTCATCCAGACGTACATTTGCAATTGAGCTCTATAAATACATCACATGCATGTAGCCTGCTGTTAGGAGGCCATTTATACTTTCATGAGCTATTCATATCACTGGCACTCGATCCTGTCATTTAGTAAACACTGTTATGACAGCGAGGGAGCCTGGCAATGGACCCAATACAAATCTGTCACTCCAGACTGAAACCACTGAGACTAAAAGGTTAAGTCTCCATTGTAAAATCCCACCAGGTGCTGACAGCCTGAGTTAAAGATCTGTGGAAAACATAGGAAAAGGCATGAGCTGCTCCACCCTTTTTGGCTGGGCCTGTCAGTCATGCCCACCCTCAACCACCTTGCCAGTCACAGCAGCCCCACCCTCCAACCAAGCCTGCCCCTCAGCTAGCTGTGACACTTGATCTCAGGGTCAGCTGCGACATATATTTCTGCTGTGTGTGTTTTTTAATGTCATAAGGGCTGGTTTGATGTGACAGCTTGTCACATGTCACTAGGGTCAATTCAGATGACTGCAGCTTTACTGGTGCTCAGTTGCACTTCACTCTCTGGCCTGTGGCTGTTCTGGAGTATTTCCTTTCCTGTAAGATGGGAAGAAAGTGAGATAGAGAGAGGCTTAAGGCCTGGACTGTGAACCACAGCTCAATTTTATTTTTGTTGTGGAGCAAATTGTGTGTGGAAGCCACACTGTTTAAGTTACACTATTGCCAGAGCAGCCAGAAATGCACTAATGCTTACTCCCTTGGTTGTATCTTATATGTAACTACAAATCAACTTCCAAAACTGGTTAAGTGACCTGGCATTAATGTCTGCTCTGCAGTACAACACGGTTATTTTAGTACCTGTTTCCGTGCTCCGTTTCTGTTCTCCTAACTAAAAAAAAATATCAGTAGCTTTGTAGTTTTGTCCGCTTTTTAATTCATCCTGGTCTGAAGCACGAAGTGCTATATAAAGATCAAAAGCATCGTTCTGCAATTAATGTGCAGATGGGCCTCAGATGCCTGTAGGGACTTCACAAGACACAGTCTTATTATTGCAGTGTTATTAAGTGCAAATTCTTTATGTTTTAATCGTCTGTCAGGGTGAATTGCTAGATCTGTTGCTTCACCCTATTGTTTCCCACATGCCTCCACCTAGTCAGTAGAGTTTCTGTTCATAATAATTACGAAACCCCATTTAAGCGAACTACAGCTGCTCTATGTTGAGGTTGATTTCACAATGACAGCATTAAGTGATCTAGATGGAATTTCAATTGTGAAAATTATTTGCTTTATAATTATTAAATTATAATTATTATAATTATAATTATGTCTTCTTATACTGAGTAGAGCTTTTACCAAGAATGTTTTTTGTTATATTAGTGAGAGAATAACTTGGGGAGAGTGACTGCCTGAATAGCCTAGTTTCCCTCCATTGTTTACAGTGTCAAGCATTGCCTCCAGCATGGAGTGAAACATGAGAAACAATGGATAGTAGGTGCATTTATAGTGAATGACTAATTGTTAGAGTATGGGGAAAACCAAACATAACCTGTTTATGCCAGTAGAGTGGCTGTTAATCAATCTAGAATATGCTTACATTGCACAGAATTGTAGGAACTCAATATTGAAAAGCTTCCTAATAAATGGAAAAATATTTAGGTAACACAATAATAATAACTTGAGCCCAAGTGGTCACCTGTAGTGGACAAAGAAGCAGAGGCAGCATGCAGGAAGAAAAAGAGGATGAAAGAGGAAAAGGAGGAACAAAGGCCCGAGGCCAGGAAGCACTGCAGCTCTCAAGAATGAGGTATCCGGACTTCTCACTACTCAGATTAATGAGGTCATCCATCATGGCGCCTGCCCGTCCATGCTAGGCGGCAGTTCCTCCTGTCTACTGTCCACCCTGACTCCATAATCCTTGCCGGGAGCAAGCAAGGCCTTACCTGGCTGCCATCTGAGCCTCTGTTATCATCAGTGACACAGCTCTGTCAGCCACCCTCAGTGTGGCTGCAGCAAGCCTGCCTCCTGTAGAGTAGCGCATAGCAGCCTAGTACACACAGTACCCGGAAACCAGCCAGCTCCCGTCCATAATGGTTAGACTTCATGTGGTTTCCTTCTCAGCCATTTCGGCTTGGTTCAGTTTCAGCCAGAGGTCTTGAGGAATGTGGGTATGGCATGCACTGAGATTAGACGATTTGAAAAACATTCAAATATTTCACAAGACTATCTCAGAAATGTTTAATTCATAAATTATTTTTAGAAAACATGTGATATGGTACAGTCATGTGCACTTTGTAGATAGGATGTGTTTTATTTAAAAAGCTCTTTGTCCATTTCTCTTTATGTACAGTAGTGAATAGGGACTGAAGATTCTAAACAAGGAATCTACAGATAAGATGGCAAATCCAATATAAAAGAGGCCATGGCCAGATTACTATTTTATTTATGATGAATGTGAAACAGGAGGCCAATGCTGACAGGGCTGGTGTTAGGACTGGACCCAGGAGCAGACACCCAGACAGTATGGAAGGTTTAAAGGGGGTTTTATTCCACGCACACACACACACAGGGGGGATGAGGGGCGGCCACAGCAGGAACGGGTGGGTGAGATGGCGGAAGAGACCGGAGACACAGAGGCACAGGAGAGCGGACACAGGAAGCC
The DNA here is from genome assembly GCF_905237075.1 of Dicentrarchus labrax. Lineage (NCBI taxonomy): Eukaryota > Metazoa > Chordata > Actinopteri > Moronidae > Dicentrarchus > Dicentrarchus labrax. Next base: position 12,225,200 of record NW_026136722.1, read on the forward strand.
AAACTGCACAAGGGACCCACCACATAGGCTGAAACAATCTGGCGATGAATGGGAGGAAGACCGGGGTTCTTGAAGACTGAGGCATGATGAATGATTGAGAGCAGGTGAGACAGAAGGCAGCAGGTGAGGAGAATGGAGGCCGCACCAGACACACAGGGAAGGGGGAGGAGCAAAGGGAGCAGGAGGGGAGCAGAGCCATGACAGTACCCCCCCCTCAACGGACGCCTCCTGGCGGCCTACCGGGCTTGTCAGGATGGGATCGGTAGAAGTCCGAAAGAAGGGAGGAATCCAGGATGAAGTGCCGGGGAACCCAAGAACGCTCCTCCGGCCCGTACCCTTCCCAGTCCACCAGGTACTGGAAACCCCGGCCCCGCCGTCGGACGTCCAGGATCTGGCGAACTGTGTAGGCTTGGTGGTCGTCAATGAGCCGGGGGGGCGGAGGGGGGTCGGCCGGAGGGCACAGAGGGCTGGAGGAGACAGGCTTCAGGAGAGATACGTGAAACACAGGATGCACATGTAGTGACGGAGGGAGTTTTAACCTCACCGCCACAGGATTGATGATTTTGTCCACTTCAAAAGGTCCAATAAATCGTGGAGCCAGCTTCCGAGACTCTACCTGCAATGGCAGGTCTCGAGAAGACAGCCATACCTTCTGACCAGGTGTGTAATCGGGGGCAGGGAGTCGGTGGCGGTCCGCCAGGCGTTGGTTTCTAGCCGCTGTCTGTAGCAGGGCTGCACGAGCCTCAGTCCAAATCCGGCGACAGCGACACAGGTGGTCCTGTACTGACGGGACCGCCACCTCCCCTTCCTGAGATGGGAACAATGGAGGTTGAAAGCCATAAGCTGCCATGAATGGGGACATACCTGTGGCAGCGCAGGTGAGGGAGTTGTGAGCATATTCGATCCACGGAAGAAATGTGCACCAGGAGACCGGATGTCGGGCGGCGACGCAGCGCAAGGCAGCCTCCAATTGCTGGTTAGCCCGTTCTGTCTGGCCGTTGGATTGTGGGTGGTAACCTGAGGATAGACTGACAGAAGCGCCCAAGGCCTGGCAGAAGGCTCGCCAAACCTGGGAGGCGAATTGTGGACCACGGTCTGAAACTAGGTCTTGAGGGATTCCATGTAGGCGGAACACATGGGTGACCAGGAGTTTGGCAGTCTCTAGGGACGAGGGGAGCTTGGGCAGAGGCACGAAATGGACAGACTTAGAAAAACGGTCAACAATAGTGAGAATGGTGTCATTACCTTCAGAGGTAGACAGTCCAGTAACAAAGTCCAGGGCGATATGGGACCAGGGGCGACTTGGAACGGGCAAGGGGTGTAATTGTCCAGCTGGCAGCTGGTGGGAGGATTTCCCGCGGGCACAGACAGAACAGGCGGCTACAAAGGCTCTCGTGTCTCTCGCCATGGATGGCCACCAAAACTTCCGCCGTAGGAAATCCAGTGTTCGCTGGTAACCAGGATGGCAAGAGATCCTGGAAGAGTGAGCCCACTGGAGGACCTGGGACCTGGTTGAGTCTGGAACAAAAAGTCGGTTAGGGGGGCCGTTACCTGGGTCGGGTTGTGAGCGTTGTGCTTGCTTCACCAGAGCCTCTATCCGCCAGTTCACTGCAGCCACCACACAAGAAGCCGGGAGGATGGTCTCTGGTTCAGTCCCCGGCGTCTCGGGGTCGGCTTGGCGTGATAGGGCATCTGGCTTGGCATTGCGGGACCCAGGTCGGTAGGTGAAGGTGAAAACAAAACGGTCAAGGAACAAGGCCCACCGGGCCTGACGGGAGTTGAGCCTTTTGGCTGAGCGGAGGTACGCCAGGTTCTTGTGGTCCGTCCACACGATGAACGGGAGAGCAGCGCCCTCCAACCAATGCCTCCACTCCTGAAGGGCTACCACCACCGCCAGCAGCTCTCTGTTCCCAACGTCATAGTTCCTCTCCGCTGGGGACAGGCGTCTGGAGAGGAAGGCACAGGGGTGCAGCTTCTGGTCCTTGGGGGATCGCTGGGAGAGTACTGCCCCAATGCCAGTGTCAGAGGCATCCACCTCCACCACGAACTGGAGGGAGGGGTCAGGATGCCGCAGCACCGGGGCAGAAGTAAACAGTTCCTTCAGGGCTAGAAAGGCTGTTTCTGCTTCAGGGGACCAAGCGAACGGTGCTTTCACCGAGGTGAGCTTAGTCAGGGGGGCTGCTACCTTACTATAATTCCTAATAAAGCGGCGGTAAAAGTTAGCAAACCCCAAGAAGCGCTGCAACTGTTTGCGAGTGGTGGGTCTCGGCCAATCAGCCACGGCCTGAATCTTGGCTGGGTCAGCCTTAACCTGCCCCCGCTCAATAATAAACCCCAGAAAAGACACGGATGTCACATTGAACTCGCATTTCTCGGCTTTCACGTAAAGCTTGTTCTCCAGGAGTCTCTGGAGTACCTGCCGGACATGCTGAACATGTTCCTCCTGGGACTGCGAAAAGATGAGTATGTCATCTAAATAGACGAACAGGAACCTGTTCAGCATGTCTCTCAGCACATCATTGACCATGGCCTGGAACACAGCTGGCGCATTGGTCAATCCAAAGGGCATCACCAAATATTCGAAGTGGCCTAAAGGGGTGTTAAAGGCAGTCTTCCACTCATCTCCCTCTCTGATCCTGACAAGATGGTATGCGTTCCGGAGGTCTAATTTCGAGAACACTTTAGCCTTATGAAGGGGTTCAAATGCCGGGTCAATGAGAGGGAGAGGGTACTTATTCTTAATGGTGATGTCATTAAGCCCTCGATAATCAATGCAAGGGCGGAGGGACTGGTCTTTCTTTGTTACAAAAAAGAAACCTGCCCCTACCGGAGACGAAGAGGGTCGAATAAGCCCTGCCGCTAGTGAGTCACCTATATATTTCTCCATGGCTTCGTGCTCAGGTCTGGAAAGGTTATACAGGCGACTAGACGGCAGAGTGGAACCAGGGAGCAGCTCTATAGCGCAATCATATGGCCTATGAGGAGGTAATGAGACGGCACGATGTTTACTAAAAACCTCCCCTAGGTTGTGGTATTCTACAGGGACGGCAGATAGATCAGGGGGCTCGGGAGGTTTGGGAACAGTGGGATGTGTTACACTAGCGGACTGGAGACAATGTGAATGACAGTGAGCACTCCAGCTAATGAGTGAGCCAGTAGACCAGTCGAATTGGGGATTGTGGAGTTTTAGCCAGGGGTAACCTAATACAACAGGAGTGTTGGGTGATGAAATAACCAGTAAGCTAATCTCCTCACGGTGATTACCAGAAAGGATAAGTGTGAGGGGAACGGTTTGCCGAGTAATGTTGGCTAAATGTTTCCCGTCTAAGGCGTTAACGGGTTGGTTGTCAGGGAGTTTGATAGTGGGAATGTTTGCCTGAAGCACGAATGCCGAGTCAATGAAACTCTCCTCGGCACCTGAGTCGACTAGTGCTGTGAGGGGAATGGAATTTAACTGCCAGTGAAGGGACGCTTTTAATTGCAAGCGACTAAGAGGGGCAGAGGAGGAAGCGGGGACTTGGCTCACAGGAGCAACACCATTCTCCGTTTCTTTCTTTGGCAGCTGGGGGCAGGCAGCCAAGAAGTGACCGTGCTGGCCACAATAAATGCATAACCCGGACCTCATCCGGCGTTGGCGTTCTGCCTGAGTAAGGTGGGTGCGACCCAATTGCATAGGCTCTTCTACGGGCTCGGGGGGTACCTGGCTCGAGGGGCGTTTGCATGGGGCTGCTAACTGGGGATCTACTGAGATGGTGGCTCTGGGTAAGGCATGGAAAGGAGAGGCTTGTGAGCGCCCCCACTTCTCACGCCGTCTCTCACGAAGACGATTGTCAAGCCTAATCGCTAGTGAGATTAGCTCGTCAAGGCTAGCAGCGCTATCCCTAGCCGCTAACTCGTCCTTCATAATCTCCAACAGCCCATGCACGAAAACAGTCTGCAACGCCTCTTCATCCCAACCACTCTCTGCCGCTAAAACTCTAAACTCGACTGAGAACTCAGCTACTGAACCAGAGCCCTGACGAAGATTCAGTAAGCATTTAGCTGCCTCTCTGCCTTGCACTGGATGATCAAAAACTTTTCTTAATTCGTCAGAAAATCGCTGGAAGGTTTCACAAATAGGGGAGTGCTTCTCCCACAGGGCGGTTGCCCACTGAGCTGCTTTCCCTGACAATAAGCTAATCACAAAAGCCACTCGGGCGCTATTAGAACTGTAGGTCAACGGCTGTTGTTGGAAAACTAGTGAGCACTGAAGCAGAAACCGCCCACAAGCCCCCAAATCCCCAGCATACCGTTCAGGTGTAGGAACGTGTGGTTCCCGGGGCGGGGGGGGAGGAGAGGCTGCATGCGGCATGGCTGGGGAGGCAGAGGGAGTAGCTGCTTCAGTGGCGGTGGTAGGAGCTGTGGGAGGAGTGGAGACCTGATCGAGCTTGGATCCAAGGGCGGCCACACTACAGCGAAGGTCTTGGATGGCTGCCACGATCTCGTCGAGGACCTTCTCGTGTTGGCCCACTCGTTGTCCCTGGTAGGCCAGTGCGCTTCGGACGGAGTCTGGGTCCACTGGGTCCATGCTGGCCAGATTGTTCTGACAGGGCTGGTGTTAGGACTGGACCCAGGAGCAGACACCCAGACAGTATGGAAGGTTTAAAGGGGGTTTTATTCCACGCACACACACACACACACAGGGGGGATGAGGGGCGGCCACAGCAGGAACGGGTGGGTGAGATGGCGGAAGAGACCGGAGACACAGAGGCACAGGAGAGCGGACACAGGAAGCCAAACTGCACAAGGGACCCACCACATAGGCTGAAACAATCTGGCGATGAATGGGAGGAAGACCGGGGTTCTTGAAGACTGAGGCATGATGAATGATTGAGAGCAGGTGAGACAGCAGGCAGCAGGTGAGGAGAATGGAGGCCGCACCCTCAGACACACAGGGAAGGGTGAGGAGCAAAGGGAGCAGGAGGGGAGCAGAGCCATGACAAATGCCCTCTTGCAACCCTCTAAGAATATTTTAGGGTTAAGAGTGGTCATAGAAAACTGGTTATGTTGTGCACAATAAACAAGCACAAACTGAAGCAGTAGTAACCCCCTCCCCACCTTTTTTTTCTTTTTACTCTGGCTTGAGTGTGTTCAAGGTGGCACTTAGAGTTCCATCCATTGAGTCAGTCTTCTGTTTGACTTTAAGCCTCACCTGTGACAGCTGGGCCTCTTTGTCATAAGCCAGTGCCTTTCTCCACATGACTGGAGACTATTACCAAGTGATTATATTAAATAATGGCATGGAAAACTCAATTGGGCTTCAGTTTGTATGCAGAACAAATTACAATAAATTGAAGCTCCCCAGACAGAGAAAGAGTGCTGGTTATGCCTGTCAACCCCAGTCATTATGGCCTGCTGGATGTCTCTGCACCTGGAGAGACGTCAGCTTGTCCTCTGTGTTTTGTCCGCCTGTCTGTCTTCCCCTGCCTAATGGAGAAAAGAAGTGGCCTGGAGAGGCAATGTCAGTTCCAGAATAAAAAAACAATCCATGCAGGGTTGTCAGGGGTTTGTGATTAAGTAGGAAGTGTTAGATTTGCACAAGGACCAAACGGCAGCAGGAAGCCAATCTTGCAAGGCGCAGTGTAAAGTTATGGGTGTGGGTGTTTTCCCTCTTTAGATGTGAATCTTGAAGTCAAAACAAGTCTTTTTTGAGAAACCAGATTAAATCATGGTGGTCTAAAGAATGTGTGCCTCAAATCAGCGCTGGGAATGTAAACACTGTAGGAAACTATTACACACTTCAAATTGTTGCCATACATCATCTCAACCAGAAAAAAAAACACAGTCACTTTGACCATAAGATAAGACATTGTGGTGCGTTAGCTAAGCAGCTGGTCTGGTTTAAAGTATTCAATAGTATAGTCTTGCCTCACTAAGCCATTGCTTTACAGTTGATTTTCTTTAACCATCGAACTTGACCATGAACAGATAACATACACTGTCAAAGAAGGACTAATCCTCCAGCCTGGATAATTGCTAAACACAGAATTCAATCTACTCTCCTTCCCCCAAGGATATCTCTCCTTCTGAAGGTCTTCCTGCCTATGAAAACCCTCCTTCTGAGACAGCGATCAGCCTTGAGTCCTACCTTCTCTGTGCAGTGATTTCTAATTATTACTCAGTGGAGAAATGACTGACATTTTCGGAGCTCCCTCACAGTGAGAAATGAGTTGGTGGCTGTCGTAGCAATGCTTGCGTCTGAGCAGTGACTATTGCAAACTGTTCCAGCTAAACTCCTCCTGAGACACGAGTCACAAGCCTATGCCACTGCAGCTGCCATGTTTACTTTGGAGGAGGACAAGAGAAAGAGGGAGACAGACTCAACGCACTTGGCTGTCGAATGTTGGAGGTTTACCTTGGGCTTTGACCAAATGCTCTTACAACCCATTGATCAGCAGGCTAATGGACAACAATCATAATATCTGCATGGCTGCATTAATGCATAAAGTTATATGTATGTGTATTTAAGTGTATTTGACATTGTCAGAATAGGTTTTGCTGCTGTATGAGATACAGATTTTGAATGCCTCTGGTTTCACTTTCATTTTAAGCTGCCAGATATTTTAGCCATGCTCTCACTTAATTTACATGAAGTAGTTTGACTGTTTTTTTTAAGTCTGTTTGTGGGGGTTTAATCTGGCTAGCAAGTAGACAACAGGCATAAAGAAATTACAAAGATCTAATTGCCTTGAAATGGCAATCACTCACACAGAGACCACATGCAAGTAAGGACAAGAAGGGTAGGAGACAGTAGGAACAGGAAAGACAGGAAAAAAGCCTAAAGGAGGGGGAGAAGCACAGTGCAGGAACAATGAGAGTTGTTTAGTTTGCTTCCATCCATCCATCCTTCATTCTCTGGAGGCAGAGCAGCATCATCGCAGCATTCAGAGAAGCCAAAGCTTGAGCAATCAAACAATGTTTAACGTGGAGGAAAATTAGGTTGTCTGCTTTCAGTTCAGTCCCAGTCTGTTCCAATCTGCCACCCTGAAGCTGATGCCCCCTCCCTTCACTGATCTGCTCTATATCAGGACTCCTGCTGTTTTGAACTAATAGCGAAAGTAATTAAATGTCGAGTGTTCCAGCCTGGGGCAAGAGAGAAGGCTGTTGTGCACAAGCAGAGATACTGGTATCAGATTTGCATTTCTCTAATGTTAGTAGCAGGTCAGTGAGAGAAATGAAGTCTGTAATGATCAGTGCATTTAAAGGCAGATTACTTTTGCAGTCTTTCTTTAGTGATAATAAAAAAAAACATGAGTGAAGTCATGTTGTCAAGTCCTTTCACTCTGTTTACTTTTCTTCTCATCCACTCATCTCTGTCTGTTTCCCACACTCAGGAGTCTCTGACTCTGCACCAGCCAGATTTGGTCCAGCCTGCCTTGCTTATCTGGTATCACAGTCCAGACAATGTCACTGGAGGTCGGACAACATTCAATATAAAGGCCTAATACATGCAGGCCAAAACCTTCCAGACTGATGAGTGAATGAAAGAGGAAACCCCACTGTAACAACTTACAATGCAAATTGCTGTTTTATAAACATCCCATCTAGTTTTCCTGACTCTTTTAGCACAAATGTCATCATATGATAAAGTTACTATACCAGTGTCCTTCTGCGAACTGGTGAATTGAGAAATATCTGACAGTGGGAGCTAGACTGTGTTTAAATATTAATACATTGGTGTTGACCCCTGCTGCCCTCTGTCTGAGGTTTTACTTCCGTCTCTGCTGAGATCCACTGACAACACTTCCCATCATCACTTGGGCTAAAACAGAAGCCTGTGGTGTGTTAAAATGTCAATGCGAAGCAGATGTGGCCTCTAGAAGCTGTGGACTTTTTTTAAGGAGTTGGATCAGTAACAGGAGAAGTGAGGACGTGACCTGCTGTGACTGCTCAAAGTTCAAAGCCTCTGATGTGACAACAAGATTGAATGCGTGATGATGCCATCTTGAAAGGCATTTTAACTAAATGAGACTCTAAAACAGAAATAAGTTAAGGACGGGAAAGGCATTTTTCAAATTCATTTGGTTTTGTAACCGCTCTATAGCTGAGGAGACACCCACTTTCGCAAGTTTACACATTATCATTATTTTGTACATTCCTCTTGTCTGCAGAGTGACAGATTACTTGATCATGAATTCATAACTATGCATACACAATTTTTTGTAGGATATTGCTTGATCATTTGTGTGCAAATGGCTGTTTAGTGTTAAGGGGTAAATGGGGTTGAGTTTTCCGTGGGAATAATGGGAATTAAGATTAAAATGACAGGAAATGAACCACCAGGCCCAGTGAAGTGAGGTTAGATGGTGGGGCAATAAAATGAGGGGCTGGTGATAATAAGGCTGTAGCTACAGGCAGGCTTTCTGATGGTTAGGTTTATTGTGCACCTCCTTAGGCCCACAGGCCTCGTCATGGGAATGTGTATAGTCATTAGACACTGATACATGTCTGGTGGAAGCAGAGCAACTTTTAACCACAAATAGGGATTAAGTTTGATTTTTAACTGTAGAATTAAGGGATTCCTGTTAAGACTACAAACTTCTTCACTCTCCAGCACAAATATTTATTGCTTTTTTAAAATGGCTCTGTGAACTGGTTTGGGGAAGGGGTAAACAGCTGTACACTGTTCTCCAGTGGTTTCCCATTTACTATCTAATGAACAAAAATATGTGAACGCCCATGCTTGAGTCAAATAAGGGGCCTTAGCACCCTCTTGTGAAACAAATTTTTAGCACAAAATCATTGTGACCATCATGTTTATAGCTACAAACAATAGTCAAATATTGATAATGTGTTTTAATAGGAGTTACATGTGATTCATTGAGAGATTATAATTGAGACTATTATAACATTATCTTCTCCTCCCTCTCTGTCTGTGTAGCTGGCAGGCCTGGGGTGGGACAGAGAACATGGCTGAAGCACGGCGGGAGAGCACTAGCAGCCTGCAGAGGAAGAAACCTCCCTGGCTCAGACTGGACATTCCCACGGCTCAGATGTCACTAGACGAACCTCCTACTTTTGTTCAGGTGTTCTTTCTCGCTGAATCTCCTTCTCCTTTTTTGTCACCTTTGTCATTTTCGTCATGATTTTTTTTTTTGTTCACACTTTTCATATGCGTTCTTTCCTGTGTAGCCGGTAAAGAGGCAGGGGTTCCTGCGCAGTATCAGCATGCCAGTGGAAACCTCTCATCTCCAGTCCCCACCCCGCGACCTCTTTGACACCCGGCGGCCTGTCTTACAACGCCAGTCATCCATCACTCAGACCATAAAGAGGTAAAGGCGGTTAGCAATACACTGGATTTATATACTGACACCTTCATGTATGTGGGTTGTAGTATGCTTAAAGATTATAATATGAAGAACTTCACACCTCTTTTGCAGTGGAGCATGCAAATATTGTTATTAGATTCTTAAGTTAAATGGAGGATGTTGGCAACCTGTGTCCCCCTGCTTTTTTTTTTACCTTTTTCAAAATTGCATGGCTGTTTCTCAGTAAAAATCTTGATGCTCTCTAATAACTTTCCTAATGTTATAAATATCTCTGTAAAAACAAGTCTTAACCTAACAGTTTGCTTTGCTCTCTCTGCATGATGGCTACAGCACTGTCCAGCTGCACTTTTCCTTCTCACTGCCTGTTGTCTTTTCTCTTTCCTTCTCCTTTCTGTTCCTTCTTGCCACCTTCCGGCCCTGCTCTGCCTGGTCACAGCAGCAGAAGGGTGCACTTTGAGCGGATTAACACAGTGCCCATTAAGGGGCAGCGGGCTGCTCGCCGCAGCACCAGGAAACACCACTCACTCTCCAGAACCCTGCTCAGGTATGGCAGGAAGTCCCTTGACTGCAAGTGTTGGGGTCAGGAGTTGGGTGTGTATGCTCACTTATTTATTATGAGGAAATAAGTGAGTATACTGGATGTATGTTTAGCTGACAGACTGACAGACATAGGTTTGCCAATGTTGCTTTAAAATTTTTATTTTTATTTACTTTGACAGAGAGTGTTTCCGTGTCACAAGAATTGTTGTTTCTCACTCAGTCACACAGTCACCAACTGTTGCAGCTGTGTGTCACAACCACAAAGAGTCAGAAGAGGACCTGAAACCAAAAGCATTTTCCTGTTACAAATTCCTCTTCATTCAGACTTACAGTAATGACCCAGATGGGCTTTGGGAGGGGTCACACATTTCCCTACACATCTGTCAAACAGCATTCATCACAAGAAGTTGTTGAGTAGTACTTGCTAGTGAGCCAGTGTTTTAAGGCTGACATGCAAGGTCTGATGGCCTCTTTAGTGGACTCTGATTTGATAAGTCTTGGCCATGACTATGTTCAAACATACTCACAGAAACCACGGTTAACAAGTGGATGTCCACTACTGCAAAGAAAGACACACATATGCTACAGTATTAGCTGTGCAATCATGTCACTGACAGATTTTTAGGGTCAACCAGCAAAACATACTCACTGAAAGAAAGAGTGAGCTGTACTAGTGAGAAATAGTTTTAACCAAACTTCACTGAACATTCACTCTGCAGCTGGTAATTAGTGTAGAAACAGCTAGCTTGCCTGTACTTTCCTTTGAAGAATGTTTCCACTTGCACTTCCTGCCCTCTGGGTGCAGTAACATTGTTTGCTCTGGTACTTATTAGGCTCCAACTTCAACAACGTGATTGCATGTATATTCATTAACGTTTGGTGGAATGGGCCAATGTGGAGAGTAGGACACAATTAAAACCTCAGACAAATCCCACATTCTGTGAATTGGACTTGCTTTCTGCTTGTGTCACTTAGTATTAGGAAAATCTGAATACGTTGGATTTTATTTGCAGCATCAGAACTCCAGTAAATTCCTCTCTCTCTCTTTGAACGTTAACTCTCCACCATGCATTCAGTGTGTGTGCCTAGCTACCTGTCTTTCCCTGTGTGTCTGGACATAAACATGCCCAGGCTTGTTCCCTTTACTGTACCTATTCCTTGCACTAGGGCACCTTTTTTACATCCGGAAATCGCAGTCTTATCAGTCCCACACATGTTCGCCGTCCACTCCTCCATATACAAGGCTAGTAAGAGGGCCATCATTTAGTGCCTTTGGCAAGTTTCACCATGCCAGATAGCATTTAATATCTCTGCAAGAAATGAAGCATATATGTAAGTTTTCTGACCCAGAGCTGAAAGGTCAGTGTTTTCGGTATTAGGGGAACAGCGGACTGGTTTGGGGTCAGTAAGGACGGTGATGCAACACAGAAATGGCAGAGGAAAAGCCTGCGCCACTGCAGCTTGCGCTACGGAAAGCTGAAACCACAGGTGATCCGAGAGATGGATTTGCCCAGCCAAGACAACATCTCCCTCACCAGCACTGAGACCCCGCCTCCTCTCTATGTCCCCTCCTCACAGCATGGCATGCAAAAGGTAAAGGAATATATGGATTGCTTTGCTAAATAAATTGATTTTTTGAATCCATATTTATTTTATGAAAGTATGCTGTGCAGATGGTGGACAATTATGTACTTGAACAAAGAAGAAAATTGGACGCTTTTAAATTAGCCTTTAACTGATGTTCACATGGCACACAGGTGCGTTATGACCAAAAATCCTCCTTACTTTGAGCCTCTCTTGTGTTAAATTGATCTTATTTACAGCATGTGTTGAATGTCTGAGGTAAAATATGTCTGTCTCTTGATAATTTATATTGTTTGGCTCTTTGTTACTATTTGTTGAACCTATTGGTCTCCAGATTGTGGACCCACTCGCACGAGGACGAGCCTTCCGTATGGTGGAAGAGGTGGATGGTTACAGTGTGCCTCAGACCCCCATCACCCCTGGAGCCGCATCACTTTGCTCTTTCACCAGCTCCCGCTCAGGTCTCAACCGACTGCCTCGGAGACGTAAGAGGGAATCTGTGGCAAAGATGAGCTTTAGGGCCGCAGCAGCGCTGGTCAAGGTGAGTGAAAGGGATGAGATATGAAAGGGAAAGTGCTGGTTATAGAAATTGTATTTATTAATTTATTGAAATGAATAAGTGAACAAAACACATGTTGTTTATATATTCCTTTCTGTACTTGTATTGAATTTTATTGGTGCTTTGTGAAAATGCATATATGTTTATGTGTGTGCGTGTGTTTCTCAGGGGCGCTCATTACGGGAGAGCACTCTAAGACGGGCCCAAAGACGCAGCTTTACCCCTGCTAGCTTCATGGAGGAGGACATGGTTGACTTTCCTGATGAACTGGACACATCTTTCTTTGCCAGAGTAAGGCAGGAAAAACAACAATGTTGTTATGCTGTCATTATTATGTAACCATGTTTATATATGATTTATAATAATACTCATTATTATCTTTTGAAATTGTTCACTTTCCACTATGTTCTTTCTAGGATATTCTGATGCAGGAGGAGTTGTCCACGTACGCAGATGAGGTGTTTGAGTCTCCGTCTGAGGCGGCCATGAAAGAGGCAGAGCCCAGCAGCAAGAAGGATGAGACGGAGCTGACAGGCAGTGCCCTAGATAAGACAGAGCTAGAGAGAAGTCACCTCATGCTGTAAGTTTCTGTACTGTTGCCACAGTGTTAGTCATTCAGGCTGTGCTGATACCAACATTTTTAAAATAATGATTAACACCCTACAGTGTTACTGTAAAAGTGATTCACTCTGACATTTGCACATAATGTCAAACCAGCAAATCAACCAGCATGAGTAAACATAAGAAAAAGAGATTAAAGATTAGATTTTCTCAGCTCGATAACCAATCTAACAAAAATATCTATAAATATATAACCCCTGAAAGTGTTAAAAATCAAAGTGTCAAATAGATTAATGACATGATGAAGAACGGTAAATGTAACACACCTTTTTTCACTTCTGTCTGTCCCTTTCATCTCCTCTCTTAACTCTTCCAGACCTCTGGAGCGAGGGTGGCGTAAAGCCAAAGAAGGAACTCCAGGACCACCAAAGGTTCCCTTGCGGCAGGAGGTGGTGAGTGTTACTGGTCAGAGGCGTGGGCAGCGCATCGTTGTACCTGTCAAGAAGCTTTTTGCCCGAGAGAAGAGGCCTTATGGATTGGGCATGGTTGGGAAGCTCACAAACCGCACCTACCGCAAGCGCATTGACAGCTACGTCAAGAGGCAGATAGAGGACATGGATGACCATAGGTATTGCACCTCTCCACATGTCTAACTAATGAGGGCTTTCTCTCTGTCTCCTTCGCTAATGAATGATTAGCGCTGCTGTTCTTTAAAAAAACAAACATACTATTTGTCTCCTCTAGGCCTTTTTTTACATACTGGATCACCTTTGTCCATTTGCTGATCACTATCCTGGCTGTATGCATCTATGGTATTGCTCCAGTGGGCTTCTCCCAGCATGAGACGGTTGATTCTGTGAGTCATGGCTCAGTTATGATGAGCATCTTCATTAACACACCTTCACAATATTTTCATTTAATTCGGCTTATTTCATAATGCTTGTTTTTTGTGATTCTGATGTCTTCTGATTTAGGTTTTAAGAAACAAAGGTGTGTATGAAAATGTCAAGTTTGTACAGCAGGAGAACTTTTGGATCGGGCCTGGTTCGGTAAGCACTCTCCTCTTGATGGTGTTAATAAAAAATAAAGAATACAAGCAATAATCAGGTGTAAATGTCTTTAAATAAATACTACTGTTTCCCCTTTATCTGTCCATTGTTAGGAGTCTCTGATCCACTTGGGGGCCAAATTCTCTCCATGCATGCGGCAGGACAAGCAGGTGCATGATCTTATCAGGGAAAAGAGAGCTATTGAACGCAACTCTGCCTGCTGTGTGCGGAACGATCGCTCCGGCTGTGTCCAAACCTCAGAGGAGGAATGCTCGGTCTGTAAACAAACCCAATTCTTATTTGTGTTCCTTGACTTTTATAATTCAACAACTAATATAAGCTGTGGGGAATTAACCAACCCTGTCTCTTTGTGGTTTTATTTCTAGAGTACTCTAGCTGTGTGGGTAAAGTGGCCGAGGCATTCCAGCACTCCCCAGTTAAATGGTAAAGACAGACAGTATGGCTCTGTGTGCCATCAGGATCCCAGGTGAGCTATAGTTTTCCATTTCAAAGTGCACAGTATAAATTGACTGATGCTGGTTGGTTAAGATAATGTGTGCATATTGTTTGTCTCATTACAGGATATGTCTTGAGCCTGCTTCAGTATCACCTCATGAATGGCCTGATGACATCACCAAGTGGCCAGTGAGTACAGTAAAACCCTGTCTGCTATTTAGACATAAAGAGGGGACTCAGAGGAAAGAAATTTTTCAAATGTACACTACAGGCCAAAAGTTTGGAAGCAAGGCGAATACAGGCCAAACATTTGGAAGCAACTTCAAGTTTCTGTTTACAGTGCCTTTCTTAAAAACCAGTATGAATAATTTGGATTTTGGGATGTATTTACTGCATGTTTAGACTTTGCTTTCATTGATATGCACCATTTTCCTCAATTTACCTTTAGGTATACATTGATGTTACCAGACCATTGCTGAATAAATGTTAACAAAAGAAAAGAAGGGCTTAGTTTTAGGGTTTAGAAGATTTGCAAGAGTCACAACTTCAGTGCAAAAGTAAAAAACAAATCACAGTTTGCATTATTCACTTTAGCTCTTAGGCTTTTGAGAGTTTGCATACAAAAATCCAAATAAATCTCAACTGTGTTCATATCTCTAAAAAACTACCACAGAAATGGCTAGAAAGAAACAGCTAAGTAAAGAAACACAGTAGTACAGTTTTGTACATTGAGGAAAGAAGCATACACTGAAAGAGAAATTGCGAAACGCCTATTGGTGTCCAACAAAGGAGTTTACTACACCCTGAAGAAACTAAAAGAAACTGGAAGTTATGATAATAAAAAGGTCTCGAAGAAAGAGGGTTACTACAAGTTTTTATCAAATTTAAAATTTCAACCTTGGATCTAATAATAGGGCTATAGTACACTGTGTAGAAGAAAAAGTCCCACTTTTTACCCTTTAGACATTTTTTGCACCATTGACTCCCATTATAACATACATTTTTGATACTACTCAAAATACTACTCAACTTTTAGCATAAAACAATATATTACATATGACTACCTTTTCAGTCTAAGCTTTTGGCTTGACATTTATTTATTTTTTTTTCAATTATCCATCATATGACGTCATTTTTCACTATATGGCTGAGGGCTCCCTTTTTATGCTGTTTCATTGAGGCCTTTTTCTGTTGCTTTTCTGACTATTGCAGTTTGCACTTAGTATATGGAGAATATTTAATATTTTGTGTTTTTATCATTTAAAACATGTGGGTTATTATTCCCCAAATGGCATTAAATGGTTAAAATTATTTAAGAAATACATGTACATTTAATAGTTATGATCAGGACTGAAGTTGGTCAAAAGATTTAATGTAGTGAAAGTGAAAAAAAATATTCATGAATAATATTTTTATAGCACTTTTTAGGAACTGAACATTTGCACAAAGGGTAAAACATCATCATTTCCTGAAGGGGTGGACAAGGGTTAAGAAAGCTTGGAATGCAATTCCTGGCACATACCTTTAAAAAAACTTGTGGAATGAATGCCTTGTATATGCCATGCTTTGAAGAAAGCAAAGTCTAAGCAAGAAAAATCCAAATACCTGATAATCATAGTAAAAATGTATTCTGATAAGTGTATCTTAATACTAATACTCATAATAATCATGTTTATTTTGTTGCAAAGTATACCAATGAAACTAACTTTTTTGTAGATAATTTGATCTTGCCTCCAAACTTTTGGCCTGTAGTGTATATCACAGGTGATCACTCACATATGATCTGACCTTGATAAAATAATTGGAGGAATTAACGCTGCTGCTGTATTATAAACTCATGAACTGTATTATGTACAGTTTAAACATACCAGTCTGTGAGGGGAGTCACAGAGTAACACAGTAAAACTTAGTTTTAGAGTCAATACTGCACTGTTTTGAATCAAACTCTGGGATAGATTATGAAATGGTACAAATCCACCAAAACAGGTAATCTAAAAACAAAAAAACTGGTCTGGCTTTTAGATTTGTACCAGGTACAACACAGGGAACCACACCAACCTGCCTCATATAGACTGTACCATCACAGGCCGACCCTGCTGCATTGGAACCAAAGGGAGGTAAGAAGAGCCTATGAATGAACCTATGACAAACACAAGTAAGACACATGATGTATGACTAGTTTACTAATTTAGTAATTACTGCTTGGTTTTTTTAAAGGTGTGAAATCACATCCCGGGAATATTGTGACTTCATGAAGGGCTACTTTCATGAGGAGGCTACTCTCTGCTCTCAAGTAAGCAACTGTCTCCTTATTATACACTACCTTATTATTCTCAAATGGTAAAAAGGAAGACTGTCTGTTTAATGCAAAACTTAATTTGTGCTGCATCTGTTGCTATTTTTATTGTGGTGTACTATTTTTTGTACTTCCTGAATACCAAAACAGATTTAAGTGAGAGCTCACTGAATGTTTCCGTGTAGGAAATTCTGTATTTGTGATTTTTGATAGTCACATTAATGGTATCTTTCATATTTTTTCTTTCCCATGTCTTTCTCCAGGTGCACTGCATGGATGATGTATGTGGACTGTTGCCTTTCCTCAACCCTGAGATCCCAGATCAGTTTTACAGGCTCTGGCTCTCACTTTTCCTACATGCTGGGTGAGTCAGTAGCTGTCATAATCATGGAAAGTAGTTTTGTTTATTTTAAGATTTGCCTAGCAAAAGAAACACAATATATATTTTTTTCACAATATAGTAGATAAGATCTGCCGAAACAATTTTTTTTAAAGAGCTTAAAGTCTTTGCTTTGCCTCAGCCTAATATTCTAGATCAGTGTTTTGAAGGACTGTGTTTGCTCCGAGCAGTGAGGAACAGGATGATTTAAAGATCAGAATCAGAGTAGGCTTTATTGGCCACATATATTTGGCACAACAAATAGAAGGAAATTGACTTCAGTTGTCAGTAGCTCTTGGTGTACTCATATTCTAGTCACAACAAACCTAACACACTGAAAGATATAGAGACATTCAGCTAATATATAAAAGACAAATATGAAATCAGAACACAATCAATAAACAGCCGAACAAAAAGCATACAGTGGCTACAGGTTAGGTTATTGGCTGTTAACTCTATGTGTAAAATGTGAAATGTTGGAATAAATAGTATATGGGCTGCCCAATATAACACAGGATGGCTATATGTACATCACTGGTTATCAGTCGTAACTAGAAAAAGTATTTTGCTAAAGTTCTTTGATATTCCTGTGATATAAGAAGTCTGTCAGTCTGCATAGAGAGCTGACCTCGCCTTTAAGAGGAGCAGTGCTTCATTTCTTATGCTGTCTGTTATCTGTCGTCTGGGTAATTAAACAAAGTGCCCTCACAAACTCATTAAGCTTCAATGGGATTGAAACTGATTTCGTTGATGGGCATAGTCATCAGGCTGTTGAGGGGTTTGTCTCTTCTACACCGAGGAATTATCCTCCTAACACGTGCGGCTTTTCACCCACATACAAACACATACATCACCTTGCACGCACGTGAGCACTTAATCCATTTCTGTCCTCCCAGGATCCTTCACTGCCTGGTGTCGGTGGCTTTCCAGATGACCATCCTAAGGGACCTGGAGAAGCTGGCAGGCTGGCTGCGCATCTCAATCATTTACATCCTCAGTGGCATAACTGGCAACTTGGCTTCAGCCATCTTCCTGCCCTACAGAGCAGAGGTGATCACCAGTCTAATGCTCAGGAAATATCAATGCAGAAACATCACAGTGCATTTCTGAGTCATATTACGTGTCAGAGCTTTCTCATCAGGTTTATTAAAAACACAGAATAATGCAAATAGTTGTGCTATACATTTTTGTGAACATACTTTTGTAGGCTTACGTCTCTCTCTGCTATCTTTGTCTCAGGTGGGGCCAGCTGGCTCTCAGTTTGGGATCCTGGCCTGCCTGTTCGTTGAGTTGTTTCAGAGCTGGCAGATCCTTGCCCAGCCCTGGAGGGCCTTCACCAAACTGCTGTGTGTGGTGCTCTTCCTCTTTGCCTTTGGGCTGTTGCCCTGGATCGACAATTTTGCCCACATTTGTGGCTTCATCTCTGGCTTCTTCCTGTCCTTCGCCTTCTTACCCTACATCAGCTTCGGCCGCATGGACCTGTACCGCAAGCGCTGTCAGATCATTGTATTCCTACTGGTGTTTGTTGGGCTCTTTTCGGGCCTTGTGGTGCTCTTCTATGTCTACCCAATCAAGTGTGACTGGTGCGAGTTGCTCACCTGCATCCCCTTCACGGACAAATTTTGCGAGAAGTACGATCTTAATGCTCACCTCCACTGAAGTGTGGATAGTATGAACACTACAGGATGGCATCAGGTCAAAAGATGTGGACCGACAGCCAGTCCACTCTGCCCCTGTGTGACTGGGGGACTATCCCCTTCTCTGTGAACAATGACAGTATACTTGTGTTTTTCACTCTGTCTGTATGAATACCTATGCCACACTTCATAAGGACTTCCTTTAATCACCTCCCTGTTCACCGACAGTCATTGTCACTCCTTCACTGTCCAGTGAAACAAAGGTATGGCACTTCTGAACCTCATCAAAGCTCCCAGCTGCCTTTACATGTGAGGCAGAATTTAGAGAAGCCAGTGCTGGTACAGAGAGGATTTTTTTTTTTTTTTTACATTCACACTCCAGACAAAGGTTTTATTACTATTCAGGCAACCTCATACTGAAGCAGGGACAAAAATCAAATATTGATACCTTTGGTGCCTTGTTGATAAATGTACCAACTACTGCCATATTTTTGTTACATTATGCTGAGCACTCGAATGTTTTCTTTTATTTGTTTATTGCTTCTCAAGAAGTGATGATTGTTTTGAACATGGTAGTGTTTTAGCTACCTGTCTACTCACATGTAACTGAAAACAACAGTAAAAAAATCTACAAATTAAAATGGTCTGTGACTTTATCTCAATTACCAGAAAATGCATGTGGAAGATTGTTTTATAGTTTATTCAAAGTATGCAACAAAGAAACACATTTCTGCTACAAATGTTCAGTCAACAATCCAAGTGGTTTTAGTGGCAGCATAATCAGTATGTACATCCTTAAGTAACTCACTTTTACGGTAATGACAGATTAATTCACCTTGTGATTTATATGGTTTAGCAAAATATAACAGTATTTACAATTCCAGGTGTGATACTTTAATTTAATACAATTAACTGCCTCGATTACATTACAAACAGTAAATTGTGAATGATTTGACAAATAACAATCAATAAATGAAAAAACAACATTAAGCTCACAAAGCCAAGATGCTACTGGTATCAGAAGGAATATAATTTAATGTCTGATAAGACAAATTATGAACTGGTTCCTTCTTTTGCATGAATCCACTCTTGGTCCCCTCTGTCCTCACACTGTCTTCACTCCTTGTTCAGTGGGACACTGCGAGGTCCTGACACTAGGAGGTCCAGTAAGACCTTGTTACCAATACTGAACCCAGTCCACTGGTGCATACTGGCTCTGCGCCTCTATCTGTCCATCTGTCAGCTGTATTTTGTTCATCATTTCTGTTAGTCCATGTTAGAGGTGAGTAAGTGGAAAGTGAGGGTGGGGTAGGGTCTAATGGACTAGCAGCCACTGTTCCGCCGTGCGTATGCCTGCCCACCGAGCATGTACTCCATCTCTTGGAAGTTCATGTTGGATACAGAGATGGCTGATGGTCCTTTCTTCTTAAAGCCAGCCTTGAGGTAGAAGGGCACCAGAAAGTCCTCGCAAATCAGCAAAGCTCGACGGAGGCCCGGCATACAGCGCAGGTACTGCAAGTAGCGCCACAACAGGATGGAGCCCTTGCCTTGCTGGCGACAGTGACGGTGCACTGACAGCACATGGATGTGCACAGTGGGGGTGTCTGGGACATGCTGAGTCATTGCCTCCTGGATAAAAGATATTATATAGAATCATTAATGATGACAAAGCAAGTTTCATAAAAAGTAATTTGCATGGAAAGGCATGTTCTTTTTTTTTGTTTTTTTACTTTACTTTTTTTTGCAGTAACTATGTTTTCATACCTGTGAAAGTCTCTCCTTGTCCCAGCCAGAGCCAATGATGAAAGCTACCAGCTGTCCCTCCTCAAACCAACCCAGTGACAACTCAGGGCACTGACCCAGGAAGTTAAGCACTTCATCCAGGGTAAGTGGACACTCTCCGGACACAGAGACAAATGCTGGGGAATAAAAAGAGGAACCAGTTCATACAGTGGGTTGTGATGGTCATGATGATGAAGATCAGAAAAAGACTACATGAAAGATAGATGAAAGAAATGTGTCTTTTAAATTAAAACTGGCCCAAAGATGATATTGAACATCCAAATGCAGTATTTAATGTATAAATGTATTGTACATCAAATACTGCGATGCATTTACGATTATATATGTATACCTTTCCCAATGACAAAATGAAAATCACTGTTTATTCACTTCATACACGTAGAATTTCAGTCAAGTCTTTAAATAGTGTTTAAACACATATCGGGTTAGTCATACGGGATGTAATTTTTTAAAAATATTCTGTTTGTAAACAGCATAAACTTACCTTCTCTCTCAATTTCAAATACACTGATGGCATCCTGCGGCGTGAGGTTCCTGAACTCGCTGGCAGGGAGTGTGTGTCGTCTCTGTCGCAGGGGGTTGACCACTCTGACAGGTGTCTTCAGAAAGAAGGGCTTGAGGAACGGTGAGCCACTGACCTGCATGATGCCTCAATAATACAAGACGGGAGATTCTAATTATTTGTCAGAACTCTTTTGTTAATCTAATTTCTTCTTTTCCAGACTTTTGCAGTATAAATGTTATACTGATGCTATAAATTATGCCAGTCAGAGTAAGTCAAACCCTGCCAACAAAACTTTCCGTGTTCTCTGTTTGTCCTACAGGTCTGACTGTAACTGACCCACTGCAGGAGGCAAGATGCTGACATTCGTGTCTCTCCTGCTCTCGTCTCCTCCTCTTCTTTCTCTCTGATCTCATACTGCAAAGTAGTTGTCTCAAAGTAGGATAGCTGTCTCTGCACGTGTCTCCAAAGTCTCTAAATCCCCTGCTCTCAAATGACAGACATTTTATTCTTGAAGTATTTCTTTTGTGATTTGCATATTTTTAAAACAGCTGAGTTCAGAGACAGACAGTTCTGTAGTTGCAGCTTTTCATTGTGCATATTATAATTAGACCATCTGGATTAACCCCACCTTCGGTTGATGACAGCAATCATTTGTAAATTTCCACAACTTATTTAAGAACATTTGTGATATTTTTTTGTGACGATGAGATTTTATGCCAAATGGGATGAAAATAGCTATTTCAAGCATATTAATAATATCACTGCTCACCTTCAATAAACTGTTGAGAGATGTGAAAAAGATAAGGATTCACATTGCACATCATGTGTGCAGCACATGTACATATATTGGCACATGCACTTATTGAATATGTATGTGCTCAGGGCGGGGATGAGTGAGACGTGGTGTGACTGGATGCGGTCATAGGCAGGGTTTTGGAAATCAAGGGCATGTGGACTAATTTAACTTTACTGAGGGGGGAGATTTGTGTGGATTGCTGTTGGGATGATTTCATGCCTCAAAGAGGTTTAGTACAGACTAATTAATTGGGAGAGCACTTGCTTTGACTGCCCTCAGGTAAACCTGTTTACAGACTTTCCCAGACAAAGAAGTGATTAAGGTTCATTATAAATTTGTTTTTAATGGCAAATTAATCCTGAATCTCTATATTAAAAATTCTTACCAAAGGAAAATATAGTCCTGCGTTTTTTTTTTTACCCTTATTTTGGTTGCAAAAGTGTTTATTAGTTTAAAAACAGTATTCTTGGTTGGTTTAACTTTTCCAAACAGTTGGTTTAACCTTTTCTTTCTCAAGCATCTGCAAATTGTGAAAGTAAAAAAGAAGTAGTCTTATTTATTTCTCTGCAGAAAAACATGCTTCACACCACAATCGCCTGGCTTGAGGCTTAGCCCTAATATCGTTGAATGTACCCTCAAGAGATCACACCAAAATAGAATTGTTTTAAGGATTATTGTTTTACCCCACTGCTTCCACTTGGCTTTCACTACAGTGATGAATGGGAAATCTCCCACGTAATCTGGACAGCTGGCCAATCACAAATACAAGAACATCCTCAAATGTTAGAGGCAAACATGGTTGTCCAGAAATGAAATTACCTTTTCTGGCCTGCAACCTGTCAATCTGTGTGGCCTGGCCTGTGACGGGGACGAACAGTCTGAAATAATTCTAGGACTGCCCCAGACTAAAGACTTTCCTAGTCGACTAGTAGTCGTTAAATAAAGCCAATAGTTGACCAGTTGTAGCATGTTAATGATATTAATTTAATTATTAAATGTATAGATTTTAACAGGCGCATGTTAAATGCTGACGGACAAAGCAGTTATGAATCTGAATGTAAATCAGCTGGCCTCTGTTGGTCCGCTGCTCTCCGGTTCTGTTGCACATCAACAGTCCCCTTGTTGTTTTTGTTTTCCCGCACCTATCAGACTAACAAAAAGTGGGTCGACTAAAACTCTACTCAGCGACTAACGATTTAGTCGACTATTAGGGGGCAGCTCTAAATAATTCTTCATGGTCTCTTAAAATAGTCTGTCGCAGCGCAACTGAATGACAAGGTTAAGTTTTGAGAATCCCAGACACATGTTTCAGCTTTTCAGACAAGCTATTAAAATAACTGGACTTTGGCTCTCAAGACTGTGAATGCAATATATGAGAGCTAATAGAAGATTAAACCCTGACTTTTTAGAAAACCTCACCCACTGACCGTCTCCAGCTGAGTGTCATAGACCCTAATCTTGTTTACAGCATGTGTGTGTACACATACACTTGCACACACACTTTCTCAGTGTATTATGTTTTTACAGGCAAGCTTGAGGCCACAGTGTAACCAAATCCTCATTAAACTTTACACCGGCATGCACCTGTTGGTCCAGCTGAAGAGAGAGCAACAGTTAACCAACACTGCAGAGGAATGTCATTATGTTCGAAATCTGAAACATGTAACACTCTTTCAAAATAAAGCATGTACTTGTTTCAAGATGACACCTAATGCTATACAGTAGATCACATAATGAAAAAGACATCCTCTTATTTTATTTTATACTTTATATTTTATACTTTTATTCAATAATAGTGATTAAACAACAATGAGATTCCAGATATATAATTTAACTCTCTAACCCCCAACCCTAATTCTATCCCTAGAACTAGAGAACACCCGGGAACGTAGGAATGACTCGAAGAGATAGCAACAAGAAATTCAGACAAATTTTTGCCTGTCTAGAGACAAAGATTGTAAATGAGCTTGTGTGTGTGTGTGTGTGTGTGTGTGTGTGTGTGTGTCTGTGTCTGTGTCTGTGTCTGTGTCTGTGTGTGTGTGTGTGTGTGTGTTTGCGTCAGCAGTCATCCACTTGGCTCTGTGTCAGCTCTAATTAATTTGTTGACAATACAGGTCATACTGTTTTATCCTTCAGCCTTCTGGAACCAGAGTAGTGTATTTATCAGCAGCACTGCTCTCAAATTAACCAGGTGAAACTCTCACAATTTTTCTGAGGGTCACCAAATGTTCTTTATTTTCCATAGGCCTACAAGTTGACTACAGCATAAAACCACAAACGGCACTCTTTGTTACACTTTTTTGAACAGAAATCCTAATCATGTATTAATTAGAAACCATAAGGCCTTTCAAGCAGAAGATTAACTGAGGACCTGCATTCATGGTTTTACAGCAGTCCATGTGTTAGATGCAAAACTGCAGTGTAACCAATGTTAACAGGGCAGTTTTGTTTCCTTCTTTGCCAGCAGAGGGCACTGATAGAGGACTCATTTTGCCACGTAACAGCAGTGTCTGGCAGCTTTGCATTTGAAATTAGATGCAAAATGATGAATCTATGCAGTATTAATGTGATTTTTCCAGATTTTTCCATTTAGGAATATGAACTTATATTTGAGATGTGTTTTTCTTTCAGGAACACCACAACTTATCTGTTTGCAAATGTGTCATATTTATATAAAAAAGTAATAATTTACAGTTTTTGCCCATTGGTTCGGCTCATTTCTTGAAAAAGAAATTACATTCTCAAAACTCTAAGATCATTTGGCAAAACAGTCTTACAGTTCAGCACAACACCATAGTTCACTTGCTCATATCTCTCCCAAAACTGTTCAGTCGTGCTTCATAACTAAATTCCTTTCCCATATAAATAGTCAGTGCCACCAAAAGGCAAAAGATCCTTCTCAATTGCTTTGGCTCATTTCTCAAAACAGACCTGACGTTCTCAACTCTTGGTGCTTTTGCCAAAATAACCTGGATGGTTCAGCACAACACCATGGTTCACCTGCAAAAGCTCATATCTCTTTTCTCATATCTCAGTTCACTCATGTGTCAAAACTAAATTCCTTTCTCATATAAATAGTCAGTGCCCCCAAAATGCATTGTCCCTTTGGCATTGTGTAAGCACTGCAAGTCAAAATGTTTAGATGTTTTGTCACTATGGCAGAGGACCATTGAAATATCCCTCATGTCCACCTCTTAGTCTTAGCCCAGTCCTTCATTGACAATGGTTACTGTACTAGGTTTTTTTTGTCTAGCTAACAGAACACAATTGTGTATAAAATTGTATATTTTACGGTAAGAGTACCCTCCAAGGTTTGACATCACACATTGCACTCATACTGCCAAGGAAATTGTAACCATTTTTATTCACACACATAAAGTAACTTCCATACATAAGAGGTAAAAGAAAATGTATACAGCACATTATACTGTAATATAATCACATAAACAAAAAACAAGGAAAATTATATTTAGCCTACAGTGCTGTAAATAAAGCTGGAAATTCAAAACTAACATTTCTTCACTGGTCGCTGTCCTCACCCTCCCTCTCCTGGCCACCGTCCTCACCCTCCTGGCTGTCCTCCTCACCCTCCTGGCCATCCACACGCTGCTGTCTGTCTGGCCACAGATTCTCGTCCACATCACAGCGTATATTCTCCCTTACGATGCAACAAGGGTAGAAACGGCGTGCATGTTGCAACCATCCCCTGCACTGATCTCCTGTAATATCATCACACGTAGCGTCCATTGCATGGAGCAGGGACCTCTGATTTTGAGCCTGATGCTCATACACTCTCCACCTCCAAGCAGAGAAAAACTCCTCAATAGGATTGAGGAAAGGAGAGTAAGCTGGTAGAAACACCATGACTATCCTTGGATGAGTAGTGAACCAGGCCCTGATGAGCGGGCCACGGTGGAAATTCACATTGTCCTACACAATTACATACTTTGGTAGGTGAGGCCCTACGAGACCTCTCTCATTTTCAGGGATCAAATCAGAATGAAGGCGGCCAAGAAGATGAGGAGCTACTGTGTATTGTATGGGCCAAGACTGGGGATGTGAGTGGCCACACCATTCTCAGAAATGGCAGGATACATAGTTATATTGCCCCCACACTGGCAAAATGGTACCCTGTAAAGTTGCGTCATGGTCATCTGATGCTTGTTCAATATCTGGTCTATTGTGGAGATGCTTATAGAGTTGACATTTTGGTATATGGCATTGTCTTCTATGATTGCAGTACGGATCTGTCTCAGTGTGAAGGGATTATTTGCCGTCACCATGTTACAGATGTCTTGTTCTTGTTGGTCATTGAGAAGTTTTCCTCTGCCACCCGTGCGAGGTTGTCGTCCAATCCTAGACAGACAATTCAAAGGACAACACTATTACCATTCATAATGTATGCCTTATGTATTTCTTACAGAATGAGTTACCAATGTAATTGTATTGTTGTTTTACTTACAGTAACTTTACCACAATTATAATGCATCACTGCACAGTGACTGTAATACTGCTGTAAACTGTATCATCAATAATTCGATAGTTTATTTT
The DNA here is from genome assembly GCF_905237075.1 of Dicentrarchus labrax. NCBI lineage: Eukaryota > Metazoa > Chordata > Actinopteri > Moronidae > Dicentrarchus > Dicentrarchus labrax. Next base: position 12,251,224 of record NW_026136722.1, read on the forward strand.
TGTCCAATATTTTTCTTGTCATTTTTAGTGTCATAACATCCAATTGAGGTAAGATATTGCTGTAGGCCTATAACACACACACACACACACACACACACACACACACACACACACACACACACTAAATGAATAAATAAATAAAATAAATATATAAATAATAAATAAAATAATAAATAAATTATATATAAATAATAAATAAAATAATAAATAAATTAATAAATACCTCTCTTGCTTTATGCACAGTGTCCTGTCCTATTCAACATATAATTCCATCACTGACTGAGTACATACCTGTTTTCCCTGCGAAAGGTTTGGATGATGGAGGAGACTGTAGAGCGGGGCACATTAGGCTGCACTCGGCGAACTGCCTCTGCCATTGCGAGGCGATGGTTGATAACATGTGTGGCCCGAATTTCATCTGGGACAGCATAGTGTCTTCCTGCTCCTCGGCCTCTTCCCCCTATTCTACCACCACGCACCCTTACTCCTCCTCCTCTTCTTCGTCTTCCTTGAGCAGGCAGTTGCCCTTCTTCATTTACTTGGCCAGGTGCCTCCATGTTCACAAATTGTACTGGTCCTGGTCAAGCTCTATACATACATGTTTGGCAGCATTCACAATCATGGACAGCACCAGTCAGGTAACTAAACATATTGTTTGATTGGTCATCTGAGATGTGTGAAACTCCTCCTTCGTTAGTCAAGTTCTATTTTCACCTGACTGTCAATTAATCAATTTATCAAATGTTCCAAGAGATTCATATATGGTATTCATGGTATTAGGTTATTGACTAATTTTGACAATTGAACAGACTATTGTGCATGTGATAACTTATACAATGAAATGATGTTGACATGTTTTGGAGAGAACAACCATTAGACTGAGAATCAACAATCAGTTTAGATCAACAAGATCTATTCACTTGGAAATTGTGCTAAATGTAGGCTAACTGTACTTAATCATTTGCAAAGATGTACTAAGACATTTGCAATTTGATGAAATTAAGGAGAAATTCAATTCTGTTGTGAACAATTGCCAAGTGGTTTGGAGGTTTGTCAATGTTATTTTGAGAATGTAATTTCTGTTTCAAGAAATGAGCCAAACCAATGGAGAAAAACTGTAATCCTTTATTGATCCCCCTGAGGGAAAATTCAGGTGTCTGTAATGCCATTGATCATAAACTAGCCACATTTTTGTGTGGTCTGAACTGTTAGAGAGGGAATTTAGCATTTTGCCAGTCCTACATGTGTACACTGGGATCCCTCACCATACTTTTTACATTACTGTGTAATAATATCCTCTTTTCAACTCACAGGCAAATTTAGACAACAGCCAAATTAGTTTCACTAAAAAGCACATGCAATAGATTCTAATTTGCATGATTATACAATAAGAATATATTTATATATATTGTATATGCTAATATATATATTAAAAGTAATATTGTGATTGATCAGAAAAAAACTGGTAGTTGAAGTAATGAATCTTTGTTCTTTATTGTTATACACATGCTGCTATACACACGAGGAAAGACAGGTATTAAATTTACAGAGCCACAAACCACCTACTGTGGAGTTATCCTGGATACCAGGTCAATAGTGGTCAAAACAGGAACAGGAAGGCACGGTGTCAAGTTGAAATGGCACAGAAGATGAGGGGAGAAAAAGACAAAATAAACATGTTACGTAAAAGCAGTGAGAGATTTAAGCCTTTACAAATTCACATGCAAATGCTAGCTCAATTATTAAAATGCAATGTTTCCATTTATTGCATTGAATGTGTTCCAATCAAATGTATCTTACAGGAATGCACTTGTGCCTAAACACTAAGATTAAATGCATAATTGATATATGGCCATAAAATAATAAATGAACAGTTCAATTTAATATTGCAATAACAATAACGAGATACATTTTTCCAGTAGCATGAAGTTTGCAATAGAAAAAAAGGTTCTGTACATCAGCATCAAAAATCCTGTCTACGGTCTGAAAACTTGTATATTGTAGCATTTATAAGAACACTAATGTCCAATGCAACAAGCAGGCAGCCATACCAATTCAAGGCACATAGATCTATATGCATGGCGCTACACATACAGGACCAAGGAAAGTAAAGGCGTTGCAGCCACATAAACACCTGAACCCTTTTTTGCAGCTACGTCACATAAGCAGACACTGGCATTGCCACAAAAAGACTGTACAGCGATGTACCACATCTACGACAAGCACACTTATTGTGCCATACTGAGTCAGAATACATGTAGCATCTATGCTTGTTGCGGGCTTTAGGTATCTTTGAGTTCAGCTGTTAGGATGTGAATCTGTAGCTCTTACTGATTTGCCAAGTCTTAAACAATGTGCATTTTAACTGAGTCTAGCTGCATTACTTCAATATGAGGATTTTTTTCTATGTAATATGCAAGTATACAATTTTGGAATAACTACACAGGATTCTAGTACAGTTTTGATACATAGATATCACATAATTTGAAATAATAAAAAAGTGACACATAGATGTTTAAGACTGCATACAACTTAAACTAATCTCATCATAAACTCTTGTTATAAGGAATGGATTATAAACGATTTTGTCAGAGTGCAAAATCACTTTAAATGGACACACAGATACATAAGTAATATGTTTTCAAATTTCTGCTCATAACTCAAATCAACCCGACTGGAAAACAAGTTCTCAAGTCATTCGTGTATTTCACTGATGAATACAATATCTAAACACAAACTGTATTTATAAATTCTTCTGAATTTAGTGTTAAGCAATTGATACAGTTAATTTAAAGTAAGTGTGCTTAAAAGCACCACCATGACAGGTAGTGAAATATCTCTGGAATCCACATTACAAGACCACAAGTCTGGCCAAGACACAAAACTGAACACCATCTGACAGTTAATGAAATGTTTTCAAAGCTGGAGAAACAATGTCTTTTTAAAAACATCAGTCATCTTTGCAGGAGTCAAATTTCTTTTGATGGAACAAACAAACACAGTCCACCCTCGTCCTGGTGGACTTAATTTCAGGGCTGTCATTGGCTCTGATCACAAAAGCATAAATCTGTTCTGATTGATGGGAGGAAAAAGGCTGGACCAGAGTCAGGGGTTGAGGTGCTCATCCTCCATATGAAGGCTGCTTGTGGGACACAGGAGAGGTTGGCTGGAGCAGTTTGTGCTCTGGCTTTTCAGGCTTTCCGTAGACTCTGATGACCCTGGAGAGGACGAAGCAACAGATAAGCAACATGGCTCAAAGGGAACATTCCAGTCAGACTTTAGAAATTGTACTCATTCTTGATAAGATAGGCCATGTTTGCATTAAAAACTGGCTTATCACAGTAAATTCACCTGATAATACCTTTCTTTTTCTAGCTGATATAGATGACAATAGATGTTTTTATGGAGAACAGGGTTTGGTGAGAGCAGTGGAGCTCATACACAGAGAAGGAGAGCAGACAGGAAAGCCTACATACCACAGTTATTCCTCCATACCAATAGAGCAGGCATCAGGACCAAGAGCTGCCCAAAGTGAGGCGGTACGAAGGGACAGGATGGCAGGGAAAAAGGAGTGTTAGGAAATAGAGAAGCACAAAAGCACACAGATTAGTGAATCATAGCCTTGATTCTTGGATTTAAGAGGAGAAATGTTAAAGAACCAGAACAGATTCATGAACTAGAAAGAAGTCAAAAATAAGGAGGAACCAGACAATGTGTAGTTGATAATTCTATAAATTGAAGGAGCTGCTGTCAATGATCGATCAACTGATTTCCGTATATGGATTTATACATAAAGAGATTATATACACAGTACATAATCCACTTTTTTCCTGTATGAACAGGGCTTCAAAAATGTAATTTCCTTTAGTCTCTGGCAGAGAATTTCTCACCTGGCAGAGACAAGTCACCTGGTGGGTCGCTCTCTGTTTTGGTCAAGCTGCTGTGTTCACTGCTGCAGTCCTGTAGGATGTCTCCTTCAGAATGCATCCTGTCCTCTGGATCACCCGGGAGGATAAAGGTCAATGAATGGAACTCTCAAAGAAAACAAAGTGTCACATAATTAGTGCCAAATGAGAACACTCACCATCATCTGGGGACAGGGATTCTGCCACGTCCTCAGTGGCTGTGGCCTGGAAGAAGAAGGAAAAAGATCACGTTAACGTTTTTTTGCAGTAGCAGAGACAAAGTTTAAATGTCAGGTGGTAAATTGGTGGCTTACGTCTGTGGGGGCGGGGCTGCTGGACAGCATTGTGTGTGGCTGAGCATCAGACATCTCGGACAGCTTCTCCTCATCTTCCTCCTGGATGGGAGAGGATGGAGACCTAAGGGTGCTGGAGTGGGAGGCAAAAAAATGTATACAAGAGAGAGATTACAGTACATCAGTTAATTCAATCAATCAGGTGTAGGTGTGAGGTGTAAATCTGATTACTGTCCAAGCCTGACATGAAGTGATGTTACACATGTAAGCATATTATCTCATTTCCTATCCTAACTTGATTACTTCCAGCAATGTGTGTGTACACATACTATATATAGTACACATACTCTTAGTGAGATTACCTGTCAGGTGACTTGCTGACTTTGCCTTTCTGCAGACTCCCATCACTTAAATGCTCTGGGGAGCTCAGCTGTCTGCTGTCACCTCCCACACCCCCTGAGAAGTTGATTTCATCATAAAGGGGGGCTGATGGGATAGCAGGAGACACTGACCGAAGACCATTCAGAGCCTCCAACAGCGAGATGGGTTCAAAGCCGGGAGGAACTGAATCTGTGCTCTGCAAAGTGACATAGACAAGGACTGGTTGTGACAATGCACAGTTGATTGAACTGGTAATGGTAAATGGTAAATGGACCTGTACTTGTATAGAGCCTTTCTAGTCTTTCGACCACTCAAAACGCTTTTACACTACAACAACTGGAATAAAGAGGACTATAAAAAAAAGCTTTCTTTGACTATTGCAACAATTCATGTACATCTCTTGTCTGCCACTGCCTAACAAAGCTGTCCAGCAGCAGCCTGTACCTTGATTTTAACAGAATCCTGCAAGCTACAAGGCTTTAACCCTGAAGCAACTGCAGGCAGATTGTTAGATGGAGGTGTTGAATTGAATGAATATTTGTGAATTTCAGCTGTTTTAATGCTGCACCCCATTACAGTGTTTTTACTGTAGCACTTCATATGGCAATAAAGCTAAAATATGTTATGCAGATTTTAACTGATACACAGATGTGCATGAGACTTACTGAGTGCTCGTCATGGTCCATAGTCTGAGCCAGAACAGGGCTGAAGGACACGGGGGAAAGAGCACCAGGTTTTTTCCTCACAGCTCTGATCTGCAGCAAGGCTCTGAAGGCTGGTAAGAGGAACACAGAGTCAAATTAAACACAATAATGATGTACAAATAATTATGTTCAACTTTGACTACTTTTCAAATAGGATTAATAAAGGCCTTAAAGAACTTTATTAAAATAATGTAACACTTCTTACGCAGCCTGCAGATTGGACAGTTGTTGGCCTGGTAACGCAGAGTGTCTGCGCAGGAGTTGCAGAGACACAGATGTCTGCAGGGCAGGATGAGTGTATCTCGCAGGTCAGACAGACAGACAACACACTCGTTGCTATTGTCACTGTTCTCATCATCTGATGGCTGGAAAAAGAAAACAAAATGAATCAAACGTCACTCAAATAAAACATTCAGTACGGTGATTCATGTTTACGGTATTATTTTCACAGGAACCTTGGTTTCTTGATTGTTTTTGTTCTCAATCCCATAGATCTCCTGTAAGAGGTAGCTCACACGGTCCACCTAGAAAGATACAGAGACATTCATGTTCCAGAAACACATGTCCATGTACACAATGTGGTTCAATGAGATACTGTCTTATTCGGTTAATTTTAGAGAAGGTTGAGAATAAACTGATTCATGTATTTCACTGCTGAATGTTATTTACAGTCTTAAACATTAAAAACATCTTAGCATGTACTAAATAGAATCACTGTAATGTTTCATTTTGAGAGAAAGGTTACAAACACAAAAATCAGATAATCTATGTGATATTACTTTGAGCTCCATGTAATATAAGTTTACATTCAACCTCTACTGTAGAGATCTGCATTACTGCCAGACTCCCAAGGGTCTCAGCACAGATTTTTCAAAAGCTGCAGATGAGTATGAGGGTCATTGCTGGCCTGCATAAAACATCCTGCGTTAACTGTAGCACAGACAGCAAGCGCTTCACAATTTACTGACTTGGATTTAGGGTTATTAAAAAACAACAAATTCATTAAAGCAAAGTGAGGATATCCACTATACATTCCACTTCCACTTAATAATTTGCTTAATATTAATAATAATAATAATAATAATATATTCAAATAACAACATTCATAAACCTACAATTTGCTTCTGCTTCAGAGGCTTGATGGAGAAACTGCCATCAACATGCTAGAGGTAAAAAAAAAAAAAAAAACATATTTTAGCTCATTTAAACTTGTTTTATACAGAGTGAAATTAATTACTTTTATTTAGATGTATACTTACTCTTTCAAAGGCTGCCAAAAGTACATGAGCATGTCCAAGGCAATCTTGAAAAGAACAGACAGTATCCTGTTTAATGTTGACTGAACTAAAACAGTATTAGTGCAATTCCTATATAACTGGTGAGCCACTATTATTACTACTAAATCTTCCATTTACATTTGTAAGCCAGTTCTAGTAGAAAAGATATGTTGTCCTGGCTGATAATATTTCTAGTAACCTACCATCCCCTTCATCAACCACAGCTTGGATCACCATGGGAAACACTCCTCGGTCAAGGTCAAAGTTCAACTTTAAGAAAAACGATGCAAATATGAGTTAGTAATCAGTCAAAGATAGTGTTGATGCACTGATGTAAGTACCGGTGGATAGATTAAACATTTTTTGCTTATACTTACATCTTCCTCTTTCCACTCGCTGAAATCTATTTTGAAAAATGGCATGGAGAACTGCTGGCTCACCCCTCGCTTGTAGTGTACAGTTTCAGAGACCAGTGAGGGATTCTTTGGGCTGTACCTGAACACATGTTTCAGAGAAAAATGGTCAGTGTGCAGAAAGATGGGAGGAAACCTTGACTTCCTGGTTGCTCAAATCCTGTTTTTTCTAACTGGGGCAACAGCAAAAGTTGACATTGAGACATTTATCAGTAAGTGGACGCCTAATGGCGGCTGTCATCGTTATGTACTCAGCACTCATTAGTGTCCCTTGACAAAATGAAAATAACAGAACCTGAATAGCACAGCACAACAGTAGTTACGTCTGATAATCTGAATTCTGAAAAATGTTGCATCTTTCAGTCTCATCATAACATAATAACTTCAGATTGAACTATTACTTTCATCTTCTTCTCAGTCTTATCTGCAGTAACCATGGTGACTGGTGGTTGCTAGGTACCCATCGTATCTATTCTAGTCTTTGGGCTCTAAGGCTTTAATCTCACTACCCATAAAACCCATAAAACTGAGTTTTCCTCTAAAATGATTTTGTTGTGTCAGTTAGATGAATCTGTTTACGTAGTTAAAATCAAAACAACTGATCCTCTTACAGATGGATTCGATTTAAAATAAATTAACAAAAGACTAGATAAGATTCTGGTTCTGTCATTATTTTTGTGCTACTAATAGCTACAACTTCATCTCACTCAGCCCCATAAAAAAGAGCCTTTAGATCAAATTCTTACACTGCCATCCCGTTGGAGAACTCCTCAAATGCTTGGCAGTAGAGGGTGATGGCCACTCGAGCATCAGCATCGAAGGTGAACTCCACACCATACTGAACCTTTGGTTTTCCACCCTCCTCCACCGGTGTGTCAGATTCCTCTTTGTACCTAGAATCAGAAGTTTTGAAGAACTTTAGGTCGGCTTAATGGAAACTCTTTGCCTTAAAACAGTTCTTTACTTTCACTGTGAACTGTATCATAATATTGCCTCACTAGCTTTACCTGACCAAACGCAAGGAGTCCTTTCTGATGTTGACCAGACTCCTCAGAGTTTTCACAGGCTCGTGGGGTGCAGGCGTCACATATGGAAACTAGTGAAATAATAACAACACTATGATTTATGATATTTGAAATTAGCAACATGGGTTCACTAATTTACTTACAGGAAATGTAAAACTGCATGCAAGTTTTACAGCTGTGGAAAATATAGCTGAATTCTCAGATGATTAAAACAAGTGGGATGAAGAAACATCTGCTCTCACCTGCACTGGCCGATTTCCAAGAAAATTCAGGTCCATGTTTTCACCAAAGAGATATCCCTCTGGATGTGGTGTGTCGAATTTCTCTCCTCCCATGAAGAAGTGGCTTGCAAAATAATTCCCTGAGGACGAGAGAAAACGGGAATAATAATAATAAAGACACTGCCAGCAATATAATATAGTGACACACTGATTATTTTCTGTCCTTTTTTAATATTTAAAAGGAACCTCTCTGCCTGTGTCAATATAAACAATAACGCAATGTATATGCAGTTACTTCAAATGATCGGTCTGTAAAACATAAAATATTTAAACTGTACAAGCTGTTGGCTGTAGTGTATTATGACTCTTCGGAGAAACACCGCTTTTAGCAGAATATGATGGGCTCATGTTTAATAATGCAGTCATGGAGGCCGGAGCACAGTGGCCTCACAAAGACCCCCAAAACAACCTCAGACAGGTCTTTTGCCATAATTTAAATACAATTAAAGTCTATAATTCAGTTAAAGAAAAACAGTTAATAAAGGTTGTTTACTAAATGGGATCAATACATTAAACTTTTACTAGTTACATCAGCAGGTCACACAACACCATGCCACTGTTGTACACAAGCACCTAAAACCTACAACAGTTACTGCAATGTGTAGTGGATTTAACCATAAGATTTCCAGTAACTTAATTATCAACGTATCAGCCACCGTGCCTGTATATGTTATATGACCATCTCCACATTGTGTTTTTATTGCTTGCTCGAGGTCCTCATAACAACGTTAAAAGTGTTATAATAAACGTAAGACGTACTTATCTGAAATATCTTTTAAAAAAAATTGTACACACACACTAAATAATTTGTTGACATACACCTCATGTCTCTGGATGTCAGCATCATGTCTCCCTCTAGTACCATCAATTTAATTGAATGTGTATAAAACAACAACACGTTTAGTTTTGGTGTTGGAAGCACAATGCTTCATGCATTATGATCACGATAACAAAATAATAAATCAGAATCAGGTTTATTGCCATGTCGGTTCTCACATACAAGGAATTTGACCTGGTAAGTTTGCTGCATAACAATTAAGCATGGAAAAATATAAATAAAGTTAAAAGCACAGAGAGAATAAAAGTAGCGAATATAAACAAATAGAAGAAGAAGGAGAATATAGCCGGAAAACAGTGAATAACTACAGAAATGTGCAATCGGCACTTACACACACATGACACAGTAAATATTACAAGATTATCTGAATAACATCTCTTCTATCTGGAGCACTCACATGTTTGCAATCATTATCAATCTATCTATACAGCTGATCATCATCATCATCATCATCATCAGAAAGGAAGAAAAGAAAATAGCTAGAAGCTAATCAACGTTAGCTAGTTTGTGCTCGGCGCCTCAATGTGTTTGCGATAAAAGATTATTATGATGATTATGAGGAAATCGGAAGACGCTGCCGAGTACTTTACCAGACTTCGGTGGGAATCGATAGGCAGAGTTCGCCTGGATGTCGATATCCTCGACACCAGCGATTCTGCGACTGAGGATGGACCCCATCTTTCTCTGCTGGGTCGCCGATGTTAGCTACAGTTAGCTTGGCAGCTAACAGCGCGTCAACAGCTCCGATCCGCTCTGCCTTCAGCGCACTCCTAACGCCACAGCGAAGACAACGTCAGCCAGGAATAAACGCGTCGGTTAATTTGACATGTTACACGCTCAGTTTATCCGCGGTTCACGTCGCGAAAGGGCTAATGCTAACAGGAAATAAAAACTGAGACGGGCTGTTGTTTTTACCGGAGCTGCGCTGACGTAGCAGGGAGTCAACCTGATTGGCTGCCTCCGACCGTTTACGCGTCACACGGCGTTCGCTTTAAGTGATGGGGCTGCCCGGCGGTGAGGAGGTGAGGAGTGGGGGACGGGGGTCAGCCACAAGGGCGTCGGTTGGTTTTTAATGTATTTTGAGGTACAAAGTTGATTAGCGACACAATCCCAACAACAGTTTAAAATTAAAAAGTGGAGGAAAATGTTATGAAGCCCTATATGTACATTAAACCTTAAAGTACATGGACAGTAATTAATAAATAACAATTAAACTCTTTCAAGTGTTTGCTGCCCTCCAGTGGTCACAGGGGAGAACTGCAGCATTACGTTTGTGGCACATTAAGTAAAAGTATTATTATCAATATGTACAAGTCATTATTAGTGTGATTGAGACAAATAACAACAGTAACATCAACACTGGTAATTATTAGATCTACAATCTGTTTGACTTCGTTCTTCTCTGAACCGCGAGTGTTTACTGCCCTCTTGTGGCCACGGTGAGTAACTACAACACATCGAATTATAAAGCGAGCGTCAATGCAGACATTCAGGTTTTCCGGTTTGTACTTTCAAAATAAATGCTTCAACAGACAAACCGTGCATTAACACTGCATTATTAAACACTAAATTCGTGCCTTACACACAGGTTTAATATCAATAATAATTATAATTATTACTACTGCTACTACTACTAATTTTAATAACAATAATGATTAATATTGTCATGTAAAATATATTATTTATATCAATATGTAACATTCATTATTGGTAGGATGACCAGATCCCAGCAAACCAAATGTGGGACAAACACTATGTTTGTGTGGGACAATGTGGGACACGTTACCAAAGCTGAGAGGTAATCTAAAAATTTTATATAATATCTACCTAACTTAAAATATAAACATTTCCCCTTAGCTCCTAACATCTCTAAGCTTTGCCCTCTGTGTGATTCAGCAGCACACAAAAGACTATTCGGGTAACAGTTTAGACATTTAGCATGTGAAGTATTTAATAAATATATTTTATCTGAATTCAGCTTTCAAGGGATAAAAATGTTTCACATAAAGTGCGACTTCTGGTCACCCTTATTAATTAGTGTGATTTTGATCAATAACATTTTACTGCAGGATTTACTGTAGTGCAGTTCCTCAGTGTGACCACAGGAGGGCAGTGATCCCTCGTCCTGCTACTGAGTTGAACTGTGCTGAAATGCTGGAAACTTCGATGGCTTCCAGTGAATGCGTGCTCAGGTAATGATTATAACTTGAGGTTTTACTGCCCGTGTATGATTATTACATGTTATGCCAAGGAGAAGTCCTGAAGAAATATATATACGGCAAATAACCCAACACAAACCCAATGTGCAACTGTTTTCCTCCACACGCACGACACATCAAAGAGTAATAAATACCAGTATACATAGGAATGTGGAGCTTTAGATTCTAACTATCACCACAAGGGAACAACGAAATTGATCATTTCATAGTCATTTCTGTCTCTTTTCGTTTTAGCTTGGGCACATTAATTTGAAAGTACGTACCGGAAGTGCTCCTCTCGTTTTATAGCTGCATTGACGCAACTTTGACCAATGTAATAATGCAGTTCCTCATCGTGGCCGCTAGATGGCAGCAAACACAATGATTCCACATGAGAATCAGACAGCTACTGTTGTTTATATAATAATCTCCTCTTGTGGTGAAGGGTAAACTGGTCTCTTCATGAAAGTGTTATTAATAAATAGTGTTGTTATTTAATAATAACAACACTAATACTAATGTATGTTAATAATAATTGTATTAACACTTCATGTTAGCGATGAGTTTAATGTAATGTTGCAGTTCCTCACTGTGGCCACCGGAGGGCAGTCATGTCCACATAGTATCTTCTAGTAAAAGGTAGATTTCTCCACAAAACTCCACAGCTCTATTACTGTGAAATGATTGTTTTATATCAATATGTACAATTCATTATTACTGTCTGAAGTGTTAATTGTGTCTTCCTTTGCGGTAGGAGGAGATGATTTGAGTGTATTTGTAATAATGGGCGTTCATAGGGAGGAAATGCAACAGGGTAACAGACAGTGTTGATATCCATCGAAATGATCTTTATTAATGTCAATTTTTTACAAACACATCATCAGTGTGATTGTTACAGAGTTTATTATATTGATGCAATAAACAGTAGTGTCAGTATTTGGTAATAACTGTAATAATTGGCTATTTGTAAGCGATGTTGAAGCTAGCGTCAAGGCAGACACGCTATCACACTAAAGCTTCCGGTAGGTAGTTTCAAAATAAATGAATATCTTTGTATTTTTGGTTGTGTGTTTTTTTTATTTTATTACTATTATTATTATTATCTGACTTTATAAGGGTATATTATGCAGTGATAAACATTTTCCACCTGTCATCCTGTATGTGTTCCGTAGCTGTGTTGAAATATAAAATGAAATCGGGTGTAAATCCGTCTGAGCGGATGTTGTCTCTCATCAGGAGGGTCAAGCTGCTCAACGTCAAACAACTTCAGACACACCGCGGGCAGACTGCGTCTCTCACAAAACCAGGTAATTTATCTTCCAGCACCCTGACAGCTGCATCGGTCACTTACAGTTGCGACCACAAACACTAATCCACACAGCTATGGGGGGTTTGATCAGCTCCTTGTTGAGTCTGAAGCGTTATCTTTCACTCTTGTTGTTTTTCTGGGCACAGAATGGCGACGCTAGCTCAGCTAACGACAGCTAGCAAAACACACTTTGCTTTAGCTGAACACACGCATCCTTGTCTTCCAAGTTACCTAACCAGCTGAGCACAAAGAAACCCTCGCAGTCTGTCGTTTATCAGCTTATTTTACAATATTTAGAATACCAGCTGCCAGTCAGCTAAGCGTAGTAACGTTAACGCTGTTTGGCGTTAGCTCCGTTAGCCACCGTGTCAATTAATGTTGATAATAATGTGAGATATTGTACTAAATAAGCGCCCCCAGTGTAAGTTAACGTCAGTGCTGGCCGCTAGCCTCCATTACGTAACCAGGTTATTCATGGTTAGTTGTGCAAGTAGCGTTGAGCTGGATTATCTGATTAAAAAAAAAAACAACATCCGCTACCTAGCTGGTTGGTTAGCTGGGAAGCGTTAGCATTCATCTGATGAGGGTTGGTAGTTTTAATACAGGCATCGAGACTTCATGTAGCAATGGTGATTCACTTTTGTTTTCAAGTTAATCCTTTCCTTTTTAGTGCCACTCAGATGAGATTTATTTAAATGAGCTCAGGAGAAAGTGGGCCGTACCTCAGCTACTAGAGTCACATTATTATTCTTGACAATTACTGACTAGACAAGAATCCTTTAAATCTGTATTCACCCTTATTTATAGTCATTTTAATTGTTCCCATCATAATGTATTAAAATCACTTGAACATTTTTGTCATATTGCAGGTTGTGGCACATTTGGCAGATTCCTCAGGTGGAAGCTTTCTTTCCCCAGTCGCAGGTAAATGTTTTGTCTTGTTAACCAGTTCTTTGTGAATATATTGACTGTAGTATAAAGTACAGTACACAAATGTAACACCATGCATGTTTCTCTCACATTTTACACAATCTGTTTCCTGTGAGAAATACTTGCTTTCACAAACTCATTTCTGAGCGACAAGACAATAGGGTTCTTCTTATTTCTCTATTTTGTGCCACCTCGTCTCCTTTCTCCTACGTCCTCCTGCCTGTGAACCAGAAATTGATGGGATGTTCAAGGATGTCTCAATGCATAAAATGCCTCTGGAGGAGAGAGAGGAGCTATGAGGTGCATCCTCGTGCTCCAAAGCAAGGACGTCTCATGTTGTTAAATTCCTGTTGCCTCAACTCTTCTCTCCTCCTGCCTCCTCCTGCCTCCTCCTTGCCTCCTCCTTGCCTCCTCTGCTCAGATCTCAGGTAGAAGGAACTAAGGCGCAAGGAGAATGTACAAACTGAGAAATGAGAAGAGGATGCAAACACACAGCGCTCTTTTTTTTGTTGTTGCTGTGTTCAGATTTCCCTGGAAACAAATTCCAGTGTTGTTTCTCTGAGATATTTGTTGAGCACTGCGTTCAGCTACAGCGTGCATCATTTAGCCAGGGAGAAAATCATCAGGCTTTCTGCTGAAACTTCAGCTCTGAGACAGGACTGGGGAGCTTTTACTTGTGTTGTTGTTTTATTTGTGTCGACGGTAAGGGAGGTCGATTTTTATCTTGAAGACGATTTTGTTAATGCCTACCTTACAGTGCCGATGATCATCAGGGTACTCACTCATTACTCTCTGATTTTACTCACAATATCTTCTGTCATGACTAAATACAATGAATATAGTATGATGATATATATATATATATATATATATATATATTTTTACATCAAATAATTAATCAGCCCTTCACATAAACAGACTATGGGTGCATCATGATAATATTTACCTACAATTTCACAACGCACTTAAAATCACTGGGTTAAATTACCCAGTATGCATAAAGGTAATAGTGGGTTAACTTGACCTAGTACAAGTGTTTTGACCTTAATTCTAATTCTGTTGAGTTATTAGATCAAAACAATCCTTCTGTGGGGTCTACTGGTTGGAAAGCATTTTACAAAAGCATAGTTGAAAAGCTGTACATTGCTATTTGATTACTCAATAACAGGCAGAGCAACCGGCGCAACGGAAGAACATGAGGTGCTTAAAACTCCACTATATTTTAATCAGTTCTGAAACGTACAGTACATGTTTGACATCAGCAGGTACAAAACGTACTTAATTAGCCTCTCTGAGTGTTACTGGGACATTTTATGACTTGGGAGAAGTCTGTGTCAGAGAGTAATGAGCCATGGGACTCAAACTGTCATTTTTTTCCCCCCTCACAGAATAAAAGTTGACAGGAGAGTTGTGAAGGGAGCTCCGTGTCCAACCCCTTTCCCTATACAGACATCTGGCCAGTATGTCCAGTGACCCTCCTCCTCCGTACCCTGGAGGTCCCAGTGCCCCTCTCATTGAGGAGAAGAATGGACAACCTGGTAATGACATTAAACATGCAGGATTGTGGTGAATGTTAACAGCACAGTGGTTGTAGTCACTTAATTCCTACTTATTCATATTTAAACAAGTGAAGGCTGTTTTTCTTTGCACAACTGTGTGATAGCAATTGAGTCATTCAGTGTTGCAAGTAAAGGTTTTACTCTGAGTCTGATATTTCTTAACGACACGTTGAACAACACACTGTTGTTATTTAGACACACTTTATTGCAACTTGACTGTCTTGATTCATGACTATCAAAGTGTCATCTTAAAACTCCATAGTAAGCCTCTGTACACCAACTTCTAATCACTGTGGCTTGAGTAAACATTCACCATGGAGACTAATGTTATTATAGTCTCCATGGTGATATTATATTAATATTAAATTTTGCAGTATGTATTCTTTGTATTTGTTGACCCTGACTGAAACCTGTGTACACCTGTCTTCAACGCCATTTTTCTTCCCTTTTTTATGTGTGAAACAGTAAGGACTGCTCCCATACAGGGACAGCCCTTGCCTCCAGACTACGGTCCTCCACCCTATGAGGCCCCACAGCCAGGCTTCCTTCCCCCACATGTCCCTGGAGAAGGGCCCATGCCCATGCCAATGCCTCTACCACCAGGTGCTGCAGACCATCTGCATACATTAAACAAACACAACAGCATCAAAAGCATACAGACACACTGCCACAGCATGTGATTGGCGTATTAAGTTATAAAGGAAATGTGTTATGAAGCAATTTCTTACTTTCAGATAGAGAGCTATATTAGCTTTTATTGGGTGTCAGGTTTTTGGCCACTTGATGTGATCTAATTCCTATATTTATTCACCTTCTATGTCAGTCCAGCCTGGGTTCAGTTGTTTACTTGGGCTCAGCTTCAGTTTCTATTAGAAGGAGCCGGCAAACCAAAACAAAAAGTGTAAAATGACTAAAAGCTACATAGAGCTGCCGTGATGGATGTTAATTCTCAGTGGGCTCGGTCAGTCTTTGGATTCATTGTTAACATCACTCATTGGAGCTTTAAGGTTGTGCAAGACTTTAAATTGGTTATTCCAAATATCATGATAAATAGTTGTTAATCTATGGCTAAACATATATACATGCAATATATTAAGTGTAATTTTCCTCTGTACAGGTGGCCACTACCCACCTCCTCCCGGTCACTTTCCTCACCCGATGGCAGGACAGATGGGTCCTGGTCCCAATCACTTTGTCCACATGGGAGGTCACACAGCGACTGTCCTGGCTCCTCCAGGAGCAGCCACCACTGTAACCGTACTGCAGGGGGAAATGTTCCAGACCTCACCGGTGCAGACTGTCTGTCCGCACTGTCAGCAGGCAATCATCACTCGCATTTCCCACGATGTCGGACTCATGAACACACTCTTTTGCCTCTTCTGCTTCTTTGTAGGGTAAGTAGATCACAGGTTAGAAGTCGGGCAGAAAATGGGTCTGATAGCAGATTAAGGTCACCTAACAGTTTGTCATGGGTTTTGTCTGTTTCACACCTGTTGCTATATAAATATGTATCACACACATACGACTAAAGAGAGTAACGCCTAAAAGTGACAGCAGTCTGTTAAAGGAGCCCTTTAATCAAGGGGAAAATTGATGTTTTCAAGGGGGGGTCTGCATGTACAAGCCTGTCAGGGTCTCATATTGTATATTTTCCATAAATTGTTTATATTTTGTCTTTCCATATATAATTAAAGATAAAACTTAATTGTTATTGAGTCCTACCTGCATTCAGAACTTCAAGTTTGCAATTACACTCAATAATGATCCTTTTTTATATTTATATATATTTTTTTAAATATGTGTATACAAAACTCTGTCAGACCTTTAACTGTCTGTTCACACGCCTTTTCTCAGCAATGCCATTTATATGCAAAGCAATTACTCACACAAATAATATGCGCTGAATATGGAGACATCTGGAGTTTTACCAATATATTCTTGATTCAATGAACACGTTTATCTGGTCTGCGCTTGCATATTTTGCATATAGGGCTGTCTGTGAACTCTGTTCCAGTAAGATGGCTGTAGTTAGTTGGTTTCACTTCTTTCAAATCAGGGTAAACAAGCAGTGGTTGATTGTCCTAAAACAAGGTATACACTGACTAATAAAATGCAACTTATTGCTCTTCCCACACTCTTTTCTGGGCACTGTGTATAACCCTGTGCAGGTGTTTGAATTTACAGAGTAATATTTTTGTCTGTCTGTTTCTCACTTTTAGGTGTGATCTCGGCTGTTGCTTGATTCCCTGCCTGATTGATGACCTCAAGGATGTGACACACACCTGCCCTTACTGTAAGGGCTACATTTACACATACAAGCGTATATGCTAACCACCGACAGCTGTATTCTACAGACATGTACATGCGCACACATAAACTCACAGCTCCTCCTGCTGGTAGTGACAGGCTTTACCCCCCCCATTTTTGCAAAGTGTTGTGTAGCCCTCTTAAATTGTAAGTGCAGTTTTCTCATTAGTTCACAGAATATTTACTGTATATATCTTTCAGCTTAATTCTTTCATGTATAAACAAGCATTTGAAATGTACAAATCTCACTGAACTACAGAAGATGTAGGGCACCAAAACATCCACAGAGATGGATAGGCAGCAGGTACAAAGGTGCATCTAATCCTATACGGAAAGCTGAAGAAAAGGTTTGTGATTTTACACACATTACTGGTAAAAGACAGACTCAGTTAGAGGAAGCTGTGAAAATGGTCACTTTTTTTATTTAAAGATCATCTGTGAATCTTGCTGAGAAGCAAGTCTATTGAAGTCAAACTTGCTGGATTAGGTTTCTTGTTTATTTTCTTATTTATTTCAAGTATTTTATCCACTGTTTTAGCAAGTCAATATTGAGAACTGTGAACATTTTTGTCCATGTCTGATAATTTTGTTCTAACAGACCTAGTTTTCCCTTTTATCATTATCCCTTTTTGAATGTGAGCAAACTAACGCACTATTTTCAGCTTGGTAAAAACTATTTGCTTGTTTGGGAATGCCCAAGATTGATGTTACTTGCTATATTTTCTTCTGGGCTTTAGTCAGAAGGCACAACATGTTGAGGTGGTTGAGCTCTTAAACACATGAATGCCCTCTGATGTACTTAATTTTGATAATAAAGCCAAGATTTGCACTTTAAGTTGGAATTTCACATGTCCCCCTCTGATGCATTTAAAACTACCAACCTCAGCTGTCTTTTGGAGAGTTTGGCTTGAAGGAAAAAAACGTGTCAGTTCATGAGTCAAAAGTAGCAGTGTATAATTTTGGCTTTTACTGGGACTTGTTTTTAGCTAAGTGAATGCCACCATACATGTACTTATTCAGACTATAGTAGACTCAAAGTAGAGGTTGCAGTCTTTTATGGTTACTTATGGACACACACTGCATGACATCTCAGTTGTCCTCTCTCTGGCCAGCGTGTCAGTCTGATGCACTGCTCTACACTAGTTTATCTTCCCACCGATACTGTTGGCTGATTGATTGCTGGCGCCACAGTAAACAGGTAGCTAGTTCAAAATAGAAACGTATGTTGGCAAACAAATGACAGTGGTGGCACCATCATCACATGACACTGTAACCCTCCTAATATGGCACCAGCCCTTAAAGAGTACCTGCATTGCTCAGATGCATGTTAGATAATAAAGATATCTTTTGACTATTACTAAATAGTGAACTCTCTGCTAGGAATAAGCTTCAAATAAATGATTGTATCAGTCATCTTTCAAAGTGACATTGTGATTCCATTGAGATTACTACTAACAATGAAGCAGCCATAGTTCCACCACAGCATGCCCGAACTGCCTTTCACCTTCACTCACCAAATGCAGAGTCTGTCTGCATGAGCCACACATCAAAAATGAATAATTCTCACTCGCTAGTTCCTGGACTCTATGTGCATTTGATTTCTTTTCCCGCGAGGCTAGCTAAGCTGTGCAAGAACGTAAATTGAATTGAAGGATTGCATTGAACTTTTAATACGAAGTACTGTATGCCATTGTTGTGAATAATGCTGGTCTGCATTGCTCCTGTAAGTGTCTGTGATATGTAAAACTATGTAAGTCAAAATTTGTTTGACTGTTGTATACAGGTACTATTTTATCAATAAAAATCAGAACATGATTTTTTATTGAAACTCATTTTAATGTTATTTGGAAAATGAACTATGCCTTAAAAAGTGCACACTCTATGTAAATATCCTCTGCAAGGACAAAAACGGAAATTAAAGTTTCTTCAGTGAGGCTTACACACAGTAGCAACTGTGCACACTGGAAATCATCAGGAGTGTGTCCATGACTACCAGAGCCTTTTGGCAATAAATATGTCTCAAGAAGGAATGAGGGATCATGCCACATCAGCATTAAATACATGAAAATGTTCAAAGTGCAAAGGTTTCAGTCTCTCCATCTGTGTCCACACTGGGCATTGCAGCATTTGTAGAAAGTCGTCATCGGTTCATCAGCTGATCTCGTCTGAATCTGCATGAAATACGCCCGTAGGTGGCCACACTTGGGACAGGTTTCTGTGAACAGAAATAAGTGTTGGAACCACAATAAGTCCTGGAGTTCCCATATTTGGTTTTATACTGCGTAAAACAGAAAACATGTACGCAGCAATACAGCTGTGAAAGCTCACCTGATTAAGATTGAAATTCACACAACAATCTTCTCCAAGAAAAACATACAGATCTGTGTGTGTATGTGCAGCCTTTATTTATTCTAATAAAGATTTCCTTCAAAATCAAAACAGTTTTACCAAGTGAAACAGGCACTGGAGGAATTTGACTTGATTTTACCGGAAAGTTCAACAGTGCAATACTGATATGGTGCTAAGGCTGAATGTGGTTCTGTGAAAAAATAAAGACCATGAGTTTCTTGATGTGCTACAAAATCATCTTATGTGTTATTGTGTGTGTCCAGTCTAAAAACAGCACGTATGTAGGCATATAAAAAGTTGTGATAACCTAAAACGGGGCATGCAGAATCAGTTTGGCATCAGGATTTGAGATACTGAGAAATATTTGATCAGAATTTCACATTTTAGGCTTTAAGACAACAATTAATATTTAATCTACCTTCAGTTTAATTAAAAACTATTTCATGATAATAGATTTTAGCAGGTTTTAGGGTGTAGGATTATGAAATTAGTTTGTAATGTGACTTACTTAAAAAAAAATACAGCATTTGCTAAATAAAAATCTGAATGTAAAAATGTCTGAGAGAATCACAGATTATATGTGATATTGACAACATTTTTACTATGATAACAGCATGACAGATAATTCTGCAACATGTGACATATTATAATATCCTATCTGCACAACCAAATAATGATCTAAAGGATTTACTCATGTATCTCAAAAAAGATACACACTTTTGCATGTCCTATTTCTTTTTTTGTCATTTATAAACATAAATTGCTTATTATTCTGGTGTTAATAAAACAGTGTAGAGATCTGAGGTTACATTTTATAATAATATTCTAGTACAAAACATGAAAGGGGGTATTATTTTCCATAGCAGTTAAGGCATGAGTGGACACCAGTGCAATAATAATATAAAGCCCAGACATTGACTTCTATAACCGAGACAATACTGGATTTCTGAGATGACAGACACCACTTTAAATGTGTCAAGCCTACATACTGTAACATGGGTTGTTTTAATGTCACATACCAGGAGTTGAGTCCACGTTTTCCCAAGCTGCAGCGCCACCAAGAACATCATCCACCTCTTTCAGCTTGGGATACTTCCTGTTATTTACCTGTAGACGGAGAGGGAAAGAAATAGTCAAACAGTGCTGATGTCGATGTGATACTTAAGCATGACAAAAACATAACTCACCTTTCTTGTGATGTTGTGTACATACGGACAAGTGTTGCAGGCGAATCTCATGCACTTCTGTCCCTCCTCGACAATTAAAACATTTCCGCAGGTTGGACAAAAAAGAAGCATGTTCGTGACAAACTAAAATTACAAATTCAATATGAAGTACACTATTTATTTTACACAGAAAATAGTTTCCCTGGTGGAAACTGTTCGGCGCATGCGGAGCAGCGGAAGACGAGCTGATGAAACCAGGTGCCACACTTTTTATCGTTCGGTGGGGAACAAACTATAAAGAGAGAAAGTGGTTTGTAAGTTAATTTAACGCCAAAATAGTATCACCCATGAGTATGATTGGATAACAACAGTATTTGGTTGTCAAAGAAAAGACTAAAGTGGTGTCTGAATTTACGTCCACAAAGAGGAACCATTTGTACTGAGCTACGGTTGCCTTCCGGTATATAACTTTTACAGTACACAGTTTGTTTACTTCATGGCTTATTGCCGCGAAACAAAAGAGCTAAAGTAGTCTTTTTTTTTTTTTTACTGTTCTTTAACTTGTTAGTAGTTTGAACATTTACCCATTGTTGAATGACTTCAGTGTCTGATGATGGAGGAGCAGAGTCAGGACACTGTGGGAGGAGGAGGAGGAGGAGGACAGTCTATAAAGGATGAAGAGCCCGACAATGAGAACCTGACAGAGATGGCAGCTCCAGACGCAGAGGAGGAAGATGAAGACGCTCTTCCTCACTCAGAGATCCTGGATATTTTCGAGGAGGGACTTGCTCGGCTGGTGCAGGACCCTTTACTCTGTGATCTGCCTATCCAGGTTGGTTTGTCCTTGATGCCCTCTATATGCAGTGTCCTGTGATGAAAAAGCCAAACATAAGTTAGTTTATTAGTAGAAAAAAAGGTGTTAAAATAGAGAAATATGAATCACACTTGTATTCACACTCCTGGTTGTGATGATGTGCATTGGATCCATTCTTAATATTTTCTTGAGATATATTTAAACTTCACTGGAGTTGCAATTTTAAGCTCACACACTAATTTAAGTTCCCACTCTTCACAGTGAATGTCAGAGCAAAAACAAACCACAAAGTAAAAGGAACATCTATCTATCTATCTATCTATCTATCTATCTATCTATCTATCTGTCTATCTATCTCAACTCTGCTTGTATTTCTGATAAATAAAGTGACTGAACATGTGTTTTATGCGTTTGTGAGAACCTGTACTGATAGAGAAGAAGAAGTCCAGTAAAATATCCTTAAACCTGATCATCTTTAAATTCAGGTGACGCTGGAGGAGGTGAATTCTCAGATTGCTTTGGAGTATGGTCAGGCGATGACGGTGAAGGTTTTAAAGGCAGATGGTGAAATAATGCGTAAGGGTTTACATTTTTTTGTTTATTTTGAAGCAAAATAGTATGTATTTTCTGAACACATAATTCTGTGTATTTTCTTTAATTTGTGAACATAAAGACACAACTTGTATTGTTAATTTATTTATAATTATAACATTTTCTTTATTTTTGTATTAATTATTCTTTGAAAAAACATTCCTCCTCTTAAGCCATTGTGGTGGTGCAAAATGCCACTGTGCTTGACCTGAAGAAGGCCATTTGCAGATTCATGGAGCTGAAACAACAACGTGAAGGGGGAGTGAAACATGTCAGCTGGTAAACACACTCTCAAACACAATTAAATAATATTTAAATAATAATAAAAAGACATATTTGTTACATTCCCACTGTTTCCTTTGTTTCTTTTACAGGAGATATGTTTGGAGAACTTATCATTTAGTCTTTCAAGGGGAAAAGCTTGAAGATGACAAGATGAGGCTTAAAGAGTAAGTGTATGAAATAATCCCCTCCTTCACTTACAACGCTGCTTTCATCAGCACTGTTTGACTATTTCTTTGCTCTCTGGATTTTTAAAAATCTTTATATCTTTAGCTACAGGATCAGGAACAGAGATGAAGTGACATTCATGAAGAGACTCCGGAAAAAGTGAAATGTCACAACCAACATTTGTCACATCATGAAAAAACACCATTTCCTTTCGTGTGACTTGAAATGACTTTCACACACAAGTATGTGACTTGTTTTATTTTAAGCATTTGTTTTTGTTGCAGTCTTGATTTGTGTACACATTCTAAATATTTATCCAGAATCTCACTTTACAAATTGAATGTAAATAAGATTTCTGGAGACAAGACGTTAAGCCCATTTTGTATTTTTTAAAGTTCAAAAATATTAAAATATATTACAATATTTTCTTCCTGTGTAGTTGTGTTTCACCTGAGCTGGTACCTCAGCTGAGCATTATGTAAAACTTTCCAGAGAAGGCGGTTGTATACTGGATGATTTGAATATTTCCTGGTAGAAGTGAACACTATATGCCCTTGTTAACTTAGTATGAAATGTCACCTGTGCATGATACTCTGGGAGCAGCTGGGGAAATTAGGTAAAACATACAATATCTTTATAATATTATCTTTAATACAGATTGAATTGTACTTTATGAAGTTAATAGTTGAGATGTTTGATTCATGCAGTGAGTACTATGCAGTTACTGTTATGAGCACTGGACCTGAGATTTGTGTCATGTAAGTGTTGTATTATTCCAACATTTTATCTTCAGGTCTAATCATTGTTTTTTGGTACTTTTGCTTGTTCAAACAAGAATTTGTTTTATGTATTTTTTTCAACTGACTATTTTTTATATATATATTATTTTATTGTTCAAGAAGTGATTGGCTCATTATTTAGTACACAATCTGTTGCTTCTTTTATTATCAACCAACTTAAAATGCCAAGTTTGACAGTTTGTTGGAGACACACAACAAAAAAAAATTCATTCACTATTTTATCAAAGTTCTGCCATAAATGAAAGGCAGACATCAAAAACAGTCTTTTTTGTTAAAAAGACAGTTTTTATTAAATACTGCCTTTTTTTGTATCCTGAAAAGTACTGCTGGGTCATATATCAGATGGGAGAGAAACATGCAAATGATAGTTGTAAATAGATTTGCCTGTTATGGATTGAAGGATTTGGAGAGTTATATATCATATAACTCCACTGTACAATATTACGTTCATTTTTATATCAAATAGATTATGCTAAAGAAGCCTAAAAAGTCTGATAATGATATCTTAAGAGGTGAGGAAAGATAATTGCGTACAATGCTACATTTGATGATCCAATACATATTTTTGGAATATTTCTGTAAACGTTAGCTGAAAATAACAGTCAAAACATTGTTTTAAAGTTTCAAATTATAGCAATTATATATCTTTGGTAGTAACCTTTACTATTCTCACTACAAAACTTAAATCAAATTTTCTTCTGAAATTTCACTGCTTCCATAATACATATACAGTACTGCTTTAATTTACCGTATGAAACATTATGCACAACAAACAAGCATAAAAATACAGTAAACAAAATAGCAAACCTAGGCTAAAAAAAATCCAACAATTCCCCATGTCTTTTCAGCATCCACCATGACTTCTTCACACAGTGAGCTAAAGAAGCTATCTACAGAGTTGAAACATCTTTCACTTAAGAGACAGCAACTTCTGGAAAGGAAAAAAATCCAGTGCATATTTCAGGAGTTGAGGAATCGTGCTGAATTTGGACAAACAGGTGACACATGAAAGAGAGCATGAAAACTAAATAAAAATAATAGCCATCCTTAGTGCATCTCTCATATATGTGAGTTTGTTATTTTTTTTTACCAGAGGCGGCAGCCTCAAGTCAGCAGGAGATTGCCAGCATTGATGAGAAACTGAAACAATTGACAGAAAGGAAGGATGAACTCCAAAAAATCTATGATAACATCCTCAGTACCAAAGAAAATAATAAAGGTGAGTCCAGATTTATTGCAGAAAATCAGTACTTCATCATAGTTTGGTTTTAAAAACAAATTTTTTCTACTTTGTTAGAAGTCAGTTTTGACTCTATTCAGAAGATTGAACCTCCACCTCCTGGATCAAATATTTTCTATGTTGAGGCGCCACCTACTATCCCTGGTGAGTCAGTGATGCATAAATGCTCATTTGTTCAACATAGCAAGACCTGCACCCTATAAAGTCAAAAATAAGCTCCTCACAAAGTCACACAGAACAGGCTTTACAACATACTTCTGTCCTTTATCAACATTTTTTTAGCTCCATCAGTGTAATCATTTTCTGCATTGATCCAGTTCATCATTCATTTACTATAGTTCAGGTCATATGCCATTTCATATTTACTGGACCTTAGTGCCTACACACCCAAAACCTACAAAACTGTACAATTTATGTTACTCACACTAAGTGAAGATTTTTAATACCTACTAAAGTGTACTCACTCAGAATTTTCCTTTTGAAAGGTTTAGAGAAATAATAAATGAGAAATTAATTTTTGATGGGAAAACTAATAATGGATTCTTACTTTTCTTAACAGCCCCTACAGTGATTCTGGACTTGGAAGAACTTCCACATTGCCCATGCAGGACGCAGTGCCCAGAGTGTCGGGAGTACGTCATGACAGAGACCTATACCTCTGTCAACAGCTTGACCTGGCTGATTTGTTTTATGACAGCTTTGATTGGGTATGAAAACATTCCCTTCACCCTGGTGATATATCTGCATGAAAATATAATCAGACTTTGTTGGACCTGTTTTTATTTGTGCAGACAATGGTTTCCAGGTTTGTTGACATTATATTGTGTTACTGTTCCTTCTTTTTCAGCTGCGTGGCTGGTTGTTGTCTTCTTCCCTTCTGCCTTGATAGGTTCAAATCTACCACACACAGATGTCCTAAGTGTCGATCTTCAATCCAAACTATTAAAAAGCTCTGAGAGAAAAGCAGCTGGTGAGAACTTGAAGCTCAGACTAAAAGAGCATCACACATTGACCAAATGGTGAAGTAGTATTTCAGCAGCATGGCTCCTTTGCAGAATTTATCTGTTCGCATTTACTACTAGCCAAGCTTACTCTCCATTGTACAGGAGACACTGAATATCAGTGGTTGAGGAATAATGTTTATTAATCAAATATTCAGATGCTATCACTTTGGTTTTAATGGCACACGTGTCAGAAGGAACATGTGGTGTTGACTAATTCTCTTATTCTTAAATGTTTATTATATTATAAATATCTGTATCTGTATATTCAAATTGATCTTTCACTGAATAAAAAAAGTTAGGTTACAGAACACATTCAGTTACCTTTTAAAAGTGTGTAGGATTTAGTGGCATCTAGCAGTGAATTTGCAGACTGCAAGTAACTGAACACCGTTGGCGTCTGTATATGACAACCTGGGAATGAGAATGGGTTGGGAAGTGTGTAGGAGAAACTCCAGTGGCTGGGAAACTTGCAAAAAAACGCAAAAGACCCCCTCTACAGCCAGTGTTTGGTTTGTCCGTTCTGGGCTACTGTAGAAACTTTCAACATGGCGGAATCCATGGAAGGCAACCCACAGCATCTGTTGTTAAAAATGGCTCATTCTAAGGTAACAAAAACAATTTCTATATTCAGGTGATTATATGGGACGGAAAACATACCTATGAATATTATATTCCATTTCTGTCGATAGATTATCCTAAATGTTACACACTGGATCTTTAAGGGTTACAAAAATGAAGGCCTTTCCTTATATAAAATCTCTAAAAGGTAAATGGCATACTAGGGATGGTCACAGGCCAACCGTGAAATCCAAAATAGCCTCTGTATTTACAAAATGACTGTTACATTTATATAAAATATAACATATGGCATGAAAAAACAAGCCAAGCCAATTGTATTTATACAGCCCAGTATCACAAATCACAATTTGGCTTAAAGGGCTTTACAATCTGTACAGTATACAACAACCTCTTGATTCGGATAAGAAAAAACTCCTTTAACGGAGGGGATCCTTCTTCCAGGATGGATAGAGATGCAAATAGATGGAGAGAAATCCCAGGATCCCAGGGTCCAACACAGTGAAGCCTGAGTGAAAAGAGAGACAGAGAGAGACAGAGAGAGGCACACAGCTTGGACTTGTGGGACAACAAACAGAAGGTTAGCCAGATGCAGTGGTTTTCAGAAAGTTTACAGTTTTATTCCGGCAGGACAATCATGGACTAGAAGTATTAGGTTTAATAGATTCATTGAGACTGACAGGCACAAGTCCTGACGTAATCAAAGAATAAGCAGCTTACTGAAAGTTAAGGCAAAAAGATACGTTTTAAGTTTGGATTTATAGGCCTCAAGAGAGTCAGACTGTCTGATATCAGCAGGGAGGTTGATTTTCCAGTCATCTAGGAGTGTTTAATAATCAGTGGTGTCAAAAGCCCCACTGAGATTCTGTAATAGTAGCACAGAGGTGGAATCTGAATCCATAGTAAGAGTAAGCAGAAGATCATTTACAACTTTACTAAATGCAGTTTTAAAAGGTTAAAAAAAGGTTACTGTTAAATGTGTGGGCCGAAAGGTGCTTAGTCACAACTCTCTAATACTTTTGAGAAGAATGGATAAAGACTGGCTGATAATTACTGAGCTGCCTGAGACCCTGGATCAAGGTGTGATTTCTTAAACAGAAGTTTAACCATAGCAGGCTTAAAGCCAGTGGGGACGGAAAAATTAATATTCAGCTTGGTAGGTTTTAGATATGAGATCTTGAGAGAAAGTTTAGCTGGTAGGGGGATGAGGAGGCAGGTAGTTCGGTTTCGAAGCCAATACCAGTTTAGACATTGTTTTCAGTGTAGTGATCATTATACTCAACCTGCCCAGAAACCATCCTAATTATGTGCAACATGGATTCTTTGACACAGAAATGTATTTTCTTTATACCAAAAGTCATCTTTTTGCAACTTGCTAAGAAAAAAACAGAGAACCAGTCAGACTACCAACTTTGCTAGCTCAGGCTGATTCAGATTTCGCCAGCAGATGTCACTACAATACAAATCAACTGTAATGCATTTCAATATGAAGTGAGTGAATAACACAAATGAGCAGTGGTTCATATTGATGGATATTGTTATTTTTCTGAAAGATGTGTCTGTGTTGATACACTGCTGTGCACAGAGATTGTGGTCTGGTATGGCCCACAACGCTTATGCTTTTTGAATAAACTACTAAAACAAAAAACATCTGACCTTTAATGAGTAATTTTTAACCCTTTAGGGATCAATCTGCCTGTCTTTAAAGAAACTAATGAGTTGTAAGAAAAATGTATCATCATCCATTTGGATATAGTCTCGATAGAGCACAGCAAGTGGCTCTTGTGACTAGTTCCCCATAGCTGTGCCAAGTGAAGATTCTCCTTTTTATGTGCAGTATGTTTTAAACAGTGTACAGATGCAGGAGTGAAGATTTGGTCAGTGCTGCTAGGCCACTTGTGGGCCATTGACACTATGGTGACTCAGTTTAACATCTGATTTATGCTTAAAAATGTACATACACACGTAACATTTAGCAGTTGTGTGTTTACAATCTGTTTTGATAGTGATATAATCATTCCAAGACAGAGAGGAGTGAACTACATACAATAACTGCCCCCAGCTGCATGCAGTGTTTGTCTAATAGTTTTTTTTTAACCAGGATAAGGACATTTTCCTGCTCTTTCTGCCATTATCATGGTCCATACAACACTGTACATTCATTAAGTTCAGAAGACACAAAGAAGCCATTAAGATGAGAACAGATTGATAACAAAGAAGTGGTACAACTTAAGATTGAAATTTTAAAAGCTATTTCCACTGTCAGCTCAATCCAGTACCAGTCCTACTTTATGTCAGTCTCCCCATACAGTCAGAGGGTTTAAAGACCTCAAAGGAAGCAGTGCAGCAACTTTTAAACTGGCACTGCACAATTAGATTATTACTGAGCTGATTTATATGGCCAGAAAGCAAAATCTCCAAAAGCTCTTTTTTGTCCACATATGAAACAAAATATCCTCACTTGCATAAAAAATGGATCGGAAACAGTCTTATAGGTGTAAGAATTCACCTTGACTGCACTTAGTCCCAGTTCAAGTGCAGTTCATGTGAGTCCAGGAAGTCAGAAGAGAAGACGCCCACCGGCGTTGACATTTCCAAAGGGTTGACCCCCTCTGTTGGCACACACAGGGTAAGGTCCAGCCAGTCCATATTGTCCATATTGCTGCTGTGCAGGTTCAAAGCAGAGGGTGGTGTGTTTTCATTAAAGTCCACCTCCATCGTAACCATAGGTGAATGTAGCTCCTCCATCAGCTTATGTGTTTGTGGCTCGGTGTGAGCACCCAGTGTGCCATCCAGGAGGGTTTCCAGCTGGGTCGAGGGGTTGAGCGGTGCAGAAGGCTGCTGGGCCACTTGGACCACAGGTGGAGGGCGTGATAAAACCGTGTTGATGGGAAGAGTGGTTACACTGGCTGTCACAGGGTGAGGCTTGTCTTGGCTGGAAGAATCCTGTCTGACGATGGGGGAGATCTCTGAAAAAAAAATGTAGAGAAAGTGTGAGAATCTAATAGTTATTAGGACTTAATGTCTTATTTTACCAGTGCCCCTAAAAAAAGAAAATTATTTCTCACCACCACTCTCAATTAACACATCAAACAGGTCATCCATCTGCTGGCTAGCTGCAGTGGGACCCTGCAGAGAAATAAAAATACCAGTCAATGTTTGATTGACTATAGTAACAATTTAAAGGATATACTATACAAAACAGTGTATTTATTTGTCACCTGAACATCTGTTAGCATGCTGCGTGTCTGTTTAACTGCATCCTCGTAGCGGGGTGGGTCTTTACACTTTGACACATGGTTTGCGAATTTTCGCTGCTGCAAGAAAGTTGGCTGGCTGGCACAGTGAGACTGTTTAACGGGAAAAGACAACAGTCCCTTTACACCAAATGAAAAACAGGATACATCTGATACAAACCATCATTCAAATGCAGTTGCAAATTAGTAAGTAAACCACAGTAAAAGAGACCAAAGGATCAACCTCTACCTTATTAGCAGGTCCTTTAGGACCAGCTTGGCTTGAGGATGCTCCCACAGGACATCCACTTGCTGGGAATGTGTTGAGTAAGCTATGTGCTGTACGATCCATCCTCCAAGTCTGCACAAAAAATATAGACAGGTCAGCATGGAGGAGTAATGAGTGCATTAATGCCATCAGTGTGCTCTCTCCTAAACGCATGGAAAAGTAGTGCATCCTAACAACCACTATCTTAAACACACTTAAACACTACTGTTGTAGTAACCAAGGTCTTTTGAGGGACAAAGGCTGGGAATTGTGTGCAACCTAAACAAAGACTGGTCTGCACTCTCTGCTTTTTAGCAATGTTACTTGCATTGGGCCGTCTTCAGTTGAAGTATCACCACCTTTCGCCCCACTAGTGAGAGCATTGTTTACAGTGCTATGCAGTGTAGCTCATGAGTGTTCTCCTCAGTTAGCATTGAGTTGTGGTTTCTGTTGCTAATTCTGGCTGGTTGTTTGGCTCAGAGCAGAGGGACGACAGAGGGCAGTCAGGGCACTACTGTCAGCCTTCACTCAGCACCTGCTCCAGTAACCCAAGTTTCCACAAGCCTTCTTTTGATGTAAATAGGGAAGGATTCCACCACCCAGCTGAGGACTGTTATTATTATGGCAACAAAAACGATGCATTGCCCATCATAGAGCATCAACTTCTGATGTGTGATTACATCGTGCCATCAAAAACACTGCACCAGATGTAAGATGGGTAACCTAATCTTTATTTACTGCATAGAAAATAGTTATTTCAGGTGCACACACTACACATATGGATGATCACATACAACTCAAGTTAGCACATTTTAAAGAAATCCAAAACTAGCAGAAAACCTCAGTTGATACTGATGACTAATAAAGAGAGGAACCGTGGCAGCTTGTGCAAGCATAAGTGTGTTTTCTTACCTTTGTCATTGGCTGAGTGCTGCATTGCTGTTGTACTGCTGCTGAGGCCTCTATTTTCGGTGGCACCTGTCCAGAGGTCTGGATGAGGCCTGGGCCTGTGCTGCTAACAGTAGTGTATAATTTGATGCTGTTGGCAGGGATCTGGATAGTGGCTGCTGAGGCAGGAAGGGATGCAGGCTGGAGAATCTGAGCTCCAGTCTGGATAGGCTGCAGGGTTTCAGGCTGCTTGATAGTTTGATGGCTGATGATTAACTTATTTTGAGGAGCCAAGTTGCTTTGATCTGCCACTTCCTCTTGTTTGACCAACACTGGCAGACCAGGAGAACTACAGGATGCTGAGCAGTTTGATGGGGTCCTGTTTTCCTCTTTGACCTGGATGGTAGCAAGAGGGCTGAGCTGAGGTGGAGAATCTCCTTGCTGACTCCTCTTCTCCACCTCCAGCTGCATCTTCAGCTCTTCCACCAGCCTCTGCTCCTGCTCCAGTTTCCTCATCAACTCCTCAATCTGACGCTCCTTCTCATGGAGACGTTTGTCCTTCTCAGAATTCTTCTCATAGGGCAGTGTCTCTGTGGGACACTCCTCCTGTGGAGCTCTCCGTGGGGAGTTCACACAGGGAGCAGTGTGAGTTGGAGACAGAGCATCTGAGAGCTTGGTGGGGCTGTCTGCCATACTACTGTCCTCTATGCCCAGACTGGACACCTTGGAGGCTATAGGGGACACAGGCGGGGTTAACTTTATGTTTTCAGACTGTGAGGCTGACGTGACGGCTGGTGTCTCAATGGCAGTAGCAGTCTGGATGTTAGAGTTCTCCTGATACAACTTTAGCCGCTCTATCAGATCTGTCTTAGTCCCAGAAACAGGCAAAGATCTGAGTTTTAGTTCCATTTTCAGCTCTGCAACCTGTAAAGAAAGATTATTATCAAATACCTCAACATTTAGCTTGTTCTCCTCTGCAGCATGAAGGTGCATATATAGTCAGACTGTGTGCAGGCAGCAACGTGTCACCTTCATCTCGTCCAGATTAGATGGCAAATG
Organism: Dicentrarchus labrax; assembly: GCF_905237075.1. Taxonomy (NCBI): domain Eukaryota; kingdom Metazoa; phylum Chordata; class Actinopteri; family Moronidae; genus Dicentrarchus; species Dicentrarchus labrax. Next base: position 12,283,085 of record NW_026136722.1, read on the forward strand.
ATCTGGCTTGCGGTTCGTCTGAGTGTGCCGAGGCTGCCCAGTGGTAGACACAGGGTTTCCACTCAGAACAACACTGGAACAGCTGGTTTGTACCTCAGTTGGTGGTCTGTTGTAATAAGATGAGAAGAAAAGGGGAGTACACATTAGAGAGGGAATCTAAACTATTTTCCCAATCCGCAGCTTCTGTGTAGGAAGGAAGGAAATGTATAAAATACGAGACAACAGCTGTGGTTAAACAGTTATAATTATACAAAACCAGGTGTGAACTTTTGATAAGAGTTTGTTGAAAATCAATACTTCTTACTGACAGGAAGAAACATTAGTTAGTTTTTTATAGTAATGAACTCAATACAAAGTTATCAGCCTATGCACATAAAGGTACATTTTGTGTTTGTGTTGCTGAATGAAGCCATACTTGAGTGTGGCAGGTGGGACGGTCTGGTAGTTGTACTGCTGCTGGCTTAGGATCTGGAGCTGCAGGAACTGCTGCTGTTGCTGCAGGAGGCGGGCATAAGCTGAGTCCATCGGCACTTCATTGAGCTCCTGCTTCTGGTCTGGGGGGATGTACTGATGGTACTTTAACTTTTTCACCCGTGGTTTGGGCTCTTTGCTCCTTTTGCTGCGGCTTTTATCGCCGGGTAGCTTGGGCAGGCTTTGCTGCAGAACACAACAAAGAACAGGGGCATGTAAAACCAGAGAGGACCATCTGGAGGATATTTGATCCCTGTGACTGATCTCAGTCCAGTTTATCAGGGAATACAGTTAGCATTGCCAGTACCAACATTGCAAGACTTGGAACTGATACTGGATTTTTATAGCTTGAAGCGTTAAGGTGGAACATTGTTCCGACACCCTGTGAGAACTGCAGGATGAGGAAACGGGTAGTGGAAATGTGACCCTTATTGTTTTACCACCTGCAGTTACAGGATACACATGAAAATGGCTTGGCATAGGAGCAACGAGTTCTAGCTACAAAACAAGAAACTCAAGCTGAGCACACCCTTCAATTTGTCAAGCTCATTCCCCTATCATATTCGAAGGGAGGGAGAGTTTATCTTATGCTTGGAGGATAACTGGATTATGATAAATGCACAAGTTATTGCTTCACTCCTGTCCTTTGATTTTTGGCTTACATTTTACAGAGCCTGAATGAGGAAGGCCAGCCTGTCATTTGACCCTAATTGAAGACAAACTGTGGCTGGCACCAATTTAAGCCCAAAGATTTATGATATGACTTAAAACCCTGTTGTTCTTTGAACAGTGTTTGACTTGGCTGAAAGCTGACAGTTCACCCCAAATCTGATGTGGCTTTCAGTATGACAAAACACACTCTGTGTGTTCTGACATCACATCGCTCATCACATTTCCAAAGGAAACTAAAAAACAACAACATAGTCAATAAATCAGAGAGACAAAGAGCTGAGCAATAGAGCTCAATTTCATGTCAAGATTGTGAGTGAATAAACTACCTAAATTAACTCATCCTTAAAAACACACTTACAGGTAAGATTAAGAAGACTTTGAAATACCTAAGCTGTTAAAAACATATCTGAAGCTCACCTTCATAAGAACTGGTCCTTGTGTGATAATGGGGACAACAGTGGTGATTGGCTGAAGTGGAGATACTTGTTGGTTGCTCAGTTGCTCACTGGTGGAGACGAGGTTGACTACATCTGATGTGGACTGTGAGTTAGGTGGTGGGGAGTGCTAAGAAAAGCAGAGACAGAGAGAAACCACATGATCCGTTCAGTAAGAACAGTGAAGCCGCCACGCCTGTTAATCATCATGCCACGCAAGGAAAGAAAAGCCCCTCAACTGGGATAATGTAACCAAAAACAGGTTGATAATCACTCAGAAAATAAAAGAATGTGTACAAAATATTTTTTCAAATGATGAAAACATTATACATGGTTAGTACACTGTGTGTGCATACAGCAAATAAAGTTAAATTAAGATCCAAAATATTATGTTTCTAATAAATGAAAAATTCTACCAGTGTCCAGCCAGCATTAAAACATGAGAAGCTTATTCACTTTGTTGAAAGAATTGTTTAATAATTGCTATATGAGATAACTTGCCAAGAAGGCCGATATTGACAGTTTATGTTTTATAAATTGTTATGGTTCAAGGTATTGGTCTACCTGTATGGGAGAGTTTAAGTTAGAGGAAGAAGAAGTGGCCTCAGTCCCCCCAGACTCCCTTGGAGAGGCAGAGCTGGGAGATTGTTGGCTGGCAGGCAGTTGTGGTGATAGGGCATCACTGCTGTCCTCATCAAAGTTGTAAATATCTGGTGGCTTGGAGTAGTTTGCCTTATCGCCTGTGGGGCCAGCATCAAACATAAGCAAGTACAGCTTATTATTTATTTAAAAGATAAATTAGTTAACCTTTTGACTGTCACTGTAAGTGGCGAACGGGGCACCAAAGAGGTCTAAAACAAAAATTTTGAATGGCTCAGGTCTTCTGACAGTGAAGACACAAGTGTTGATGAGTATCTACCATGGATGACCTCTTCGGCAGCAGAGTCAACAGGCAGGATGTTCTTCTCCACCAGCTCCATGGGTCCAGGACGCTGGGCGATCTTCTCATTGAGATCATCAGCCAGCCTGGCCCTCTTGAGCTTCATCTGTGTGGCCTGCAGACAGGGTTCAGCCTGTGTTTCTGATAAATACACAAAGGATCATTAACTGTGAATCCAGCCAGCATCAGTCAGCCTCTTAACTGCTCTGTAAGGGTGACTCATTACAGACCCAGCCAGACATCACAAACTTCTGTCAACCTCAAAGACATATATCTGGTTCTAACTATGTAAAACAAATTTAAACAGGAAATACGTGTGATTAGATGAATAAGCACATTGTTCATCCCTGTTATCCAGACACCATTTCCCAGTAAAAACACACAGGAGGATGATTACCTTGTAGGATGTGCATACGGACCAGCTCTGAGCGCTCAGGTCTGCTGCAGAGTTTGTGCTTTAAGAAGTTTCCAGTCTGTTAAAAAAATAAATAATCTGAATATTTTTGGGGCATAATCTAGATTTAGATGAATAAAATCAAGACCTGCAGTGTAATGATATTAGTTGATGTCTTACCCTGGCTCTCTCCAGGCTGCGAATCTGCTCATGAAAGGCAGCAGGTGTTTTCAGAGCTGTGAAAAGGTGAATCAACAAAACCCATAACTTTTCTTGGTCAATATACTGTATTTCCACACACAAGGAAACTGTTCCTTCCATTTTAAAATAAATGATTATTGATCTAAGGTGTTTTCTCATTTTTTTCCCTCTTCTATTTCCAAAAGGCCATTTGCCTTTGGCTGTTTTTGCTGCTTTGTTTTTGAGTACTTTTAATTAGCAAAAAACACATTGATCTCTGAAACAACAAAAAGGATGATGTAACCACAATACCACTAGAACAATATGAGCTACAAAATGTTTCTACTGTATACACTACACAATTATTTTTTTTCACCAAACACATACAAACTGGACTTGAGAAGCAGTTTAAAGTTATTAAAGTTGCTTCCTAAAAAGTACAAGACATATACATCCCTGTAGAGAATGAACACTGCTGGATGTGTAGCAGCAAATAGTTACATAAACATAAACGTTTGACACACTTGGTGAAGGAAAAGTATAAATTGGCCTGAATTCAAACTCCATTTTTATATCATTATATTCATGTTTTTGTTGTTCTGCAAGAGTGTGACATTAATAAGCAGGAGCTCATGGGAGTTAAACAGGAAGGGCCAGCTTTACTGACTCAAGCAGAGAGACTGATCCATGCAGAGAGTTCCTCTTTGATCTCACTGAATAAACTCCTGCTATATGCAAGGTCCGACTCACTGACTGGTCACCTCTGCTATGACGAGCACTGTTTGGTTTAAGGACCCATCAGCCGAAGGGGCGCCCTGAGGAGTGTGTCAGAAGAGCAAAGCAAAACATTCCTGCTCATCACCTAAACCTCACTGCATACCAACCATAAGCCAGTAAGTGTGGGAGCAGCAGAGCACTTTAGTGGAGAATGGCCTGAGAGGTTTGTGTGCAGGCCACGCTTGGCCAGAGGACGACTGACCTCCACTGAAGGCTCAGTCGCTGACTCATGTGCCTGTGTGGAGCCAGACAGGAGCTGAAGAAAGCCTGACAGCAGGAGGCTTCTCAGGAGAGAGCGGGACAAAGAGGAAGAGCTCTGTCTTTCTTTCTCTTTACCTTTTCAGCTATCAGCATGATTCTGTCACAGATTCAGCTCATCTTTTATTAGATGTAGCACAGAGACTGAGTCTGCTCCACTTTTGTCACAAGGATGGATGATATAAAGTAGGAACCAGTTCTTTCCTTTATGATACTGGTCTGCTGCTTGATTGCTTATTGTTAAATCTTTGAGAGATCTTTATTGTTGGTAATACAATTAAGTGACTATTAGGACAATGCAATTCACACTTTCTAGAATAAAGCAATTGATTTATGTGCAGACACACACAATGTTATTAAACCATTCAGACAGTTCTATAAAATAAAACTTCCCCTAATAAAGCAAAAGACTGCAAGTGTAAGCCCGAACATCAATTACACAGATGCAATGTAATCACCTTAAATGCAAGTAAACATATTGTCTGTCATTGGGTCTTGCCTGTGTCACATGGCACTGTTAATGGTACTGCAAATATGCACTCCAAAAGCCATGGTAGTAAAGGTAAGTAGGTTAGTAGCAAGATAAAGGAACTCTGGGTTCAGGACATACTGGTCACATAAACTTTTTGTTAGCGATATGAATACTCACGCGGCATGATGCCTTGCTCCACAAGCTGCTCCCGAGTTCTCCTCTGCTGCAGACAGAGCTGGAGGACTGTGAGAGTGCAGAGACACAAAGGTCAGAGTTGAACGTTTACCATGCAAAGCCAAGTCCGCTGAGTCAACTAACAACCATCTCTGGCTTTAACTGTGAAACCTGCCAGACTTCAAATAAAACAAAGTACTTATTATTTCTCAATCAATATGCTACCCCAAAGGCCCAACAGTAAACCGGGTTCACCACCACAGACATCCTATTCACTTCCTGTATGGTTTTAACTATGGTTGTTAACAGTACCACAAGTTTTACAACAGTTAGACTTGAACCGTGCAATGTGATTGGCTGAGATCCCTCCCAATGAGATTCAATATCTCTGTGTGGGATGCAAATACACAGAGGAGTCAAACAAAGTAACTACAGTACAGAGTACAGGCAGATAAAAGAGGGAATAATGTTAGGCCTGCGGTCATGATAATGAGCAAGGAGATGGTCACGACACCAGAAAAAGCCAAGTGAATTGTGTCAATTTCATAAATTGTTTTAAAAAGTAATACTGCTTAGGGTGGAAAGCGGTGATAAGTGTGACACATCAAAGACACGACTATCCTCCAGCAGAAATTGTTGAGTCTTGAGCACGCAGGCCCCACATACAGTACTTGGATGTTCTTCAGTGTTATTTTCCCATCAATATAAACTGTAGTAAGATCCCAGTTTAAACATTTATAAACAAGTGAGCGTGGACATGTTATTTCAGTAGAATAACATCACTTCATGCTGAAAAAAACAGTTCCAAGAGGAGGGTAAAGGGTGATGGTGACGAATGAGGCGCCGGTGTGAGGTACATGAGACTCTTATCGTCACCACTGTAGTGAAGCCAGCTTAGCATGAACTGCTCAGTGGCTCAGGGGAAACAGCTACTCCCATTCACTCCACACACACACACACACACACACACACACACACACACACACACAGACCTGCTCTCCTGGGAAAGGCGCTGCGTCTGAACAGGCCTCTGTGACTCACTCTATTAAAAATAAACTGGGCAGCTGTGAGAACAAGGCCTGGGAACCATGAAATCTTTGGGTAGTTAAAGGGGTGGGATCTCCAGTTGTATGCAGAGCCGAGGGGACGCTCACGGGTTTCTACTGGTGGGCAAGAGAACACAGAGTGACAAGTGCTGAGGCAAAGGGTGGGAGGCCGAGTCTTGTCTCAGAGCAGCCCATCAACTCTGGAGCAGAGAACACAGTGTGCCTGCCCCGCCTGCTGTGTTTCCTATTACAAACCCAGGCCAGGGGGGTTATGGTCAGCCTGAGACAGATCATACCATGAGATTGTAAAAAATTGCCATTGCTTTGTCTCAATATTCATATCCACTGTGACTTGGACAAAATGCCACAGGCAAGAAAATTTATGAGTGCATATAACTGCATATCAATAACACCAAAAGCTGCCTTCCAGCACCACAAGAGAATGCAGAGATTTATTTTACCATCAGTATGGGGGTACACCTCATGCCTGGGGTCCTCCTCATTTTGTGTCATCGTGTGTTCAACCTGAACCCTGGCTAACCTCTCCGTGATGCAAACTGGCTCCGCTCTCTAGCTCACCAGCAGAGCGTAAACAGAGGTTGTTGGAGAAACACAGAAAGAAGGCTCTGCTGAAAGCCCTGCCTACTGATGTAATCTCTAATCTCAGACCCATGTTGTTCTCAGCAAATCAGCCCTGGAGGTCTCCAATCAGACCTTTTATTTTATTTGGCTTTTTTTTTTTTTTTTTTTATCAACAGTACAAATAAAAAAACGGTTTGGCGTGGTGACAGATACTTCTTGTCCAGACAAAGTTGAATTTAGTTTAGAAAGAGTCTGACATTGGGTTATGTTGATTTTACTGTTATAAATACCACAGACACTAAACAGAATCCTATTTTAGTAAAGATCAAGGCATTTAAAACCAGAGGTAGACTAAACCATGTGTATACAGATTATATAGTTTATCAAAAAAGTAATAAAGATATATTTTTTTAGGACTTGCACTCAGATGGGGCAAAAAAGTATACCTGAGTTCAATTTAATTGATGGACTTGGTCTTATATTGTAAGTATGTAATTATTGAGTTGACAACTGAGTAAGTAACATTTATGAAGATGGTTGTTCAAATGCACAAAGGCAAACAGTAAGTATCAAAGAGTTTATCACATGTTCTTAAATTAAACCACACCATTACTTATCAGTTCAACAAATCAGAAATTTACGATCACTGAGTGAGAATGTATAGAAGATAAAATGGAGCTAAAATGTTGATATGGGCAGTCAGTTGGTATTGCATATTATTTTTTCCCAAAGCAAAAGGGCCTAAGAGGAAGCCAGATTCAAAGTGATGAAAAAACATGTTAGTTTCCTTCCCCATGAGTAAGTGTGTTCTCAAATGCTGTTTGAGAAACTGGTATGGAAAGTTATATTCAGTCAGATCATCAATAATAACTTACTGACATACAATTTAAATAAAATGTTGTGAATGTAAATCTTGGATAATGGCCCTGGCGAAAAGGAATTTAACCTTGTATTATACACGTTTGTCATTTGAGTGTTGTTAGGCATCTTCTTACAATAGTAAAAAGCAATTTGGACATTATCACTTTAGTAGGATAGAAAAAATACAGAATCTCAACATGTAGCTTAGATACCTCATGAACTTTGGAGGTTGGCAAATATTTTCATTACAGTCACTTTATAGACATTGCAATAAATTCACCATAATCTAGAACCTAAACACTAGTGACATTGATTATTTTGGAAGAATCTACACAACTCCTAGTCTAATCAAGTGGAATATGCTGCTGCTGACTGCAAACAAGAAAGATTAAAAATAATGATCAGAATCAGCAGCATATCTGTGTATTGCACTCCATTTGAATTAAGCTCACTGTGTGTACTTACATTACAAGCATGAATTCATGCTTACATCATGTGACAGAAAACCATAACCGAGTGCCAATATAAACATAGACAGTATAAACTGATGAGTATTGTCTCCTAAATCTCTCCTACGCAGTTTGATTTATTATCCATCAGAAGACAATAGACTCTCCTGTAAGAATGATGCTTGGCATGAATCATTGTGATGAGCTTTTCTGTTGCCCTGTCATTTCCTGTTAGGGCTATGTCTACGTCACTACAACCCCCCTTCGATTGCTGCCAGCATCGGTCAAGATTAACAAGAGTAAAAAACTTTACTTTACTTTACGCAGATACTCAGATAAAACAATGAAATGCACGTAGGTTAGACACGAAAAAGAAAAAGCACCTGATTTGAATTTACCCCTGCAGATGGAAGGGGTCTCCACATCAAGGCAGGCCATAGAGGAGAGTGGTGGTTTGCTTGGCGGCCAGGTCTGGAGTCCCATGGAGTGATGAGGCCAGTGGAGAACGGGGGAGTGAGAGAGAAAAGACCCAGCTCTGAGCGAACGACAGCTGGCCTTCAGAGCTGCAAACAGTCCCTCCTCTCTGGCTGTGTGCTGGCCTCAGCGGGGAAAGTGTGTGTGTGTACTCAGTCAATGTCAGGAGGAGGGAACACAGTGCTGCTCATGTTAACCCTCGCTAGGTCATTTTGCTGTACTCACAAAGGACTCATCATACTACAGCACAAAACCAGCATTCTGCTGGGTTTTGTAATATTACTTTGTGAATAATCAGGAGTGGAGGAAATCGTATCCTGGTGACAAATATAAAGTTGATCAAAACAAGCTGTTGGGAATTTTTAAGGGGAGGTCTCTATGAGTAACAGTGTTTTTTTTCTCCAGAAATATTTGTACCAATAAATAACAATGACAAGAACAAACACACTGGGTCTTAAGGGACATGGAAGCTTATCTTAGTTTAGTTAGTTTTGATTTAACATGTATAGTGATTATTGTTTTCATTGTTACTCTTCATTGTAACAACACGGATTTATAGCAATGTCCAGCAACTCCAACTTGATAAGTATGTGACTATTTATTACAAAGCTGTGATGGGAAAGCATGAAACTAAACAGAAAAGCTAAAAATTCAAAGAGGGGACCAAGAGGAGCTAATGCTCATACAAAAACCTACTATGCATGGCTTACAATGGTGGTAAGTTGCCGTCCTACAAACACACTAACAGGAAGTGAGATAAAAGGGAATTACACTAATGGTGAGTTCCGTGTGTTTCAGTTGATCCAGGAAGGCGGGTTAGAAAACATGTCAAAGCTAAAGAGCAGGCATCTGATTCAACAGAGGATCTGATGTTAAGATGAAGCAGCAGACACACAGGATGTTCTCAGTTGTTGTGTGATGTGACTGAGCAGGACAATGCATGCTGTGGAGGATCGAAATACTATGTTCTAGATTAATAACGTTCACTTGTGGGATCAAGAAATATGCATGTCAAACAGCATGGGACAGGAGAAACATGGAGTTGATAAAGTAAATGGGACTGGTACAGTCAGGCACAATATATTATGACAGCTCATTGAACAATGGTGAGCAGGACCATAAAAATATGGGAGAGTAGCTGGAGCATTTGGATCGGGAAAAACACATTCACATTGTCCGTAAATACACAAAATTATTTTCACATTTTGCAAGTGTGTTGGCCACAGAAACGAAACAATGGATTTTAAGAACGCCTTATACACCTGTTTTTTCCCACAATCGAAGCCACTCTCCTGGATCAAAGTCTGCTGCGGGCTCTTAAATTCCCATCCCAGTCTAGAACAAAGCTGTTTCTCATCTTTAGTAACAATTTAAAAGTCTAATCTCTTGTCTTAAACCACAAGGTTGCTTGTATTAATTCAAGATGTTTTCCATTCACACAAAAATATATTAAAAAAAAAAAGAAGAAGAAGATTGTAATTAGATCATCACTTTCATTGACAATCTACAATTTGGAAAATTTTTAGCAATGTCACTGCATTGAGTGTTATTAATAGACACTTTAGCTTGATGATTATCACACTCATTACAGTCTTACATCCATCTGCTTCCCAGCACTGGCCAGCTGTTTTTCATTCTCTTACAACTTCATAATTAATCATTTAAAAATAGAGTGAAAACATATGAGTTTCCAGTCGCAGTCACTAAGCAGCGTTTGATTCATGACGCAGGTTTGTGTTGAAGAAAGATACATTTCTATAACTTCACAAAAATCACATCACTGTCTCAAATGTCCCAACAAATATGAGAAGTTTAAGGGTGCTTTCACACCTGTGGCTCATTTTTTGCCTTTTACTTCCGGTACGGTTCGTGTTCACACTGACTTACTGAATCAAACCAAGAGCTGTAAACACAAGGTCATATGAACTGACTGGAAACTCATTCATTGTACAGTTTTGGTGATTGTCATCCTGCCTCATCAGTGTTACGTGGACATGAAAATAAAATCCCAGAAACAGACAACAAGTCAGTGCGCCTTCTGTCTTTATTTACTGTATATTCTCTGGTGCTCACAAATTATGAACAGGTAGAAGCAGGAAGCAAAAGATGTGTCTTTTACTGTGTGGTCCCTATTTTTCATACTTTTTTATAAGCAACTATCAAAATACATGGACCAGCTCACAATAACCAGATGGATTAAACAGTAAATTACTGATTTTGTTGGGTGCATCTTGAATTTTTTTGTACAGGGTTAAACAGTAGTTGGGCTGCTAAAATCACATTTATACTATCATAAAATTTTGTGGTTGGTCGATTTTGCTTTCACACCCCGAACCACACAACTGAGACCCTCCTTTTTCAGGCGGTCTTGGTTGTTTACGCCGCACCAGAGTTTAATTGCAGGACTTTGGTTTGGTTTTATTCTGCCATAAAACAAGCTACACATGACAGACAACACTTTCACCAGCCTAAATAAACCAAACAAAATTAAACAAACACATAGTTCCCTTAAATAAATAAAAACAAATTATATTATACCCTACAAATTACAGTATAATTAGTTTTTACATATGGGGTAAAGTACTTATAAAACACTTACAATACAAGGAAATGAGAAAAGAAATTGTGTTCCAGAGAGACAGACCAGTAATGTTGGGCTAATTAACAATATATTCACTTACTAATAATGCTAGGGTAAAATAATGTATTACTGAGGTAGGGAGATTGGAAAAAAAGAAAGGCAATAACTTGTGTTTTATCACCACTGGAGACTGCCAAATACTTTGCACACTATTGCAGAAATGAACGGCACAACTCGAAAGCTTGTTAGTGATGCTTATTCAGCTTTATCCAGAGGCTCCCAACTACAGTGAAGCACTTTCACTTCAAGATATTGCTGCACACATATGATACACTGCAATCATGATCATAATTTTAAAGAAATGATGGCTCTATGATTACGCAATAAGTTCCTCAGAATATCAGTACTGTTTTTCCCAAGCTTTCTGTCTGACTTACAGTGTGAAGTATTTGGCAGATCTTCTACACACAAAATAAATACCCTCTTATTCAAAAACTCTTCTCTTCTTCCTGTGTTCTACCTTCCTGTGAGTTTTCAGGATGAATGCAACTCAAGTCACTCTGAGCAGTTCATGAACTGATTTAAAAGTCTCAGTTTTGTTATGGGTACGTCCCACAAAAAGCAACATCTGGGGACAGTTGTTAGAAGATCAGCACTGCTACATGCCTATGTACCTACAAGAAATGTATAGGCCACAGTATTAATAATGAATCATTATACCATTCACTTCATCATACCTCATTTTTAAGAGCAATGGGTTCTGGCTAGCTCAGTGAGAACCAGGATACTCAACAACAACCAAATGTTTCTGCCTTAGGGAGGTACCAAGTCAAAAAACATTTTACTTATAAATATTTGTAACATTGATTCAAAGTCTAGCTTTGCTGTAAATACATAAGAAATCCATGTTCCCAAGGAAAAACTTTGAAACTACTCAAGCTGTGATTATGTGTTGGCTTCCAAAGGCAATCTGATCTAATTCCTAACTTCATTCCACAAACAAATCACTGAAAATAGTTTGTTTTTTCAGAGTGGCCTTGCTCTTAAATGGTCAACATACACTATGTATTACCAAACTCTGATGTCTTGGTCACTGATTTGGCCCAATTTAGGTCAACTCACTTATCACTCCTTGAGGCAAGAGAGGCAGTAGGAACAGTTCTTCTAGTTGTGCAAGAGGAAAAAGACCCTGTAGATTCTGCAGAAATCAATATAATTCATTTATACTGCATCATATATTGTTTGTGTGTGTGATGGGGAGCTTATTGAAAATAAACACATAGAGATGAATATTAGGTCGTACATGGAAAAAACAGTCATCATGTTTTCAAGTTTGTCCTCCAAATTGTCTATTTATCTTTCTGTTACACTCTAGTCTATGTACAGTATGTACTGTATCATATATTTAGATTAGCTTGTTTTGTGTTCATGTGAGAAACTTAGGCGTAGTGACAGTAGGATGAGTAATTTTTGTGTCACAGAGCCAAAGATTGCACAATTTCATTCTGGGCCTCCCACTCTAGATGAGAATCTCTGTAATTATGAGCTGCACATTCCCCAAGGGTGGACAACGCCATTCCCATCTCTACCATTACCGCAGTGTAAAGATTTTTCAATGAAGTACCAGCTGAATTACATAGTTTTTGATGATGACTCCTTCAAATGATGAGAAGTTAAAGTCTGCATAAATATCTACAATGTTTGGTAGTAATTAAGTGGTGTAATAGAATACATGACCTGGCATTAGGAAGAAAAATGAGGAAAGAGGGGTTGTAATGTTGGTGTACAAAGCACTGCTGCTGGTATTGTAGGGCATGATGCCATCCTTCAATGTGCTGCCCATGTTAAATCCATACTCTCATTCCCAATTCCTCTCATCATCAAGGCTATTATGCCAGGACCTGAAAAGAATATTGAATAGTGTATGATTTGCCTGGTGGGTGTCCACTGATTTCACTGAAGGTAAAGCATAACTGCAGAAAAAATTGAATTGCCCTGCATTCATACATACATACACTTCATTATTGTTCCCACTATAAAAATGTAAGCAGAAGATTAATCATTTTTATTTACTGATGCCGTTGCAGCACTCAAAGTCACAAAGGGGCCACACCAAAGGCCACATACAGCTACTACAGATATAGTTATGTTCCAGATTGTCCAAGTGGGCAAAATCTAGAATTTCAGGCACATTACCAATCTTTCTACTTTTTTAAAATGTTTTATTATGCCATTATGCTTTAATACAGTAAACTGTAGTGGTATGTAGTACAGTACAATACAGGCCTGTAACAGCAAAACATTATTATCATGTTATACAAAATTATAAGAGCTGCACAATATGGTAAAATCACCACATTGTTTTATATTCTTTTTGTTCTAACAGAACATACTCTCCACACACACGCAAAAAAAAAAAAGAACAACAGAAGGTTTACACAGTCAAATGCACCGAGGGGAATCGAACACAGCAATACGCCGACAGCACATCAAGACCAGGGAATGAACCCTGAAACCTCAGTCCATGCCAGGCCACAGAGACCACTCCGGAGAGCACGGGGCCCATCGTCTCCAATGTACTCTAGAAAGAGGTCCCAGATTTGAAAAAAACTGAAATGGTTTATCATTAAGCCAGAAGCTTATAGCTTCCAGGGGGAGAAGTTCCATAATACTCGGATCCAATGTGAGACTGTGGGGACAGAGTCTGAAATCCACTGTAGAAGAATACATTGCATTAAAGAGCAGCACCTTAAGCAGCTTCAGTGAAGGAGGGCTGAGGTTCAGAGCTGTTGGTTGTACTCCCAGGATAGAGGAAATAGGTTCCAGGGCTAGTTTCCTCTTGAAAATAATATCAATTTCTTTACACACTTTAATCCAAAAGTCATTAATAAGAGGGCATTCAAAAATGCAGTGGAAATATGAACCTTCAATAATTTTACACTTATTACAGTATTTTGAAAGCAGAGGATTGAATTAGTTACGTTTCACAGGAGTAATTTGAAGCCTGTGTACAACCTTAAACTGCAACTCCCTAGCTTTGTTGGTAAAGGCAAAAGAGAGCCTGCGGAGCGCGACCAAACAATGTCCCACTCATCATCTGAAATGGCCTCTCCAAAATCGGCTTCCCAAAGAGCCCTAACATGAGCCGTGCAAACATTATTTGGGCTTGATAGGGCCCTATAGAACCTGGAAATAAGTTTTCTGTAGTCTGGGTTTTGGATGGCCTCCTCCATAGCCAAGAGAGAAGTAGTTTAATAATAGAGGAGATAAAGATACATATTTGCAGGTATCTAAAATGATGGTTCTGTCAACCCATACCCTTACTGGACCATGAGGAGAAGGCGTGGTCTATTAAGCCAGGGCGGGAGTCTGGGTTTAAGTGGATAGGTACGAGGCGAGAAATGAAGCTCAAGTTTTTCTTGCCAGTCTCCAGACCTTTATAATATTCTGTAACAAAAAGTTGCCTTTTACATTAGGCCGTGTCCATTTCTTAGACACATATAAAATGTTACGGAGAGGAATAGGGGCCATTGGGGCAGCTTCTAGAGTGAGCCAAGTAGAATCAGGGTCACCTCTGAACCAATGCCATAAATAACTACAAAGGCATGCAATAACGTTCAATATTCGGCACCGCTAGACCCCCTTCCTTGAAAGGGCGTTGTAGGGTGGTGAGTTTCAGTCTAGCACATTTATTTCTCCAAAGAAAGGAAGATAAAGACCTATTTAAAACTGAAAGTGATTTCCTTGTTAAAAGAACTGGGATCATTTGAAAGGGGTATAACAACCGAGGAAGTAACCATTCTTTCTACTTTACATTTTATGTGGAAAAAAAACACCAACACTTCTGGCTTGAAGTTATTTTGACCAAAATGTTGTTGTTTTTTCCACATAAAACAAAGATGTGTAGAGTACTAGTGCTCAAGTGATTCTTTTACATTTAAGCTGCTCTTTATGTCTATAAAGGTGATGTATTTTCAAGCATATAAAGTTCACTTATTCCTGCAAGATGAAGAGATGACTTCTTCTGATTGCTATGTATAATTTGTTTGCCCAATGATTTTGCAGGGCTAACAAATACAACAAATGGGTTCTTAAGCAGTGTATGCTTGTCTGTCTTGATGTCTGTCTGACCATCTATTGATCAGGCAGGTTGAGTGCTTACCATCTCTGCTGGAAAAACTAAAGGAACTTATCTGTAAAGTTTATTATCTGTGTTATGTTGTGAAACTGCTTCATTTACTCTAAACTTTATATATACTGTCAAAGTTCCAAACCTAACACCTGTAATAAACTGACATGTTTGAGGAGTGAATGTTAAGAAAATCAATGTAAAACACATTGAGTCCATCAAAATCTTTTATGTTCTCCACTAATTTATGAAATGTCACAAAAATATGCCCACATCATGTGCATTACTTCTGGTTTGAAATCTATTTAATATTCCAACTTAAACTGCTATAATGCTAACCTTACGAGGCAGCTGGACGCAATCTCGCACAGTCAAGTCACTACTATATACTTTGATGCACAATTTTAGAGCAATACTGACAATGCAATAATAATCTTCCTTAACTTCACATCCTGAGTTTATCATCCGCCAATTTTTGCTACTTATGTCACAACAGTTCACTGAAAAAGGAGTGATTCTTTCATGTTTCCTTTCTGTAGTAAAGGATAAAAAATACATTTATGACAAAAACAAAAGCCCTTTATTGTATATCAATCCACAACGTTTCCTGTTATTTTTACCAGTGATGTCAGATAGTGTGTGCTGCTGTGCTGTTAATATTGTCCTGGCAAGAAAGTGCACTCCATCCCCATCACTGTGATCTCGACAATCTCATTAGACTCTTGACCCTTGGAGTATTCTTCAGAGCAAAAATCCACACTTCTTTTTCCCAGATAAAGTTTCTTTGAACATCAAAGAACTCATTAACATCAGGTCTCATGTGGGGGTTTCAAACTAACACACATACTTAGGTTTATAAAATCATCCTCAGCATATTTTTGCTCACACTACAGTAAGATGTCATGGTCAAACTGACAAACAAAGCATGTTTAACTTCCATCAAGAAAAAACCCAACAAGAGGAATAACAAAACTTGTAGGTGCTATGGTAATCACAGCGGCACCATTTGCTGGTGCAACAATGGTTTAAAGGAGCAGCAAAATGTGTTGGTGCAATCAATTACATGTTGCCTATCAAATTAAATTAATTAGCAAAGATAATATAATGACTTTAATTAACATTAAAGATCCTCAAGGCACCGCCCTTAAATAAAGGAAACGATTGATTCATCACTGATAAAATACACTAAATTATTAATTTGAAATTCTGATTACTAATTAAATGAATAACTCCAACTACCTTTGTGTGTGTATGTGTGTGCACCAGAAAAGGCGTGTGTCTTTGTTCTCTCTGACCAAAGCATGAAACACGTTTTGGTCAGACACAAAAGACACGTACAAAGCGCAAGGTTTAATTTTCCTCTCCTTGTGCGTGCTGAATTTTAAGCTCAATTGAGGTGTATGTGTGTGCGTAATCTTAGATTAATGAGTTAAAAGGGAGTTAGTTGCATACAGGAGGAAAGGCATTTTGCTCCGTTGCTTTATTTTGCAGCTGGCAGACTTTGTGTTTAAAGCTGCAGACGCCAACTTCAGTTGTTTACTCCTGTTAGTGGTGCGCTAACCAGGAATCTCAAGAAAAAGGCAGGTTTTTGTGTCGCACTTTAATCCTTCGTTGTGAGTTTGTTGGTGGGTCTGGCCGCACCGAGGTCTGAGAGCTTTTCACCCGGTGTGGGTGAAAGAAGAGAGAAGAGCGAAACAAGAGAAAAGAAGGAGAACAACAGGATGCCAGGGAGTTTTGTCACCTGGTCAGCACGTGTCATCAAGTCGTATCAGATTACGGTCACAGGAAGTGACCTGTCACAATAAATGTCTGATTAAATCACACCAAATCAACAAGTTCATATTTAAAGGTTCTCGTTGTCCCAACAGACCAGAAAACATTCTTGATGGACCATAAACCAATTTCAAACCACCTCTTAAAGGATTTGGGACTAACTCTGCTGCTAGAACTTGATGGGCACACTATAATCAAGTCCAGGTGTACCATGATGAGGGAGTCAATCATCATAGTCCCTTTCAGCTCAAATAGGTATTTCCTATAAAACCCAGACCGTGTCGAATTCCTTGTGGGTTTTCACTGGGGTGGTACCAGGAAGAATCCCGGGGAAGATCTGGTTAAGGTGCACATTTGACATAATCTAGGTGCAAGTATGCAAAGCAAATAGCTCATTTCTGGCTCTCACTCTGAGCCAAAACGTCAGACTGAATAAGATCAATTTGAGTTAAACAAGCACTTTGTTGAGCATGTGCTGCTACACCAAAGATAGATGATCAATTTGATTAAACTATGAATCTGTTAATCAAACTATTTATATTTAAGTTTCATATGTTGGCTTGTGAATGACTGATTACAGGGTTACAAAACTGACATTTCAAACCTTAGAGTAGAGTTATTTGTCATGGTAGTGAAAAGTCTGGGTGGCTGCCATAGCATTATCTTTAGTAAAGGCATAAGGCATCAGGTGGATCATATTACACCTTGATCTAGGTTTAGTCAAAGACAATAAACCAAGACTGTGATGATGGGATGTAAGTTAAAATGTTCTGTATGCTGGCTCGTGCTTTAACATCAGCCTTAAAATGGCTAAGGATATAAAAGGGAAGGGGTTTTGAAATCATTAATATGAGCATATTTAATGGGAGAGATTGCACATGTTGAAAGAGGTTGCAGTAAAACTGGACATTCATTTTCACAGGGCTGTCTCCACAACACCCACCATCTCATCCATGAAGGCCTCTGCAGATGGTGGGAAAGCCAGAGGGAAATCCCTGTAGGCCTCCAGTTTGCTTTGAAGCTGTGCTACATGCAGCTGCCACGAGAGGCTAAAAAAGGCAGGCCTGTGGTAGCTTTGGCCACATTATCACCATATAACATCATCACCAAAAACAACTAATTAAACACACTTATCAAAAAGTAAATGTACTCACAGTTGCCCAAAGGCAAACTGTAATTACATTCAAGCATGTGTGCATCAACACAGACATATAACCACTTATAATTTGTATTTGCTCATTTGGTCAACTACATGACCATGGGCAATCACAGATATTTCTTTCCATGTTTTAGCATTGACAAATGATGATACTGCCAGTTCAGCCAACTGTTTTAAGTTTAACAATCAGTCAGAATTTATAATGATTAATGGTGTTGCTGAGGGTTAAAAAAAAAAAAACTGTTTATCCATGACATCCAAATATCATGGAAAATGACTGGACTGATTTACCATAATTATGACTAAAACACAATGGTGCAATACATCCAGACCATATGACTGAGTCATGCCACAGTATCAGATAGATGCATTTATTTCAGTATTTGAGGTATTTTATTGAGAATCATTCCACAAATATGGTTTCTGTATGTTTATTCTTTTACACTCACAGACTACAGTAATTAAAAGTCATGGATTTTATCTTCCATATCCTTAAGACAACTACAGAACCAATATTACTGTGGCATTTTTGTGTTAATGTAAACAAAGCTGTATTTATGTAAGACTTGAGATAATATGAAGGAAAGACATTTGGGTGACTATCAGGGACAAAGTCAATCACCTACTAATAGCAAATATAAAAGATTACATATGAAGTTACAGTTATCTTTACAATAACAGGAGATATACACTCATTTTCTTAAAGGAATATATATATATATTGTGGACAAGAAGGAAAAGAAAGTGCATATATGATAATGAGTATCTGTATGTGTACAGTCATACTTTACAGAAGTAGCTAGACTTATCATAAAGTAATTCTGGTTTCAGGTCGGACCATAAGGACAAAAGATCTTCTAAAGTGGGTTTATGAGGGTCCGCTTAATTGACAAGAATTATAAGAAAACATTTCAAAAAGTGTTGAGAGAGTGATGTGTACACAACTATAAAGGATAAAGTAAAATGTTGCAATGAAAAACATTAACTCAGCACTATAAAACAGGCACAGACTATGCTGCTAAAAATAGCTGATCGTATGGCTATAAGAAGCAGCTGAAAAAGGGGGGCGGGGGGGAGAGATCTTTTCCGTTTTTGTGTGTGTGTCTGGGGTAGAACGGTGTCCCCACAATCTGGACATCATGTAAGAAAACATAATGTTACAACTACAGCAAAGGGCGGGCAACTTCTTCATACTTCCCTTCTAACATTCCCTGATTTCAACAACCATAGCTTTCCCATAAGTCAAATTAACCCTCAAGTGGCTGTTACTCAGAGCATGTGCACACAACATAACCCCTCCCCCCACCCCTCTCTCTCCTCCTGGTTGGACCCTGCCAGCAGTGTGCTTGGCAGGGGGTCGGTTAGGGGTCGACCACAGACAGAAATAACCTCTTGTTTGCTCACTGGCATGCTGCAACTCATAGTGTTGTTCTGGGAGCCAGACAGGGGCTCTGTTTTTGTCTAGAATCATAGTGGATCCTAAAACCCAGTGACAGCGATACCGTATGATCTGTGGGTGGCAGCTTTAAGAAGGCAACACTTATTTAAACAATTATACTTAAAGCTGCAAAAGGTTTTAATTGAGTAATTTGAATCAAACTTACATCCTCTCAGAATTATTGTGTTTTATACTATACAAGGTTGTCTTTGTTGTTTTTATCTGTTCACATCTGATGAGTGCAGAGTGAAAAAATAATGGCTAAGATTAGTAAATCTAATCTTTAATGTCATTGCTTTATTACTTTTTATGAGCAATAAATTAAAAAGCAGTTCTTAAAAGCTATTTTCAGTAGCTCAAGTAGATTTTTGCATGAGAGTCAAAAGACTGCTTAGTGGGCTGCTTAGCTATATCATAGTTACAGGCCTCTGCTGACTCAAGGGGAAAGCTTCTTACTTTATGTCAGTGATAGTCTTCACATTACATAAGATGCATGTGCCTTTAATTCACATTAGCAGAAGCCTGGTTTTAACATTTGGCATTAATCACAGACTGATTTGATGATGTCATAAAAAAAAACGTAGAGGTTCCTGAAGTGTGAAAAAAGTAATTATTCCAAATGACCGTTAATGCACTGACTTACACAGAGGCCAACATTTGGCACAATATAACTTTATAAAAAGCCTTAGTGGAAAGTGGAAACCTCTTCCCGTATTCAGTTTGTTGTGCATTAAAACAATCTGGAGACATGGGTAAATCTTAATTTCAGGAGCCATGATCCAGTACGCAGATGCCTTCTGCAGTGCCGCAGTTAATTTTGAACATTTTCTTCCTGAACTCCCCAACAATATACTTTCCATCAACACAGACAAGTGGTATGCATACCATTTTTGTGTCCCCAGAAAAAATATCAGGAATAGCATTTGTTCATTGGAATAACAGGTAACAATAACAGTGTAACCATGGCCTCAGCCTCAGGAGAGACGGACAGTCAGAATGCAGTCCATACTACAAGGGAAGCATTAATTGCTCTATAAATGCAAAACTGGAAACTAAAAGCATACCTAAGACCTCACACTTTTTCTGTCTGTCAGATATGTTCCCTCTATTCATCTACTGTCATCTCCCTGCAACCGATTTACTTCCTGACTCAACTATGGGAAACAGTGAAGTTACCCTGATTACAGACGTTTCCTTCCTTCACCATTCACAGCAATGCCTGGAATGGCTGCAGTATTTACTCAGGCCTGAAGCGGTAAACTGCAGATCCCACACCCACATGGCATATGCATCACAGGCTACAAAGGCCAAGGGTTCCTGGGAGAATAGTTCTTCTTAATCCAGACAGAAAAAAGAAAAGTCTTTAGTAAGAGACATGATGCATTTAGAGTTAATCTGATCAAGTTGGTTGGTATTTCAAAATAATGTCTGAATCCGTCTGTGCTACTGCGGGACCCCTGACATTCTTTCTGTGAAAAAACAGTACGGAAGCACATTGCATCTCTAAGTGCCCCCTCTGGCTTTGGGCCCCCTGAAACTTGCTCAAATTTCCCCCCAACTAGTGACAACCATGTTTGGATCATAAATGATTTTCATGCCCGCTTCTTGTGGTTTCCAACTTTTGTTAAAACCCTTTGAGAGTCATGCAAGTCCCACCACTCCTGATGTTGAACTAACTCTCAACTCAGATTGTAACACCAACAAAAAATAACTCTGTTATGCTCCTCAAATTTAGCCTGCACTTAACACGCAAAATAAAAAACCTGGCAAATGGTACAACATATTTTTCACATTTGCACATTCTGAATTGTCACCAACAATCAAGCAAACTCACGTGTTTCAGGAACATGGAACAGCTTGTATTGCTGGATATAATTAGATCAAAACACAACTGGACTTTTGCACACTATCACTGAGAGTCTAACCAGAGGGGGGCACTGCAAGCTCATGTTTAGAATTTGTCAAGCAATATAACATGATCAAGTTTGTATTATATACAGGTATATCAGGAAGGCCTACCTGTTATTGACTATGTATATTGTCCAGCCCCTAATGGTCAGTATGTCCTATAGTTTGGCAAAGTTCTCTAGTATTCTATCACATTCACAACTTAGACGAAGGCATGTTGCAAAATGCGAACTCAAACAGCATAAAATTGTTGTTTTTGTTTGTTTGTGAATCTTACTTGTGTGGTGAAATTAAGCTATAGCAATAGTATTACCATATTGCAGATTTATTTATATAAATCTAATCTAATAAATCTAAAGCTACTGAAGATAAAGTTAAAGCTAATGTTTGTCTGTCTCTCCGCTGTCTGTCTCTCTCCATCAGCCCGGTGATTGACTCTTTCTCAATGTCAGCTGGGATTGGCTGAGACTGACTCCAGGATTAAAGGATAGATGGGCTACACTGCCATCTAGTGTAATAAAAGGGGACAATTACAGGTGCCTTCATCCATTTTCCTGTATAATGTATATGACGCTTTCCATTTCTAAAAATGACAGACTATAAGGTTGTCATCATCTCTACTCTGCTTTAGCTCAAGATACATAATCGTCCTTCTCAGAGGACACAGCAAACGTTGATATTGTTTATTCCTAATTTTGTGAGCAGTGAAACCAAAAGCAGCTGCAGTCTATTAGCTCCTCTACCTATCAGAGAAACAAAAAACCACAACAGTATGTAAGTGGCAACACATTTTTCATTTTGCTACTTAAATTAGCATGATACGCAATAATGTATTATCACCTGCTCTGTGGAGGAAAATAACTATGGACTATCGCTCCAAAGATGGAAGCATGAATTAACAGCTGTGGTTTAGTTTCTGTCAACTGAGCATCTTGTCCAAATTGCACTGCAAACTTGTGCATAAGGGTCATCCAGTGTTCAAACTGGCATATCTAGCCAAGATGGGCCATTAGATAGCACCAAATAAATTGCTTTATCTAGTAGTAGTGGACCTAGTAGATTTCTTTACATCTAGGAAAAAACAATTAAGTGTCAAGCAATGGACTAGAGGTAAAATATTTTACACCAAAAAATTATGATTTTCTTTATGTACACCATTGTACCACCATAAACAAACATCCTGTGGTTTCACAGAGGTTTTCTCTGAACAGTTACATTTGAATAGATTCAAGTTTGTCTTTTAACGATCTGACCTTCCTCAAGTAAATATTCACAAAAAACCCTAACCTAAAAGCTGCTTTGCATGGACAAATGAGCATATAAAGATGAAATGATATACCTTCTTATCTTTTTCAAAGTAGGGCTCAGATACTAGCTTGGATTTAATCACAGACACAGGGGGGCAGTGAAGTCTTTATGACACACAGCTTTTCATTTGGCTCCTTTGAATCTGGGAGGTTAAAATTATATCTGAAGTGTTGCTTCAGTACCACACAGTGATAATTTTAAAATCTTTTCAGTCCATATGCCCTCCATCAGCTCTGTCCAAATATAGAGCTAAGTATGAAGCTACAAGAGTGTGATAATATTAGTCAGTGATTCTCTCCCTTGGAGGCGAATCGTTGGAGTGAATCCATCATGATTCTGCAGGACATTATCTGTTCTCAAATGTCCAACTATATTAAAATAAGGTATAAATGTTTAGGATAACTGCATTAAAATTTACATTCACATTTATTTCACTCAGTTCAATATATTATCTTTATAAAGTGTGAAGGGAAGGAGATAACGTTTTACTGTAGTACTTACTGTATTTAAGTTACTGTAACTCTCTAACTATCTTTTAGAAGTGATTTTATAAACTGGGTAATGGACATCAGTTCCTCTTTGCACACTTCACTTCATAAAACACAAAGCTCATAAATCTGTACTACACAAAACAGTTGTTTGTATGTGCTCTTGAGTGTTTATCTAAAAACAATGTAAGCTTTATATTATTAAATCTAGTGGCTGTTTGGGGCACCATGACTACCTGAAGGCCGAATTTAAAAATGACAGTGAGGGTATATTAGGGCTTTGAACTATGCAAATTTTCAGCTGCTTTACTGCCATCTAAATACATCATGTTGCAAATTTTCTTAGAGATGATATGTGTAATAAAAAAACAAAATACATGTAAGAATATATTTTTTCAGACGGCTTAAAAGGGTTTTGTAAGAATTTGTAAGACTGGAAATGGACATGATATTTTAGAATTGGACACATGGTGGCACAACTGGGTCAAGATCCACAAACTGTAAACTGTAAATATTCATCAAATTTCGTGAAAAAGAAATAACCAATATAAACAGTACTAAACACATAAAGTTGTTGGCGGAGGGAATGTGGAGTTCTGAGGAGAAACAGGCTCATTTGAAATCAAATATTTACTTGCAGCAAATATCAGGCAACAATAAGCCAGACAACAAAACAGTTACTGGTAAATCTTTCAACTAACTGCAGCCTCATTTCTCTAGGTTTAGTTTAGTTAGTTACCAGCCCAATTATCTTATAAGCCCAAGTTCTTTATTTCCTTTCTATTGTTCTGAGTCTCCACATGCTTTTTTAATCTCTACCAAATGTTAGCAAGACATGTAACTATATTTAGAAAAAGTGCAAAAACATTGTCTTTTCAGCATTTTCCCAAGCACCCACAGTAAATAAACATCATCTTATAACAAAAAGTATAACTGCAGCACAACTGATATTGCAGTATTCCTTTCTATCACTTAACCCCTTACATCTCAGTTACCATATGAAGCACATTGTGTAGTTAGTTTTAAAAGTTATGAACCAATAGGCAACCACTGATTGTGTGTTTTTATATAAACAATCCACGTTGAACTCTTAATTGAATGAGTAGCTTGATTACTCATGAGTCATTTTCATACAGTATGTTGTTCTCTCAGTGTGGCTGCAGTCCTCAGAGTCTGCAGCAGTGATTAAGGCCTATACAAATAAACCAGCCTCGACTTGACTCTCACTGAATGTAAATGTCAGAACAATTTGAGAGGTGGGACACTGTCATTTGGCAAAAACTTAACTGGAGCCACAGAGACTTCTGAGCGCTATCATCTGGAGAAGCTTGACATTTGTTATAAATAGATAAGAGTTAAATGGTTGATATGAAAGCCCCCTGGATACAGTAGCTGAAAAGTTCATTAGCCTGTTCCTTTTCTCCATCTATAGCATTTAGTTTGTGGTTGTTCATTAGTGTTTCCACAATAACCCAACTTTGACAAAAGAACACAGTCACGTTGTAATCAAACAACTATTTGTCAAAGTTGTACTTGTACCAGATTGCAAGAGGATTTTCATTCATTTGCTTTTGCACAATGGCATTTATACTTTAATTTAATTCAATTGAGTAACAAGTATAATTAGTATAAATACTGCTTTCCGAGGAGCCCTGCATACAAATGTACTGTATATTAATATCAACGCAAACAATTGTGATTTAAATCAGGCCTGCAACTAACCATTATTTTTATTATCAATTATTTTGCCAAATATTTTCTTTATTAATCATTTTGTGCATAAAATGTTGAATCTTGAAATCTTGAAAATAGCCCATTACAATTTTCCAGAGCCATAAAGATATTCAACCTAATACTTGAGAAGCTATAGAACCAGGGCATTTTTTTTGCATTAAAAATGACTTCTGTTTAAATGAATCAGCTATATATAGTTGCTGGTCATTTTATTTTTTTGGTCTTTTATTGCCTTTTTAATTGATAGTGACAGCTGAAGACAGACAGGAAAGGGGGGTAGAGAGAGGGGATGACACAACAAAGGGCTGCAGGTAGGATTCGAACCCTGGGCCGCTGCAGCAAGGACTTTGTACATAGTTGCCAGCTCTACCAGGTGAGCTAACCAGGCGCCCTGCTGGTCATTTTCTGATAATTAACTAAAGAATTAGTTGTTGAAGCAGTAAAGTAAGTAAAAACATATCAAATGACAATATGCTACACCATTTTGTCCAGTAAAGTGGACTGGTTATTTGAATTCTCTTTTGAAAGCCCGCAGCAAATTATTCTGCTAATTCTGAAACAAGGCTTCAGTTTGTTCCCTTTTAGACATGTCTTGCAGTTTCCAAATAATCACACTTGATAATGGAAGCAGCCCTTGAAAGCTGTGTTTTTGCCAAAGCACCCCTTTCAATAAGGTTTAGTTTAATTTTGTCCGCAATGGTGTCAAGTCACATATGCATACTTGAAGGAATGAAAAGTGATTGTGAGTGGTAGTACTTTTTAAAATTTTCTTGAGTGTGATGGCAAATAAATATGTGCGGCTGTCAGGAAAACAAGTTGTATAGAAACGAAATTTATAGGCGTGATGCCTACAGTTGTCAGTTTAAATTCAACTCCACCAAACAACTTCAGCAATAAAGCTGTGAAAATATTGGGCAGAGGAAGGAGCGTGGAGAGATATACTACTTGGGGAAAGTAAATTTGCAGAGAGGAAGACAACAGCAGCAATAAATGTCCATCCTAGCTGTGGTGAAATATAGCTCTGACAGGAGCTGAGGCGAATAAAAAGACAATTTGTCGTAAATGGAAAAGTCTTCTGGCCCTGACACAAATTGGGCGGCTTGATCATGTTGTCAAAATAGTGTCACAAACCAGGCTTTAACTTGTAATGGCAGCATCACCAGCTCATTAAAACAAGCTAATTCAACAAGACAAAGTACATTCTTTATGAAAGACAAATCTGCAAAATTTGTGGCAATTTTTATCCGATGATTGCACTCAAACTGTAACTTCCACTCAATATAAATGGCATAATATAATAAAATCTATTGCAAATCCAGTAAAACATTTCAGCTCATTGTGTGACTGAATGTTTTCACATTTGCAGATGAGGATGGACTGGGCAGACCTGAGACTTTCCCTCAAAGGTCAAATTTAGCCCCAGTTTGATTTGAGTAACACAGCCAAGAGTCTGCTGTGTGTGTGTGTGTGCGTGTGTGTGTGTGTGTGTGTGTGTGTGTGTGTGTGTGTGTGTGTGTGTGCACCCTGCCAAATTCTCCCAGAGTGCATGTTAGGGAGATCAGCTTTGCTCCAGTAAAATGTGTGGGCTGAAAATAGGCCTGATCGAAGAATAGTGTTTCATATTACATTGCACAGGAGACCCATGCAGCTAAAGCTCTTACTGATGTCCCCTTCTCCTGAGCAGCAAACAGCAGACTCTAATTGACACCAGTCAAGGTCATATTATCACCAGAGTAAACTATACATATTTACTCACCTATAGAGAAAATGGGATGGGGGTGTTTTCATGTTTACGTTTATTTATTCTTATATTATTTTTTTCTGTTTTCTTTATATCTTTATTAGAAATATTTTTTTCCTATTTCCAACTGTGGATTTAACTCTGTAAAACCCAATACGAAGAAAAGAAAAGAAACCTTAACTTATAGATTATTAAAATGTTATTGTTACTGTTGTTCTTCTTCTCACAGTCTTAAATAGTGATACATTATTTATAAGCTATAATATAATTCTAACATATTTCTTTCAAGTTTTGACTATAGACTATAAATGTTTACATAACAGTTGTATAACTTTATTATCATTCAGCTCAAAATTGTGAAACATCTTGATCTCTTGAGCAACACAGTGCCTGTTTTTTGTGGCAACATTGTTTTTATTCATATTAAAATGAGGAGGACTTTGCCTCTTATGCTTGTGCTTTGAAAGCCGCTAAAAATAATCAGAGGCCACAAGCACTGTAAACATAGTAATGGGCATTTTGTGGGTTGGCTCACCTGGGAGCAGACTGGACGGACATTTAAACATTATTGTTACTGTTGAGTCATAATTCTCTGGGATATGTGCCAAGGCTGGCAGCCCAATTCTGGATATCTCTGCTGTGGCAGGTCCACAGTTTTTTCCCTCCAAGCAGCTAATGTTCCCAGCACCAAAAGCAGCACAGATCCACATATCTGGGTCTCTCACACATAATGCATCGCCTGCAGCAAGAATGCTTTTGAAAGGCAAGGTGAATAGTCAATGACATCTGAAAATAACCACCTACAGCTGTGATTCTTGAAATGGAAGAAAAATTCTCTACGGTAAAGCTACCAGCGCACATCTTTTTGTATTACTGAACTTTCAAATAAGTGACAGTGTGGCCTCCTGGGTTAGTGGTATGTAATGAGTAACTTTTATGTCATGGGTTGGAACCCACTGAAGCCAGTCATCCTCTGTCTCCCTGTAATGTACTGTAATATAATGGCAAAATACCAATACAATACTTACAATAGTCTTCACAACACCTGGAACAGTTGGACATTTTGGAAAACACACTTTCTTTCACTTCTTTATGGTGTAGTGCTGGATGAGGAGATTGATACCACCTCATATCTGTACATTAGGTATGAAGTTACAGCAGCAGCTGGTTAGCATAGCTTAGCATAACACTGGAAACAGGGGGAGACAGCAAGCCTGCAAATAGGAGCACCCTGGTAGCCGAATGGTTACAGTGAATGCCATAGGCATGGCTACCACAACAACACTTGTCCAATTCCACCCGGTGGCAATGGCATTGTTGCATGTCATACCCCTCTGTCTTCCCCAGTTTCCTGTCTTTCTAATAAAGCCCTCCTCCCCCACCCCCCAAAAAAACTATCTAAAAAACTATGCAAGCAAGCTTCGCTAAAACGCACTAATTAAGACGTGCAAAAAAGTGTGAAAACAACAATTCGCTGTTTTCCAGGTGGTTATTTGCTGGCCTATATCTTTGCCATGACCAGTAGCTTCCTGGAGTCTCTGCTTGTTGCCTGGCAACTGCTCAGTCCAGCACATAACCTCCTGTAAAACGTAGAATCATTGTTGGGTTTTTTGTGCAGATTCAATAAACAAGATGAAGATGTGTTAATTGGGGTGCAGGCAGATTATATTACTTTTAAACAGAGCCAGGCTAGCTGTTTCAAGCTAACTTGATGCTGGCAGTAGCCTTATATTTATTAACCGAGTAGTCGTCTCATTTAACTCCCTACCAGAAAGTGATTAGGTGTATTTTTCCAAAATGTTACTTTAACTTTTCAATATTACTTTAAGACATCATTTTATTACGTATCATATATCTTTCATCTTAACCTATCTATCACAAAGAGTGATGATGGAACTTTGGAGAGGATGAGAGAAACAGCGAAGACTGCAATCTCCACTGCTAGACGCAGACAGACTGAATTTACTCCCAGTGGTCAGGAGGCTCATTATCCGCTGTGAAGCTCCCATAGTTAGAGGAGAAGTGAACTCTCATCCCGCTATAATGAGCCTGGCATTCCACTAGAGACTTTGGCATGAAGTTGGGGAGGCAGCCACCCTGTTGCTCCACAGCTGACTGAGGGAAATGAGCAGAGCCTCTGATGGCATCCTGAATGGGCTGTTAGGTATCTACTGCCAGGCATCACTGCTTTCACTGCTCTCTGTGGAGCAGGATGACCTGACTTTCTACAGACAGGCACTTTTATTTGAGGGTTTTCTCTGACTTAGTCAAATGCCAGATAGCTGTTGAATTTTGCAGTTTGTAAGAAAAGAAAGGAAAAGAGGAGAATAATAGAATTTGGTAGGTATTTGTAATTCATCAGATACCTTTTTTGTTTTTCTTTTACAGTGGAAGCCCTTTCGCCCTTTCAAAGGTTCTTTAGGCCAGAACCAGTCAGATTTCTTAGAGGAAGGGAAACATCCTGTTTCTTGCTTTAGAGTATGTTCAATATTTTCCTTTTGGACCCAAGTCCTTTCTACTATGGGTCCAACAGTTAACTACATGTTTGATCCCGATTCTTCTCTGTCCGGTTAGTCTCAATGAAGCTCTTTGCTCTCTCAGATGTTTTTTTTTTGTAGATTAAGCATTTACTTTTTGTACTTAAATGTAACAATACTTTCAATTAGTGCTAACCTTGGGGGTTAGAGTTATTTGTAGTTCCAGCTTTTGTTTTCTAGATTTTAACTATACACAATTTTATTTTTATTTCCACATGAATGTCACATAAGACATTCACAATTACTAAGCTATTTATTGGACATTTAAACAAAAAAAGGAGGTTCAATTAGATTATTTATAGTTAAAGTAAATTTGTTAAAGGTAAAAAACAGAAATTAGACATGATGGATGATTTGTGATCAACAAGTATTTTCTGCACATCTCTCTGTCAATACACTCCACTGTTATTTTTATTTATTTAGCTATTTAAGTCTGATATCTTTTCTAAGAAACTTGACCACAACAACAGAAATGCATTGACTTACAGATAAAACAACAAAGAAAGGAGAAGAGAAGAAACGACAACAGAAGAGAAGAGAACAGAAGACATGTTTCTAAAATAGCCTTTTTTACAAAAATAACAAAAATGTCCAAAAGTTTCTCCTCACATTCTTTTTAACAACAGCTTTAAACTCAGAAAGAGTTTGAAGTATTTCCGGTTGCTATTTCCAGCTATAGAAGAGTCAGATATTATGAAGTCTTTCTTACTTGTCGTTGTCAGAATAATAAGCAGACATACCTGCAGGTATGTCAGTGACCGAACACTTCAACAAAGTTCAACTGTATCTAGATTGAATATTTTTTCTTTTAACAGAGCAGCCTCGCTATGGGACTGTGAGCACTAAGAGTGACCAAGAGATTTTAGTTTGTGTGACAATGAAGTTTCAAAAGAGCTAAAGAGAAAAATATGCAATTACAGAATCTGAAACATCAGAAGAGGTTGAACACTAATTTTCTAAAGCTCCTCTTTCTCATGACAAGAACATGTATCACCTAAACACAAAGGTCACTTCATCTCAAACCCTCTCAGCTGAGCGCTTAACTAATCAGATTTTGTTCAGCTTCTTTGAGAAGACTTTTCTAAGACACTCAATTTTACACGCTCAGTTTCAAAAGTGTGTCTCAACCACGGAAATCTATCAGTGCTAAATCTGCCTTAAAATGCTTTGAACCATTATGAGCTGCCAGTCCATCTAGTGGTTGGTTTGGACTGCACAAAAACCAAATGATGCTCTTTTCTCTGCCACATTTGGAGCTCAGTTTCCAGAGGACACACTGGAAACACAAAAAGCAGTTTGGGAAATAGGCCACTTTGACAGCAGTGACTTCAGATTATTATGCTGCTTTGCCAAATGCACATTAAACCGCTTGAGAAAAATTGAAAGCAACGATAAACTAGTTTCCAATAGGGCAATGACCTTGAAGCTCACTGTTTCACTTCAGTATCTTTTTCATCTGTAGAAAATCTCAAAGTAATATCCTGCAGCTGTAGTACCAGGTCATGAAATACTTTGCACAGTACAGTGTGCCATCAGGTTTGTCTCACTCATGGTCATCCTGGCAATTTTTCTGTTACCATGACAACATTTCCCTGCACTCCTCTGCCTCTTGATTGTGTGGAAAATGCACAAGAAGACAAAGGGAAAAATGTCAGATGCTGAGAAGCAGCAAATGAACAAATGAACAGTCACCACCGACTAGCCTACTTTGACTACAAATTACTTAAGGCTCAGACTGATGTGTTGATGATGTATATCTCACCAATTTTAGTCTCAGTGTTCTCAGCTATCTATAGTCATGGAAAAGTATGTCGTTCCATCTTACAGGCCGATCCTTCACTGTCATCCTACATTAATTAAAACCAGTCACACAGTGTAAAACTCAGGTCTGGTTTTAAAGGTTGATTTGGAGGTACTACAAACCCTTGATATTGCATACAGTAGTGTATAAGGACAACTGAAATAACAACACAACTCAATTCAGAGTAGGGATGGGACGATATTATCGTGTGAAGGCTCGGATTGCCCTTTTTATCCCCCACAAAAAACTTAACAAAATGTAAGGTTAAGTGATCTCAGTATGTTTTAGTGCCATTTTAAAAGTATATTTTCATTAATATTGAAAAAATATTGTCTATCACAATTATTCTGGCCAAGATAATCGTGACATGTAATTTTCATATTGTCCCATGTCTAATTCAAAGACACAATGTGCAATTCTCTAAGTCGGTGGCTCTATGTAGTGTTCTGCCTTATAGCCTTTCAGATTAAAAGATAAATGTCTAAACTTTTTGTGATTTTTTCCACACCTTGATGATTGAGGTAAACCTTCAGACATTTTGCTTTAACTATTACCATGTTCCTGAAAGTTTGCACTTAGGTGTACTCGGTATGTATAAGTCATTATACCTGTGCCTGTTTTAATCAATTCAGTATGGAGAGTCACACTGTTAAGATTTAAAGAAATAGTTTGAGATTTTGGGAAAGTTAACACATATTCACTTTCTTGCTGATAGTTAGATGAGAAGATAGATACCATCTTCAACTTTGTATAGTACATATGACGCTATAACGCCACAACCAGCAGTTGGTTAGTTTAGCATAGTAGAATCTTCCATCTTCCAGCAATTCAAAGCTCACTAATTAACATGTTATAGTCTATCTTGTTTGTTTAATTCATACAACATTTTGTGGTTTTACGAAGAAGTTGTGTGACTATTTCTTGGCCAGGCACAGTCTGGAGTCTCATTTGGATGACAAAACTTCAATAAGTGGAGCACCACGGTAGTTCACCTGGTGAGTCCTTAAGTGGCCTAAGTTCGATTCCAACACAGGCTCTTTGCTGCATGTCATCCCCCCTCTCTCTCTTCTGCCTTTCCTGCATCTCTCCAGCTGTCATTGTCTAATAAAGCATACAATGCAGAAGAAAATATGTAAAAAGACTTCAATCAGACTTCAGTTACTGTTCCCAGCCAAGGAATAGTCTGCCACATAACCCACTGTAAAACCATAAATTGTCATTTTTACTCTTCCATTTTGTATGGATTACACAAACAAGATAAAATGTGTTTATTAGTAAGCTTTAGAAGTGATGGTGGATGGATTTTGTTACTTTTGGACAGAGTCAGGGTAGCTGTTTCCTTTTAAGCAAATGTGATCAAGTTGATCAAATCTCTAGTTTCAGTCAAGATCAGTTAAAGAAGATTGTACCTTTTCCCCTGCTTGAAAATAAAGTATTCTACCCCTTTATTAATAATAGTATTCATCTCTCACTAGGACTCCCCATGTTGTCTCGTATTAGAACAATGAGTTGTTCATACAGTATCAAGAGAATCTGGAGATGAAAAGAAACCACAGAGTTGAGAAAGTCAAATCAAAAGGTCATGTACATTTTTTGTGTGTCTCACTTTGAAGTGTAGAGCTTCAAGCTACGTTGGCATGAATAACTCATACAGCTGAGCAGAGGCCATAACACTGGGGTCACATGACAAAAGACTTTCTGCATGACACTTCTGCTTTATTCTGATTTCACAACCTTTTTTGTAGAAGAAACAAAAACGCTACTGTTGTAACTTAAATTTCCTATTTATATAACTCAACAGCACTTTGTCATGAAGTATCCTCCTAAAAACCTTTCCAAACAGTGGGATAATAGAGCATGATGCAGTAATGAACACTGATATTTCAGAATGGGAAAGGTCAGCATTCTAACAGCAAGACTTCTCTAGAGAACATTAGTTGCTATTAGATATAACCCTCATATTTTTGTAGATATTTATGTTTTTACTTGAATTAAATTATTACTGTAGGTGGTTATCTATCAATTTATCTGATTCACTTCAATCTGTTCAAAATGCTTATGTTAAAAAAAGCAATTGCTTAAAAAGAACAGATAAATATAGAGCCGTAATGAGAACGATTAGACTAAAAAAAGAACACAAGCAGACAGATGAAACAGGAGCAATTCAGGTGTAGATCTAAACCTTTGTCACAGAAATGCATGAAGTATGAATATGGAGCTTTTTCTACTTTAAACATAACTGAAGCAAAAATCAAAACCACTTTTCTATATTGTCACACTGCTGTTGACACTGGCTGTAATGTCATTCACTGACCATTTCATTTGACTGTACCACATTCTAATTGTCCAGATCTATAACTGAAAGTAAAATCAAGGAGCTCTGGACTACCTGCTTAAAAATACAATAGAGAGAAAATACCTCATCTTTAGCTTTCTTAGAAGGTGTATATGTCAAGCTTTTTACAGAAAATTGGAAATGTATTTAAATATATTATGATGTTTACATATAGATATAAAGATATATGTAGATATATTATTAAGATAATATCGGACTTTTGACCAAAAAGTTGAAAGAAAAGTTATCTTACACTGATATCTCAGTACACATACAAGTGGTTTATGGGTTTCCAACACACAGGCACAGCAGAGTAGCCTTTATGTTTTGTCTTAGGCCTGAACCGATCCATGTAACAGTTGCATTAACTCAAATGTAACAGAAAGCCATTACATTAAAATTCTCCACTGTGTGAGCCTTTAATCAGGCTCTCTGCCTGTCGGAGCAGAATTACAACCCCCTAGTCTGCCCACCTGCTCCCACCTAAAGCATAACAAAGAATGACTTGCGCCACAAAAGTTTTGGCAAAGATGTACCTGCTAGAGTCATGCAGCTGTCATGCAGCCCTGTAGCACAATCTGTAGACATGTATGCTTATACATATTTGATTACTGTTGTCTCAGAGTAGCCCTGCACCTGTTCCATTCATTATAGTGCTGGGCAGTTTTATTGGTGCACCATTTGATTTTTGTATTTATTCCTTACTTACTAAGATATACTGGGAAATTTAAAATGTCAAACTTGGTGCATAAAACATTAATAACACAACTGATAAAACGTAACTGTATTATTCATATAAACAAGAGAGAAACCAATCAACACCAAAGAACATCCTGAGACACTTAATACAACCAATAAAAACTCTGCATCAGCCTTTCCTCAGATTTTATATATATGTGTGGAGTTTAAAAAACAAGATAAAACATATGTAGCATTACTTTAAGTTTTTTTGTTGTTGTCTTTCTATGAGGTGTATAAAAAATATAATCCACATGATGAAGCTCTAAAGAACAATACTTTTTTTAACTTCACTGTATGACGCATAAAAACATAAAAATAGTGACTCATCAGCAACAATGTTTCAAAGGGTGTCAATAACACTGACCAGCCCCACAGCGAGAATACCAACTGGTGGAGGGTATAAACAGCAACAAAACGATAATGTGTTTGTTTCACTTGGCAGTCATTCGCTATTTTACACTTTGCAATCAAACATTTAAATTAAATGTTTACGCCTGGAGTTTGTCTGGTCCTAATAAAGCTGTAGGGTTTTCACTTTAAAGGAACTCTAAAGTTTCATTCTTGGGGGCTGTGCGAACTATTTATAGTGAACTTTAAAGATGCACAAAGACGAGACAAGCTCAAAACTCCCCTGACAGCCAATTGTAAATAAAAGTACTCTCCCATGGCTAAGACGATTCAACATCAAAGAAAAAAGAGTGAGATTTCTCAAGTGGCAGATGGTAAGCCTCCTTTGACTAATAATAATTTTAGATAAAAAGGTTTTAAAAATAAATCGCCAACTAGCTTTTTTGCAGACCTGTGCTTGTCAAGGCCCTTCATCATCTGTTACTGTTTGTAAACGATCAGTAATTATTAGCAGAGGGTGCATGGTTGACACATAGTCTGATACATCTCTACAGAACTGTATCCTTGAGTGGATAAAAACTTTCTTAGATATCACTTGTGTTACAACTGTGTGGGAGAGGTAATAATAACAAAGGCCAGAATGGTTACAGCTCTAACTAAAAGTGTTATACAACATATTCTCATTGACTTCTAGAAAGTGTAAACATTCTGCTAAAAAGATCATTTGTTCAATATGATGCTGTTACAGTATATTTAAATTACTATCTTTCCATCATCATTCAAAACAATGGTTTTTGACCAACAATTTGGTAAATGACAGAGGAACTTTTTTAACAGGAGTTAGTGCCACATGAAAGGTCAGGGGGTGACAAAAAACATCAGAAGGGATCTTCTAAAGGGATCTAAACCAATGTAAACCAGAGTTTTTGAAATGTTTTTCTATGTTTCAAAGAAGAATGAGATGGACCTGAGCATTGCTTTTCTCAAGACAAAACACGAGTTAAAACTCAAAACATAGTCTAAACTATATAAGAGAGCAGATCAGTGCCTTGTCACCCATTTGTGCACCAAGGGAAATTCAGTGCCAAAATGTACTTGATTCAAAACCTCAAGCAGTAACTCTACATGTAAATTACATAGTGATTTACACTGTTGGTAACAAGAAAATATACTCATGTTTTACTCCCATGTAATGACATTAAAACAAATGTTTAAAAGTATCATTAATTATTGGATTTTGTTGTTTCTATTGTCAGTGCTTGTTTTAAAGGCCACACAATCAATCTGGGAGTGACTGCAGGTCCCAATCCTGTGTTTTGAATTTTGTTGTCAGGGTGATTGAGATCAGGGATTGTACCTTTATGGACAATTTTAAGACTCAACACAATAATAAATGGCTGTGAGGGTTGTAATTAAGAGCTCTCTCTCTCTCTCTCTTTCTCTGTTTGGTTGTCTCTCTCCCCCTGATTCACTCACTCATCGGGGTCTCTTTCACTTTGCGTTATCTTCCCTCCCCTCCCTTTCTCTCTCTCTCTCTCTCTCTCTCTCTCTCTCTCTGTTCTCTCTCTCTCTGTGTATCTGTGACCGGCTTTGTGTAGTGAAGCAGCCTCAGAGGTATCTGACACCCTCCAGCACAGCCAGGTGCACCACTTCAGTGATGCGACCTGTCTCCAACTGTTTACTAAAAGTAGGCTACCCTCTGAGAAGAGCCTAAATTGCCCTTAATTTATACATACAAACATTTTTTTTTTTTTTCAAAGAAAGAAAAGTACAGGGGCGCACTGTGCTTTTACGCATGGAAGTTGGAATCAGCCTAATTACATTTACGCATGGCTCGTCTCTTCGGAAGATGCGTCCGGGCTTATAAGAGCTTGTCAGGGCGTCAAGAGCGGGGTAAAAAGTAAGCAACGATGCGGGGCACTGAGCTGCTGCTCGGTTACTTTCTGGTGAAAGTTATGGTGTGCGACGCGGAAGGCGAGCCAGGTCAGACCGTCGACGACTTCATGATAGTGACGGGGTTTAACGACTCAAAGGAAGAGGACAGCGGAGTCACGGAGAGCCCGCACATGGAGGACAAGTGCCGCGGCTACTACGACGTGATGGGTCAGTGGGATCCGCCGTTCGTGTGCAGGACGGGCAGCTACCTGTACTGCTGCGGCACCTGTGGCTTCAGGTTCTGCTGTGCGTTTAAAAGCTCCCGGCTGGACCAGACCACCTGTAAGAACTACGACACCCCGCCGTGGATGATGACAGGAAGACCACCACCAAAAGTGGACGTGGCACTGGACACCGCGAAGGATAAAACCAACCTCATTGTGTATGTAATATGCGGGGTCGTGGCCATAATGGCACTCATAGGAATTTTCACCAAGCTGGGTTTGGAAAAGACGCACCGTCCGCACCGAGAAAATATGTCAAGGTAGGTTATAATTGTTTTCTTTGACAATTATTTTAAAATTGTGAGTTACTTGTCTTTTCACGCCGATTTGATCTGTCAAAACATTACACACAAAAAATATGTTAGTGAGCCCTGAGATATTAACTTGCCTCCATGTGGAACAAAACCCCTAATTTCATCAAAACCCTATGCAATCCTAAAGCAACAAGTTGTTTTGTAAAAATAAAACTGTGTAACACGATTATAGAAACGTTTATTTGCACTCAAAGTACATTTTAAAAGTGATATCAACCTGGGAAAATGGTTTTAGTTCAGTTTAACATAATTTTCCTTCCTGTACAGTACATGTACATTTTTGTCAATGTTACAGAGTGATATTTTAATTTGACACTGAGGACTATCAGACTTGCCAGTGATGTTGAATCCAAGGACAGGGTCAGCTGTTACACATAGAACATATTTATTTTCTGCACATCAAATCCTGTGATGCATCATTAAGTTTCTGCTTTTTACTACATTTAGTAAAAACGGAAATTTGTGCTGCATCTTGTTTTTAACATATGTTAAAATGTGAAAATTGTTCCCAAAATTGCCTATTGCAGACATGAGCAACAAACACCTAATTAGTAAACACACAAACACACACTATCTCTCTGTCTCTCTCTCTCTCCCTCTCCCCATCTTTCTCAAACACATTTCACATATGCACACAAAGAGGTTTGCAGCCTACTCAGGAGACTGATTTTGGGCTGAACAATGTCTGCACTGAGGAGACACTTATGTCATTAGTTCTGTGAAAGAGCATTAGCCTGTAGTAGTCCAGGCTAAAAAGACACAAATGTATGAGAACATTTTAAAGTTTTATTTTAACAATAAAGATTGCATAGATTTTTGTAAATAATGGCAATGATATGCTTGTAGACTGATTTACCTAAAACATTTCATCACTTGTTGTTTAAGTAAACAATGCACCATAATGTGATAATCCCTGTAAACAGATATGCGCATATGAATGCAGAATCTGTAGGCAAGCCAACATCGGAAGTGTTTCTGCTTTCTGTTTGTAGTCTGAGTAGTATAAATTGACCATGTTTGAGGGGACTTTGGTTGCATGCAGGTAAGCAGTCTGTATGGAGAGCAAAAGAAATGAAACGCATTGGACGAAATGCAATCTCAGAACCAACTGGCGCTCATCTCATGACAATTTAGAAGTTTAATACGTTTTTTTCTTAAATGTATATATGCAGATTTATGGTTTTAGAGATTAGCCAAAATGTGTCATCCTTGTCCTTCTTGCGTATCAAGCTGCTAATTGGACTGCAGAGAAAGTCTTGGCCCGGATATCCATTATCCATTTTCCAGATAACCACTAGCTTACACCAGAAGAAACATTGGCCGTTGCCCCCAGAGGCTAAATCATTGCCAGACGATAGCAGATGGATTCTGAGATTGATAATTACTTTTACACTGTAATTTTGAAGAGATTGATAACAAAGGAGCCTAGAGTTTTTGATATAGACAACTTGAATCTGAGCTGACACCTGTGATAAAAGCTAATTACAAGAGGCCTTGGCGATGCTGAACTTATGCCACAAAGTTATTTAATATATTACTGTATGTAGCCAAAAAACATATAACAAAAAAAAAGTGCAATTTTTAAAGTTCACCTACCACTTGACAAGAATGGACATTTTTTACCTGGTAATAATTCAAAAAGCAGAATTATGCAAATATTTTTACTTAAAATAATACCAAAATTGCTTTGATGGTACACTGACTTGTAATAGGCAGAATAGTTCCATTCCCACTCTGTTGAATGCCCGTTCTTGGCACGATCTCTGCGTAACACAACCGCGCTACGTCACACACCACTAACTATGGATTTCAACTAAGAAGAAGCTTGGTATTCTTAGTATGTATGTGTCTATTATTTTTCCAACCTATTCACGTGGGTCCCCCAAAGTATGATGGCTACAATAGCATGGTAAATATAATATGGGGTACTGAATTTCAGGAATTTACTATTTGTCAGACCACAAGTTAGACAAGAAATAGGTTAGAAAAACAATAGATGTCAGAGCGGAGTGTTTCTGTTAGATAGTTATCCATGCTGCCAGCAGTCCTGATGCTGCCCGGAGTGGGAGCTTGGAGCACCGGGGAATTGTTGGTGCTACACCCCTTGCACAGGAGCTTTGAACCACTTGGAGGAGGGGGTCTTCAGGCATTGGGCAGGGGGGAACCAGCATGGAGGGCTGGCTGGAATCAGCACCTGGGCTCAGCAGCCTCCCAGTGAGCACGGCCGAAATGGGACCAACACAGCCTGCGAGAACCGAAGAAGGCCAGTATGACAATGGCAGTCCAAAGCTTGTGTGCTAGCGGGAATACTCAAAACCAGTACCTACATGGCTAACTGAGCTTATCAGCTACTGACAGCTACACTTAGCAGCAATTAGTGGTTACTGTAGCAACAAGTAAAGCTATCTATCCATCAGGAAATCACAAAGAGTTGAGGCAGAGTAGTTGGAGAACCAGCAGTTTCATCTGAATGCCATTTATAACGTTTGAGCCATACAAAGAATTAAAAGTCAGGATATCTTAGCCTCTACCTTTTTGACCAGTAATGTTAAAACTCTTCAAACCACCAACATACAAAGAATGTGACTTTGACATCAGAGGTTACAGTTTGTCTTCTGTCCCCTATGTTTTTTTGTTTACCATGAAGGTTACCTTTCCCCAACCATAACCATAAGTAAATAACTTCTGTAAATGTCTGTAAATTTGGAGGGAACAGACAAATGTTTTACTTTGTAATTTAAGATTACTTTTAAGTGAAAGCCGGAGTGCACTGCTGGCCTGCACAGAATCTGTACTTGTTATTTACTAAAAGATTTCCTCTCTCTGAGATTGTTCTTCATCTTTCCAGAGCTCTTGCACATGTTATTCGCCATCCTGCCTCAGAACATACGGATGACATTGGACTTGGCCAGCACTACGAGAACATACAAACCAGAGTCACAGTTAACAGTCTCCGTAAGTACTGTGACATCAGCAGCACACATCACCTAGCTACACACGAGAGAGCAGTTTGTTTAATATGCTGGGCTCCATCTATTCCCTAACGCTGCTGCCATCTGCTTTCACTGACCAGAATCACACCACCAACCAATTTTCAATATACTCATAGGTTTCTTAAAACAAATATAAACCTAAAATTGTGAGCCATATATATATGCTAAATTAGGTGTGGAACAGGAAGTGGTAGAAGGGAAAAAAAGGTCCAACCACAATCCTGTGAGATGGTGGAGCAATTATTCGTGCCTTCAGCAATCACTTAACATACACACTAATTACTACAGACAACCTGGAGCTCTGTTTCTTAGCCAATATTTATTGTATGAAAAAGCCTCACACATTAAATCACACTCTTATTCTCTCGTTCATCAACACCAACACCTACACACACCCACACAGTTAGAAAAGTTCTTATTATGTCAACCTGCTTACTGACTTGACAGCTCCAGTCAATAAAGGTCTCTCTGCCTCCCTCCCTACTTTTCTCTTCAAGCTAGATAATTATGGCAAATGGCAACTCATATTAAAAAAAGGTTTAACAGACACAGTCAAGGAGAATTTATATGTTTGTATTCTTCATTTATAAATACCTGCTTTAGCTGAATAATTGACTTTTAAAAAGTAAATGCAGTTAATTCCTTGGCTCAACTGAGGATAAACTATCTT
The DNA here is from genome assembly GCF_905237075.1 of Dicentrarchus labrax. Taxonomy (NCBI): domain Eukaryota; kingdom Metazoa; phylum Chordata; class Actinopteri; family Moronidae; genus Dicentrarchus; species Dicentrarchus labrax. The sequence continues at coordinate 12,323,426 of NW_026136722.1, forward strand.
GATACTGACTGATTAGATCCAATGACATGCAGTATTTAGTGAAAGAACCTCACATCCTGTACAATAGAGGTTAGAAGCAAAGAAATCAATAAAATAACTCATCCAGCCAGATTATGACTTAGTGCTTCAGTTACAGTATAAAAAGAAAAACAGAAATCAAACTGAATAAATGACAGTATGTTATATACTGATGTTCTTAAATCTAAGTGCTTCTCAAGTTGTTTCACTTGATGCAGAATCAAATAAATGCAATATCAGGGATTATCCCTTACCTATGGAACATTGCATGATCTTTATTACAACTGAAGAGTACAGCAGGTGAGTTCACTGATTAGTTTGGAAGGTTTGCTAATTAGTGAAAACACCTGGTGTAGTCTGTGACTGGAATAAAAAACAGCCTGTTCTTGGCCGACATAGCAGATGACTGCCTATCTCAAATTACCTCATCATACAAAGCCAGGATTTAGTTGCACAAATATTTAAGAATTTTCAATGAGCAGACTGTCTGTAATTAATCTAAATTGATCAACTCATATGCATACGTTTATTACAAATTAACAAAATAAACAAGATAAACAAGAAAAACTAAATCTTTTTTAACCCAAGCTGCTGAGCCAAATGTTCTTCACAATGTTTAGATGCAAAACTAGTGGAAATTCTGACAGACTTACAAAATTACAAGCCCAAATGGTCTAAAATCCTCAACTGCCTTCAAACAATAATACCTTATGAGTGATCCGAAACATAGTAGCAATCCTAGGAATGTGCATTACTTGGTTGCAGAAATGTACTGAAACACCTCAGCTAAAGACAAAGGCTACATGTGTTAAACCTAATTGTGGTATTTTAACATTGCAGCCACAAGGCCACTGTACTTTATGTCACCATGCAACTTTGTATTCCCATTTTACCATCCCATTATATTTACTGTAAATATTACTTGGGTGAGACACCCAATTTAACTTCATACAAAAACTAACCTTAAAATTGAAAGGAATTCTATTTTAAGAGCCAGATGTATTTTTCTTTTAGCTGAGATATTTTTTTTGCTCCCTAAAATCAGCTGAGGTGAGGTGTCAGCACTGACATGATAATTAATCATTCTAAAATCAGAGCTCTTTCCTACCTTACCTCCTCACAGAATAATTATCAGTTCATTAAAAACCAGCCAACACGTTGACAGATAGGACTGGTCTTCATTAGTGTACAATGTACACTGTACTTTTTATATTGTAGTATACTGTGCAGCACAATTCAATAAAACAATGTGTTTGCTAATTGCACATCAGAAAATAGTTTTTTATACTTACTCTGCCTGTATAGATTGAAGTTATACATTGGTTTGTCAACTAAAAAACAAGCAGCTTAGAATAAAATAGCAACAAAGGAGGAGGTGTTTGTGCACTGCTTTTTGAGAGCAGTAACTGTGCTAACATGTTGTGGTGAGAACACTACACAAACTGTAGGTGAACCCACCTGGGTACGTGTCCTGTAAAATCCCATTTTTCCTGCCAGTCCCTGGTGTGAATGAACAAAAATGATCAAAGATGTGAGATAACAGAACATCATTGTACTGTCACCTACTTAAAAGGTTATGTCGCTTGTGTAAAAAAGTGAAAATTGAATTGCTTTGAAAAATGTGCAGTTGTCTCTTTCCACCTGTTTCCTTCTGAATCAGAAAATAACGTTATACCTGACTATTGTTATATATTTATATTAATATGTTTAGTTTTAGTTTAAGTCTGTAATAACTTGGAAGAAATATGGCAACTGACAAAATGATTCTTGTCCATAGCAGCATAAAGACAATCATTACAATCTAATTATACTGAGTACACCATACTCATTTACAAACCTGCAAAGAAATATCTAAATTATTTAGCAAATTTGCAATGCGTTATACTTGCTTTAGCCTTATCAATATAGTGTAGGTTCTCAGGTTTATAACTGCAGTATCAAAATAAGCGAAGACACAAGCCTCTTTTGCTTTTGCCTGATGGATATTGAACCTGATTGCTGTGGAACACCTTAGAGAAGCACTTTTGCAGTATAAATGGTAAGAAGATTTATATTTTATTCAAGCTATTTAATTCCTATTTTACTACATTGAATAAACAAATAATGTAGCTTTTCCTTTGTTTAGTGACCTTGGAGATGGAGATTTACTGTATTGGCTGCTGTATCTTATAGGGATCCAGTGTAACAGAGTTGGCCACAGCAGAGGGATGATTGTTGTTTTCTTGACAGAAATCCTTGCAAGGTTACAAGAGATGATTTGATATTTTCTGCCACATGGATCCGGCCTGTACTTGTCCTCTCCAGCTGTGCTTTCCAGTGGCAGGTGTGACTATACCCCAGCTATAACAGTCACTGTATATTACATATTGTGGTACAAAGCAGTGATTGAAATGCTCCAGAGGGAGCACCTTTTCCTCACCTGTTGTCTGTCAAAGCTAACAAAAATCTGTTCGACTGGCCTATGAGCTCTCATTCTCCTCAAGACACCAGTAATACAGATTTTGTGAGCTGGGTTTCTTTGGCTACCACTACTATCATGTTCATGTCCTGCTGGCCATGTGCGTACATGGGGCAATTGTGAAGTGTGGCTTCTTTTTACTCTAGGCAGCCAGCCAGAGAGAACAAAGTCTCCGCTCACTGCCAACACTCCACTGGTGCATGACAGTCCATTTCCTTACTGCCAGATAGAAATGTATTTCAGCAGCATTACCTTTGACAGCAGCTGAGAAATGCACCCTGCCTATGGTTCTATTTTCCACCCGCCACATACTGTACACTGAACTGTTTACCGAAGCCGAATACTGAGAGCTTAAAAATATTTGGATGGAGATGTTTTTGTTTCACTCTTAAATTTTTAAAAGTTGTCATGATATAGACCACAGATACAGTGGGGCTATTAGCCACTGAAACACTGAGAAACTTTTTATATAGTTTTTCAACATTGTGTACAAACTTAAAGCACCAGTGTGTAGGATTTAGTGACATTTAGTGATAAAGTTGCAGACTGCAACCATCTGAATACAGCTGAGCCTTCCAAGTGTGGAGGAGAAGTGGTCATGAAACTTGCGAAAATCATAGGGCCCTATCTCTGTATATGGCAGTTCAATATGGTGGATTTTTCAGGTGATTATTAATAAAAGCAATTATGTGCATGTTTCTTGCTACATTTGAAGTTTAATTATTTTCCCCTATTTCTCTACATTTTGGGTGGTGCATCTCCAGTCTTTACTCTATTTGAAAGATGCAAGGGAATTATCATCTTGAATTTATTCTAATGGTGTCTGCAGCTTTCTAAAGCTCCAACTGTGTCACGCAACATCAGCAAAATTAGACAGTAGATTGGGCTTTTCCAAAGCAACAGGGTATTATGAGTAAAGTTTGGTAAATATTTCTCTTTCTTTCTTTTTAGGAGCTCAAGAATAAAAATCTGAGTTATATTTGTATACAAGTGACAGACAGAGTACAGAGAAACTGTAATATAATGTATTATTGTAAGTTTGACAAACAGGGGTAATACTGTGAGCAATACTTTACACATGTAATTCAAAAATCGTTCTGAATAATGTAAATTTTGTTTTTATGAGATTCACAATAACAGAGATAACTTGTTGAGGCACGTTTTGCCCATCTCAGGCTATGAGGGTGTTCTGCCACTGAGTTATGTTTAGGGTAATTGACTGTATGAATAAGCTGACAAATTATTACATAATTACCATTTTAAACCAATTATCAACTTAAAAAACAACTATATTCTCTGATTTCTTAAAAATAATGGCATCAGCCAAAAATAATGTTGCTGTTTTTTTTTTTTACTCAAATCAATAACTTTAAAATATGTTTTATGCAGTTTCAGAAATTGTTAAACACATAAACCAATGTCGACAAATGACTCAAATGGATTATCCTTGCTTAATAATATTACCTAATTAATGAATAATAATAAGAATTATGTACACATATTAATACAGCGTTTGATGATGAGTTTCAGCAGTTTGACAGAAATTGCAAGATACTGAGAGAGAATAGAATATTTTCATCACTAACTTGAAAGTAGGCTGCCTGTAAATAAGAGCGCCCTTCTCCTTGTACCATTTATTTTGGGGCATACAGCTCCCAAAATACTCTCTTAAATCTTTTATGAGTTCCAGGGAGGTGTCTGTGTCTGGAGTGTTAACTTGCTTATTGCCCGCAACAACCATGGTGTCTTTAACCTTACAAGTCTCCAGAAGTGGCCTATTTTCTTCCAGCAGCTGACATAAAAGTGGTGACTCTGACAACAGTACAAGCACAAATGACACTCAGGGAGATAAACAAGCACATACATCAGCACTTCTGTTTAAATTGAGTTTGGCATCATGAAAATAGCAAAGTTGCACTGTCCTCATTTATTAACTGCAGTAAAATCTATTCCCCATCTTAGAGTTTATATAGAGGAAATTTGAGATACCAGAGATGCAGACAGGCTGAAAAAATAAATATTTATGTATGACCTTATTGGCATACAAAACAATTTGGCAGTGTAAATAAAAAAGTATTTAAATCATTTACATTCAGTGGCTTCTACCCTGACCCTGACCTTGACTGGATTATCAAATAAGCACAGTGGTACTCCTGAGTGGATGGTGCAACTAATGAGAATATAAATAGTTTTCCATGGTTCTTAAAAGGTACATTTGATCAATGTACCCATGTACCCGGGATTTCCTAAAGAGCAGTATTAAACCTGTATTAAACCTGGTTAAATAAATCACAAGTAAAGTAAATTCAATGTATTCTATGGAGGCAGATAATCTAATTTCACTTTTATCTTAAACAAGAACACATTGAATAAGAGCCTCTGTGCATGGCCCACTTACAATGAATTGTATTAAACTGAAACAGGTCAACAAGCCCAGAAAGGAACCTGACACGGCAACACAGATAGACTTGATGCTGAGATTTTCTGTTACAATTTTGGAGAATTTAGTTATTTTTGCAAGTTAAGCAGACTATGACAAGGCATTTAAAAACTATTAATATTAGATAATGAAGATATGAGAATAGCAGCAGGTGGGTACAGAGAGACTGGAAGCTGCGGCTTTGGTGATTGCACTGTTGCTACGAGCCATCCATTCCCCATACAAGTGGGAGCTGTGTCCATATTCTTGGCACAAAGTCAAACACCTTTCCAGTGGGTGTTGGCCTCCGCCAGGGTTGCCCTTGTCACCAGTTCTGTTTGTGATATTCATGGACAGGCTCTCAAGGCACAGCTGATGGGAGGAGAGTATCCGGTGAGGGGACCTCAGAATTGCATCTCTGCTTCTTTCATATGAAGTGGTTGTTTTATCAGACTGTGATTTTCACCATGCACTGGTGCAGTTTGCAGCAGAGTGTGAAGCAGATGGGATGAAAATCAGCACCTCCAAATCTGAGGCCATGGTTCTCTGTCGGAAATAGGTGGATTGGTCCTTCTGGGTTGGGAGTGAGTTACTGCCCCAACTGAAAGAGTTCAAGTATCTAAGGGTCTGGCGAGTATCTCACGAGTGAGGGCAAAAAGAAGCATTAGATGGACAGGCGGATTGGAGCAGCATTAACAGTGATGCGTGTGCTATACCAGAAGAGGGAAGAGAAAGCTGAGCCAGAAGGCAAAGTTGTTGATTTACCACTATGTCCCAACTTCACCTATGGTCATGAGCTTTGGTTAGTGACCGAAAAAAATTGGATGACAGACACTGGCTGCCAAAATAAGTTTCTTCAGTAGGGTAGGGCTTACCCTCGGAGTTAGAGTGATGAGGTCAGACATCTGGAGGCAGCTTGGAGTAGAACTACTGCTCCTTTGCAGCAAAAGGAGCCTGCTGAGGGGGTTCAGGTCCCTTTGAGGTTTTCAGGGCACGTCCAACTAGTCGGAGATCCTGGGCTGTCTTTCTTAATGACTATAGCTTTTAATAAGGCTTTCAGTAAAACTGAATAATATGAGAGCTTGTTATGACGCAATCTCAATCATAAGGAGAACACAGTGGCACCATCAGTCTTTTGCTACCTTAAATGACACCCCAAAATCTGATCTTACTAATTACACCGTCCCCTTGATGAGGAGTGCTGAAGTCAAAGCTGTCCCTGCATCATTTCATGAGACAGCATTGATAATTTGAGACTTTCCAAACTAATTAGCACAGTAAAAGTTTCTTGCTGACCAGTGGGGAATAAGAGCCTAATTAACCTATTTTCTGTATTAATTATCTGTTTTTATCGGACACATTCTAGACCAAGGACTAGTGGACACATTTTAATGTTTGTAAACTTTAACCAGTAACAATGGCAGTGATGGTTGATGGACTTTTTTTTTTGTCTTCATACCCTTTAAGTTATTGGTGCCAGACTCACAGTGGATTAATCCTTGCAACTCCTCTGAGCAAGATTACCTTTAAGATAAACTATTTACGCCATGACAAATAACAGAATGGGTCTTGAGTCACAACCCCATGATATTTAAAATAACCATCATTATGATTTTGTGCTTAAAGCCTAAAAGGAGAAGGTAATTAACGAATGATGAAAACTATCTGCATCAAGTATTGGTCCATAAACATGTTGAGAGATATATATAAAACACACAGCACATGCAGTCTTCAAACTGTTGCCTGTGAAATGGTGCATTCCACTAATCTCCAATCTAAACGAGGAAAAGACACTCTGAACATCTGTTTGTTCTGTCATGCCAGTAGGCAGGGGGCCAGTCTATTTGCTTTGCACCCTTTAATTTACCAGATGTCTACTGTAGGATTAGTACAGTTTTACAAAGAGCGGTCATGATTCTCCAGCTGGGTCCCCATAAAAAACCTACTTAAGGGAAAGTGACACTATCAACTTACAGAGACAATTATTCTATAGAAAAATAGGAATTCGACCTCATGTATCACTTTGAGGAAACCAAGCCAGTTTAAATTAAATAAAGAAATAGTAAAAATAAAATAGCTAAACATACAATTATAATATATGATCAGATATTGCATTAAATAATGCTAATTGTTTGCAAATTTGAACACATTACCTCAATGATTAAGGGAAACACAGTGCAAACAACAGAAACAATCTCTTTTCTGCATTAACGACTTTTGTTTTCCCTCCTTTAGATAGCAACCAGACAAACAACATGGTTCAAACATCTACTCTGATAGCACAGCCTTATCCACCTGTGGGACAGATCACCAGCCCCTATGAACAACAGAAGACTGTCAAGGATCTCAACAAGTATGCCACGCTCAAGGCTGTGGGTAAGAAGTTGTTTACAGTGAGCCATAATGATGAAAAAGCACTTGCTGTTCATTTTATCTGATTAGGTAGCACATTACATCCACTATAAATAACACTAGCATAATTAATCAGGGTTTCCCTGGATCATATGAGCATCAAGGTTTAATTGAGCAAACCGGAAACAACTGAATCTGTAATCTGAGTAATCATGAGTAAGTTCATATTTTCTGCTACCTGCAGTTATTATTGAGCTTAATTTCCATCTCTCTCTGTTTTGTCTAGCATTAAAATGATGGAAGACAATGCACCATTGAGAGTTTTTCAATATTTTATTACACAAGATACAGCAAAAATCCTATTCACGCAACACATGCTGTTAGATATGTACTTCAAAACTGTATTTTTCTTTAAATAGGAACCTAGTTGGTTTGAATATCGTCAAATCTCTAGTTTACATAAATCCTTGTCAGTTAATCCATAGTTAATCAATACCAACAGAGAGCATAACTGAAAGTTTATTTATAGAAGCAAGTTTGTTGTTCTTCTCGTGTGCTAATTTTGAATGTATGCAGCCAGTGTCTGGACAAACAGTATTTGAAACAAGAAATAGTGGCAAGTACCAAAATGCTACCACTCAGCAATATGGCAAATAATTTTTGATGTCTTGGTGTCAAAGGATAAAAAAAAAATCAAAATAAATTCCTGAAAAATCTTAAAATCAAACTAAATGGATAATGTAGTAGATTATAAGAAAGTTACCCCTTTTATGTACGTGTGAGTATGAAGTGTTTGAGCTGATACTAAAATAATGAGAACAGGTGATGTTGTCAGTCTGTATGTTACAGTGGAGTGGAGCACACATAGTTAGGCACACTTCACAGGCACACTTCATATCCAAATAAAACTATCACTGGTAATGAATGGGTCATGTGTTCATGCATAACCAATAATCTTACTATTCAATTCTACACCATATGGAAATTTAACACCAGAAATCCAAAATTTAGAGGCTCCTTTGTAACATTAAATAAATGAAAAATAATAATTTATTATTTTACATTTGACTTGTCAAACAAACTTAAAAACAATCAGTGGTATTTTAAGTAACTGATATTCAACCACTTTTAATATTGATTTCTGTTGCAAAAACAATTATTACAGTATTTTAAATAACAAACAGTTTCATATAGAGAGGAGATAAATAAGGAATATTCAGAATCAAAGTGTAAAGTGAAGGCATTTGTGGATCTGTATTTGATGCTATTAAGCACTGTGAAACCTGAGTCTTTTTATTGATTCTGCCTGAAACAATTAGCTGTGTTTGACAGACCTGGCTATGGAAGGGCTATCAGCATGTGTGTAGTAGGTCCAATCACATAACAGAGCTCACTCTTCATGATTCACACAAGCAGCTGAAGCTTCTTCACTGCTACTGAAGTGCCGTCAAACAAACTGATCATTAGAGAAAAAAATAGAGCAAATCTTAGCTAATGAGACTGGGGACAGGAGACAATCAGGAGCAATCAAAACTCAAATGAGTTGGGGTGTAGTAATGTGATGCAACTATACTGTACATGGTAAGCCATGTGAGCTTCTGTGGTCCTAATATATATGTTCACTGATGTGTTTTCTTTTATTGAAATAGCTGCTGTAAAGAATATGCTGCTCATCTCCACATCTCTTTCTTGTAACATGAAGTGATATCTGGAGTACAGACATAGCCGGCTGCTGATGTAGAGACCATATTAAAGGTTATCTGGTAGACATTTCATTAAAAAAGTCTGAAATGCAAAACTCACAAAGCCTAATGCTGGAGCTTGGTTTGCTCAGGCTCAATTAGTACTTAAGTGAATACTGTTGTTATACATTGTCTACACCTGATAGGAGACATAAAATAACACAGAGGTCAACAATAATTTAATATGCTGGAATATCAACAATTATTATGTTGAGTTGGAGAATAATAATTAACCAACACAATATATTTGTAATCTTTTGATTTGCACGAATACAATTTTACGCAATGGCTGGCATAAAGTGATACATGTTAAATATAAATAAAACATTTTGTGTGACTGGACATTTACAGCATTTGTATCGGCTGATGTCTGACTCTCTTGTTTTTTTTGGTATTTTTTTGCTTTTATGCTTTAGCAACAAAATTTTACTTTATGTGTTTTTTTTGCTGCCTGTCTAGTTCTGCACTCAGGACACAATGCAATGGCTAATGAAGGGAAAACTATCATGTTGTTTACCTCTTATTTGTTAGCGGAGAAAGCTAATGACAGCTTCTATAGCAACCGGCGGCAAGTGATCGAGATGACAACCAAGGGCAGCCTTCCCATGGAAGTTGTGGATATGGAGCCAGAGCCAAGTAATCCTTATAGCCCACCCAGACAGCTGTCTGCAAAGCAGAATGGACACAAGTACAAAAGCCCCAAGAGCCACAGCTCCCAGACGCTGTCCTACGGCTCCAACACTGCTGCCAGCCCAGGAGTGCTAAGAACCTGGGATAGCAAGGACACACTTGGACTCCGACAGAGCTATGGCCCAAAGAAACTCTGTATCATAGAGAAGGAGCTGCACACCACTCGCTATATGCCTCCCCAACCATACTTTGTCACCAACAGCAAGACAGAAGTGACAGTATGAGGGACTGTCAAAAGATCAGGCTTAAAAGGAGTCTGAATTTAAGAAAGACAGTAGCTGCGGACTGTGGGTTGTAAAAGAAATCAGCATGAACTTCAGTATGTGCAGTTCATGCATGTAATAGGCAGCATTTAAGACACCATGCATCAAGTGGGCACAGTGATGAATATATTGTCATTGATATTCATATAATACAACTGATAAAACAAAACATAAAAGTTACATAACTCATGTATAACTGATGAGATATGTGACACATACAGTACTGTCATCAGTATTAAATGAGATATCAGTGCACCTTAAAATTAAAGTATATTGTATAATTTCTATTAAATCAACACTGTCTAAATGAGAAAACCTTCCTTATTTATCTGATCAAGGCTAAGTAGCCTGTGGTTAATTGGGTATTGATGAAATGCTTTACTGGACAATTTACAGATACTGTTTGAAAATGTTTGGCACTGCTACACTGCTACTTTAGGTGTTAGGTGATCAAGTACAGTGTCCCAGGATGATACATTTACTTACCTTCAAGCTATTGTTTATTTTAAATGAAAGATCTAGTACTTCTCAGTATATCACACACATTAATCAGGAAGGACGTTACAGTTAAATAAGCATAACAGATCACAGCGCATTGTTATACTTAAACTTGACCCTAAGATCTCAACAATCAACTAAATCCAAAACATTACTTGCATATGTATTGTGGTTCAAAGTCTTAAAAACATGAGCGACATCAGTTGGTCACAAACATTTTTGATGGCCATGACTATTACTGACTTAAGTAAGAACTGTATTCATTTAAGAAATAGACTTTGAGACATAAATGTTGTCTAAAAGTAGGTTTTTCAGGTTTGTTTCCAAAATGCTGTACATTCGTTTTGGAGAGATTCATAAGCTAAGTTTATCATTCAGTGTTTCTAAAATATAGAGGAATCACCAGTCTGTGAAAGTGTTACTGTTGACCTAAATAACTTAAAATCCATTAAAAAGTCCATTTAACTTTTGTGAATGTAGTGTCACTTTTTAAAGTGGTAGATGTCTCATTTTGAAGGAAACCTTCCAAATGCATTCAACCAAGTCACTGCCAACAGACATCCTACAGATACATATATTTCTATGATTACTAGGAGAAGTAGCTGCAGAGTGTTGAACCAGTGTTGTATTGGTGTAATAGTACCTCTCATCAGTACCAGCATGTGTGTGATTATCCTAGAATATACTGTAGATGAAGCCCCAGTATTAGAGGTGATTGGTCTAATCCATTATACCCCCAACAGAAGTCATTTCCAGTGTGAAGACGGTGGCTCAGAGTTTGCATCATAGTTAAAAATCTCAGCTGTTTTAACAATGAATTCCAAATCTTACATTTATTGAATGTATCCAGACTGACAGTTTGAAACCAGTGGTGAAGTAACAGTTGACGTTTCCAGTGTTGGAGGTGAATAGTTAATTAACTTTGTCAGGATGAATGTAAAAATGTTGTGAAGCACAGTCAAGTTTTTTTTGTCTGTTACTCATCAAATAAATGGGTCAGCTAAAGACATATAAACAGTTTTTGTCTGACTGACCCTAACAGCTTACATGACATTACTTTCCTACCTATTAAAAATATATCTTTGAATATTGGTCACCACTTCTTAACTCAGCTGAAGTACCAGATCAAGAACTTATTGAAAAAGGACATTAGAGCGCTGGAATTGATACCACACTTGGCAAAAAAATCTTTTCTGGTGCAATTGATCATTTGTTGCACTGATTTCCAAGCCAAGCAATATAAAAAGATGCTCACGTCTGCCTGCAAGTCTTACTCATATTGACTATTTCAAGCAGCTGAGGACTGGATACACAGGTGGGAAGTGGGAACTGCTAGTATATAAGGTGTATTTATGTATTCTCCAGTCCAAATCATAGCTATTTATATTCTTACAGACGTCCAATCAAACTGTATGCACAACCTTCCAAAATATGTATATCTAGTGCACCAAACTGTCCTGTTACATAATTAATCAACTGTTTTAGTGCTTCACCCTTATATGAAATCTGTTGTTCACACTCAACTATTAATTTAGCTGAGACCTTTATTTACGCAAACAATGTTGTATAGTGACTACCATTAAATGTTCTTGTTTTGTGAATGTAAATGGTGATTTCTTCCGCCCAAAGATACTGAAATCACTATTATTAAGCTACAGTGCACCAAATTTACACATGAAGATCTACTGTAATACTGACAGTTAAAACATAATGTGTATATTATCTGTTTGCTTTGCAACATCCAGTAGTGAGAACACAGTAGCAATGTTATATTTTGGTAAAGTTTAAAGAAAAGCCCCTATAATTACAGGTCTAATGCGGTCATTCACTATGATGGTTATCAATTATTTGTATAACTCTTTGCTCATTATCAGATTATGCATCTGATTTCCAAATTGCTCCAACTGTTGTTTTAAGTTTTTATGTACAATACAAAGTTACTTTGGTTCAAGATGCCCTATTAAATATATTTATCACCTCTGTATTTGATAGTTTGTTATCCTGGACAATTACTAAGCATTTAAATGTTTTCCATACATTGTTTGTGCAGTAAAATATAATCCCCACCCTGCCAGTGTTCTGCAAAAACCTCAAGTCTTTAAGATGCCTCTTTTGTTATATTGACTTATATGAAATTGCTGGTAAACCTGTGGCTCAGTTTCATTGTGGTATTTTAAAACTGTCAATGAGCTGTAGCACAATGATTTTGTTTACCTGCCAGTTGGAATGTTAAAAACTGTCTGCAAAGCTACTAGAGCTTTTAACATTTTATAATTGGTTTGTTCAATGGACTTACCTCTTTCTTTTTAACTAAAAAGAAAAACATTTGGCTTATGGTCAGGTCTAGTGTGCCAGCAGCAAAAAAATCAAAGGAGACACATATAACCATAAAAACAAAGAAACAAATGTCTACAGAGGTAAGTTGTCTTTGGTGCTCAATAAAACCTTTAGTTGTTTTTTCCTTTTTAAATTCTGATTCCCCCCAACACCACACCGGATCATATCGTAACATGGAAGAGCACTTGAGTGCAGCCAAATTACCTCTTTGTTTTAATCTACTACAGCTTATGGGACTTTCTGTTTCAGTGTGCTCCAGCTGTAAAACGTGACGTGTCATTATACTGTCTACATTAAAACTATTTTTAATACCTCTGTCTTCTTCAGACTTTCTTTAAGTCCTGGCTTTATTTTTTCTCTATAGTTCTGATTATATAACTGGACCTGATTGATACACTGCTTTTAATTCCTGTGAAACCATTTCTCAGTGGTATTTCATCAACTTGAAATTAGTTGTTGTAGATGCATATTTTTGCAAGAACAAATAAATAATAAATAATAATGCTTTCAAGCTGAAATTGCTTAATTCAATGCTCTGTATCAGGGATGAAGAAAAAACCACAACTTTGTATACAACAGCTGAACAAATTATTCAAGCCCTTTAACACAATAACAGGCTACAACCTCACATTTTACACTCATTCAGTCCAAGCACGGGGAGCTACGCCCACTGATTCCCTCATTGCAGCCTTACTACAGATGTATCACTGAAAGGCATTTCTTCAATGCATGCTTATCTGTCAAGGCCTGGATAAAGGAGCTGAGTTGATTCAGCCAAGTGCTAATGCCTCATGGAGATAGTCAAACACCATGGAGAGGCTGAGGTTTGTCTCTTGTGGATAGGTGAAGTGCATGATTAAATAAAAGCACAATAGCATTTGAATAGCACAATAGGGAAAGAGAACAAAGCAGAAAATTACAGGATTTTTTTTTTATCAGAAACAAACACTTTTCTTTGTTTATGTGTTTAGTAATATAGCTGTGCAATGGAATTCAAATTCAAGTTTTCTGAGGAAATGTGAAAGACTCCTGAAAATTACCCAAAAGAAATTACCTTTTACATCAGAAAAGCAGCACTTTACTCACATTTTAAAATTGGCACACAGTTACACATGCACACACAATTTCACAAACAATTCAATTCTTATTTTTGTAGTGATGCAGTAACCATTAACTCCACACATGTACCACCTGCAAAACAAAAGCACCAGAACCGTGGAGGGCAGGCAGCTCAGTTGTTCAGAACAATACAGCAACTGACTGAGGGCACATTTGGATCACTTTGCTACTTTTGCACTTGTTGGAGAATTCAATCCATTTTGAACTTGTTACTGCAGATTACTCCTGTTTACAGCCGTGCTTTCTATCAGAACTTAAGTTTTAACAAGCCTCTGGGAGCACTGTCATTTTCTTGAAAACGCCAGGAGACATTCTTGTTAATTAGCAAATGATGTTTCCTACAACCCGGGTGGTTCCCTCTGGAAATTAAATCAGCACAATAACCTAATTCAGTCAGACAGAGGGGCCACAACCATGTCCTGGTATGTGAAAAATGACATTAGAAAAGGTGCATGATTTTTTAAACATGAAATAATGCAGGATTATATCATAGGATTATATGAATGTACTAGAGCAAAAGTTTTAAGATAGTGGACAACTTCATGGCAGTCCATGTTGACTGTCATTTATCATTTCCTTAAGCTTCTACAAAATTCTCTTTTTTAACAACAATTATCTAAACTGAAAAGAAAAACAACAATCACTCACAGAAATACATTTGCCAGTAACCCCAGGATCCTGTTCCGCTCTACAATACAGTTGTGCACTCTAAAATCAGAGAGAGGACAGATGGACAGTGACAGACCTGCAGACAGACAAGCAGCGAAAGGATTGGCTTTCGCTCCCTGGTACCAATAAGGTTTATCCTAATTGTGGTGTACAGATGAACATTCAGCTTTATTTATTGAATATTCAGTATGTATACATTTGGCATCTTATAGCTTTACTAAGACAAACTGCAATCTATATACAATGTATCTACACTGAACAAAATTATAAACGCAACACTTTTGTTTTTGCCCCCATTCATTATGAGCTGAACTCAAAGATCTAAGACTTTCTCTAAGTACACAAAAGGCCTATTTCTCTCAAATATTGTTCACAAATCTGTCTGTGTTAGTGAGCACTTCTCCTTTGCCGAGATAATCCATCCACCACACATGCTGATCAGACAGCATGGGTATTGCACAGGTGTGCCTTAGGCTGGCCACAATAAAAGGCCACTTGAAAATGTGCAGTTCCATCACACTGCACAATGCCACAGATGTCGCAAGTTTTGAGTGAGCTAGTTGACAACAGAAATACTAGTCAGTTAAACTAACGCTGGTCAACGTTGGTTAATTGCAACTTTACGCCACTAGTCGGGGTTTCTGTCATCTATGTTTTGTCATTCACAAAGTTAATCCAGCCAGAGGTGGAAAAAATATAAAATAAAAACTCAAAAGGCATCATGTATCAGGTTATCCCACAACAGTCAAGCAGTCATGAGGGTGACCTCTCTCTTCATCTAATAACACAAAACAGCATCCTCATTTTCTTCCTAATTATTCACAACGTTGTCCTGCAGAAAGTTATTGTCCATATGTTGCCAGTTTCAGCAGCATCCCAACGTGTTAACTGACATGTAAATGCCGATAATGTAACAAACTGCCCCTGCGTCAAATGCGTGTAACAGGATATACTAAGTAACTTCTGAAGTATGGCTGTGTGTGTTTGTCTATTTAGAATAATGTCATGTCAAGTTTTGTGAAATGTTGTTGTGTTTTGTGAAATTTCTTTCATGTATACACTCAACAAAGAGGGATTACTTCAAGTGTTTTCTGTGACTGCAATAAAAACAGGAGTCAGAGAAGAACTGACGCTGCGCTGCCACTGGGCATTGGGAGCTACTGTTTTAGCACAGCAAATAATAGTTGATTTCCGGTTCTGTAACTTTAGCCAGAGCTAGTGAAAAACACTAGATAATAATAGATAGTTCTATGGAATTAATTCTCTGTATGTATTTGTTTGTTTGTCAAGTTCAGGTATTGGAATCGGTATAGGGAAGGAAAAATGGTATCGGAACATTTCAGCTTCATCTAACTGGAAAATTGCTGTTGCAGGGATAGTAGTTACAAGGTGTATCCTGGAAACAAAAGCCGAGTGCAGTCCTTATGTTCTTCAGTTGGATATAGCTGGTGGGTCTAGAAATATTAACACGTTACATTTTAATTCAGTATTTATCTGTGAGCCAAGGTTCAGTTTCCACAGCTTTATGATTCAGTGATTTGATATAATTTCTCTTCTTTCTCTCAGTCAGTATGAGATTAAGACAAAGAAAGAGGAGTGGAAGACTAATGTCTGTAACTATCAAAGTAATGAACAAATACACTAATCAAACACTGTTCTGCTGGTGTTTCCTTTCTAATGAAAGAAAAAAAGAGTAGCAATCTACAGAGAGCTATTATGTTCATTTTGAAAGAAGAGAAGACATCAATGGTCATAATTTCCACTGTACTGCAGTCAAGCTAGATGGTTAATAAGGGAGCAATTCCCTTTACATAAATAGATACCAGAAGGGCCAGAATAGGCTGTCAATGCTCCATATTAATCCATTCCCCAAGCCAGTGCAGAGTAACAGAGCCCAGATCATTGTGCAGCTACAAAAGCAAGTGAAGCAACTTGGAGCAAAATCTAAGAGTTTCTGAAAGGAGGCACATAGAGATTAGGAATGTGGAGCTCCTCAGAGAGATTACTCCACGGCCGACAAAGACAGTGAGAAGTCTTTTTCTCCTGCTTGAGGCAGAAAGAAAGGTCATGTTATTTTGGGATAGGGATTGTTTCCCGGGTTCAAGTGCTGTGATACTCTGAGGGGCAAATTCACAAAGAATGAATTGCGGCCGCTGATAGCACCTTGAATTGCGCACCATTTGCAACCACTATACATACTGTGTCAAAGTCCGATTAGTCAGTTTAGCGTCTGATAAATGTTCATCTGCAATTTTCTGGAATGGTCTCAGTAATATTTGTTCTTAAATGTATTTAAAGTAAACACATGATAATAATTTGAAACCAGTGGTAAAAATAATCTCTCTCTCTCTGTCTCTTCTATATAGAAGGCTGGCCCGTGTGGTCCGACCCAACAGACGAACTACTGTTAATGCTGGTTCTGATAAAAAGTTGTTAGAACACACAGTGCATCACAGTTTGTTGTGTGTGGGGCTGCATAACATTATGACCACCAGGGTGCTCAGGTGGTCATAATGTTATGGCTGATCAGTGTATATGAACTCCCTCACTCTTTCATTTGTTTCTAACTGTGTGATGCCTCTTGTTTTTCTATGACTCACTCTTCACGGAGTGTTTTTTCAGAATGATTGTTATTTGGGGTGCTTTCACTGCGCTCTCTCCCTCATGTCTCTGGGTACATGGGCATCTGTTTTCTCTCCAGTGCATAACCATTGTCTCTGTTTCTCACAGCGCTGCTACCATGATCACTGGAATGTCTGGGTGTGACACCCTTTTAAATGCACCTAAATTATCACCAACTCTCTAAAGACGCAAATAATCTTCACCGTGTGGCTGTAAGCCTTTATGTTTGTGAATTGAGGCTCTTTTGTATAGAAAGGAGCAAATTTTGTGCTAAATGTATGCATGTTACCTAATTTAAATAAGTGTATCGCTGTATTCCTTCAAATCAAGCTTTTTAGTTTAACCAACACTTCACTATTCCCTGCTCCATTTGTGAGGAGATCACGTAAATGGAAAGAAATAATAGAGGTCAACAGGGAATTCTCTGTTCCAAGTTCAAGGATAGTTTAAATAAAAACAGTGCTGCCTAGGAGGAATGTTTGCATGTTTTTGTTAAGGAAAGATGAGACTGGCTTAAGTGTCTAGGTGTAAATATTATTTTCAAATTTTATTAGAAGTCCAAACTAAACACTCTAAAGCACAACATTACCTCCAGCCCCATTGAAAGAACATTTCTTTCTATGCCTTTAGTAGTAACATTGCTCTTAAATCCTTAACAGCTAAGGAAAGAAGCAATTTTGCCAAGTGGGTCATGACTCTAAAGTTTTATTTGCCAAATCTCTTTTCCAATGTGGGTTCGGGCCCACCATCAGACTTGATTAACTTCAATTAAACTGTGTCAGTACATCTTGTTGGTAACATTTTAAGACAGTTTCCATCAGTAAGATCCTCAGAGGATACATGCAAGTACAAATCTTGCAAACATTGAAGACGAGAGTAAAAGTGGATTTTTTTTAAATTTGGAATTTCCCCATTGTGGGACAAATAAAGGAATATTTTATCTTATCTAATGTAAATGTGAACTGATTCCATAAAATACTCAACAGTTGAAGCCTAAAACTGAAAGATGATTCATTTACACAGGCACTGTGAAGAGCAGAGCTCCTAAGTTTGACCACAGTTAATCAAGAAATGTCATGAAAGGGGTGAGCGATGGCGTGCTGATGAAATGTTAAATCAGGCCTGGTTTAATAAAGCACAATGGTTTTCAAATACGTGTTGGGGAACCTTTTGGGTCACAAGAAAATTAAAGTGGATTTTAAATTATTCTGGAAATATCAGCTACAAAAATGATAAGGACTACAGTGTCCTCTTTTATTGCATAGGTAATACGATTTATTTTTACTTCTGCTACTCTATGCCCAGCACTATGTAAACTTTTGGTTTTATCATTAGTAAAAACAAGCAAACTCAAAGAGACCTGGATGAACCATCATGTATTGATTTAATCCCCCCGCATTCTCTTGTGAGTCTCTTCTTTCTATTCACTGAAAAATGGCAGTCATTCAAGTCACAGAGATGGTTTATAATTTTTTGGTCTCTTTGTCCTTTCAGACTGGCTGCACCTCTTTATCTCATTTCTTTCTTTCACATCCATTCCATAAGTGCCCTCTCACCTTTGCTTTGCTAGCCTCTCAGAAGCCCCTGGAGACCAAGTTTAGTCACAAAGTCACATCAGACATTGACCAGTTTATAGGAATTTTCTTAAGAAGACAATTCCAAAAAGGAACTGTATGACACCTGGCTTTAATGCATAATTTAAAAAGCATGTAGCATTTGAATTGTGTGAAAGTGTGATGAAAACACTGATACTCTGTGAAATTTTACAGTGATGAAATCATATTCTACTTACTACAGATTCTAGTTCCTAAAACTCATTCATTAAGATAGTCTCTTGGGTTAAAAGTACTTTTTTCCCCAGTGCAGCTCCATGATAGTTTTGGGGACACCCCTGAGTAATTGAATGCAGAAATTGGCTGCATCATAAGGTTAATACTGTGAACTGAGATTCTTGCTATTGAAAACATTTCTATCACTCATCACCATCAATAATGTTACATCTCTTTCTACCAATATGACAGAAAAAAATGTCCCTACACTGTTCATTAACATTAACTCACAGACAAAAGCCAGTTAAAATAAAACATTCTCACTCAGGAGGGCTACAAAACTGTGAAGATTACTGTCCAAATAAAACCAGTTGGAAGGAAGCAGCCATATATCTGTCTAGAGGAATAACATCACAATTGCCAGTATTCAAATGGCGGAAACAAGACCCCTGTTGTCAGCCAAAATGAGCTCTTCTACAGTGAAACTACTGTTGGACTAGTAAATAATTCATTTATCTATAGTCTATAGCGAATTCTGATTGGGGAGCGATCTGCTCTGAAGAAAAGTAAATCTGAAAAAAATAAAATAAAAAAATGAGAGTGTGTTGTTAGTAGACTTATGAGGCCCAACAATGTGAGCATCCTCATTCAGTTTTTGAAATTTTTGCTCACAAGGAATCTTAAAACTGTCTTTATTTGAGGAGCTGTAGTAGATATTTTTTAATACAGATCCATGGGAAAGAAATGCGTTCCTTTGTTCAGCTGCTGAATCACAATGGCCTGTGGTGTGGTGTGTGAAGTCTCTTCATGGGCCATAAGAAAAGTTCATCACCAAACAAGGACTCTAGGACTTTACAATAAAACCTTGTCAAAGTGAGATCTGTGAACTACAATCCCTGTCTAAGAAAAGGAACTATCAAAATATTCCCCTCCTCCCACAGGCACAGTGTTATTTCCTATTATTGACCTACACTACTATCCACATTTATTCACTCTACTACCCTAAATGTGGAGCAGGAGCTCTGGGCTACAGATTGATAACACTCTTTTCACCATTTTCATCACCTTGCAGTGACACACATTTTTACCTGCTTATCTATGATGAACTTGAAACAAATGGGTCATTTTAGAATAAAGGATTTTGAGGAATTGGGATAGCTTTTAATATGTAACATAAACTGCAGCAAGAACTAAATAATTTGTATGATATGTATCTGCCAACGCCCTGTGCTTTATACAGATTCACATATATTCACATAAATGATACCTCTGAAGACATAAAAGATGAACAACAACTGTCATTGAGCTACTGATAAAAAACAGAAAAAGCTGCTCAATCATATGACATTTTTAGATGGTTGATTGAAAAGTGCGTTGTGCTGGCCGTTGCCCTGAATAGTCAGTGTCCTTCTCTATCACAAGAACAGTTCACTGTTCAGGGTGGATGAAATGGATAGGGGGCAGAACTGACCCAGATAAAGTTAGGCAGGAAACTAACATGGAGTAAAACAATCTACTATATGTCCTGATTTTTCAAATTCATCTTCTTTCATGACTGAAGAAATGTAGTATTAATGACATACTGTTCAAGAAACAATGCACAAAATGACCAGCCACTACTATCTGCATATAGAGCTCAAGATCAAATCATTTGCAAGTGGAAATTCAAAGCCTGTCACCATTGAGGTAACTAAGAACTGTATAGAAGAAGGTGTCAATAGTATGTCATGAGGAGAACATGCTGGCTAACATGCTTAGTATAGCCCAGCCTTGTTTAAAAAACAAACAAAAAACATGGAATTTCCACAAGGAGTGGGGAAAATACTATCTTAGCTTGTATCGCCAAAGAGAGGCAACTTGACAGAGCTTTTCAGAACCATGCTTAAATCCCATAAGAGCGACGGCCCAGCCCAGAGTGAACTATGTAAACAAAGTTAGAAGAGAAGTAAAATCTCAGCTAGTTTCAGAATTGTCAATTTATGTAGCAGATGAATAAAAAGACAATTGAGACATGGAGGTGTTTATCAAGGCTGCCTCCTCACTGTTTTAAGATTGCAAGAAATAGACTGAAATCATGGCAGCTGTCAACTCAGTTATCCAGAAAACATGTGGCACAAAAATCCAAAGTAATATCAGTACATCTTGAGGATAAACTGAAGGACATGTGTTTTCCTTTCTCCAGTTGATGAGTCCACTGATACGGTTCCATTAGAAACATCCATTAGGCGTATGAGGACATAAGTACAAAGAGACACAGCTGACATTTTTCCCCCATTGAAAGGTCACACAAGTGATAATAATATTTATCAAGGATGTTTTGAAGTGTGTCACAAAAAAGCTTGCGTTCAACTCTGACAAGCAGTCTTAAAAGGTGGTTCATTCTCATTTGGAGAACTGATGTGGAGCACACGAACATGCTGTTCCATGTGTGCAACAACCAAGTAAAGGACAAGTTTTGTTGTGATTTATAGAGTTAAGTTTCCTGATATCAATGAGTTCTTCAAGATTTCTAAACATACAAAATATGCATAGCTCGAAGACAAACAGTGGTCAGCTGAGTTTCCACTCACTGTGACTGCTGTCAACTAAGCTGCAACACCAGGATTTGTTCTACTTTCAAACCATGCACTCAAAATGTCAGCATCATTGCAAAGAAACACAGGAGCTTGACACCTCACATGGCACAACGCAAATGTATAAATGTCATCAGACTTTGACAGAAGCTTTACCGACTTTGCCTCAGCTGAGCCTGTTGCTATGTATAAATGTGCTTCCTATTTTGCCCAGATATATGAAGATGTGGATGACACTGCCTCCAAAATTGGATCACTCTTTCACCTGGACACAGCTGCACAAGAAAATGAAATACCCCCCCCTCAAAATGGCATTCAGATGAAATGCAAGGCATCTGAAAGGAAGGGTGAGTTATACACACAGTACTATTAAAAAGAAAATCTCAACATAAGAATGTAGCCATGTGCTTGTCAGCCCTTTTTGGCTCAACCTACCTATGTGGGTTTGCATGTTCTCACATGAAGATTAAAAAAAAGGAATTAAAAAATACAGGTTAAGTGCAGTGTAAGTGTCCTTCAATTGAAATGTTTGCTTGCAGGCTAAAGCCATGTGACTGAAATAAATGATAGACCTAAAAGAGGCTGGGGATTTTCTCCTGGGATTCATCAGCTGCTTATCTTTCTTCCCTTGAATTGGATCCAGGTCTCCATGATTCAAAGCATGGCAGCTAATTCAGACAGACTTGTGTGTTGTGACTGGTGTGTGAGTGCATGAAGTGTCTTTCACCTTTCTCCTCCCAGAAGAAGCAGCTGGTATTGTCTGGATGTGTTCAAGGTTATTCAGCCAAGTCAAAAGTTTCATCCATGTTAGTGAATCTGCTGGGCATACCTTCACAAGACCAGAGGATGAGAAGAAAAAAATTAAAGTGTTCCTATTGAGGTTTAATGAAGTTAAATAGGGAAAACAGACACAAAATAAAATCTTTAAATAAGGGTAGTGATTAAGACCTCAGAAAATATCCATAACTCTCTTTTATTAAATAATTATAAAAAAATTCTTAAGTCCTCATTTATCCCTCTCGGATGCAAGCTTCTAAGATTATACATCAAGAAAGCCTCTTTCCCTTCTTATAATGTTAGGAAACAGGAACAATTTATAGCCAAAATTATTTATTTTAGTCTTAAAAGACATAATCCCTGATACAGGTTAGCATCATGTTTAAACACAATTTTTTAAAATTGTTAATTATATATTCATGTTTGAATTTTATGGACCAAACAGGATTTGGCAGCAGTGGTGGCTCACACATCCAACTGGCAAAATCAAACAGCTTAATTGGGTCATCAGCTGCAGTGATTTGCTCTGGTCACAATGATCACAATCAATTAAGAAACAGTGGCTGAGTTCTTTCCAGATGTCGAGACAAAGCCGATGGATTCTTTCTCCTCCTCCAAAGCAGCGAGTTGACTGTGAGCTACGAGCGTTATTAATAGCCACTGCAGGGGTGTCGAGGGTCTTTGGCTGTCAAAGGGGTTGAGGTAGCACCAGGGTTCAGAGCAGCGCTGAACCACCATCTCCTCGATGGGTGAAAGGCTACTGAACAACTCTGTTTTAAAGCTGTCTTTCTTGAACAAGACACATTTTCCTTTGTTCAGTTTTAAATTACTGTGAGGGGATAACAGTCTAACAACTGCCAGTGGATGACAGTGGCGAGCCTGCTGTCATTCAATATAAACTAACATTGGTGTATGTGTGACAATAAGATGTTCAAATTTAACCTGCTTTTACCTTAGATTTTACCTTGCTTGGTTGGGGAGGCAGGATAGTTCTCACTTTAAGCCTATAGGGACAAAGAAAACAATTTAGTACAATTAAGGCTCTCTACTTAGTTAATAGCAGAGAATAAGAAAAGACCTCCATCCTTTAACCATTCTTAGTGAGATGTGTGGGCCCTATTAAAGCAACAGAGCACAGAAAAGAAAGTAATTCCTTTGGCTGTCTCCTGTGGCTGTATGCACCACTATGCACCATGTCATGTGCAACAGATGAGACCAATCGGAGGGTCCAACATTATGCATATCCAGAGGCCTGCTGCACCTGCACAGGAGGAGTAAGCCGCTGCTTTATGGTTTTGTCGATTATAGTCCATCCTGAGGTTCAGTTTACTGCATTCAGCTGCTGGCTTTTATGTACTTATCTGAGGTTCACTTAGGATTGTACTGTGGTGTTTGGCTGTCTTTCCTTTACAAAAATACAGCAGATAATACCTCAATACATCTTTTTAGCAATGTATTATCTAACCGTGTTTTATGTCGGACAAGGTAACTGGAAGAGTGATACGGTGTCAAAGAAGAATCAGCTCTGACCGTAAATTGTGTACAAATACTTGGATAGCAGCCTAAACAAAGACTCAAGACAAATAAAAAAGATAACAATGTCTGAGTCATAATCCTACTTTTAATAGGTCTTTAATTCAGGAATTCTTCAAAGGATTTCTGTGCAATCTGTGAAGCAAGACATTGGCTTCGTAATATTTTTACAATAAAAAAAATGTACCCAGAAGAATACCAAATACAGTGTGTGGGATTGACAGAAAATAATTGGACATGTCCATACGAAATAAAGAAAGTCAGTTAAACAGACCTAGTAAGACAGCAACTGAATTAATCAAGGGATCAATCAGGTGTAGTTCATGTTTTAATGGATCCTAAAAGTCTGTACTGAGCTTCCTTGCCAATGCAAGTCAAGACTTCCCTGGCATTTATTTGCAGAGCAGTAGATTGAAGGAAGTGAAGTTATGATGGGTTTCAACACTGATCAGCATGCGTTCATCCAATTTTCGATCGACATCATGCCTTTCAGGCCTGTTCTCCACTGCTGAGGAAGCACAAAATTTATCCAGATTTATTTGAGAAAATTATCTTCCAGAAGCAAGGCACAGCCCAGTCAAGCATTTACAGCCACAGCAGCAGGCTCTACCACTCACTATGAAGACTCTTCTCCTCCACTCAGGAAGCCCACAGCAACTGACAAACCTGGAAACCTTTGTGTCTGATTGAGTGCTGGGAAGCCAATTAGAGGTGTTTGTCAGTGGAGGAACACTCACTATAGCCACCATTTGGTATGGCAATTCTGTGACTGAAACAGCATTAAAAACTGCAATTTTTTTATTTCCTTGTTTATAAAATGACAAAACAAAACAAAAAAGGCAAACTTGCTTTCAATTGTAGAATATATATATATATATGTTGTTGATATATGTGGTCTATATGCCTTGCCAAAAAACCCATCAAGAAACAGAGAGCAACAACTCTAATGGCTCTAGTGACCGACAATACTAAACACATTGTGATCTATGTTTAAAATTATCTGCTTATCACTCCTGGTCATACTCTGTTTAGCAAGAAACAAACAGTTTCCTTTAGAAGGTTAAGAGAGCCCTTTAGAGACAAAGACCAAGCTGCTGGGGCTAGATGTGACAACAGACCAGCAGTGCTCTCTACTGGCAAGAGAAATAAAAATAAAAATTCATCAGACTCCTCAATTTCCTCAGTACAGTTTTCTTTAGGATCAGTGAAATGGAGATTGGTTGGTTGGTAGGCCATATGCATACTGACAAAGGTTTCAGTGAGTACACATTGGTCTTTTCACATGCCATTAAAAATAAACATGATGTGTATTTCTTTTTGGTATGTGACATACTTGAGAATTACTATGTGTATTGTCCATATTTGTGCCACATGTATTATTCATTATAAATCTGTTCAATGAAATGGGTTAGGGTTAGGTTTTACACATTCAAAGATATTGATTTTATATTTATACAAAATTAAATTCAGGCATTCATCTCAATTCATCTGTATTGGACTATTACTTAAATACAAATAACTATTATTACTCCCATGTTAACAACTACAGATACAAATACAAATAACTATTATTACTCCTATGTTTCCAACACTGTTAAGGAGGTAAAGTTGTGCTGTCTATCACGTAGCCTGCCTGCCTGCCTGCCTGCCTGCCTGCCTGATGACATTTTGCCTACTTATTCACTGTAGCTTAGGACCAGATTTGAATGACAGACATTGCAAACTTAGAGGATATCTTCAGCACGATAGTTAGCAAATCAATCAGTGAAATTCATGTGCAAGCACAACATTGTTATCTGGATTTGGTTGTCCTTTAGAGCATGACCAGTTCATGGTTGTCTAAAAGAACCCAGATACCAAGAAAAAGAGCAAACAGAAAGTTAGTCATTACAATCATAGATGTGATTAGGAAATGGACCTCTGGAACTGACCTAATCCTGAACTGCCAAAAAAGTGAATCAAACAGAAATTATACTGACATTATAGTTTTTATGTTTTAAGTTGTAATTGTGTAGACAGGTGCTCACAGTTGATTTTATTCAAATATAAGGACGTGTGACAAGGGGGTTGGTTAAATTGATATTTAATATGAGCTATATACTTCCAAGTTTGAGTTAAGAATTGAAATACAATTTTGCCTCTCTTATCAAATGCTCCTTTCTTAAAAAGGTCAAGTATGAGCAAAAATAAAAAAAATCCTAAAGGGTCTAGTGCACTGGGTTCATCTTATCTCTGTACCACTGTATATCAGTTAAGATCTACTGCAAATGCACTCAGTGACAGGACCCTGAGTTTAGTACACACCAAAGGCCACTTACACTGAATCCCTTAATAGGTTAGCAATGCAGTGTGTGTGTGAGATATGTAAAGAATAACTGAGGTATATGTACATATAAATCTTAGAACTTACAACAGTTAATTACAGATAACGCCTTATCAAAGCAATGGAAAGCATATTCTAATTTTACAGACTTAATAACATAATAATAATTGGGGACATTCGATTATTGCAGTGAAATGATCAAGAATGATGTTGATGTAAAACAAAATATAAAACTAAGAAAAAAACACGAGGTCAGTTATTAGCAACATTCAGCACAAGTGGACATGAATGTGTTAATATACACTTTAAGCGCACCTGACTTAAAAAAAAAAAAAAAAAAAAAAAAAGGTTCGGGGGCTTGTCAGACTTCATTCCACATACAAACATTTGCACAAGGTTCAGTCATTCAGTATTTCACAGCCTGTCCACCTTAAATCAAGAGCTCCGAGATTTAAGGTAAGCAATAGAATTTAGACCTTAAAGCATCAAAACATGTAATGTTGAAAATTTCTGAAAATAATTACAGTTGCAAAATTGCATTCTGTATTCTGCAGTATTTAAATTTTGATGTAAATATTCTATCCACAGCTGGTATGCAAACCATTGTGCTGTTGGTGTTGTGGGTACTGGGAACATCGCTGGTGTTGCCAGACCCCGACACAGCTGGGGAGAAAGTGGTCGAAGAGCCTATTCCATGTTCTAAGGGATGCAACTGTCTTCATGATGACTACACCTTGGAGCTCAACATGTACTGCAGTGTTCGAAACTTCACACAAGTCCCACCTGACATACCCCCATCCACTCATTCTATCTGGCTGGATGGCAACTTGTTCACCTCACTCCCAGCAGGGTCTTTTAAGGATCTTAGTAACCTGGACTTTTTGAATCTAGAGAATGGCAAGCTGATGACACTCGACCCTCAGGCTTTCAAAGGACTTAGGTTGCTAGCCCACATTCACCTTGAACGAAATCGCCTCCGGGTGATACCAGCTACAATCTTCCAGAATACACCTAACCTTGCTTCACTTAGTCTGTACAACAACCAGCTGGCTCGTATTGAGGAAAGACTGTTTGCAGGACTCTCACACATGTGGCTTCTCAACCTAGGGAGGAATTCAATTGCAGTTTTGCCTGAGACAGCTTTCCAAGACCTGCAAGGTCTACGGGAGCTTGTTCTCGCAGGAAATAGACTTGCTTACTTGCAGCCACAGCTTTTCCAAAATCTTGTTGAGCTTAAAGAGTTGGATCTAACTGGAAATTACCTCAAGGTTATCAAAGCTAATGTGTTTGTTAAACTCACTAAACTACAAAAGCTTTACCTGGCCCAAAATCAGATTGTGACAGTGGTACCCAGAGCCTTTGTGGGGATGAAGTCGCTAAGATGGCTGGATCTCACAAACAACAGACTGACTTCTCTCCATGACGACACTTTCTTGACCCTACACAATCTTCACGTACTGCGTCTTTCCAACAACTCTATCACTGGAATTAGGGCCAGGACTTTCCGTGATCTGCAGTACTTAGAAGAGCTACGACTCAGCTACAACAGGATCCGAGCCCTTGGGGAAAGGATCTTTGAAGGGCTTGGTCATCTGGAGGTCCTAGAGCTAGAGCACAACCAAGTGCAGGAGGCACAAGTGGGTAGTTTCACAGGGCTCTCTCATGTGGCTGTCATCAACCTGTCTGGAAGCTGCTTCCACAGTCTGCCCGACCAAGTATTCAAAGGTCTGTCAAAGCTTCACAGCCTACATCTGGATAGAGGTTGCCTAACAAGGATCACAACTCAAGCTTTCAATGGACTCTCTGGTCTACGAAGGCTTTTCTTGCAGCACAACAACATCTCTGTGGTGGAACGCAATAGTTTTGTGGACCTGGTGGGCCTACTGGGACTGGACTTGAGTTTCAACAAGTTGGAGGTTCTCACAAGCCATACATTCTCTGGCCTCAAGAATGTGGAGTACTTGCTGTTGTCCAACAATGAGTGTCGACAATTTTTGCAGAATGGCACAAAACAGTTACTCCCAAAGCTCCGTTATCTGGACCTCAGAGCTAATGCCTTGACAAGCATGGTCCCCGATTTCCCAGAGAGTATGGAAAAACTTTTGCTCTCTGGCAACAGGTGGAAATGTGATTGCAGTGCCCTCCCACTCAGAAACTACAGCTTGAGGAATCCGTTGGTGATACCTCGGCAAGTGGAGACCCATGCAGAGGGTGAAGAACCTGACACAACTATCACCATATACAACAACATTACATGCACCAGCCCACCACGTCTAGCTGGTCAGGACCTGCGGGATATTGACAGTGAACACTTTCAAAGCTGCTAGACAAACCCTCACAGGGGTTTTTAAGGCATTGGTTGGTGGCAAGAAAATATTTCTGATGTTACCCATAATATTTTCAACAATGTAAACTCATTCAGTTTTCTGATTTTGTGATTTTAACTGTAATACTAATGCATGATTCAGGTTCTTGTTACAAATTTACTATTTACACATAAATGTACATATAATATTTTTAAAAACAGCTCTGCTATAATTGAAAAGACCAACCAACCAATATTTCTGTTGCTTCAACTTTATGGAGTTATATCTTATTATCGACTAATAATTAATTGTGGAAATAATCTAATTGTGGAAAATTGCAATAAAGTTGGCAAACCGTCACCTTTTGGCAAAAAAGGGAGAATATGACGGCATGTTCCTCAATCCACCACAAATGCTTTCAGATAATTAAGTTTATATTGACAATAGAGAGTAAGATGGATCAGAGTTTTAGCACTTTGGATTTGGACATGTTTGGACATTCCAGGAGATAAAAAAAAAAGAAGTTAACTCGTAATGCATTTAGATGAAAGTATATTAAAATATTTTAAAGTTTAATGTTCATCAATAAACCACTTGGACCTCCCTTCATGCCCATGAACACATAAAGTATCAAATTAACACAAGTGTGATAGCATTTTTACTGATGTGGTCATGAGCATTTTGGGACAATAAAAATGGGAAACTGCCACAAACTGTTGAAAAACCATTAAGAAAAATGGAAACAGATGATTTTTTGAGAACCACATAAACCTTATGCAAAACAAAGAGCAACAAAACTGGCATCTTACAAAATGAAAAAGTGATTAAGCTGTAAGTCACAATTTGATCATTCATGTGGCTGGCTGAACAAACGTTTCTCAAAAGGCAGGAGGCAGAAGGAAATATCTGCACAGCTCGGAAATGTATTCAAGTATGTTGTTATGTGTGTATATGGTTTAGAAAATATCCATGTTTGTTACTTTAAAAAATACAATGTTGCCTTAAAAGCGCAATAAACATTTTTAAATCTGTGTGCCTGTGTTCCATGTACCCACAAAATTACCTTTCCACATCCAGCTCAGATAAATCCACAGCTGTACACCACTTCCTTACCCAGCAGCACCTCAAAGTTCCACAGAAACAAAATACACAACAAATACAAAACCTTTCAGTCAAACAGTTTGCTCCATAAGGTCGACGCAGCACCTGCAAGATGTAGGTTGAATAACATCATTTTAGCACAGCTATCCAAGCTAGCTTACCTAGCTTACCTGTCCTTTCTTCATTTAGTTCATGTTCATAGAATGATTTACTGATGTCTGTGCACCAGTTAGGTTATATTTGTGCAAACTTACGTTACTTAGTTTAACGTACCGTACCTTGAACATGTCTCTGTCTCTCACACACTCATAAACAGTCTGAGCAGAAGGCCTGTAGAGTAATCCTCTGTTCAGGTGCAAAACACTTTTTTCGCTTCCTGACAGTACCTGAAGGCAACATTGTTGACGAAGCACACGTGCTGCACGGAGAAGCTTTCCGTTGCCAATGGTAACTAAAGAGCCTAACAAAATGTCAGTGACCTCCGGCACATAAACGGTAACGTTACATAAAAACTACTTTATTACATTTGCAGGTCTGTTCCTGTCTGCTAGTAATGGACCCGAATCATTCATCGTGTTGGGAATCAATTCTGGAGAAAGTTAAACCACATATACCAACCATCGACTTCGATTCTTCATCCGTATGTTTTTGTTCTTCCTAGAAATGTGCTAACGTCTGCTAACTGCCAAAACTTGTATTTTATATTACATTAACGTTACATAAGTTAACTTTATTTACAAATTCAAATAATGAGTCCTCTTAACATTACAGTCCGACAATGAAGATATTATTCACATATATCAAAGACCAGCTGGTCTTTCCTTGAAGGTCCTTGAAGACTTCGACAGTTTTTCGTTGGATGATGATGAACTAGAGGTTAGTTAATTATAGTCTCATGAGTGTTAATGGTAGCAATGTAAGGACCTCCTAACAAACCAGATTGGTAATCACTGATATGTATGTGTGTTTCTGTGTCAGCAGCTGTTGGAACCTGTAGCACAGACATGCTGGTCAGACGAACCCTGCAGCCAGAATGTGAAGGTGGATGAGGATGAAGTTGTAGTCACTACTGCAACTCAGTGCTTTATGCTACACTCTGATGCCAATGTTGAGGTGGGTTACTGTATATTAATCTACAGCCTCTGGTCTGGGGAGAGGAAAGCACACCAGTGTATCATGACATACACTAAATATGCACCCTGTCCTTTCTTTTCCTCTCCTGTTTCCTTAAAGGCAGATGCTTGTGAGCTGGACGCTTCTGTAAAACCAAATGTGGACAACACAAAAGCTGATGAGGGTTGTCCTGTTCTTTCATTTGCTGTAAGTTTTGGAAATTAAAAGAAGTTAGGCGTGGTCGTCACCAGTTACGACTGATGCAGGTAAATATTCTCTAAGTGTTATAACCTCTTATCAAAAACACTGGTTTCAGAGACTTGACGAGTGGGATTTGGGTGATGTCCTCCAAAATCTGAAAGAGGATGGGTTGTCTCTGCTGCAGCAAGGTGTGTCAGTTGAACCTGAAACAACAAATGCAGGCAAGTAATTATAACACACACACCACTGTAGCTATAGTGAATGATTTAGGGTTATTTATCGGGGGGTTATGTATTTAATAATTTACATTATTAATTCATACTTTCAACACATTTTTGTATATAGATGGTGACAAGAACAGGGCCCAGCGGGATATAATGGAAAGGCTAGTTGCTTTCACTAAAAGCCAGTCATCTAAGTCTGTGTCAGAGCCTGTGAAAAGTTCAAATCATGTCAGGTAAGTCATAACACTGATGAGGTTTTATGACCAAATTTTTTAAGATAATAATAATAATCACCTTTTTCATGCAGACAGAGTAATGTGTGGAACAAGTCAGGCAGGATGGCAGCAGAGTTGCAGCCAAGCCACCAGGAATGTCCCACTGTTTATATTGACCTGCGTTGCCCTGAGCCTTCAATAAAAACACCAATAACATCCCCAAATCTTTCATCAACGTCCGAGTCACCAGCCAAACACAACAGACACCAGGAAACACCACCTTCAAAGAAACCCAGTCTTAAAGTGCATAGTGGATCACGGATGGGGGACAGGTACAGTAAATATATACTGCATTAGAAACATTTGTCATGCTTCAGTCCAGCACAGTATGTTGCAGTTCATATTGCCATTTCTCTGCTTCCAGGGAAGTGACTGGCAAGAGCATGTTGCTTCAGAAAATAAGGGAGATGAATAGAAATGGGAGTAAATATCCCAATAAATATACAGATCATCCATGTCCTGTGCTTGGGAATAAAACAGAAGAACAGAAAGCAAAGCTACCCAGGACTGTAGAGTCTACATGTTGCCATGAGTCACACCATCTGTGTGAAGATAAACAGTCTTCACATGTACAATTTGAGTACAGAAACCCTAAAATGGAAAGTCCACCAACAACTCAGCAAAGTACAATGAAAAAACCAAAGCAGCAGAGGTATGTTTTTTTTTTTTTACTCACCCAGCACATTAGTGAAAATAAACACATATTTTAACCATTACAATGCTTTTGTCAGTGACCAACAGAGACAGGAAGTTAAGCAGATGTTACAACATGAACAACACCAGCAAATTCTTAAGCAACTGGACATACACTGTCCAACCAAATCAGTCAATCAGAAGCAGCCAGCTGCTGAAAGAACCGATGTCCTTTATGATTTTGTAAGTGCCTCAAAAGTCATAATTACAGTACTTAAAAAATGGCCTGCACTTATAATGATATGTTTTTCAGGAAGCATCTCATCTAGAGTCCATCAGCACACTACCAGTGGATATTGAAAGCAAGGGGTGTATGCTACTGATCATCAACCTCTCCAGTCCTGGTATGGTCGGAGACAGAGCTTATGGGAGGAAAAAACATCTGTATCCAGCTGCAACCCAATCACACATCTACAACACTTTAGTGGCTTGGTTTCTGTCTTTGGTTAGTGAGCAGTGCTGTTTCTCTCCTAATGTGTACCAACCAAAGCTCAGTTCATGCTTCATCATATAAAGGTCACTTGTTACTGTGTATTAGGTCGGCCCAAACCCACATCCCGATGAAGATGAAGTTGGTGCAAAGGTCCCATACTGGGTTGCAGGACTTCAGCAGCTGTGGACAGAGGATGGACTGGCTTTACATGTGCTAGCCAGGGCTCGTCACTGTTATACACCGACGGTGAATAGACAAAAAGAAAACACTCTATAGGCTTTACAATGTCTGATAATTTGAGCACTGATGCTTTCTTTTTGTTTGTTTTGTAGAAAAGGGACAAAGACATCCATGCACCTTTCTATTACAATGTCAGCAGATTCCTCTCTGAGACCTCACTCACTCTTATTGCCCGCTGGCTACCTCAGCTCAAAAATTTGCTAGACCAACGAGCCTTTACCTCACCCATCCATCTTCCCTCTTCCTGTTTAAGTTGTTTCATCTCTGCCACCTCCAACAAAAAGGTGTCTTGCTTCAGAAGTGTGATTCAATATATTTTCAAGCACTAAGATGATTTTGCATTCTGTTGACTGTATTCTGTTCCCTTGGCTTTGTATTTCAGGTTATAGATAGGACGTTTGGTCTCAGTCCAGGGTTTTACTGGCAGACTGTGGAAACTCAGGAGCGTGTTTGTAAGGGGAGAGAGACCACACTAGATCTGCACACAGAGGTCAGCACATTGTCTTTCAAAAGTGTACTTACTAGTACTTGTAGTAGTGGTTATTCTTTTTTAACAGCTGTCTTAGCAGTAAATATGGAGTAACTGAATATATGTTAACTTTCCTCTCATTTTTGTTGTAGGTATCAGTTGCTCTGGGGTGCAAAGCTTTCTTCCTACAGCCCCTCATAACACACTACACCCTCCAGCTTGTTCTTGAGTCAGGACTTGATGTGTGTGGTTTGCGGCTCCTGTATCCACCAAATGGGTTCCTGAGTGACGGTGCTGGTAAGACATAACTAAAGCTATCTGGTCATAAATGAATAACTCTCCTTCTGGCTCATTGGTCTGGTGTGCACCATGGATCCAACTGTGGCCTTTGAATGTGTCTTCCTTGAATAAAAACTCTCTCTCTGATTCATAGGTGCTGTACCAGTCATCCAGAGAACTGATGAGACCTGCCAGCCCGTTCTTGCCCTGGCTGTTCGGGGCCCTCATGCTCACTCAGTTTTGAAAGATTTAACTATTTCCTTAGATCCTCTGCTGCCCAGAATAACAGATCTAACCTCCCTCAACACTCTCCACTGCAGAAGTCAAGAACCTTCACTCTTCTACTCCTCTAGACTGGCCAGTGAAGTCCACAGGGAGCTGTGCTTGTGGTTTTCAGGAAGATTCCAAGGAGGACGTCCACAGAATCAGAACTGGCCTCTGAATAGGTTTGTCAGAATTCCAAATTGAACAACATGATTCAACAAAATTATGTTTTTTCCTTTGAAAACGCTTTTCTTTAAAGTTATTTCTGAATTTATCATTTTTTTACCAAATGTGAGATGGATTTGAAAAAATAAAGGAGGAATGTCCTAATTTGGATAAATTGCATTGCAGTTTTTCAAAAATATTGCAACTGCAAATCTAAATGTTCACGTTCAAAGAAAAGAAGAAGGAAGAATTGAAAAAAAAACTTTTAATGTCAGGCATCAGAGGCTTTACTAAAGCGTAGTCTCTTTATTACTGTGTGTAGAGTTTCACCTTCGGAGGACGGAGTAAGAGGCAGCCTGTTCAATTTAAGCACATCACCTTCCTTTCTGTGTGCTACAACAAAAGGTACTGTGACTCAACAAGGAGCCAAAACTGTCACAGGAGAGAAAACTGGCTTATGTCCACATTTCATTTTCAGCTTTCATCTTTACTGCCCTGAGGGAAATTTCTTTTGCAGCAAGGATCAAAGATTTTTGCTTGAGTGGAGCTGTTAATCCTTCTTTTCCCTACATAGCTGACTTACTCCTCGTGGTGTCGCCTGTCGTGCCACCATGTTGCTATGGCCAAGTTCTGGCTGTTTGTGAACGCAGGGGCTTCAGTCTGACGGGGCTGCAGAGGCTGCAGCTTCAGAGCAATGGAGCTGCAGTCCTTGGACTCACCAACCAGCAGGTAGAACAACGGGATACTCATTCAGAGTTCAGACTTTCAGAAGTAGAGTAATAGCAATAATTAGTAATAATTAATTCTTTATATTGTATACTTTTTGCTTTGTAGGGAATTAAAAGGAATTAAAATTATAATTTACTGGAGATAGAAAGAAAATAGATTAGATTTTTGTTCTTAGACCATGGAATTGGTGCTGAAGTCCAGGATGATGAGTTTTATGTAATAATGTGACATTTTGCTGTAATTGTTATCTTGATAATTTTTTGTAATTAATGGATTTGTAACTGTGGGTTTGGGTCTAGAGAATCACACATTTCTCCTTGTACTTCCGTATTTTTCATCGCAGTTTTAAAATCTGTATCTTTGTTTTCTCAAGGCACTTGCATTCTGCAGTCCACATATTGGGACCCCGGATCAGGAGCAGCTGGAGCGGCCCTCTCACTGTCTGGTGTTGTTACTGAGGAAAGAAAATGCGACGCACCACAGTGTTAGTCTTCCAGCAGGTCTGATCTGTTTCAAATGATATCCACACCATAAATAATCTACATAAATCAAATGGAAAGTAAGAAATTGCGTGTAATAATGCAGTTGCCCTATTGTTACAGCCCTAATGAGAGAATTTAAGGCACAAAAGCTTCTGGGTTGCATCCAATCCAGGCTTGAAGGTGTTCACACAGTAGAGTCGAGCTTCTGTTTCCACGCTGTATCTTACAGCAATAACCTGTTCCATATCTTTGGTAAGCACTGTATGTTAAGAAACAGTAAAGATTATAGCAGATGATCCTCTGCTGTTGTCCTTTATGTTCCCTATGTATATATTCTTTTTAGTTAGGCGAATGTGTGCAGTGCCAGATCCCTCAGGTGTGATCCTGTCCCATCAGAAGTGCTCATCCACCTCTAACATGGAGCAGGTGGTGATTTTGACCTTGTGTGGGAAGGACATGAGCCAAGGCCTGAGCCTCCTACACAGAGTGCTGACAGAAGGGGCAGCAGGTGGGTGAAGTTCAGCTGTATTTACGAGAGAACAGCCTGTCCTGGGCTTTGGAACTGGAGGTGGCAGTAAACAAACAAAATACACTGTCAAATACAGATAGCAGCCTACAGAGTTGAATGAATAAACAAATTAATGTGAGAGAATTATTTCATCAGAATTCTGTCCCCACCCCCCCGTATTCTTCAATGTTTGCAATGTTCTTTTAATTTATATTCAAGGTGACGTACAACGCACAGGATTCGAGCTGCTCGGCCTGAAGTATCTGCCTGTGTTGACTCGAATTCAGGCTCAGGAGCTTAGTCCATACGAGGTGGGAGAGCAGCTCTGTCACAACAGCCTGGACAATCTGATGCCCTCTCCTGCCCTAGTGTGTGCTCTTAGACGAGTGGATGGTTTTGCTTTGCTGAGAAAGCTCCTACCACACAATTACCCTGGTAACCTCAGTGTCCTGATGTCACCCACACCTGAAGTGGCTTTCAGACAAGCGTCCCTCTTCTTCTTTGAGCATGAGACCATTCCTGGTAGGTTTGTTATGGGCTGTATAAAACATGCAATCAGACGCATTTAAGTCAATCCCAGCATTTAAGGAGAAATACAAAGATAGCCTTGTGTGTGTGTGTGTGTGTGTGTGTGTGTACAAGCTGGGAATAGGCTTACCACCCCACTTCTGTCCTTTGGAGACTACAGACTGCCCCAAATTGGGGAAGCTTCTTCCCCAAAACTGCAGTACAAAAGGTGGAAGCAACCCCAATTCTAAATAATATTCACAACGACCATGTTGAGCTTGTTTGATTGTTTCAGGAATTAGTGGATGTAGTGATATTTAAAAGTTGATTTCTAACAACTACTCTGCACACAATAATTATATTTTATCTTCAGTCACAAAACAAACTCTACAGTGTAAAAAAGGTTTCCCTTCAGTTTGGGGATCCTACTGGTTTAGAAGTCTGAGGCACTCAGGAGGGTAATGATTTTTTTTTTTATTTATATGTTTTTCAACTGTTACTATGAGTAAATAGCCATGAGATATTAAAGGATTTTTGAATCACCACCCTCTTGAGTGCCTCAGATCTCTTCCACAGTTCTATTTATATTTTATATTGTAATTCACCAGAGGGGCATTTTTCTTTATTGTAGCAACTAAACCGATGAACTCTCTGACTCTGCATGCTCAGAGTTTTCCAGCTCACGGGCTCAAAACAGCACATGCAGTATATAGGGTTGCTTGTCTTCACAAATAGGTTCATAAATACTCAGTATAAATCTGAGTGATTAATATATTTTGTGCAGCTTAGAATTATTATAGTCTATAATAATGGCAAACTACTATAGTGATGTTTTATCATGTTCTAAGTGGGAGTTGCTGTAGATTCTGTTACAATTTTGATGTCAAAATCAAAAGATGAATCATTTAGTCACAGAACTGTGTTTTATAGTGTGGACATGCTGCAGGTCATGAATATTGTATAATACTGAACATTCAAAATATTTACAATATGCTTAAATATTAAAAAGTGGTGTAACAGTAACAAGCTAACTTTCTGTTCAGACCCACAGATGCTGCTCACTGTGTGCCTATTCAAGCCAGGAATCTGGAACCACGCTCTGGCTGAAATAGTTTGGAAACTCCAACTGAGTGGCCTCAGGATAGTGGGCCTGCGTGTAGTGACCCTGGACAGAAGCAACGCTACCTCACTTCTGCCTGCAGAAAGTGTAACTGAGAATGATTATCTGACTGAAAAATAAGCTTTCCTTTCATGCCAAACGTATGCCATTATAATTCATACAGTGTTGTGTGCAGGACCCCTCAGACATGGAGACCCATGTGGAGTACTTGTGCTCTGGCTCCTCACTGGCTCTCTGCCTTGAGGGGGAGAATGCTGTGAGAAGGCTGCTGTATGTGCTGGGCCAAGAGGACTGGACAACCTGTTTTGGCATGGCTCAGTCACACAAAGGCATCTATGGTCAGTGCCTTGTACTGCACACTGGTGCACATTCAAAAACAGGGTTACTCTGTATGATACAGTATAAGTGCATTAAGTTAAGCACTTTATTTGAAATGTTACAGGATCAGAATCATATCAGAAAGCAATTCAGGATGTGAAGAGGCTTTTTCCAAACGGGCTCTGCTGTTCTCAGACCAGCACAATGAGACAGGAGCAGGTATGCATATCACCCACAGGACTTGGTACATTGGTTCTGCATCTGATTGGTAAATGGCAGACATTCTGTGTTTGTGCTTGGTTTCTTTTTTCAGATACTCAAGATGTGCTCAGACCCTTTAGCCTCTGTGGAGCGTGAACAGAGCTGCACACTGGCCCTCATTGCCCGGGAGTGTCTGTCACCTTCAGTGGCATCAGAACCAAATAGAGGTTTGGACTACTTCTTTGGTTTTATTTTCATAAATAGACAATTATATGTATTGGTAACTTTTATGAAGTGCAATGCTGTAAACTTGAACAAGGCTATGCCCTGTGGTCATAGTATTGTTATTACTTTAAACTCAAAGCATTGAGCACTGCACAGCATAGCAAAATGGGTCCCTTCAAATTATTTAATCATTTATTGTGACTTTGGCAGGGACTCCTCTGGAATGGATGTTGAAATATGACTCAGTTCCAGATGACCTTTGTAAACCATGCAAAAACAAATGTCCTGTTTTGCTTGTTTGTTGGTACCAGGGTCCCTGATACACAGTGCTCTCTGGCAGACAACCTGTCTGCTGATACCCTTAAACGCTCCACCCCTCAGCCAGGTGCCATCCCAGCTGGACCTGCTGGAGCAGTTGCTGAGGTCAGGCTGCCATCTGGTGGCAGGGAGGATGAGCATACTAGATAATGAGCAGAGGAAACATATCGCTGAGACACTGAAAGTGTCATCAAGAGGCAATGATAAGGTGAGTGGTTTTGGTTTAAAAGAAGTTTGAGCTTACTTTCTTACAAATAGAGCAATCAGCAGCTGATTTCCCCTGCTGTTATGTCTTTAAAAGATGGCTCATCTTTTCACTACACCCTGTCTCATCATGGCTCTGCAAGGGGAAATGATTGTGACCTGCTTTAACCTGATCCTTGAAAGGTATGGACAAAGACACTCAAATCTATCGTGTGAATATGTGGGGTATTTACATAAAAATAACTGTTTCATTTTCCCTTCGTCACCATTACACTAGCATCTACAAGGACAGGTCAGACCTAGAAAAAGTGGGGAAAAGGATCATCTACACCAAGAATGAGGAAGAGGTAAATCATGAATTCTGCTTTTTCTTTACTGCCTCATTTAGCTCCTTTGTTAAAACCAAGCAGGTGTAATGCTGTGTTAAGGTTTGTTGTATTATCATGAATATTGCTTGGTTGAGCAACATGTCACTTCTGAACTTATGTTGTTCTCTCCTCCAGGCCAAGCAGCTCATATGTTACCTATTTGATGTCTTGTCTTCCAAGAGCTGTCATACTATTGTGCCATGAAGTTCACATTGGTGCATATGTTAGGTTAGGCTACATCAGTTTCCATTTTCACAACATGTCATGAAAAATGTAATTTATAATTCTAATTGTTCAGGAAAAACTTGTGTTAGATAATTAAATATTTTTCAGATCAGTGCAATGTAATTAATGTTTTTCTTTGGTGTCCTCTTGACATCTTCGGCACCAACAGTATTCTAAGAACTTTATTCTGTACCTTGTGTTTGAGACAAAGAGTATTCACACACTTCAGATGAAAAATTATTTTAATTCTCAAGATGATAAAAATAACTTTGTGAACTCTGTAAACCATTGCATAACTGTAGTGTTACAATTTAACAAGTGTTAACAAACTAGTAATACACTACAGAAAATATGCGGTACACAATCCTCAATGTAGAAAAGAAAAATCTAGTATTCTAAGACTTGCACCTATTTTTGTGTTCACAACACAAAAAATTTCGATATACCAACAGAATAATTTCTACGATTATCAGTAGAGAATTTCCTACATATCCATACAGCTTGTCACAAAATAAGGGACATATTTTTTAATCTATAAATAATGTCTAAACCCACTGACATTAAGTAAATATATCTATGAAATGCAGTTTCCTCAGATTTAACACATTCTCTATTAAATCACTGTATTACCTTGAGAAAAATACATTTCTTTCCTTATATATCCGCATTATGCTGACAAATAGAAACTTGAAAACTTGCATTTGTTTTAGTTCTAATAAATTTTATTGAATAGCAGTTCACAACTAGATGCTACATCATAATGAATTAACTGCGCTCCATAATATCCAGTGACCTATTAATTGAATACCTAATTTAGAACAATACATTCAATATTTCAGGGCTTCAATGTTAAATAACATTTCTACTGATCTGTTCTAAAGTGTATGGAACAAATGGTTCCACATTCAGATTATTTACTTTTGACAACACTTGTTGTACTAGTATTTTACTTAATTTGAACAGCTCCATACATCATACTCATATACATGTACAAGATTGCATAAATCTTCAGGCTCCATTTTCATAATATTAAAAACAAAAAGACAACACAACAACTAACAATAATGCAAAATAGATTAAACTATTCCAATGCAGAGCATAATGAAACATCTAATACAGTTCATTTACAAGAGTCTTCCTATTTGGTGCTTTTCCTTACAAACAATTGAGTTTTTGGTGCCAAATGACTAATTGAGATCAAAATTGTGTATTCAATGGTCAAGTATTGCTGTGTTTTTTTTGTTTGTTTTTTAAAATGGTATGGCAAATACAGACTGAGACAGACAATTATCAGTCAATTCTAACCTTTGCTTCCTGCTGTGGAACTGGTAGGCAAATCTCATTAGATTAGCTTTTTCCTTTTCAACTCAAGTAGCTTGAATGCACAGAATTGTTTAGCAATCACATTTGTGGTCCACAAAAATATTGTAAGGCACTGGAATTTTGATTCTAATTAAACATGTTATATTTTGTCTCAGACATATTCTCTTGATACCAATCAACATAATGTAATTGTTAAAGGCACAGATGTACATGAATGTGTAATTGGTCCGTTAGAGATACATTTTAACAAATCTAAAGTAATGTAAAGAAATGCAAGCTGTGCTTACTAAGTGAATGTTAGTTTAATTTCTTTTTAGAAAATTTGAATTGGGGCAAGTAGACCACAAGAGAAACCGACAGCCAACAACAAATTACCATAACAACAACTCAGTTTTAATTATGTCTGTATCTGCCATCAATGTTTTGTCACAATCATCATCTGTCCCCTGTAATTTTACAAAAAACAAAAACTAATTTGGACCACGGCTTTAAGGAATAGAAAACAGTCAGATAGAAAGAAAGCACCTTACAGTCACTGTAGGCCTATCATAACAGCATATAATGCATAACCATCAATTTCCAAAGTGATTGTGATTATGTGGTTAAGCAAAATCAACAAATAAACAAAACTTCAGAACAGTAGTTGTAGTGAAGTTTATATGGCCACTTCAGAAGCACAAATGTCATTCACCTTTGACATTCCTTCACTGTAGACAACAAATAAACTGACACTGAATCCTTGCTTAAAGTCAGCATGTGCTAGCCAGTATTGCACAAACCTGCCATAAACGTCAATGTATACTTAACACAAAATCAAATATACAAATACACATTTCTGTAAGGATCTGACCCATGCATTTTTGATCATTTGTGTATCAACTCACTATAGCTAACTTTAGATAGAAAAAGATGCCATTAATTACTGTTAATGAACATTATCTATTTAAGGTACTAGGTGATTACTTTTTTAAACTCAATTTAGGTTTCTTACTGAAATAAAACCAACGATGAAATGTAGTACAAAAAAGAAATAACAACAGTACAGGTCTTTGGTAAAACTGCAAAAATTCCATTAATGTTGTAAGCAAAATCCATTAGCATAGTCCTGTTGTTTATTCAGTAAGAGGATATATGTTCTACTAAATGAAATATCAAAGCAAAAATCCATCTGAAAACAGAATTCCTGCCACTCACAATGCTGGACTTTGTCTTGGTTTCATCTGCAAAAGACCCGGCCCTGTTCACAACTACAGGCTGATCTGTCCAAGAGCAATTATTTGAATCCTGTTCAAGGGTAAATTTTCCCTTTAGAATACATATTTGGACAGCTACTAGAACACCACTTTGGTTCATTTTTAGATTATCACACTAGACATCATTAATTTAGTTGGCTTCACAGGCAAAACAAAATAGACTGAAGGATCCTGTGAAATTAGCTGCACCGTACACTGATATCCAGTGTATGGGGGTGGGGGAAGAAATCCAACAAAAACATTTACCTTCAATCAAATAAAAAAGGGGACAATCTAGCAGTACAGGTTGGTGACATCATTCTAAGTGAAATACGAAAGTACTGAAACTTTGACTCAAATGCATTTACAAATGAATTATCCAATCAAATTAAGAGTTAGATTGTTTCTGAAATCTGAGCTGTGGATGCACAACAACATTCAAACATCTAAATGTATAACAGGAAACTACATTAATACCTTTTCCAGTAGCAGCGAAGCTTGCAGAAGTTATTAAGCCTTTACTACACTAAAAATAAGTCAATACAAATATTCTGGCAGTGTGACACAGTGCAAACTTTTTTTTTTGTCTTTTTTGTAGCTGGTTAATATATCGCATAACATGCAATACCAGAAGTGTTTAGGCTGCCTTTTATGCTGTAATATAATCATGAAAATGCTAAAATACCATAACCTTTCTTGATATTTTTCCTCTGAGTTGCTTAATTGTCATTTATGTGAATGTAAACAATGCATCTTCCCATATTCATAAGTAGCAAAAGGTGTACCTGGAGATACATGATTTTCTATTGAATTTAAAGCAAGAATAAAAAGATTTTTGAACACAGTAGAAGGTCATTTCAATTAGAGGAACCTAATCACAAATGCTATGCAAAATCCAACCTACAAGTTAACTACAGAATTCTTCAACCGCTGCAGAATTATTACAATAAAACAAATTAAAGTTACTGAACTGTTTAAAAAGCATTTTTATATGTTACTATACAAATTCATGTGTCCTGTTTGCATACTCCCAAGCGTTAAATTGAAAAACCTAATTTCAAAGCCTGAAGCTGCACCAAAAGAGCACCACGACCAAGGAATGAGTGTGTGGGTAGTTGGAGGGGAGAGTGAAGGTTCGTTTCTAAGGTTGAAGTCAGGACACAGGAACTGACAATGTTTGTTTTCAATTATCTTGCGCAGAAATACTTAATGGGATTGGGCCAAACACACTGGCATATATTTATATATACACATATAGTCATACACATTTCAATGCTTCTGCAAAGTTTAACAAGACACATTATGCAGAAACCTGTGCACAAGCTTCAACTACTTGTGTTTGCTCTGACAATTCTACACATAACCTTTTCAACTAAGGCAAGGCACTTTCGAGTTAGAGGCCGATATGTTCTAGACAAGGTCAAGAGGCTAGATTCCTACAAAAATCACCATTTCAGGCTTTTAGCAAATACAATACATGCTTCTCTAATGGCTAGGCTATATAAATCTCTACAAAACAAAACTAACTGATTGAATAACAGCCTTAACATGTAGCATGTGCCTTACTGATATTATAGCTGCTGGTTATGCCTAAAATGCATCTTAAATTTGCACTTATTTGATTGAAATTTTATAAATCTAACTATGAAAGTAGAAACTATTAAGTACTTTTTTATGAAATCTTAATATGTAGAACCATGCCATGATTTAACAATAGGAAACATGAAATATTCAAATGATGTTTCACAGTACACACAAAAGCTTCAGACATTAGCTTATATAGAAAAAAAATTATAAATCTAAAAAAGACACAAAAGAATACCTACAAAGCAGCTTAAAGCAAATTTCTATATACCCTTTAATAAAGTCCCAGGTCAACAAAGTGCTTTAGTAAGAAATCAAACGTCTTCAGAAAGTTGGTCAAAATAATGATGCTTGACTGGTTGCACTGAAAAACATTGCTAAAGAAAATTTGGGTTTAAGAAAATGTGGCTTTACTTAAAGAGGAACACTGTTCAACATGCATTTGTTTTGTTTCCTGGTTTAGTCTGATTTACAGATACAGGTGTGGTTCGGCACTAATACCGCAATAGATTTGTGAAACATTTTACAAATCAAACCAGTTTATATATTTGGACAGTACTTTGGAGGAAGAGTTCTATTCTTTCATCAATTACTCCACGTACAGCTGAATGCAGGAATGTATTCATTTCTCAGGGCATGGAGCTTCTGAGCATCAAGTGCTTTCTGGGACAATGAAGTTAGTTCATCAGCGACCCATTTCACAATCCAGACTAATTAGGCTAAAACAAAAATATGATTACTGAATTAAGTATCAGTCACATTCCGGTTCTTGAAAGTCTGGTTTCTTAATTTGTTCCTCTTTAATTAAAGAAAAATCTGTTTTGAGTTTTGCCCATTTTATGGTTAACATCACCGGAGTATTTCTAATATTTACAGTGATTTCCTTGCTTTTGAGCTACCAACCTGAAATACCTATGGCATGAGCTATTATGGTAAAATATCAACAAATGTCTATATTTCTCTATCAATGTGTGGGATTATTTTGTCCACAATGGGGAACCGTTCATATTCAAATTCCCCTGTGCAGGTCAGTGGACTACAGGGCTACTCCCCTTGATATTATCACAAAGGATACTTTGTTTTTCAAACTTCTTCCACC
Organism: Dicentrarchus labrax; assembly: GCF_905237075.1. Classification (NCBI taxonomy): domain Eukaryota; kingdom Metazoa; phylum Chordata; class Actinopteri; family Moronidae; genus Dicentrarchus; species Dicentrarchus labrax. The sequence continues at coordinate 12,367,794 of NW_026136722.1, forward strand.
CTGAGGATGACTGAAAAATTACCTTAAGACTTATAGTATGAAAAGGACAGTTCTTTTTATATGCATTTTTAAAACTAGAACTATTTTCAGTTAAGATATAATATTCAAGTTACAGTAAGTTTTCCTTCTCCAAAGACAAGCATCTCTGATTTACTAAAACATTTTATTGACTTAATTTCTGAAAGGTTGAGGTTGAAATGCGGACTTTAAGTGCATTAAGTAGATATCAACCTAGAGATTTATCACTATTTCCAAATCAGTCAATAATTTATTAAAAGCGCAGTAAAGTATTTCAAATCCATTAATATCAAAACATCGGGGCAGAAATACAAACTCACACTCATTACTGTATTTGTGTATACAGGTTTTTACCAAGTTTATTGGTCCTGTTTGCAATTATTATTATTTTTTTGTAGATCTGTGTTTATTGTAAGAGCAATATGTCAGGGTGGCAATGCTTATTTGCATTTTGTTTGGTGAAAGCACAACTGCATTATGTGTTTAGCCAGAGTGCATTCATAAAAAAGTGTAAACAAAATGAGTTATGTCCATTAGAGTGACTGAATCACAACTGAAGAGTTGAGAAAGGGCATCGTAAGGTAATTTAATATTCTAATTTGAGTGCTGTCTGGTTGAACAGGTAATGTACACATAATATGAGCAAAAACTATAATGATTGAATCCCCTGAACACAGTCTGATTCATAATACTATTTGTTTTGTCAGTCAAACATCATTTTATTCTAAATTAATTCAATCACTGTATGAAACAGACATTGCTATTTAGAAAATCTATCTATTAGTAGTTTTTCAAAGGGCTAAATCTTTAAATAGTACCTTGAGTAACTGTACATCACCACTTCAATATTTTTGTTCTACAGTAGGGACATTCTGTTTTACTAGGTGCACAGTTCTCACATAGTACATAATGTTGGCAAGGCTGCAGAACAATGCAACGATCATGCTTTTGGCAAACTATACATTTCTTTGACTGAAGCTGATATATTACCTGTTGGGGAAGAAAAGAATGCATATCAGCTGCAACTTAAAAATACAGTTCATGCAGACTTTTAAAAAAAGCATGCTTGATGACAGAACGTAGATCTGAATGCTAGCCTGATTAAGTGTTTTAAAACTATGTACATGCTACAAATGAAATGCTGTGTGTGATCTAGTCTTTCTTACCCCATCTATAAGATCTAGGTCATTACGCAGCTGACTCTGGATGGAGTGAAGCTTTGACAAGGGGAGCTGCTCCAGCTCTCCGTAGCTACGTAGAAGAGGTGTTCCAGGGGTGCGACAAAGCACATCAAAGTCCCCTTGGAGCTCTTTCAGCTTGCGCTCTGTTTCCTCCCATTTCTGTTCTGCCAGCTGCCGCTCTGCCTCGGCCGTTTTTGCTTGTTCCTTTGCTTCATGAGCGTCTTTCTGGCAAGCTTCACAGGCCTGGAACAAAGTTGAGTTGTGATTAAAAAAATCTCACTTATCTATAAAAAGGGAAATCACTCTGATACACAAGGATATTTATTGCAACGAGAGCTTTTTTTTTAGACTGACTTGTTTGACCTGTTGCCAGGCCTCCTCCCATTGTTTGATCTTCCTCTTGGCCTCGTCCAGCTCTCTAAAAAGGCGGGCCAGATCAGCACTGTTGGTTGTGGAGGTTAGGCTGCTGAAAACTGGAGACGGACTCGGTGAAAAGCTGCCACTTACAAAGTCCCAGATGTTGCTAGCCCCTCCATTCAAGCCTAGTTGAGTGAGCGGTTAAAAATCACAAGACCAAGCATAAAAGTGAAAAGTTAGTTTTGGCTGTGTAAGTGGAACATTTCACTTAAGTCATCTTGAGCTATTTCTTTTGACATATAAGACTCTAGATTAAAATCTGAAGTCAAATGCTTTACAGCTCACTCAATGTCTGATGCTATCAGCTTACCCAAAGAATTCTGGGAAGAGGAGGTGGGTGTTCCCAGGAGGCCATGCTCTTGCTTGGCTAACATGTTTGAAGGTTGATTTTGCTGCGATATTGTCCCAGACATCAGGGACTGTGACAGAGACTGGGAGAGGGAGCTTAGTGGGGAGGTGGAGAGTGATGATGATGAATTAAAAGAGGATGATCGTGCCAGGGAACCTGGAATGTTAACCGGAGCAGATCCACCTAGCACCCTTTGACCTGTGGGGACAAAGTGAATACTGCTGTTGCTTTTTTTAAATAATTGACAAGCAAATTATGAAGAGACCATTTGAGATCAAAAGGTCAAACAGCTGAAACTACTTTAAGGAAGGAGGTGTCCTTACTTGTCAATCCTATACTGTTGTCTTGCTCCTCCAACTCCTTATCGAGAGATGCAACATTGATGTCACTAAAGTTGAGGTCTAGAGCGGATCCTGAGGAAAAACAAAACACATCTGGCTGACATTTGACAACAAAATACAGAGGGGCAAGAGTCAGTTCAACTGGTTTACGGTTGACTTTACATACACATACCTATCACAGACTCCACAGTGTTGCTCCCTGGATAGAAAGGAGTGGCTTTTGCATTCATTGTTGATAAGGTGGTAGGTGAAGAACTATCTGAGCCAATACTAGAGGCCAAGCTGGATGTTATACTGGAGGTAAAGCTTGATGCCAAAGGGTTCACCGCAGAGAATACAGTATTTTGTGTCTATAAAAGAAAAAAAAAAGAAAAATGTTAAATTTCCAATGTATTGTAAATAATATATTATTTAATATCATCATCATAATATAATTACAACAAAGTATCCAATTTAAACACAGACCTGTTTTTCTTGGTCCATCAATTTTTGATCCACCTGCCCCTTGTTCTTAATCTAAAAATTATCAAATAACACAGACAGCACATTTAAGTGACAAAACTCTTACATTTTACCCCCACACAGCTATATATAAATATAAATTAAAAATGCATTTCTACACTGACAAAAATAAAAGAGCCTATTTCAACACAGACTTTTTGCCGTTAACCATTATTTACTTTACCCTGATGAAGTCAGCTTGCTCTGAAGCAATGTTAAATACTACTGAATTTTCCAGTAGTTCTTGTCATGATTCATGTGGTAACTGTCTAGTGAATTATATCTAATCAGAGTCAGAGATAACTTTTCCTTTCACTTGTATCACTAGGAACGATTCTAACATGTTGCCTTTCATTACAGTACGTCCAGGATGACAGGAACAGAAACAATTTGCTGAGTGGGCGGCCTTCTGTAATTACAACATCAGAAAGCAGTGACGTCAATCAGGGGAATTCTGAGTGTACAGTTACAAATTCTATGGCTGAGTATGCAGTGTCAATATTATTTAGGCAGTCTGATTGCAAGATTGAGCTTTTCAGAATTTATGCAACTTTGATTAATGCGTATCACTCAGAACAACTAAAAAAACACTAGTTTGTTATGAAATCGCCCAAATAAAAACTACTACATATTTTATTTTTATTAATTTTATTCTCTCATCAAGTGATAACATACCATTGAGTCTCTCAAAACTAAAAGTGCAAATTACAGGAAAATGGCTCAAAGTAATAAAAAGAAAATGACATGGCAAATAATGAATGAGAAATAAAGAAGAGTGATTCAAAATGAATGACAGTGACACATTGTGTGTAAAGCCCTATGTTGTCTATGTGTTATATTGTTCTTGAAGCTAAAGAGAGCAGTCTGTGTACCTGATCCTCACGTTCAAAGCCCGGAGCTTTAGGATAGTTAGACGTCAGAGAGGAGACACTGGATGTGGTGGACTCTGAACATAAACTACTATTAGTTAAGGATTTGGGCCTGCTGATGGATCCCACTGGGGATAACAAACTGTCGCTTCCTGAGCTTGAAGTTACAGTTGAGCTATTAGAACATGAAACCTGAGAAAGAGAAGTGCACATGATCTTAATAAAATGATGATAAAAATAGATAAATAAAATAAAATAAATAAAACCATTATTCTGAATGGACTATGAAGGTGATCTATTGAGAATGTAAAAATAAATGAAGACTAGCTGTTTTTACTGAATCATTGTGTCAAATATCACTTTCAATGGAAAATTGCCTTTTCTGTTCTTTTAAAACAAGGTAGTAATGTAATATAAAACACTACAAGGAAATTGTAATGACAAAATAATGTGCAAAAAGCATGCCAACAGAAAAATGAGAGCATCATAAACAACATGTACACTAGTAAATGGCTGAATTGCATTAGATGAATTGAGATTTAGGTAGATTCAAAAGCAGGTGTCCATAAGAAATTTGCCTACACCTAGGTTGAGTTGATTCTGATCAATTTCCTATTAAAAGGACTGACACAGCAACAAAGAAAACATACACTTCCTACTTGTCCGTTGCTACTGGTTGCGTTGGTGGTGGAGTTGCCTCCACTGTTCCACTCACTGACTGGACACTCTGAATACTGCTGAGAGCCCATCTGAGACTGTGAACTTGACTGTATCACTGTTAACAATGAGCTCATGGTCTCTTCTGTAGAGGGAATTCCTAAAATGATTAAAATAAATATTAAATCTTCATATAGTGTGTAAAGAACCAGGTTGCCAACATTCAATAACATTAACACATTCATTGTGATTATGTTTAAATCAATCAGAAAAAGGCAAAGAAAATATCTTCAAAAGTGTGTGTATAAAATCCTTAACTCAAAAAAGAACATATTAATTTCATAGATTTGTAATTCTCTACCCAAGCACTGAGACAGTCTTTTACTTACTTTCTACATGTGCAAATGCACAAAAAGGTCCTCTGGGACAGTATCCAGTTTGTCGCATATCATTGCATTTGGTAGATTTGTAGATCTTAGAGAAAGGCAAACAAACAAACATTACATATCATAGTCACCATTATTGTTTTGGTATCTAGTCAGTTTCAAGGCTTGTGCAACACAACAGTCATTACATTTATTTATACATGTATATGTTATCAAACTATATTTTACTTTACATTATCTTTGTATAGGCTAAAATGGTAATTAATGTCTGCTGTGATCTACTGTATATGTATGTCATGCTGCATGTATAAGTTCAATACTACCTGAGCTATCCTTTATCTGTTAATTTTCAGACAAAATTCCACTCACTTCTGGGTGAAACTGCTGTTCAGTGCGAGAGTGACAATACTGGCAGCTGTCTCCACTGTCACACTTTGAGGGCTCGCCCCATTCATCTCCATGTTTCACATTAGGGCAAGGAGTTGACCTGCATTCATAGAGTCAGAACACTTTACCCACTGAAATTAGACAACTTAATACCATTTGTTATTTTCACTTAAACTGAGTCACATCTTACCTATATTTGAACTTTCTAGGATTTCGTCTTCGATCTCTACTGTTGTGGTAGTGTGGGCAAGCGTAGCCCTGTCTGCATAGTCTTGGGGGCTTAGTACACTGATCTGTTTTATAGTTGGCTAAAACAAAGTTGGTATCTGCAAAATACACATAAAAGTATTAATGTAATGTTTATTTTTATCAGCTTAAAAAGGGTGCTCTTTGGCATTGCATGAGCCCATTAACACCAGAGTGGGGGTTACTCACCTTGCCACCGGGGGTCTTCTGTCAAAGTTTTCTCAATCATAGCTTGGCTGGCTAATACACCCGGCTGCAGATCAGGAATACCTTCCCCAGATCCCAACTGTCCATTTTGAAGAGCCTCTTGTGCTTGGATCTCTCTGTGCACATACAAAGTATGTTATTGTTATTATTAAAAAAGATCTTGGTTCAACACCCTTAAACTTATTGTCCTGTTTAAGGAACCTTGCTTGTTGTCTGAAACAGTTATCATATAAAGTTAAATTTCTGTCCTCTCTCACATAACCATCAATCACCATCCAATTTTATCATTAAACTGCATTTATTTAATCAAACCATATCTGGTGGATCTGAATTGCAAAATACTATAATTTATACTGGACCAACTGACATAATAACGCTTCTTAGCATTAGTTATAGGCAGGAGTTACAGCATGATGATACAATTCATAAATACATCTTGAAATATTATCAAAATACCAAGAAAAGAAAGATAACGTAACAATTGTGCAGAGGTTTATCAACTGAACTCACTGCACTTAACATTTTGAAAAACCCCTCTGTTTGAGTCTTGGTATCAGCCAATCTTACACAGAATCTTTCAGCAACACAGAGCTCAATAAAACATGTTGGGTGTTTGTATTTTTTATAATTCATTGAGCCAAGCCCTAAAAACTGAGTTACATTGAAACCATTAATCCCATTCAATATGCACTAGGTATTCCACTACATTATGTCTAAATTGGCTGATTTGTTCATTCCATTGTGAGTGAAACTGTTGGCAGGGAAAAGAGAGGCCACTATTTGCTTTGTATGTCACCTGATATCATAGACTGGAGGTCGGAGATCATGTGGCCCGTGAGCAAAAGCACAGTGGAGGCCATTCTTCACACAATGCCCTCGAGCGTCTGTCTCATGGATACAAGTGCCAGTCTTGTAATAGCGTAGATGGTACTTGCGCTCTGTGTCACCAGTGGTCCGGTGTAAATAAGGACAGCTGAGGAAGCAAGGATACAACATTGAAATATTTCATCAGCTCATTTAAATAAAACATCTAAATGAATATGATTTGGCTTGACATTAAAATAAAGCACAGAAAGTGCATCCAAACCTCAAATCTGTCCAAAATAAACACAAAATAGAGAACTAATTGGTTTTAAACTGTATGACCTTCCTTCAAGTTCAACATATAATTGGAGAGAGCAACTTTAAGATGTATGCAGGCATGATATGACATGATTTTTAAGAGCATGAAACAGGCAAGCACTGCAATGAAGATAAAAAATGGTCCAAACCATTCATTATAAAGCCACAAGAATTATAAAAGGAGGGAATTCTTATAGTTGCACAGATTTTTAAGTCAGGAATAAGATTCTGCTGTGACTGCAGGGCTGACACACCAGCAATGCCTCGAGAAATGTATGGCCAATAAGCCTCTTGAATAAACCAATTTTTCCTTTCTTGAGTAGCAACAGTTGCTATAGCAACCCATAAGGTCATACAAAAATAGCTGCCATTGGCAGAGGAGGAATAGTGAGGATTGCAGCCGTTCATTTTTCATTAGTTCAATAATCTCACTTCATTTTTCATTTCTATGTAGGGCTCAATTAAACGCTGTGCCATTTTTAATTCCCAATCACATACAGAGGCTGCTGCCTTGATATACTACCTGCTGCAAATTAATGGGGAAAGGCATCGCCTCACCTTTTGAGGATTCACCAATCTAGTTTCTGTGCAACTCGACAATACTCAATATTTAATTATTAAAATTGACCCCTCTAAAGCCACAAGCCTATCACAATATGTTTAGAAACTATTTCCCCCCTGTGATGACAGAGGACAAATGATGCTATGTGCAAAACAATCAAAATAGTTATTCTAATGTAGGGACACGATGGGGAACTGACATTTTTTAAACTATGAAGCTAGGTAATCACATGTTGCCATTATCTGAAATTAATAGTAGCACTGGTGAATAAACAATACTGGAGGGCACCCAGAGGCGACCTATCAAGTTGCCTTATCTCAAAGACAAAGAGGTGCAGCCATGCTAAATAAAGTGTGAGTTCAATCTGAAATGTTGAATTCGGTACATACTCTTTATAGAGAACGCATGCAACAACACAAAGGGCAAATACGTGGCCCTTGAAATACTGCATCTGTAAGACGCTGCCAACATCTGCTGCAACGTTAAACAGTTTTAAATAATGAATACTGATCACCAAGCAACTACCACTGCAATCCCATTTGTCTGCCTAAATAAATAAATTAAACAATAATATAATCATACTCTTCATATTACACTCCTCACTTGCAACGTGCAAAGAATACACAGTCCCTGTTATCTTTAGAGCACTCTTATCAGTGCTTGATTTCTTTGATTACAAAAGCACACAGTCCTTTACTGGTGGACATTTTAAAAAAAACATCTCCTGCATCAAATTGGCTGTTAGTGACTGTTTATAATCTTAACAATCTATAATTCAGGCTCATGTGAATGGTTGTGCATAAATGCCATTAGCAGAGAGCTCGCTTATCCTACACACTTGCCTTACTGTAGCCACAGCAAGCTGGTGTAATTGAGAAAAACATTTCAGTCTATGAGAATGTCACAAAATTCAAAAAAATTAAGAAATGCTTTAAATCCCATGCAAATGTCACTACATGAAAACTGAGCTATATAGCTGGTCTTTTGGTTGATTTGGACCCAAACATCCGTCATTTGTCAGCAGCTACACCATGACGCACTGACATATCCATGAAGCTGAAGAATGGCAATGAAACGGGGACTTACTCGTCTCCATCTGGGCAAATGCCTGTGGTCTCGTCGTATTTCGTGCAGTACACGTCGGGGCTGTAGTTAAAAGTTCCGTCTCTTCTTCTTATTGGTCGTCTTCGCCGCTGGTTGAGAAAATGCCAATTAAAGCACGTAAAGGGTCTGTGCTGCGTGCACTTGTGCTGGAGGAACAACGGGCACTGCTCTGTCCTGAACTCCTTCAAGTATCTGAAACAACAACGACAAAAACAAAACAACAAATGTATCAGGGACCAGGTTTTTAAAATTAATACGAACTAAGAAATAACTAGAAGGCAAGAAAAAAAAAAAAGTTCAGACAGTGAGGTGTCGTGTTATGCTGCTAGTGGTGTAGCCTAACGTTACTATATATTTTGGGTCACTAACGTAGCTCGCTATTCAGAAAGCACACTACGTACGTATTTCGACGTAACACTTGTTGAAAATCCCTGAGCGTACGTCCATAAATGTGCGTAGCAAGAGGGAACTCAAAATAAGGCCGAGCTATTTACAAGCAGACTGGTTAGCGAGTTCCTGGCTAATCATTTAGCAGACCCAGTTCACGGTATAATATTCAACGGATTATTCGAAACAATTCCTCAACTCCGTAAAACTACTATAAACGATTCCGTTAGCGATTAGCTTGTCAATTAAGTGATTTAGATGCCCGCGTTTCCTACATTAGGGTTGGCGTCGTTAGCGTGCAGTCGCTGTTTGCTATGTAACGTTAGGTAGTCACAAAGCCAGGAAAAGCACCATGTTTTTAACACACACACAAGAGTTGAGGAATGCAAGAAATGCAAACGCGCATAGGTGCACGTGCAAATAACGATTTAGGAAGCGAGCGATTTTGTAGTTTTCTTTGCAGCAGCTTTACTCACGTATAGTGGGTAGGTTTCTCGGTTTGAGGGGACGCATTGGCCGCCGTTTTCGAAACCGACGGCATTTTCAGTCAAAACAATGAATTGCGCATGCGCTCGGATCTGTTGCTCGCGTCCATGCACGTCCGCCTGCACGCCAGCACAGTGCAAACACTGATGCAGGGGGCGCTGCATGGATGAGACGTGACATACTTCTGAGACTGTTTATGTCTTCACTTATCTGTGCTGATATACCTTCTGCGTCAACGTGCTGTTTTTATTGATAGTAAATATATATTTGAAATAAAATTAATTAACATTTCCCCCATATTCCATACCCCTATATATAGCTATTTTTATTGTCTGTTATCTTAAGTGTAATTCTGGTGGGGCAATAAAAAAAGCCCTTTATTTTATGTTATTTTTAAGATGATTGATGCTGCTCTTGAAGACACAATCAAATGTCACCATTGTCACATTCTTAAAAAATACATATAATTTTTAAATGAATAAATGACCTAGCCCCACACAAGTGGCGATTGTGAACAACTTTTTTCAGTAAAAGGCTTGCAAATATAGAATCCCTTACCACCTGAATTAAAAAAACATTTATAATTTAACATTTTAAATGTGAAAAAATATGAAAATGATCTGATTTTCTCCATCTGAGATTTACTAAGTCATCAATGCAAAAGTCTCTGACTTGACGTTGCACTTAGATTTTAACACCTCACTGGTGAAATCATCCTTTCTTATGTGAAGGTGTGTGTGATGGGGACATGTGAAAAGCCTCAATGTGTTCTCTATGTGTGGCTCTCACAAGTGTAACATTTTGTGATAAAAGCTACTCCTCTTCTTTTTATCCCTGTTGTCTACAAACATTAGGACAACACACTATATGCATTCAGCATACAGGTATGGGCTGATTAATAGTTCTATATAAATTGTAAAAAAAATATATATATATAAAAATGTGTTAATCATAAAATTATTTGTAAAATAACAGATAAAGTAGGTGTGATCTATTTTGGTTTCCTCAGCTTATTTAATGTAATAAAATGTTTATATTTTTACACAAACATATTTGTCATTATGTTTTGTGTCTCTTCGTCCACCTGAGGACACGACAATAAGTTCACCTTTCTGTTATTCCAAATGCGGCATCATCTGCTTTCAGTGTATTTTAGGTTTTGTTGCTAACAATCACATTTTTGTTTTTGATTGTCTTAAAATACATTATACAATGATAAGAAGAAGATAAGCCTCATCATTACTGCAGCATGTCAAACTCCAATCATTTTTCTTTCCTTCTGTATCAGGGAAGCTAATCTGTTCTATTCAGCTCCTTTTTCCTTTAAGGGATTTTAATTTACAAATGCAATTATACGCCTAATCCATTATTCAGCTGCTGAGGTCCACCGAGTGCACTGCCTTGTAATTATGCATAAACCCTGGACTAACCAGTTGTAATTACTTTGATATGCCCCACCCCCACTCATTTTACAGCTGGACAATGTCCAGTACCTTTCTTACATAAGAGACATTTTAAAGGGGACTCACCTTTATATAGAATTATATTTTGCTTGCTTGAAGCAGCTAAAGCAGAGTATCATCTCATCTGTGATGTCATCAAAAGTTATAAAACTGAGCATGCTCAGTTGATAAAGAATTGGAAGCTGAATTTAGGCAATGTAGCTACATTTAGGTACCAGTTCATAGGTAAATCTGTACAATCTAATATAATACAAAAAAACCAGCTCTGCAAGGATTTGTAATTTTGTGTTGTCAGAAAGGTGTTGAATCAACTTGGCTGTGCTATACTGAAAGATGTTTGTAATCTTTTAACATGCATGGGACAAAATCCTAGAAAGATCTTTCGGTGAAATGCGATCCAAAACAATAGCAACCCTACGGACTCTAAGATTATCATGTAGGTAAATCAACAACCTTTCTGAAGAAAACATGAACATCGAAGCATGTTAACTGCAGGACATTTGTGCAGTATTTCATTGTGTTGCACCTAATAGAGTTTGAACACCCATGTTTTTGAGCAACAGAAGCAGAGATAAGGGGTACAGTTACAGTGAGGAAAATATGCCCATATGCCTGCAAAAATACTGTGTTTTTAATGATTTTGCCAAAAAGATCCAGGATCTGTCTCTAGATTACATTATCATCATCATGCCAATCTGCCCAATATTATACATGATCAGCCTAAAGATGGTATATTATGTTCCTTTACCAGATAGATGTTTTGCTCACAAACACATTGTTTAATCCAGCATCATCCAGAGGAAGTACTGAATGTAAGCAAGGGGAAAAGTCACACCCTTTTTCCTTTCTGTGACGTCAGTCACCACAAACCTTTAACCTTACTCAGTAGTCTCAGCTGTACACACAGTCCACTGTGTCAACCTCTTCTCAAAGCATCTCCAATGTGTGTGTTTGTATGCGTGTGTATGTGTGATGTAAAGATGATCCCTTGCCTCTCCCACAGTGTTGAACTTGGAGGGTCTTGGCTTTGGTGTCTGTGCTGCTTGTTTATATCAATGAACTTGACAGCTCTCATTGCATTATTACTTGCCTGTCTTTCTGTCTTTGTGCCCTCTGTGGCTCAGATAGAACCATGTGCTGTTTATAGAAGATTATAGCCTTCACACATGTCTCAATGCACATGCAAAATATAAATGTATAAGCTAAAACCCTTCTTTGTCAAGGTTAACAGACAAAGACAAAACTGTGAAAAGTAGAACACGCTGAATGCTTTCTTGCAGAGTACGGATATGGGACATAACACTGTGAAATGGAAACATCATCTAAACCAATCTTTATGTACCACAACAAGTTTTGCATTTTTGCAGGCCTCTAATAAATAATCACTCAAACAATCCTCAGCGCTGCTTTCCCAGGCTGCTGGGACTGTTACAGCTGGAATAACAGTTTGTGGTTTGGACTCCTGTTTTTCCCAGTCACGCCATTATCTCTGCCTGCCTCATGCACAAACACAGCTCAGGTCCACCACAGACTGGCAATACACAGATTTTATATATTGGTGTAAAATCCTTAATCCAGGCATGATAAAGTTTCCTGTGTTTCCTCCACACACCTGCACCCTCTTTATTCCTAATGCATGGAACGTTTTGTACAAGCAGTGTTTGTTTTTGCAAACATAGGCATATAAGAAAGGGAATATTCTGTAAATCCTGTCATACTTCACAGTGCAGTACTACAGAGAAAGAATTTATAATGTTTGCTCTGACAGATAATAAACAATTAGAGGCTATAAAACTTTATGGCAGGTTTTATTAAAACATCTGCCATTAAGCCTCTGATGGAATACAATTTAAAATGTCTAAGCTGTACCAGTGTATCCTGGTAATCTGCATTTCATTAGCCTTTGATCAATGTGTTAATGAGCGTCTTTGTTCTGTTTGAAAGCATTTTATGAAACCGTAAGTAATGATATCCTCACATGCAGTGATTGCCTTTGGATGAGTCTGGTATCAAAATACATCTCATGTCACATTTTTGAATTTGGTATTTGTATTAACTGACTAAAACAAATGAGATAAATCAGTTCATGGACAGAAAAACAAGCCACAAATGTGCAGATGAAGTATCTTTGTCACAGACCCATCACTTACATGGTGGGTTGGCCATTGCTGTTTATCAAAGTAATATATGTTAAGGGCATGTAAGAATAAAAGATTGAAGCAGCTTCATGTTGCCAACATTAAATAATGTGTTTACCTAGTCTCATTCCCTGCTGGCAAAACAACATCTGCCTCTTTGCTATACCACCATACTAACAGGAACTGACAAGTGGAGCGATAACTCAGCTATCTTTGAAAAGAGCACTCATTGATTCTTACATTAAACTATATATTTAAGCTCAGACAGCAGATCTTGGAGATTAATCCCACAAAAATGGTATATGTTTTTAATTCACCTGACAGAGTGACAGTGAACACAACATCCAGTATAACAAGTAAGAAATAAAGGGTGTAGCTACATTACCCGTTATTTATTTCATGTTATACTTGAAGACATATAAATAGCTAGGTTTTATTTTAAATGTTTGTTCTTTTTTAAATCAAAGAAACACATTTCTTGTCATTAGAATTTATCAACAACTTCCACTTTATATTCATGAAAATTGTCTTTATTTCTAAAAAATAAAACAAATTTTGTCAACATTTGTTTGTATTGTCCAATGAATGTTTAGATATGGCCATTTGTTAGCTGAAACGCTCAAAGCAAGGGGTACAGTAATATCTTAGAAGTGGACAGTGAGAAGCCAGTCACAGCTATTGATAAATGATAGCAGTCATTTTGTCATGGCTTGTCATGGTGGTGTTGAGGTGGACGTTGGATATGTGGTAGTTTCAAGATAAACACATGTTTTCTTTTTACATTATACAGGTGAAAACTGAAATGACTGAAACAGATAGCCTGATTAGATTTGATGTGATGCAGTATTTCCTCTATGTATGCTGCTTTAGCTGTGATGCACACCTTTCCTATTTCTAAAGGTTATCCCACATACCCAGAACAATGTTCACACAATGTTTCATCATTGTCCGTCTTACTAAAAAGCTGGCCTCTTTTGACACTCATTTATCGATTATATTTCCCACTGGCTGTACTTCAAAGGTAGATGCGGACATTTAGCCTCTCACTCACATTTACTGTTGCCTGTCTTTCCATCCAGCAAACTTTTTGAAGAAATAACACACTCCATACACTTAAAGAAAACAATCCAATGTGCAGATTAACATGAAAATAGCTTAAGTACTGTTTTTTAGATGCACACATCGAGTCATTTCTATCCTTGTTTGAGTGTACATTCTTGGTGCTTTTGTGTTTTTGTTCAGAAAGTGAGCAGGTTAACTGAGACACTGGTACAACTATGTGGCAAAGCTAAATATCAGATGAAGAAAGCTGAGGTAATATTTCACACTGGGTGACATATCACTTTGATATTAAGATTTTTTTTAAAGCATATTTTTTTTACATTTGTCTATCTTCTTAGCAGTCACACCTCTGACACTTCGCTCCTGACAGGGAGGTGTAAATCGAGGCCATGGTGGCAGAAGCGGTTCACTACTGACCAGCTGGCCTTCTGCTTAATGAAGAGACGCAGCTTGTCCCTGAAGGTTTCTCCTAGAAAGCTGTAGATAATGGGATTGAGGCAGCTGTTGGAGAAAGCTGCCAGGTTAACAATGTGGCCTGTGAGTGGGTAGTCATGCCACAGGGTGGTAGCAGTCCTCTGTGACGGGTCAGCTGTGCCCTGCAGCAGCTGGATGCTGATGAAGACGTTCTCTGGCAGCCAGCAAATGAAGAACACCAGAACCACTACCACGATCATGCGCAAGGCCTTCTGCCGCCGTGGCCACAATCCACGGTGCTTCTGTGCCCTCATGAGGATTCGCCCAATCAGAGAGTAGCATAGACCAATGATGGAGAAGGGCACCAAAAAGCCAATGGTTACCTCCAGCCACTGAATCTCAAAGACATTGGCAAAGCAGAAGTGCACCTCACCCCTGTGCTGAGTTTGCACAATGGTGAAAGGGAGAAGGGTGGCCAGGATAGAGGCCATCCAAATGAGGCCACAGCTGAGCTTGGCGTGCTGCATAGTCCTCAGTGGGCTGCTGCTCATGGAGCTAGCCAAGGCAATGTATCGGTCGAAGCTCATCCATGTGAGGAAGAAGATGCTGCTGTACATGTTGACCTGCAGAAAAAGGGACATGAAGGTGCAGAGGACAGCGTAGTCATAATACTTCTCATTCAAATTGAAAACCTCAATGAGGGAATCTGCCACCAGGATGAGGTCAGCTACAGCCAGGTTAACAAAGTAAAGGTCTGGGATGGTCATCTTCTCTCTGTGGTTCAGGTTCACCACCAGGATTAAGATGTTACCAATAAATCCAATAGGAAAGAGGAGAATGGTGTACAGGCAGGACAGGAAGAGACCAATAATGTAAGATTGGTATTTGTCTGATTCTTCAGTCAAATATGTTGCGTTGTACTCATATGAAGTGTTCAGTTGTTCTGTACTGTTTACATATATCCAGACCAGAGAGGTTGTCTGCACTTCCATACTGACTGTGGTTGGACTGTCTTGAATCATAGGCCACATGTAAGTCACCTGTACCTGCTACATCATTAGACCCTGTTAGTTCCCAGTTGTGTCTCTTTAAAAGGTAAATCATCTATGCTGTGTTTGCATGCTGACAGAAGTCAGGTGCATGGGAACACAATGGTTACGGTTTGTTTGACCCCATGTTGACATCAAGGTTCATCAGTACCAATAGATTCCAGACACAGGATAGAAGCACCTCCATGTCTTAAAATTGTCTTTGGCTGGCTTTTCTAACCTGATGACTCACATTATCCAGACTGTCCAAACTGTGGTTCTGAGATTAGAAGGCGGACCTCTCCTCTTTTGAGTCATCTGATTTGAGTGCTGCTTTGTCTCTCCAAATCCATGTGCATCTTTATTCAGCGAGCCTTGGCCAGGGACGCTATTACTGTGACACCTGAGCTGTGGTGAGGAGTGAAGGAAAAAAAATAGCACATTAAAGAGAATTAGGTTCACATACTTAAAAAAACAACAATCTTGTGCAGTTAAATGAGAATAACTAAGAAGTATAGCACTTTTTATTTATTACTAAAAACTGAAAATTCTTAATATCAAGTATGAAAAAGGCAAAAGTCCAGTTTGGTCAGAGAAGGGTTCTAAACTGGATAGCAAACAACTAAGTATGCACATTAACATTCAAGCTTCAGACTTAAACAGATGCATTGAAATCCTCCTTAGAAATCCTCAGCCAATCCAAGCTTACTCATTTGTCCAGACGTGATGACTATTAATTGCAGAGATGAAAACATATTTGTCATTAACATTTAAAAAACCTCTGTGTGAAGCTCTCTGTTTTGATAGCACACAAATAATGTATTAAACACAAAATCTATGTTTTATATGCTTTGGAAGCTTGTATATTACTAGCTACCCTCTTCCTTAGTTGATAATTTTCAGGCCCAAAATCTCAGACATTCTGTTCTGCAAACATGACCTTTAGCAAACATTCACAGCCCTTAGGGTTTCCACCAGAGGAAGCCTACTTCAATTTGAATGCATTCTTAATGACAGCAGTAATTCAGCACATAAATGGCTCTGCATATAGATCGTACAGAGACATTTTCTGCCATAGTTTTTCAAATCATTGCTTTAAAGCATATTCTCCAATAAGTAAACAATCATTATCACAACATGAGTGGCGTACTGCCTTTTCTTTCTAATTTTCAGGAAGAGTTCAAAATCACACATGAAACAATAAGAACAATGATCTTAACAAGTCTCATGACACATCTAAGCTCACATAATTCTAAAAAAAAATTTGAGAAATGATCTTTACACGAAAACATCAGTTCACTCTATTTGATATATGATTCCTGAGTTATCCTTTTATAATACTGGGATAGGAAACAGTTGTTCTGTTCGGCTGATTTTCCACCAAAATCAGTGAGACCGTAGATCATGTAGAAGTGCTCTCCAAGAAACTACTATCAGCCACTCCAGACATATAGAGAGCAAGATAAAGAGCGAGTTGATGACATAATGTACAACTCATTATGCAGCAAGATTCACAAGACAGGAGGGAATGCCCCCAATTACAGTTTAACAGACACCATATTATGTAAGTTTAAAGTAACAAATACAACATAGTTAGTATATCACCTGTAATTTCTAACCCTAACCCTAACCCACTGTAAACTGTCTTTGCTTTTTAAGACACTACTTGAAATTGACATAAAACACATAAAGCACTATTAAATAGCCACCAATCGTAGCAAATACATGGGAATCAAAAGCAGCCCTTACTTTTTAAAATTTGGGATTTGATGTTCCTCCATGCTTGTCCGGTGCAGAAGTCAGAGAGACACAGATTTGTAAATCCCATGTCCGGGCTTCTCTTCTGCACCACCTGCTGTTTGGCCCAACCCTGTCTGGAGAGGAGAGGAGGGTGGGAGAGACAGAAAGGCAAGAGATGATCTGTCACCCATGGTTTGTCACCATGCTTCATCAGATTCCCTTTTCTCTGCCTCCTTTTTTTTTTGCCCAGTTTGTGATTCCAGGTGTCTGCTGGGTATCTAAAAAGATCCAGTAACTGAACTGACTGAGAGCTGTTTTTAACACAAAGGAAAGTTTAAACAGCAAATAAGTAGAGTGTGGAGTTTGCCTCAACCAGGTTGTGTTGTTATGGAAACCACTTATACTGTATTTTTTGCAGTATTTGATCACCTGGGTTGTCAGGCTCTTAGTCTTAAGGGCCATGTAAACACACTGCTCATGACCTCTCAGTTTTTCCATCAATATGTTTGTAAAATAGTTTGCCTACTGTTCTGTATCGATTATTGATTTTCACTAACAACAAAAGACACTGACCCTTGCTTATTCAATGTTTCATTCTCTATACTACAATTACATTCAGATAAAGCTTAACTTAAAAACTGGTGAGCCTTCACTTTCAGTAAGGGGGAAACAGAACAGACTCTTTGCTCCTGGGTAAGGAGTAACATTAATGTAATTTGAACTAATCTGTGTCCAAACTGTGACTATGGAGACCTATTTGATGTGATGTTGGCTAGTGATGTGTCTAGTGGGATGCATTAACTGCAGATGCCTGCAATAATTGCAGACATACAATAACCATCTGCTACAACAGTGCTATAGATATATATTGAAATAGATCAGACTGCTTCATATCAAATCATAGTTGTAAAACTAAATCATCTTTAAAAAAAATATTATTATTATTGCTTTAATTGACCCCTACATTATCTATTGATATCATAGGCCTGCCATGATTAAAGTGCATTTATTCCCAAATGATCAGTATGCAGCTGCAAAAACAGCAGTGGGGGGAATCACTCTGGACTCCGCATATAAGGAAAGGGTCCATGTTCCATGACAACAAGAATTTTCAGTTTCTACAGAAGGCAGATTGTGACTCTGAGGTCTTTGAAAGGTGGGAAGGTCCCTTCATCCAAAGACAGCCAGAGGGGAAAGAAAAGGCAAGGCCAAGGCTGGATTACTGCCTGGAGGTATGGGGTTGCAGCTCCTTTGGCAGCGCTGCACCAGCTCCAGGGCTTTGAATGTGATACGAACAACAACAGAAAGCCAGTGGAGTGCATTCGTCAGGGGTCTGAAAACAAAACAGGTCACAGCTCTCAAGCTTGAACATGGTGGATAAAGTTCTTGGTATAATGGGGTACAATTTAGGATTTACTGATTGCAGAAACAGATTTTGAAAGTTTTAAAAGTCAAGACACTGCTGCTCTTTGGCAGAAGAATTGCTATATTGAGCTGGTGTGTGCATCAATAAAAAAAATAATACATGCGACACACATTGCATACTCTGCTTGCTTCTGTATATATCCAATACAGCCTTGCAATAAAGTGGCCTATTTATACCCTACCCAATCAGTTGCTCTGCGGCTGCTCATGTATTGTAGCATTTTACCAATAGTCCAGTCAGGTTGCTTTAAGACATTTTAATAGAGGAAGAATAATTTTTTTATTGTCTCCCGCCCTGCAGTAGACAAATTGGCACCGTGCAATCTCTTGTTTGAGGGTCTGCTTCTAGGAAGCCGGGTGTCACTGCCGCACTTCAACATGCTAGGTAACCTATTTGCTTGTACTAACCTGCATATCACAAGGTGAGGTTTTGGCTTACTGCTCTTAATGCTCTCAGTATCTCACAAGCAGATAGAGAGGGGCACAAGAATATATTCACTCTCCTGTTTAGCTCTCTAGAGTAGCAAAGACATGGAACATCTCGGGACTCGTAGTGCTGAAGGTAGGACAAAGAAAGACAAGGGGGACTGAGGGAAGAGTTAGAAAGCTATTTTGTGTAGAGTTATTCAGTGACATAGAGGAGCACACACTCTGCCTTGAAACCAGAATAGCTAAGGGCTCACAGTTAGTATGTTTAAGCTTGAAAAAGTGAAGGCATCATCTTACAGATTGGTTAAGCGCTGGTTTCATCTTGGAGAAGTGAAGTACCTCTTGCTGATTTGAGTGCAGATGACACACCGCCTCATGTCTTGGAAAAGCTGATTTTGGTAGTCAGGAAATGGCGCAGCAGAGCAGCAGTGATGGTCTGAGGGAGCCGACAGGGTCAATACGGCAGCTGGTAGCCCTGCTGGCACAAACAAGTTTGGGTTTTTGACAAGAAAAGGGACAGCAGAGAGCAGTTTCTGTGGGTTAGAAGAAGAGGATTTTAGATGTAGTAGAAAGTTGATTCAGCTCCTGAGATGAAGAAAGGAGAGAGCAGACAATCTGAGAGGTCATACAGCAAGCCAGATTTGTGCAATTTTCTCTCAGCTACCTGAAATCTCAGTTATTCAGTTCGCATGACTACACACAGATAAGGGGAAAGTGGGGATGTAGAGGTCAGTCTAGTGGAAATGTGCTAGAGACTGTCAAAGAGAGGAGAGGAGAGAAGAAAGGGAAAGTGTGCATATTTCCCTGAATAGTGATGACATGAAATGAGACCAAGGTAAAAAAGTGTTAAACAAATGCACCACTCAGAGACATAGACATACATGTGCTGCACTTCTGGTTAGATGCTTAACTACATTTGGTTGTCTAATTGTACTTTGTGCAATGACAATAAAGTTGAATCCAATCTAATCTTATCTAATCTAATGTTTCAGACAAATAAACTATATGTGATAGCACTGTTTAAAGCTCAGTGGAGCAGACTTGGTGCATATGTCATAATAACCCTTCCCAAAGGCTGCCATAATAGGCTTAAAAGAGGAGTTGTGACATTGACTGATTCTAAGATTTCTCTGGACTATAAAGCACTTCCAAGGAACTGATTAAGTAAGGTAACGTAAGTTTAAGTAAACAGCGAACCTCATCTGGTAAATGTACTTCCAAGACTAGCTTCCAGAAAAAGGATCTTGCATGTGCTAACAATGGCTGGAGTTATGTGTGATGGCAAAGGGTGATATAAACAACTTGAAGAAATAGTGAGGTGTGTTGTAGCAAAATTATTTATAGTGAATGGTTGTTCTGTTTTATGTCTTTCTCTGTCAGTTACAAGGCTGAAATAAGTAAGCATGTCAATCTTAAACTGGCCTCGAGTTTTGCGTCTTTGCTGCTCTGAATTTACACATTGTCCTTCAACTACTTCCTGTGTGAGAGCTATTACTTTGCTGAGGCTTGTGAGAGAGGATGCATTCCCTGTTGATGTCCACTGGGTGGCCCACTGGCATAAAAAATCTAATGTTTGACAGTTCGAAGAAAATATGAACATGACTGCACAAGCTTTGGCTGACAAAAAGAAATGACTGATTGACGGATGACTGATGTGGTGAAGAGGATGGTTTAAAGAAGTTATTGACTCTGCACCAAAATACATTAACAGGTGAGAGCATTATGCTGGATTTAGCATTCTAAATCATTCAAAGAGGATGAGAGCTAAGTAATTGAATTATACGGTAAATGACAAGGAGAATTTAATGTTTGCTTTGGTCTTGGTATTTTATTATGATAACCATGAAATCATACCATAACTGTGAAAACATATTATAGTAACTTTTGTTTTCTTGTACATGTAAATGAAAAGGAAAACAATAGTTCCCATCCAATGACATCTAATGAAAAAGACAACATTACCGGTGCTGTTAATGGGGAGTTGTGGGGTTTAACTGCTTGTGGTTGAGGGAGTGAAAGTGGGAGGTCTAGAGGAAGGAGGCTACAACACCCTCATCTGCCTCCACTTACCAGTCTGATGTGCTTCTGGCTCCATCCAACATCTCCCACAGCCACAACCACAACCTCTGAATGGAACATCGTGCACAGTCCAGCTCATTTGCACTGCTTCCAGGGCCATGTTTGATATTTAGTTAATGCTGGGATTTTATTGTAAGATTACTTACTTTTTACTTTTTTTTTATTCTCTGCTCCCATTTCTGAAGAGGAAAAGCAAAGAACAGGATTGGCAGGGTGGATTGTTTTAAAAGCACATGCCCTGGTCCACTTGTCTCCCCAGAGCTGAAGAGATGTGGTGGGTCAAAGATGAAGGCTCCTTCCTGCAGTCTCTGCTCTGAGCTGTATGATTCATATGGTGGCAGCTTTCAAATATGTCAGCATGAGGACCACATCTGAAAAGAGCTACAGCTTTGTTATTCTATTCACCAATCAATCACAGGAGTATGTGCTATACAGGACAAAAATCTAGTGTTTTTTTTAAAATCTGTTTTATCTGCTCGTGGCTTAATCCAATTTGGGATCAAAACCAGCTTTGCTTTATGGCATGTTGTCTTTTCTATTTTATCTTGTTATATCTTCTTTGCGTTGAGTCACTTCCCCTATTCTCTTTTCAGCGTGTAGTCTATTTTTGTATCTGTTTTGTTATATGAATATTATTCAGTCTCTAGGGTCTGTCACTTTCACTCTCTTCTGGTAGGTTGGCTCAAGTATTCAATATTTTGTACCACTGTTGCCCTCTTTCTGACACTCTGGATCAGCGTGAGATAGTTTTCTATAATACTAACTGTAACTTGTCTTGTCTAGCCTTTACATTCTGCAGCTCAATTTAACCCACATTATGAAAAACAACTGTGGTCTAGAGGTGTGTGTGAAACCTGGTTGACAGCCAGATAAAACATTTAAAGCCACAAGCCAAATGTTCTGGCTACATAGGTGGTCTGATGTGCGATGCTGTATGTTTGACTGAAGTTGACCCTAATACTTTTGGTCTAGCTGCACCTCTAAAGGAGAAAAACAGCATTAAGACTAATGTAGCACATTCAAAACTGTGCTTTGTCAGCGTTAACCCTGTTTCCTGTTGCTTGTACAGTTAAGAGCTTTTCCTGGTCTACTTCGACTCAGTGCAACCTGAGGAGTTCACTTTGACTACATGCATGATTTTGTGTGTGTCAGTTTTAAGAGTTTTGAGATGGGTCTGATTACAGCCGTGACACACACTCTCATGATCGTAGGGTACAAGAATGCCCACTTTTTCTTCTTCTCTGCTTTGCATTCTTTTTGGCCAATTCTTTGGCCATCAAGGGCCATAACCCAATAAAATACTTTCCTGCAGGTGTATTACCGAGCAAAATATAAATTGGACAGCAGTGTTTGCCAAACTGATGATGAATCCTAACATAGTGATAAAATAGTTGGCACCTTAAATAATTCAAAGTGTGTAATAAAAACTTTGTGTAAAATTTTGTTACTGGTGCATTTGCAGTCAAATGTCCTACTTTTTCATCTGTATTACATTTTAGAAAAACACCCCTCTTGCATCATTAGCTTCCTGTTCTTTAAAAAAAGGAAAAGTAGCACATAAATACAGATGGTAAATACACTGACGTACTGGTGAATTGTGTTCTTTGTGTTGTTCGCTTGAGCTAATAGAATCAAGTGAAAGCCCCATGAAACTCCAGTCCTCAGAGGGGGAAATGGCAACCATGACAACCATGTTCAATTCACTCCATTATCATATCATTTCCAGATGTAGTACTGTAATTCAGACCTCCCCCTCCTCCTGCTGGACCTCTTATGATTGCTCTTTTTTTTTCTCCTCTAAAGATGTTGTAAATACATACACTATTGTGCAATCCAATGTTGTTACTGTTGCTGGGTCTAATGTAAGAAATGAACAGTGTAGTACTGACAACAGCTGATGCATTATGATTACTCCTCCCTGTAATATGACACCTTACCTCAGTCTGTTGAGCTTTAATTGTAACCTAATTATAAAGTTTGATTTTCATAGTGATCCATCACTTCATCAACTCAATCCTGCTAGCTTCCTGTTGCAGCACTTTCCCCCCCAGCTCCAACTTGCAGGCTGTCACACAGCTCTCAGTGTGCAGCGTTGTTATCAGATGTAGCCTACACACAACATTGTTTTCATTAAGAATGGCAACAGTATTGGACTGTCAGACCCACAGAACACAAACCAATTCCCAGAATGCCTGGAATGTTGTCTGAGTGGCGTGGTTGAAGGGTCTCGCCACAAGCAATCTGCTGTTAGCAGCGTGGTGAGCAGGAGGAGAGCTGTGGCATCCTTCCTCACTCCCATTGTCACAGCAGCTCAGATGGAGGGAAGAACCTCCACAACCTGCCAATCATCCTGACCTGATCATATGATTAGAGGGTTGAAGAGCTAGAATAAACAGTACTTTGTTTTCAGTCATTTTCAAATAAAAAAGTAAAATAATTTAAGTATTTTTCCATTTCAAGGGGACATTTTGGGGACAAAGCACAAATTCCAAAGTCTCTTCCATTGATACTTGTCATATTTGGTTAACTTGATACAAGAACCAAGATGCTTGGAACTAATTATACCAAAAAACCTTTCAACAACAGAATGCATAGCAGATGTCTTAACATACGGTATTTTCACATTATCATAAGTATTGTCAGATATAATTGACATAAGAAGCAGTGATATCCTTGTTAGTTTATTGTTTAATCAGTCTTTGACTCAGTTGACAATAGAGTAGATTACTTACAGAATCTAAATATATCTCTCAGAAAATAATACTGTGTTTTTTAAAGAGCATGGTATCTTCCTGTAAATCTCTCACATACAATATATACACATTATTATACACATACACTTGCATACACAGTCACAAAAGCATCACATCTGAACGTGGATTCATCTGGACTTCTGAGGTTTTGCTGTTCAAATAGCTGAATTGCATCTGCATACAGTTGACACACAAGAACTTTGAGGGTGTTTTTATACGTGGTCTGTTTCAGCAATTTAACTAAACTCAAGTTTCTCCGCACTGGTGTGAGATTATGGCCCCTCTGAAATAATAAACCAAAGTCAGTCTTCAGCAGTAATCGGACTTGGGTATAATTTTAGGCCCAATTTGATCAAGCTTTATTTGCCAGTTGTCTGCATCGTGCAGTCAGTCAATTTGTGGTGACCGCTAACTATTACCCCTGCCAAGGAGTTTGTTTTAGGACCTGTCTCTAACTTAAAATGGCTAAATGGATTTTAGTGAAATTTGGTGAAAAGTCAGGGCATGGGAAGAAAGAAAACTGATTAGATTAGTGTTAGAAGTGAGGCCTTCTTTGTGTAATTGCAACCAAATTTAAATGGCACATGCACATATCAACTCCAAGTTAAATGACTGCTGCGTTAACTGGTCATAGCTCCTAATTTAGCTATTCTCCAAAAATCCACCCAGTTGTCATTTACTTAAGAAGTTTGATGATGATTCAGATACAGACTGAAATTTACCATCAAAATAACAGATACTGAGTGCCTTCCAGTTGGATGTCTCATTAGAAACATAAAGGTAAAATTGACATACATTTTATTGACATTAACTTCATAAAATCACCAATGGCAACATGTTCTGCTGTCACATAATCAGACAATATTCAAACATTCAATTCTATTCATTATAATTCAAGTGCTTATTGATTAAATAATAGTTGGAGTTTTGGTCAAAATAAACGTAGACACAACTGCAATGTCTGACAGTATATAGTAAACCAATTCAGGGCTGAAAATGGACACCACCTTAAGAAATGTTGCTTAAATGTCAAAAATCAGACAGTCACAAGCTTCAATTCAAACCCTGTATCATTTGACCATATATGCACTATTGTTTGCCTTCCAATGCTAAATGTAACAGTAAGCAGTGGGACTTTGAACTGAGTTCAAATAATGATTAACTGTGTCACGATACGTACAAGCTTGTTTTATGGGGTGGCAAATACTGTAGCACATGATATAAACACACAGCCTCAGTTGAAAATAAACATTACTTCTCACGGTAGATACACATAACGAGGGTGGGACGATGCAGCGAAAATTAAAATGTTGGACACTGTTTCATACATCAACCATAGACAAGCAATATCTCTAGTCACAAGATGTTTAAAAAATACAGTAGGTGTATGTTTGATATAATGTTATAATCTTAATAATAATTTCATATATGTATGAAAAGCATCAACGCTGTTTTAGTACATCTGGCAAAACTTCAAATTTTGCAGTGAAAGCCAAGCAGACTTGCAGAAACAGCCCAGCAGGTCAAAATTAACATACAATTGTTTATCTTAAGGTGTAAATTACAAAGAAAGGTGACTATCATTTATTGTTGTCTGAGAGTTGAATATAACAGTGTGCCCACCTTCCATTTCTCTTCAAGTGAATGCCCCGCCCAGCTGGTGCATCTGTTCACAGGATGATTTATAAACTGGCCCTCTCATTCAGAAAGCAAAAAAACAAAAACAAAAACAACTAAACTAATGCAGTGACGCAACAGACCTCACGCAAAAGCAAGTTGAAGTTTATAACTGGGCTTTATCACTATTAGTCTGTTCTCTTTTCACTAAATTCCAGGCAAGAAAGCAAAGCAGCTTTGCCAACAATATGCAGATTACCTTAATGCATCTGAGCAGCATTACAGTTCAAACTCTGTGACAAACACAGTTTTCAGGTACTTGGCAGGCAAGTGTTTTATAGTTTATGAAGGTTTCTGATAGTGCCTCTAGAGTGACCCAGACAGGCTTCATATTTCCACTGGACAAACCCTCCCTACCGCTCATGAATGCTCATACAATTTAGGGAATGTACATGCCACTTCCTCAGGGCCCTCTCTGTGACCTTGGGGCGGGGGGGGAACCTGACTGACACTATGTGAGGCTCTTCATGCATAATTCCTGCAGAAGCAATACACAGCTTAACAAATCACATACTGAGTTGAGGCCATCTGCTCAAATGAATGAATGAGTTGATTTGAACCACTTATGGTTAACAGGTGATGTGATTTCAGCAGAGATCACAAGAGGTATACCGGTTATGGATGAACCCTGAATACAAGCTTTATATAAGGATTTCATGTAGTTGTGTGACTTGTGGTATGGATGTATAGTTTACATAATGTATTTGTTGTGGAGCTTATAACATATGCAAGAATAATCTCTTTATACCTGTGAGTGGATACCTTAGGACATTTTTTAAAAAATGAACTGAGAACATCTCTTCATACCAGTAGCTACATCTAACTACAGGGTAGTACGGGTATCGAGAAAGAAAACAGCTTTTGAAATGAAGCTACAATTTCTGAAAGAGCATACATTTTGTATTCCACCTTTTAAATGTGAAGATTATTTAACGTGATAATGAGGAATCACTCTCAACACATTTGAGTAAAAAGAAAATGCAGCTCTGAAAAGGTAGAACTGTCAAGTGATCAATTGTCTAGTTTGAGGGCAGTAAACACTGATGGTCACAGGCAGCGTGAAGCATTGCTGACACACAGTGCAAGTTTACTGGCTGTGGTGGGTTGTTGATGTATCAGCCACCATCCATCACTTGATAAATAAAGTTTATAGCTTACTGCTTGTTGTTCTGCTTATGTATTATGCATCAATTGTAAATTATTCTTAAATTGTATCTAGTAGCATATTGCGACTAAAGTGAAATTTAGGCAGTCATGGATTGGTCAAACTTGCACACTCTGTCAGCACAGTATTCATAAACACCGCTGTTATCAGGAAAGCTGCTCCCACTGAGATGGCGTAGTGACTGGCCGTCCAAGGATATTTATAAACAGGATATTTTGTGTGTTTGTCTTAACGGTACTTATCAGCTGATTGTGCCGATTTACAGCCCTCAAAATAGAAGTAGAGGAGAACTTCACGTGTTGACAAAAAATAACAGCACTTAGTGGTTTTTGCTTGGTTTGTCCTCTCGCTGCAGAACTGGATAGATCAGATCAAGTTCTGAAGGTGACAGGAAATTCCACAGTTAGCTACGTCGCTCTTAACACAGTCCAGAGCAGTCCGGGAGCTCAGTCAGATACTGGCTCTGTAGGGGGGAGATAAGTGCCGGCTAGGTCGAGAGGTGGAAAAGGGGGAGTGGGAGGGGCGCCAGTAATCTCCCGGTGGGAGATCTCACGTCACTACTTGCTGCACTGTTGAGCGTTCATGAGGGCAGGACTGGTCTCCACAGCGCAGCCTCCTGAGCAGCCGCTGAAGCTTGTTGGAGAAGTTTTTGTTCATCTGCCTATACATGAGAGGCATTGCAAAGCTGCTAGAGAAAGCCAGCAGTTTAGACACACATCTTAAGAAATAATAGGTAGGTAAGTAGTGTGCATTGTTAATGTACCCTGGTGCACCGGCTACAGTGTGTACCAACAAGGTCATGTAGTATGGGGTCCACAGTACAAACTGCACACAGACTGAGGCTAGCAGCAGTCTGTGGATAGAAGGGTCCAAGCGAGCGGAGTCCTGATCCAGAGGTGTAGACTCCTTCCTAATGCGCAAAATGAGTACAAAGGCATAAAGAACAGCCACAGCTGGAACCACGTAGCCAATGAACATCATGATGGCATCTGCTGCCTCCTTGTTCTGCATTTTAGAGCACTCAACCATCTTAGTGGAGATGTGGTTGCACACATAGAAGAGCAATGAAGAGAAGCTAGTGAGCACCGCCCCACCCCAGATGAACCCACAAACATGTTTGGTGTTATACACACTGGACATGTACGTACGAGGCAGGGCCCGCTCTATATAGTAGTCCAGACTGAGCAGCGTGGTGGAATACATGATGACCAGAGAGGAAATGTTGAAGAGAATGAGCAGGGTAATGTAGACCTCGTTGTTGTACTCCCATGCATGCCAGCGGGTGAAGGTGGAGCTTAGCAGCTCCACAGGCGCCACCAGATTGAGCACGAGGCCTGCTATGGCCATGTTGACAAAATAAACATCCGGCATGGTCATGGACACCTTGTTGGAGAGGTTGACCACGACCAGCAGCGCATTGTAGCACAGCCCCAATGGAAAGCACACCAGGAGGTAGATGAGGGAGAAGACCGACAGGATGAGGCCATAGTCCTGGCAGAGCTGGAAGTCAACGCTGGTGTCCGTCTCATTGTAAACCATGCAGATCCACATTGCTGGGCTCTGACACAGGTCACGTCTTTCAACAGGTCGACTGCAGAGTTAGGGAGAAAGAAGTTAGTTACTGCACTGATAATAAATGTTACAGTTGATATCAATTACCAGTAATAACTAAAGCTGGGTGATATTGACAAAAATCTAATATTGTGATATGTTTCACATAGGTTGTAAGAATGACTAATCAAGTTCAGAACAAACAAAAAAACATTGCGAGAGAACATTTTCATCCATGAGCAGAATTCAACCCTCTCTGTTTCTGACGCCTGTGCTGACTAGAGGAGCAAGCAAGTCCTTGACACGAAAACACGTCATCCACGGCACAGCTATTATGCCCTCGGTAACACTGTTAATTTCACTTCACTGCATCTGACTGGCTGAATACAAGCGCCTCACAATATGTTTCATTTGCTAGCTCAGCCACAAAACCCAGCCACACTGACCAGAGCAAGTGTTTGACGCCTCGGCAAGATTTTGCTGTCTTTTCTCTGTATCTATCTCTTTCTTTGTCAAAGTCACATGCAGGGGCATTGCTGCCTGTGCTGTGCTGCCCTTGTGATTTTCACATGTTCAAGCAGCGACATAAACCTTTCCCGCCTAACGCTGTTTTCATGTTACTGCAGTGAGTAAAGGACATGCACCTTCTGTTCAGGTTACTGCCAAGCTGACTGGGGGTTGGGCACATGGGTGATGGGTAGATTTATAAAGAGTGAAATGTGAGGCAGGCCCCGGTGAAGGGTCAGTGAGGGCCGAGTTGAGGGGTTGGAGTTCAGGGCAAGGTCAAAGAAAATGACCATGCACATGTCGGGACCGTTTGTGATCAAGCCTGATGGGGCTGCAAGTTTTCAAAAAGCTTACGTAATGCTGCCTTGCATAATTGATTCAGGTCATTTTAAATAAATTATTCAAATAGCCTTGGTTAAGGAAAAAGAAGATCAAGAGGCTATCGCAGGATTGCAATGATAAGTCACACAAGGTCACTGTATTTTACTTCCTCTGTGATAATTTAGCTGTTATGCTTCCACGTTTGGCTTCCTTCCCAAAGCAGTTTTAAAAGGAATTCTGCACAACTTTCTGGAACAAAGCACAGGAAGGCAGTTTTGCTTTCAGGGGAATGAGTAACAATGCCAGTAAAGGGAAAAGATTCTTCCGTTCACTTACGTAACACCACTACAGAGGGGCTGTTTTGGCCGTAAGTCTCAGACAGAGACCCATATACACACACAAGGGCTTAGTCCCTCCTCTATACTAATCCAATTGGCTGTAATGAGACTATAGTAGAGGCTGGAGCTCAGAGCTGGACTGGAACAGGATCAGGAGGACCAAAGTGTAGAGTTACTTTTAACAAAAAAACCTGTCTTCACCAAGACAGCAGCGCTGGTCTGACCTCTCTTAAACATAGCTCTCCTAACACAAGCTGCTAGGTGACTCATTTACTAAAACGGGCCTTGACAAAAGTACATAATTAGCTCTGATCCTCTCCCATAAATTACCAGTATGTGCTCTTTTCAGAATGTATTGTAGATGTAGTGTGTTCATTGTACACTCCTTCAACAACCTCTGATCATTTAAGAAGAAAATGACTTTAAGAGAAGTTGGTGAAAATGAAAGAGAGCACACCGCATTGTGGCTGGCTGTCTCCATTCATTAGCACCTGCTGTATTCTGACATTTTAGCACCTCATTCATTACCACGTTGGCTAACTCTGTACCTTACAATAGCTGCAAGGTACCTGAAATTCTGCCTAAAAGAAGTCATGACTTTGTGGTACACTGGTGATAAATTACTTAAACTGTTGAACTAGTTTCAAAAGACATTGTTTCCTGTAGCCAGTATACACCTAGTATTTGACACAAGACCTTGACAATGACAAACCAATGATAAAATAGATGAGAACTAATGCCATGGCCCTTATATTGCGCAGCAGAATGAAGGAAAACAGTGAGAGCAGAAACATAGGGATTTACTACATTTACCTACTGGAAGTGACAGTTATGTATAATATAAATCAATTTTTACTTATATTATTATATAATGTATTTTGTTTCCTGCTTAACCATCAGGCCTTTATAAAATCAGACCCCATGATTTCACTTAACAAGGCCAAACCAATCAATATAGTCCTAAGAAATAATGAAAATGATCAATATCTGCAGCCCTGACGGCAAGGAATAACACACACTTGCTCATAATTGGATGATAAACTGAGAATGTACTGAATGTACCAACATTATTACAGGAGGTGTCCAATGTTTATGCACACACATGCATAAGTTATGCAGATACCCTTAAATACAAGAAAGATCACCATTTGTATTTAATACAGCATGGATACAAATGTATTGCTACGTTTATATATGAGAATAAAATGGTAAATAGACTGTACTTTAATAGTGCCTTTTCTAGTCGTCTGACCACTCAAAGCGCGATACACTACATTTCACATTCACTCATTCATTCAAAACCAGGAGAAATATGGCTTCTTCCAAGCTGATTCCCGTAAAGGTGAAGACAACATGAAGAAAAATCTTGTTGAGTTGAGTTCTTCTTGCATGACTTTGACTGCAGATGTACACTTGGTTAAGCCCCATCTGAACTTTTTGTGCTACTCCATGTCAAAAGTGGTTAAATTAAATATTCCCGGAGGGGGAGGCCCTGCTGCAGCATGCTTTAGCCCCACTAAACATGATCTCGTAAGAGTGACGCCCACGTGCTTGGCGTCTCTGCGTTTTGAAGCCAGGTCTCACAGGCTGATGGGAGTAGTGTGACATACTGGGCCCACACCCCTCATATATCCTTACTGGAATTTACAGGCTCTTCTCAGAAAGTAGAAAGAGTGATGTCACATGATTCGCTACTCACGTCTGCAGCAGAGCAGCAACAGAAATACTACAGGAGGAAAATAAGATTACATGACTCACATTTACACATGTTGTGACTGTGCGGCAATGTGATCTATAAACACAATGACATTTGATGCACAAAGTTTACTATAATTGACGGAGTATGATTTAAAGTAACTGGCCACAGAACTACCAAACTACTCACAGTATGAGATCTCATTAACATATAATGGGTTCATTTAAAAAAGCCCCTAAATCTTCTCTGGTTCCCTTCTTGTGTGTTTCTCAGCTGCCTATTATTCTTGGAAAGCAGCCCATTAACTGAGAGTATTAATGAGGGATCTGACTTCAGGTGCATGCTAATGCTGCATAACATTTCGCAAATTAAAATTACTAAGCTCTCAGAGGTGATTAAAATACATGCCACCAAGTCCATTTCTGTGGAAGGGGTTTTATATAATTCTGAGCATTTTCCCTAGAACATTATCAGTCTCCAGAGAACTGAGTCACAGTGACTGATTTTTTTGTGGGCAAGATAACTTGGAATGGATTCCTTCTACATGTACATAGAGGTTTTGAACATTGTCTGTTTGACCAAGTGATAACTCGCTCAAATCAGGTTTTAGTGAAAGAGATGCTGGTTAAGCACAGGTCACGGTCAGACTTGACGGCTTTCTTACCATGTTTTCTGCAACATGTTGAACCGGCACAGGCGTCAACAAAGTCAGAGTTCAATGATCAGCACAAAGCAGGCTTACTGCCATTAAGCCATAGCACACATGCATGTCCCCCTCTGTCACATGGATGAAGTTGACGACAACAAGTGCAAAGCCTAAATCTCCAGAAGCATTTAATTTGGTGAGCGGTAAGACTAAGACAGAACTACTTTGTCAGGAAGTAGCATTCACTCAGTCTCCTAGTTGATCTGAAGTATGGTCAGGTGGATATATAATATCTGTTATTAAATTAGTGGCTTTAAAAGCCAATCAAAAGCTTTAATATAATTTATCAAAACAAATATTATACATATACAAAGAAAATATATTAATCTGCCTGTTTATATAAGAATACGTATAAGAATATATGAATGATCACAAGACTTAAACACACACACACACACACACACACACACACACACACACACATCAATATGAAGTAGTAATTACTAATTACTCATTTAATTGAATGTATTAGTAGTGTATTAGTTAAGTTACTGATTCAGTAATCAGGGCTGCCTTGATCTTGCCTTACACTATAAACATGGTTAAATGAACAGACACTATGACATCCCATTAGCTGTAGGTCCCGAAGGCAGATGTCATTTCAACATATGGGCTATTCTTAGGAAGTCTACAACAACTTTTAAAACTACACTTATCATTGCCAGTGAAGGAGCTTTTCAACAAGGCCTCTGATTAAACTGATACAACTTTTTCCCAGCACTTGAGAAAGGTGATCCCGTGAGAAACGTCTTCAGGTGTTGTTTTCCAAACATAAACGGCTCGTTAAAACGCTGGAGCTACAACAGCTGAACAAAGGTAAGAGAACAAACCATCCTATCGTGGTCTGTATATTTATTATTGCAGACACTGTGTCTCTCCATCACACTTGACTGCACAGATCAAAGCGTGGATAACTGTCACGGCTTCACCATTATTCTCCCATTTCTGCGGCTATTGTTGGCACAACTAAACTACTCACTCTCGCATCATCTCCCATCTCGCAGTGGGGCAAATTCACTTCTCTGCCGCTCTAAGGTCAAAATTTTACCGCAAACGCATCACATAAGTAGGTCAAAATAATACAACAGAGAGGAAAACTCACCAGAAACGTAACGTTATAGATTTGGGTCGGTGACAAACCTACGGAGGCATAGGGTTTGGATGTAGCATTTCCACTGGCATTTCTCAGTCGTTTCATTTGACAAACAGACGTCCTAAAATACGCACTCCGGCTCTCCTCGCGCTCCCAATGCCTAAAACCAGCAAAAACAACCGCTTCCCTGCATGTCGGTGGAGATTGACTTCATCTATCAACTTTTCGGACGAGTAGTGTTCTGAAAAGGGGCCGTCCGTTTCAGACTTTACTACTGCTGGAGTGCTGCTGAGCCCTACAGTGTGTACACACGTGACCCTCCCCCACTGTCTCCTCGCTCCGCTCTCTGCTGCTGCTGCTGCTCTTCTACGGTCGCGAGGCCCGAATGCCCGTTCTCAGCTCTGATTGGACGGAGTGCAGGGAGGTGGGGCGCGAGGGAAACCAAGGGGAACACACACACACCCACCCACACGCACAGTCAAACACACGCACACACACACACACACACACACACACACACACACACACACACAAACTTTCCAGTTCATCAATATAGCAATTTATTGATTTGCCGAGTAAACATAATTATCAGTAATATATCCTAACTGGGGATTTTAACATTTATTGTGCTTCACTTAAAATCACAATAAGTGTTTCTACCTTAGCCTGAATCCAATAACCTCAAAGAAAAACATTAATTGGGTGCCCATAAGATTGAAACAAATTTTGATTATTCTAACCATTCCTCCTTTTCACTCATGAAGAGATCTGTTCCCAAAATCAATTTCAGTGTAAGTGATGGGGTACAAAATCCATATTCCTCACTCAGCAAATATGTTGTTGTTTTTTGTATTGGCCCCCATCATCTCCACTGAAAGTGCATTCAGAAGGGATCTCTTAATACACAGTATGATACTATTGTTTTCAGACAGACTTAACTGGTGATGATAGGTTCACAATTGTTTGTCTCTGTGATGTTTAACAATAAACATACGTTCAAAATAAAACCAGCCCTGCATTACAACAAATCAAAGGCTTGTGTTGGTGAAATTGTTTCAGGCTCCGGTGAGATGTAAAATATGATCCAGGAAGGCCAGAGGCAGAATAACGGTGGCTTTCTATTCTGATGAACATATGAGGAAAAGTTTATAATGAATCAGAGTAGATTACCACTTTGGAAAGTATTGAAATAAATACAGAATGTTAGAAAGATGAAATACCTTTGTGTTGTTCTGTTGACTGGAGCCCCATTAAGCAACTGAAGTTTGCTAAGAAGATTAAGGATTATGATGTAAATTCTTCTAACACATATCATAATCCTGACATGGAGAACAATGTTGTACAGCAGATGTTTCTAAGTATTAAATGTGTCCTGTTTGAACAGCAGCTGAGTTCACCATGGATTACTGTAGTATACAGATAATGATCCTAGTTAGTTAGGAACTGTTTTTTATTACAGTGCCTAAAGGCTGTAGTGTTTTATGACCAGACACATGCAAATTTTCTTGTTTTTCGCATGGGTTGCACATTCTCCATGTTGCATTTTGTGAAGCCTGACACCATATTTTATTTTAATAAGGGAAAAAATGGCAACAATTTCAAGGTCCCATACCGATACACAATCCTTACAGTACAGTATTAACTTTCAGTAGGTGCTGATGAGTCATACAGAGATAGCAAGTAAATGTCATGTTAGGTTTTATTGCAATTTTTTGCTGAAAAACCTAAAAAACTCATGTGATCATGGCTAAGCTCTCTCCGTGGACCTGAGATAACATGGCACATGCAGCATGGTAACATCAGGTCTTAATCAGTGCTCCACTGTGTGCAGATCCATCCCTTAATTTCCTGCTCAGCACCTAAGGGGAAGGAGGGATACAGCAACAAAGCCCTAAAGTGAAACCCTGAAGTCAGTGTTAAAAGAACCTGGAAGCAGGTATTTCATTAAACTCTTCAGAAATGTCCCCTTCAGCTCTCCTTGCAAGTAATGGATTAGTTCTAGTCCAGCAATAAAGTGAAAAACAGTAATGAAAGATTTTTGGAATGCACAGTTTCAAAACAAAATGCCCTGCCATGGCTCAGTGAGCGCACACAAGCTTTATAGAGTGTGTGTAGGAGTGGTGAACATAAGTCCCTTGTGCGGCTTTGAAAGAACTGAATAAGTATTCAAATGGAATAATTCACGAGCAACATATTTCATTGATCTTATATTTCAGAGTTTGCGTAACCAGAGTTCTTTTCAGTCCAAGTGATTCAGTTGTTAGCCTCTCCCTCAGTCAGATATATGTGTAAGAACTGTTAATTTGAAAAGATAGTGTGCAATCTGATAATTGACCCTTCAGGAAACTGTAACTCAAAATGTTCCCTGGCTGTAGGTATAATTCAAGTTAATCAGCCTAGTAAAAGCAGAGATATCTATGCTATAAAAAAAGACACTCCCTTTGTAACATTATCTTGAAAAGACACATTACAAAAAATGCACATTCCAGGACTAAAAAATCCCTCTGTAATATCAGTTTTCACAATATGGCAACAACAGGAGATAAGTGCAGTGGAAACATACAATCTTTCCTTTTGCATGTGTTATAGTGATCATTTATGCAAGAAGGAGTACTGCATCAGGCTTGAGTCTTAAATGTCAAGCGCTTCACTTTCTATAGCTGCATCGATGATGAAGCCAAATCAGAAGCAAGTACGAATAAAGAATACAATTCCAGCAGAGGAGTGGGGAGATATTCACTGAAGTATATTGATGGTGGTGAGGCTCTGTAGAATCTCCATTATACACTACATGGATGATACGACAATACTGATTACAACAACACTTTCTACCAACTAATGAGCTGCGACAAAATATTACTGTGAATGTGCCAGTATGACAGGTTTAGCAGCGTCAGATCTATAAGTCTGGTCAGCACACAGTAAGAGGCTTAGGGTAGTTTGGTTATTCAGGTTTAAACTGTTGCACTGTAGCATTTGCTAGGTTTTGACCATGTAGAAAGACAAGCATGGCCAGAATGCAGATGGGGAAAGTCAGGCAAATGACAACTGGATGGAAAATCACCAATGTCCTTCTTGTTCCTGGCCGGCTAGCCTTGATTTCTGTCTTTTATCTCTGCTTTTCAACTAATTGAGGCACATCAGTGGAAAAGCACTCATAGCTTTCTGATTCCTGCAACAGCATCACCCTGGAGACAGAGATTAGAGTTGTTCAAACAATTATACTGTTGACTGTGTTTCCTTATCAGATAAGACATCAGTCCATCACCATCCAGAATTTTCCATCTTCATTGTAGAATACGCACATTTCACTTCTGCAAGCTTTTGCAAATTGATTAAACTAATGGATTACGGAGATACACAGATACACAGTATATCTTGTCTTTTTTCTGGCCATGGATTACATTAAATGTTAGGTATCAGAGACATAATTTTTTTTTAATTTGTTTTCAATACCCAAGCAAGAGGAAACTCTTCGTCACTTACAGTTTCTGTCTGTCTGTGTGCGATGGTTGGGTGTTAATGCTATAATCCATCATGTTTCTCAATGTCGGATTAATTCTACTGTATATGCTTATGCACAACTTAAAGTTTTCTTTAGCTTGTATGATGTGCACTGCAAGCTGATCAGGTGTTTCCCAAAAAGAGCCACAAAAAACACAATTTCATGTTTCTTTCCAGTGATTCTGGCTTTAGTGCTTTGGTATATTTTCTTAATATATTTTCTTTTCTTTATTTTTAATCAATTAGATATGTATGTCATTGTGTTTATTAAACTAAAACAGTTTTTTTAATTGTTGATCGCAAATGTGGAGTAATGCTGGCTTGCGTGACAGTGCCTGTGATGTAGTCATTTACTGCAGCAGGGGAGAAAGTGAGTGTTAGTGTTAGGGGCAGAGTGGACCGTGGGTCTGAGGGACTAAATCACAGTTTATCCCCAATCAAGCTCTGAAATCTGCTCCTATTCTTGGAAGCCTCAGCACCACTGTAAGGCTCTGGTCTGCATTTACTTTCCCCTAAAGACTTTAGACTGCATGACGACATATGGCTTGTTTACAAATGAAAGTCTTTGGTTGGCCTCAGTCAGCCCTGGATGCATGTCAGCTGTTTGCACAGTCACTTTGGCACCAGATGGTCACAGACACATAATGTGAGTCTAATGATTAAACCACAGTGTCTGTGGGAACACTGAAATTATAAAACATTTCATCAGTTTAAGATTTTAAGTCTTGCCACAGTACTAGAGCTGTTCGTCTACTGAAAGATGATGTTGTCTGAAAGTTATGACCAATCGCAGCAGTGGACACACCTCAGTGCTTGTGTGTCTGACGTTTTGAATTTCTTTTGACTGTGGAGAATTACATGCACAGAAACAGAGGCAAACAGTGCAACACAGCAGCACAGTGCATGTTGTGCACATGCCTTTAAGCTCAGAGGCCTGGGAGTGCACATTAAGCTCATTAAGTCGGTGGTGGAGATTATGGTGTGTTGCAGGCCAGGCACCAGCGTCCAGTGGCTGGGATGTCTCCTCATGTTCAGATGTCAGGGAGGAGGTGGATAGATGAAGGTGGAAGTGCTCTTTCTAGTTACTATCAAGTTAACATTTCCAACTTGGGACACTGGACAGTATGAAGACGCCTTTTGCCTTCTAATAGAAATAACCAATTTAAATTAGATCTAATTTAAAACACACATTTTAATGATGGAAATCCCACCTAAATGCATAATGCAGTTGCATACACCCACACTACTTAAGACAGAATAAAAAAAGTGCAGTAGGCCTACTATGTAAAATGTTGATATGTAGGCCTTCAGGAGAGCAGAGCTTGGATACAGGGAGATAATAATAACCGAAAACAAGTTCATAAGATGAACATCAGCATGAACCCTGCAGCTTGTTTTTGTTTTGCCATCACAACTGATTCGGCACCACACTGTGGTCTGTCATCCTGTCAGACAGCTTCCTGGAAAATGATTTCCCATGTAGCAGGATGTGTTTGTGTCACGCTTGTGGAGGCAGTGCTCGTGTTTGATGGCTATATGTGTGTGCGTGTGTGTCATTCAGTATTCTGGTACTGTAAATGTGAACATAAATGAAAAGCATTAAAACGTTTAAATGTTGGACTATACATACAAATGATGGTGTTGCTGCAGTGAAAGAATGGAATAGCAGTGGAGCCTGGATTAATGTAACACTACGTAAGCCTGTCTCCTAAGCTGGTGTCTGTGTGTTTCCCTGCTGGGACAAATGATGCTTTGGAAAGATTTTTGGTGATGAATTTTGATATTCCCCTCCCATCTGTCTGTCTCCTGCCATTTTTAGTCAAAGATACATTAACCTTTGGGCCTTTCAAGCCGAATAATATCATGAGCAGTAGTGATTTTTGCTTTGTCCTGGCCCACAGCCCTTCTTTTTGTTTGTGCTCAAGTGAGCAGTATGCCTTGGCAGAAGATGACAAATAGCACATCTGCTAATCTGGAACTACTTCTTCTAAGAAGTCTAAAAAACAGCTATAGTGCAATGATAATTTTGGGGAACTTCCAAAACTCAACCACTATAATTCATATAGAAGCAGTTATGTGGTTAGACATACTATGATTTTCCATTGAGTGAGACCACGCATGTCAGTTCTGTGTGCATGTAAATTAATAGTAACTTGACAGCCAGCTGCAGAAGAAACTTAATACTGCTGCTCTTCCCTGTGGTGTGCGTAAAGGTTCCACTTTGGGCTCTTTTCAGTTTACCTTGTTCATATTTCCCCTTGTGCAGATCATTTATACTCTCAACTGTAAGGTGTCTATATCTTTCATTTAAATAACATAACTTGTTAAATCAAGGAGCTTAATGCAAGAAAACTAGAGGTTCTTATTCGTGCCGCAAAGGCTGTTTCTTAAACTTTTGACCAGGTCTTGATTAACACGCCAAATCCATGGTCTTTGACTTCTACTGTATAAGGTTTGGAGGTAAATGGATTGGATTTATGTAACCCTTTTATCCAAATTTGTCCATTCACATATTCAACACCATTCGCAGTGAGCTCCTGCAATGGTCTGATCATCGTGAGCAATTTGGGGGTCTTGCTCAAGTGTGCTGGTTGTCTATTTTCTTTTATATTGTTGTTGATCAGTTGAAATTTTCTCACAAAGGGCCATCTGAATAAATATGCTTTACTTCATTACTGACGTACTTAAGGTGTTTTCTTTGGTGGATTATCTGGTGCATAAATCACGAGTGACCCTGACCCTGCACTCATCAGCATGTAGATATAATGATCCCTGCAGTGCATAGCTGCAGAGAGGCCTACATAGCTTTGTAACATTCCTGGAGTAAGTTAAGAGCACAGTTTGTTGTGGGCATGTTTAAAATGGGGATGCAGGGTAACTGAGGTGGTGCCCAAGTGCAAGGAGAAAAAACATGCCGACAGCTGTTTCCACCCACCGCTCTGCTGTTAGCTTGTCCCCAGCGACAGAATGAGCACTGACCTCAGGTCAACCTTGTAATGTATCCTTTTCAATAACATCCACCTCAGCCATATACTTAAACAGTAGTTTTATGGCACGTTCCTCAGATTTACTTTATATCTCAAGGGAAATTTATTTGTCGCCTTTTGTCGAAGAGTAGGAGTCCAAATCAGGTCAGCTTGCACAAAGCTTTTAGTGTAACTACAATCCAGAAGATTGGGGTGACCTCCATTAGGAATGTGAGTGATTAAATAGCCTCCTGATCATGTGCACTGTATCTCGCTGGCAAATTGATCATTAGATCATTATCATAGAATAAGAGCTGTGTTCTGCAGATATTGGTCATGCATCTTAAGGCACGGGGGATGTACATGTCACTGTTGTTGCACAAAAATCTTAAAATCCTTTGATTTTAAAATGATTGGTTGTTGGTTAATGAACACCTGCCAGAATTCCAAATAACAAACATACTGTGAACATATCAACATTGTTATAATACTGGAAGAAATGTTCATTATTGTGTGCATGTAAACACAATCACACTGCCCTGCACATGTGGGTTAAGTCACAAACTCTGCAGTCCTATTCAGCAATTTGTTCTTATTAGAGCTGCTGAGACTGGGGAGGCCATGCAAATCCTCTTCCACCTAATCTAGTTAAGAATTTATTGGTTAACACTTTTATTTTATAAGAGCCTTGTGTTTTTTTGTTGCCCTTTTTGTTTTCTATTTCTCATAACAGGGTAGTAAATAAAACTTGGACATCATTACATTAGTTAACCAAAAGCATTGGTTGATATTTCTGACATCATCATTAAATACACTTGAAAAACAAAAACAAAAAGCAACTTATAGACA
Organism: Dicentrarchus labrax; assembly: GCF_905237075.1. Lineage (NCBI taxonomy): Eukaryota > Metazoa > Chordata > Actinopteri > Moronidae > Dicentrarchus > Dicentrarchus labrax. The sequence goes on from NW_026136722.1 coordinate 12,407,918, forward strand.
TGTGCTTGAGGTTAATATGTACTCAATGATATCTCTTCTTTTTTCATGGTTGCTTTCTCTCAATGGTACAGACAGGAATGGTAAGGCAGCAGGGGAACCAGAGAGGGCCCCCAGGACTCCCGCCTCATGGGCCCCCTGCTCCATTCTGCTGCAGCTGTAAGCCAAGATTATTCCGCTGTTTGGTTCCACCAGATGCGGCAGTGCCACTGGATGGGCACTGTCTGGCCCTGATGAGCAGATCTAAGAGGGATTAGTGGCTTGTTGTGGTGGATCGGCAAGAACAGTGGGAGGCTGTCCACACACAGCTGTGTGTTTGTGTGTTTCATAATGCTTTGGCCTCTGGCCTGTCTCTAGCTTTGGCTCCAACCCTGAACCACCTTTCCCTCCCACTGACCTCACAGTTCAGGGAGCTCTCGGACTGCAGACAGCAGGAACTCTGAAATTTTTGGAACGGCATGAAAGCTTTCAAAGAAACATGATTCTCCCTTAAGGATTGTGGGAGAGAAGTGCTCAGACAGGCGTACTGTATCATCTGAAACTGTTTTTTTTCAGTGGCTCCAATTGTTTGGGATGTATACAGCTTCACAAACATTTCATACATTCATCAGAAAATAGTCTCAGAATGTTATTTTTTGGGGAAAGATATAAGCTATTGTTGTATTAATACTGTATCAACGGTAGCTATGTTACCTGAACAGTGAGTTAGTGTAATTCTTGGCTATGATTAAATAATCCTAATACAGAAAGATATCCTTGTTTGGGCCTGAGAACCTGCTCCTACATGTGCTGGTACCCCTGCTGGCACAGACAATTGCTTCTGTGCAGGTGAAGCTGCCAAGTTGTGTTTATGTCCTTTCAGCAACTGTGGTCATATTTCAAGTCCCCATTGCAGCCACTGTTAGCTGGTGACAATTTCTATTTACAGAAAACAATCCCGTACGGACAAAGAGTTGGTGGAAAATGTCAGATGATAAATGTCTCCTGGAAGGAAATGTCTTAACATACCACCATCAAAAAACAGAAAAGAAACGGTCCCGGGGAAATATATAAAACACTTTGCAAGTGTTGGAAACCAGCATAATCCAAATAAGTCATGTCATCACAGAAAGGTATTAAAAACCTTTTTTTCATTTTTGTAGATAAAAACAGTGTTCTCACATTTGTGGTATGTGAAATGGAAATATTCTTGAGGTTTTAAGTTTTTGGAAGAGTCCACCTGAACCAGGCCTGTTTCATTTTACTGAGTATGACTAAACATACTCACTAAAAAAAGAGTATTCATTAAGGTCAGAACCGCTGTGACTCTAATCAGCGCATTGCAAGAAGCTGATTAACTTTATGTTTGATTTTACTTCACTGATTCTTGTCTGTGCTCCTATCTTTAGCGTGAGTCTCATGATAACAGAATCTGGCAGCAACATCGGTTTAAAGCTGTCTGATCTCATTTCTTTGTTGACCCTAAGTTTTGCTTTTGGCTCGGGCTGCATTGTTTTCTTCATTTTCTTAAAACACTTTCCCTCAAAGACTTTCCCAATAATTGGAGAGTGGAGCGGTCGGGAGAAATGTCTGTCCTTCCAAACTTTTTTCTAGAAGGCCTTAGTCCGCACAGAACATCGCTAACAACTGTTTGGATTCAGTGTCTCTTTCCTCTCACTCTCTGTGTGTGTCTGTGTGTTTGATGTCGTGGTTTGGCTGTCCTCTAAAGCATTCATTTCAGAGTGGTTACTTTGGGCCTCATTTTGACTCACTGGCTGTCTGCCTACACCCTGTGGTCTACCATCCACTACAGCAACTGCCTGTATGCGTGTGTGTGTGTGTGTGTGTGTGTGTGTACACACAGTATTTCTTTTTGTGCACAAATATTGTACATTCCACTATAAACTGTCTCTGCATTACACTGTGTGTTGTTCTATCTGCAAAATAGGCTTGTTTAGTCTGGAAACAGAGGTGAACCATAAAGAAGAGCCTCTGGCTGTCAGCCAGTACAACAACCAACCTCCAGTCAGCTGATGTTTTTCAGCTCCACTCATTATGCTGAAGCGTACTGTATATTGCTGTTCGCTCATAAGCCTATTAATGGAAGGATGAGGAGCGTACATAGAGCGTGCTCATTACTTTTTAATAAAATCCATCATCTTTAATCACAGTCAGAGTCACTGTGCAGACTGCTCATTTAAGTGCAGAGCTTATCTCCTTAAAAGTGTTCTTCACTTGTTAGTAACTTCTGCTGCACATCCGCAATGTCTTCCAGGAACAGATAAGCCAGAATCCTCTTCAATCCTCCATTGTATCTGCAACAGGAAAACCTTGATGATGAGAAATGAAGACTGAAGTGAACGATTTTGTGTTCTGTCTGTTGTTCAGCCTGTTGATATTCATTACTAAATCATAACTTTGCAGGTGCGGGGATAATTGTGCAAAAAAAATGTGTTGTTTGTGCAGCAAATCCATCATCTACTGTGCATAATTTGATATCTCCCATAGACAGTAGGTGGACGTAGACAAGCCACCATTAGTGAGTTGGCACCTCACTTGTAAACCCACATATAACTCTGTAATGTATGTAAAGAATTCCACATTTATGCAGACTACCTTAATCTCTTGGAGGTGGCCACTGCCGATGGTGAATAACACAGACATCTCTGCTTTCACTGTCAGAGTTCAGTTCCACTCTGTCACTGTAGTAATGGCGGTGGCACTTGACAACCCAACGCATAAACCAGCTGCTGGATTCAGCTATATTTTATTTCATATCTCAAATAGTATTCAACAATAAATTTAGCTTCGCTGAACACTGAACGCTTTATCAACATCCTGACATGCCCTAATCAAAAAGGATACTTTTTCTTCTTATTTTCCTGACTAGAATCTTGTTTGACTCTTTGAGACACAAATTTTTTTTTTCTCAAAACAATAGTGTCCCTTTATTATGCATTTGTGATGCCTGAAGGAAGTTCAGGCCTATTGCCTCTGAAAACATTTTTAGAATATCTGAACCAGAGACTGACAGGAAATGTGCGTGGACTGACTGGAAGAGAGAAAGGGAGTGAACAAGTGTCAGGAACTCTTTGAATTGAGAACAAAGAGCCCATGGACCTCGGCGTTTATGACTCTTGATCTGCACATGGAGTTTGTCTCTGTTGCATGGCTGTTTGAGCTATACTCACTGTGAATCAGGCCAGGCTCTCTGAGTGTGGAGAATTGAATTGGTGTGGATGTTTGTACAAGGGAATGAATGACAGCAGGGGAGGAAATGCTAATGATCTTTATGGGCAATAAACAGGACATATATCTTGAGACTGATAGATGCACATGACCTTTGGGGTGATTTAGTTACACTTAGGAATCTGAGTGAGTGTCTGGGGAAGCCTGACGTCAAAAGGTCTTTTGGAGTTCTACTGAAGCAGAGATGAGAAAACACAGAAGTTGAGAAGCCCTCGCTCAGAATAAACTATCTAGTCTTGATCCATTCTTTCTTTCCACAAACCAGAACGTTTCTGCTTCACTTCATTCTAAAACCTCTTGGCACAAAAAAGTATTTTTCCACCTTTATTCGGTCTCAGTGACTCACTTACATTGATATGTCCCAATCAGAACCCATCCGGCTGTCTGTGTTATTTGTTGCAGCATCATTGATCTTTCCGGTATCTCCCAGTCATTGACCTGTGTGTATTTGTGTGTGTTTAAACATTTAAAGCTCTCTGTGTTGTACTTTGTCATCAAAGGTGAAGAGTTTTGAAGGCAAGGGACAGTTGGTGGCAGCCTTCATGGTGGATATATATACCTCCTGTTGCCAATCTTAATGGAGCAAAACGACCCCACCTTTCTTGTTTTTATCCTTCACCTCCCATAAACCTCTTTGGCCACTATCAGGCAGATGAGATGGTTTTGGGGCCCCTTCATCAGATAACAGTGCAACTGATAAGGCTTGTCTGCTGGCTAGACTACGCTGAGAGGGGCCTTTCTTCATGGTAATGGAAAACAAATATTCATGTACAAACAATACAAAAAGCTAAAAATGTAGAGCATATATCTTAAAAGATTTGACTTAAAAGAATATTTCAGCATTTTGAGAAATAATCTGAATGGCTTTGTTGTGAGTTTGTTCAGAAGATTGATACCACTCTCATATCTGTACAGTAAATGTGAAGCTAACACCAGCAGCCAGTTTTTTAGTTTAGGTCAGTACAGAGAGTGGAAACAGGGACAAACAGCTAGCCTGGCTCTGTCTAAAGGTAATAAAGTCTGCCTACCAGCACCTCTACAGCTCACTAATGAGCACATTATGTCTTGTTTGTTGAATGTGAGCAAAATCCGAAGTATAAAAATTACATATTGTGGTTTATACAAGAGGTTATGTGTCACCCAATTTCTTGGCCAGGCACAGTTGCTTCCTGGAGTCTCAAGTGGTTGCCTGGCAACCTTGCGGTAATGACAAAACTTGTTAGTTACTATAAACTTTAGTAATGGTGGTATGTTACCTTTGAACAGAGCCAGTCAGGCTATAGCTGTTTCTCCTTGTGTCTTTATGCTAAGCTAAGCTAAACTGCTGCTGCTGATTGCTTCATATTCACTGTGCAGAAATAAGTGGTACCGATCTTCTCATCTAACTCTTGGCAAGAAATCCAATGAGTGTATTTCCCAAAATGTCAAACGTCACTGGATGTTAACAAATTATATGAAAACTGTGTTTTTCCTAACTGCACAAAACAACTTGACCCTTTAACTTACTTCCAGAAAAAGCAGAGAAGAATTGGTGTTAGAGAACATTAAATGTGTCAATCCCACATTATCCGAGAAAGTAAAGTGATCTAGCTTGTCGTTTTGTCAAAAAGGTTTCTGACACCTGCTGCTGTCAGTTTTTAATGGAGTAGTGGTTTCATTCCTTTTATGTAGATTTCTGAAAGGCAACTATTTTGTATTGCTGTACTTCATACAACGTCCACATGTTTTGTAATCAAAATGCTCTATACCTTCTTGTTGTGGTTGTTGCTCATGTTGTAGCTTCACCACCAGATCAGGCATAAACCACAATTTCTAAGAGATTTATCATTCTACACCCTTGTGGTGTACCAAATGGCAGCCAGCGGGGGATCTAACTTCAACCAGCCATTTGTAGAAAATAAAACCACAGAATAGGACCACATGTTTCTCAGTCACATTAGGTATATGTTGGCTTGAAAGTGTTTATACAGCAACAGCTCAAGTCAATATTTCTAGATGGGCTATAATAATATAATATAATATAATATATATAATAAAATACATCAGAGAGACCTCAACAGTGTTAGCAAATGTACACCAAAGTGGTCTGAAATTACATATTTATGTCACCTCTTTCCCTTTTTCATTCCTGCCAGCACTGAAAGGCACAACCTGCCAGAAAAAAGCAAATATATGTATTATGTTATACCAAGGCTATGGAAAATACTTCTTTCTATCTGGCGGGCAGGTGTCCAATAAGTACTTCACAACTGTCACAGGTGAAACAGGTTAAAATGACAAACTTGGAAGACAAAGTTTTTTCTTGTGCTATGTTGCCATAAAAGCCACAATACTATCTGATGTATGACAACAGAAAACAATGTTCTCAACAGAGTTCTTTGCCTCTACCTTGTCTGTTACTATCTTGTTTACATAGAACACATTCAGTACAATAATCCTTGATAGCACAATACATCTGATAGCACAGTAAGTGTGCGGGGAGGGAGATGCTTTTAATTCCAAATTTACATCCTTCCACTAGCCCACCTTTCAAATAATCTCTCTCAAGTCAGTGACAGAAAATACAGTGGGCTGTATTTTAACATAACTAGCTTCAAACAGTAATAATCCACATTCCTGCACTAATGTTCCTCTAGAGTTCAAAGAGTGTCATTTCTCCCTTTGGGGTTATGCTTTGTAATACTGCAGAGTTCAGAGAATATGAAACTACATATACATAAAGTCCATTGATCTCGCTCAGATGCAAATTATATGGTTGACTGGCCACAAGAAATCTCTCAGTAAAACATCTCTTGTATGCATGATGTCTTAGTCGTCACCAGCTTGTGATACTGAACAGACATTGGGTGCACTTTCATGCAGATTTTTGAGAATGTATTTAATATTTCAACTTCTATATGAAATTATAAATATGAATAATAACAATCATAGAGCATTCATTAGAGACTGGGTGGGTTTCTGCCCAAATGGTTCCAAGAAGATTAATCATTAGCCTCTTTACAAAGTATACAATGCTGCTCTGACTCACATGAGAGGATAAAAAATAAGGAAAAACAATATCAGCCTCTCTGGCATAGTTAGATGTGCTATTAAATCATCATTTTGGCTACAGGAACAATCCTCTGACACCACACTTCCTGCCACAATGAACAAACAGTTTGTTATGGTGAAACAAAACTTATGTCAAACAATACTAGACAATGGCTCAGTCAGCAGTAAAACTTTTTTTGGTGCATATGTCAGAATCCTGTCTAAAAAATACTTCAGCCATAATTCTAAGGGCATCCTGTCTTGATGTCCTGGATCTAACATTTTCTAGACGTTTTTTACTTCCCCCTCCATATAACACCACTCATTTCAGATTTAACAAACAAAAGTGTTCAAACTTGAGGGACTTATGCACCTCATTGCTTTGTTGGTATTACTAAAGCTAAATGGATTGGCCCAGGGGAATGCTGTATTACTTGGTGGTTTGTTTTAATAGGTCACAAGCAAATTAAAGACGTAGGCTGTGTCCTAATTCAGGGACTGGAACATCCTGAAGGATACAGCCAATGAAGGGGGATTCTGCAAAGGACTTGAAGGCCAGGCTGCACTGTACAGAATAGCCTCAAACTGACAATCCATTAGGTCTGGCAACTTGTAAAGTGATACAATTGTACATTTATCACACCCAAGGCTGATAATAGCAATGGGGTTAGCTTATCTTAACTTCAACTGAACATTCTATTACACAATTGACCTACAAGCAAAGGATGATAGACAACCTAAAGTAGCACAGAATTTGCTGCTTGTACCCTCCAAATTTATGCAAAAGAAGGCAGAATTTACTGAATGTAGTTACATATATGATCCACACCTTATATATTATATTAACTCTGAAGCTGTGTGGTAGCCTGTGTAGGTTTGGTCCAAATGCATACTTACTGGACTGAGAGTAGAAGTTTGGATTTGATCAAAAATTGTGCATCTCACTGCAGTGTAGCATATTTGAAACTGTATTAATTCTTTCATGGAGGGTTGTGGAGTTTTGTGTCGGAACAAGCTGAATTATTTTTAAGCTGATTTCAGAAGCATTACCCCCCTAGAGGGGAGTTTCTCTCAGATTTTCCTTTTTTCCTTCCTAGGTTTTGTTGTCACAATATGTCTACATAACAAAATTGAGCAGCAGATCAGTAAACTGAGGAAAGATGGTGGCTAAACACATTTACTGTGCTGTTTTCAGAGTGGTGCTGTCAGCATGGCGCTGTATGCCTCCCCTCTCTCTCTGCCTTGCTACACTGTGGGCCTTTCAGCCTCCCCTCTCTGGGCCCCCATCCCTTTCAAAGCCCTCCTACTCTCTATTGTTCTTGTGTTTGGTGTTTTGTTTGAGGCCTTCCCTTATCAGATGTGCAGTCTCCAACTTTCCTATTGATAAACATCTCAAATATCTCCCACTCTGACTTTCTCTGCCCTGCTCCCTTATAAAATGAAATATGAAACACAACATTAAACAGAGGTAATCGTCTGAATAGTCTATGGGCCATGTCTCTCTGCTTCCATCACATATCACCATCCTCTCTCTACTCCCTGGACATTCCCCACTCTTTGCCTGCCAGCAGCCCTGTTTATTGGCTTTTTTAATGCATTGTGGGAGGTTTGTGTGGAGGTAGAGCTGAGGTGGCCGCCCTTGTCTGGAAGCCTTGTTTTATGGGAGGTCTACATTCACCACACAGGATTTTCTAGAGACATGCAGACTTACCAGACGACAGTGTGTTGGACATACCCACCTCCCTTTCCCTCGCAGGGCTGGAGTCAGGACATTGTTGGAGCATAATCCATTGTCCTTATGTTCCTCATGTTAACATTATTTATGTATTTAAGGTGGTAGAGGGATGAGTTGTGCGAATATAGTGAGGTCATGTAGAGGTGGGACTCTATGTTTATAGCCAACACATGGAGGACCTTGGGTAGGATCAGTGAACCACAAGGGTGTCATTACACAGTTTTTCTTACATCAGCCACATTTCCCTCACACCCAAAAACACATGACTGGAGAGCAAACAAAGAACATGCTCTGCTCTGTCCAGAAAACAAAGACAGATTGACGAAAACCGTCACTGCAAGGTTCTCCGAACCCCTGGGTTTGTCCGGAAAACATCTTGAACTCAAGTCACCAAACTGCAGCTTCGCAGGAGAGCCAGACTTCTGGCTTAACCAGCTTGTATAAGAAAGCCTAAATAAATGCATGGGCCTTCTTGTGATTTCAATCAGATAAGAGTAAGTCCAGGGAGCAGGCATGGACTTCCCTGAGCATTCCTCTGGTGCTACATACAAGGCAGCTTTTGTCTTCCCTCCATATCTGAGGCCCCTATTCCAGTGGCAATGCAGGATGCATGCTGTTTATTAGATGTAGAAGCTTTTAGTCACTTGTTCTTAACTGGATCACACAAAAAGATGACGTGATTAGAGCCTTTCCACTGTACATGATGGGCCACCCAGCCACAGCATGTGGCATTAAATGGCATGGAGATAGCAGAGAGTCAGTCACTGCCTCTGCATATATGTTATCAATTTGTATAGTTTGTTTACCCATCTGCAGGCTTTGGTCTTAACTTGTTCCACCTACTGCTAGGCAGGACAACTGATAAAATCCATCAGACAGTAGGGTGACTTCAGAATAATAAATCTTAAGGTGCTGATATATCGCATAATATACTTCAACTGACGCTATGAGAGGTTAATGGTCTCTACTGGGACACACAGGGAGAAAAGGTATCATTATATTTGGAACCCTCTGGGGCATTTCTGTCTTTCTACACCTGGATACATTAAATTCAAAGGAAGTATGCTACACAAGTGAAAACACTGACAGCAAAAAACATTATTTACATTATGGTGGATATAAAGTCTTCTATACAACAGCTATTTGTGAATGTGGTAGATAATAGATTCTTTTAGCCCTCGACCTATGTCTCTTAAGCACAAACAAAACGGAGAAACATGAGCTGGATCATATTACTGTATTTAATGTATCACATTCTGATGAAGAATATGAATAATCAAGCAGTGGAAAAATAATAATATACTCTGAAGTGTAAAACAGCATCCTGTGGTTTGAACAGTTTCTCTTCCTTTTACCATAACTCTGGGAAGAAAACATCTATCTTCCTGCCTTTTGATTATAATTCTACATTCACCAACCAATTAACGATCTGTATTTATAACTTGAAAATAATACAATAATCCATTGCTTTATTATTTGTGTCTGTGACTGCCCGCAGAAACAAACTGCTTTCAGCAGCCTTAAACAGAAAGCTTGTTTTCGACCTGTTTTTATCATAAATTGCTTAAAACGTCTGGGGTTTGGCTAGGGCGTTAAATCGCTTGAAAATGTTTTCCATCCCATTAATATCTGATGTCATTATGTTGGCATTTCTATTTTCCAGAATTAGACTTACCATAAATAATACTTAATTATATCTAATAGCTTGTTTACTGGTTTTGGCTTGGTGCAGAGTTTGATGTATGGCTCTTTAAACTGTGTATACTACACTCTAATTTAGCCACTGCACCATATGGACAGAGATTTATGACACAGACTATTTTATGAATAGTTAGTGATGCAAGAAAGTGGGTGTACCACTGGCGGATGGTTGTCTTTCTATACTGTGACTTAATGTTAGTGATACTGCATCTTTAAGTTTTAATTTACCAAATACACTGATATTTGACTATTTTGGACATCCATTTGTAAATCGACATTTGAGGAGAAGTTAAATGTAAGGTGTTACTTGGGTCTAGCTCGGGATTTGTGATCTGACGTCTGCTAACAAATATAAATGATGGAAGAGAAAGGTTTCAGATGGAAAATACATGAACAGACAGCATGGTTTTACAGCAGGATTTCTTCCTGAGATGCAATGAACCCATCACTTCTCACTTCAAAGAGAGCAGTGCATTCTGGGGCAAACTGCTGGATTTTGCTGTTGTGTAACAACCAAAGGGGTGTTTCTGGGATTTAAGCAGGGAGGGGAGGAAGGGAGGCTGTGTGTGTGTGTGTGTGTGTGTGTGTGTGTGTGTGTGTGTGTGTGTAGGTGGGTGAATGCACTTGATAAATCTGATAAAGTGCAGTCTGTCTGATCATGCACTGATTATCTGTGTGGTGGTTTCTATAGAAAGTGTGGGTGATACATATGCAAACTATGATTGGTTAACCTCATTCTGTTTTACATTGTGTGTTACCACTAGAGTAAAGTGGAAATCGAACTTGGTTTTGAAAGTTTAACTTTAAGATGATTCCGTCTTCATGTGTTTCTGTTGATAAAACATTAAAGCATTAATATATCATACATTTTGGGTTTGTGTTATTTATATAGCCCGGTATCACAGATTTGCCTCAAGAAGTTTAACAATCTGTATGATAAATGGGACCCTTCATCCCTCAATTAGGATAAAGAAAAACTCCCTTTAAAAAAATGGATGAAATCTCAAAAGAGCAACAAGGTAGTGATCCCTCTTTCAGGATAGACAGACATGCTGTTATCAAAATTATAGATGGATTGTAAAGAAATATGAAGAACATGGATGTGGGAGGATATTGAGCAGCAGCATAGAAAGAGGACAGACATATACACATTAGAGTATATTCAGGCTTTAACTGACCTGATCATGTTTTGAAAATTCTGCATTTACATTACAAATTACTGAGATATCCCTTTAGACCACAAGCCTAATTTCTTACAGCTCTCTCTCATTCTGGAGCCATCTGGCCCCATGCTGCTGTTTTGTCAGATTTCTCAGATTATGGAAAGACCGTCGATGAACTTCCACCAAAATTGATACGTGCACATGACAGTCTGCTCTGCTGCCATGAGGGGAGTCTGCCATGTTGTTTGTGGAAGCCAGTCGGGAGTCTAGGATGAACATTGCTGGTGTTGCCAAATAGCAGGCATCTGGATTGAGTTTCACCCCAGTGGGGCCGGGTCCTCAGCAGATGGTGCTCGCCAAATAAGCAACACAACTCTGATTAGAACCAGAGAGGTGGTCCTTGCACTTATGTGCACTCATTTCATGCATGCTTGTCAAAAGGCCAGTTTTAATAACATGTACCTCTGGGAGAAGAGTACTTCCTCACTGTTCTGTGGTCTGGGCAGGGAAGGCTTATTTTACTGTAAAAGCAAGTGATGACTGATCAGCAGCAAAACAGTGATTCTTTCTGTTTCTGTTAACTTCAACAGGAAACTGCAAGTGCTGAGTCTGAATATGTAATTCAAGTTTTAATTAATTTCCTTGTGGGTAGCATTTTTGCTCAGAACAGAGGCAACCAATTTGTTTGCATGTTAGCAAAAGGAATGTGGGACAGATGGTGTTGTGTAAACACTTCAATTGAACCAGTTTCGCAGTAAAACATCTTCATCAAGCTCGCCAGCGAGAACAAACAAGTACAAGGCGACATAAGAGTGAGATGTCACCTCGCTGCAAGCTGGCACACAGACTCACAACATTCCCTTCCTTTCATCCAGACTGAGTGTACCCTCGAATTATCAAGCATTAGCTCCTGGATCCTGTGCTAAGAGAGGTGGGGGCGCACTGAGCTACTGTTCTGCTGGAATACAGGATGGCAGGTTCTTTTGAAAAGCTCACCACATGATGTCCACATGATACAAAAACACACTGCAGCGCTAACCCACAATGGCCACAGAGTTTACTAGCTGTGTGGGAGCTGACGAGAGCAGACTGCGAGTGTTGGCAGCTGCCATGGTGGTCCCAGAGACTCAACGACAACATCCATCAGGATTTGAGCAGACTAAAGAGGCTGAATGTGGGATTTTGGCTAAAGCCTGGCTAGGTGTAGAGGATTTTGGCCTGTCGAGGGCCGTATGGTTGGCTTTGCAGTAAACTGTCACCTTCAATTGGTTTGCCTCGCCCTGCTGTGGCATCTTTGTTGTTCTGACACACTCGGGTACAACAGTGTTAAAGGCAAGATCCACCACTGAGACATTCACAGTACTGAATAGAACGTTTTTATTTTTAAGTTTAAGTGGCTAAGTGTCACATAAGTTTAGTGGAGGATGTGTATTTATACAAAGATGGCATTGCTAAAGTAACCGGACCATATAAAGGATGATAGTCTTCAGTTCAAAGAAATATACAATAGCGCTAATGGCCATTACAAAAAAATTTTAATGATTTTGACCAAAAACAAAGTGGGATGGGTGGGTAGAGTATTGTATAGAATATGTTCATATACAAAAGTCTATTACAGTATTTTTGTGTCCCAAGCTCAGCAACATCTAAATAGGCTGTCAGGGGTGGGATGCAGAGACTAATTTCTCACCTGCTCTGATAATGTGTCATGTTCATTTCTAATTTCTAGACTAAATGGGCTCTCAAAGTTAAAGTCAAGCTCACAGGCGACAGTGAAACAAAACATAGGACAGCTGAGCCAGTTGTGAAACATTGTGTGCTTGGACAGAATGGTAGGATAACATTTTAACAGCTGCTCCTGTCCTGAAAAAACACAACTTGAAAGTGCCAACACCCCATCACTGACTCAATCCCCCCCACCCCCAAAACCCTACACACCCACACACACACACACACACACACACACACACACACACACACATACATACATTTCCAGTGTACACAGCACTGCTGATGTACTGCTCGAGGGGGGGAGTGGTGGTGTTTGGTGAGTGGCTTTGTCAGAGAAAGCTGATGTGACTTATGTGAAGGTCTGGGGGCATGAGAGAGAGGCTAATATTATACACTATTCTTCAGACTCACATACTGTACCCACAGGTCCCCGTGACCACAGAGGCTCTCTTTAGATTTGTGTTTCTCACCCATATTCCCTTCTGGGAGGATTGCTTCGGCCCTTTCCCACAGCCTGCATGTTAGGGTCTAGTTATAAGACAGAGAGCGCTACATACAGCTGTACCTCCCACCCAGTGAACTTTGACTGTGGAGACTTTAGATGAACTGCCACAAGAATGAAATTAGAGCTAGTTTGCTGGTAGGTCATTTGTACAATGCATCACATCCAATTAATGCATGGAATAAAAGGTGCCGTGATATCCTTCATGTGAACTGACTGGAAACCTTCCAAGAAAATTATACAGTTGGCACTGTAAAACCAGAACACTATGCAGCACCCACCTACATTTTGTGAAATATGCAGCCCATTCAAAAGGATGGAAGGAGCAAGAGAGGAAGCACATTGTGTTGAATTCTGCTTCAGAGGCCAAAGTTTCCTGTATGAATCATAACATCAGTTTCCAGAGGTGCTGCAGTGGTCGGATACAGAATGTGTTCCTCGTCCAACAAAGTTTGGGAAGTGTGAAAAGTCTGCTGACCTTGAAATGAACTGGGAGATTTTATCTGTGGCAACTGGTCACATTCTCCCTCATTCACCACCGGTGGCCATGGATACAGTCGTCTTTGTTAGTTAGTGGCCATCAAAGACTTCAAAGAGAGAGCTGTGAACACTTTGGCTTTGCGACTGACCACTTGACCCTCGGACGCCCCGCTTGTGGAGAGCTCTAATAGGAAATGAACTAAAGATTACTCCAGCTACAATCAGTCAGGGGATAAAAAAAAGGCCTTCACACCAGAGGATATTAGCCTTTGCAGCACGGAAAGAGAAGAATACACTGGCCTTTCTACAGAAAAAGGGTGGTGGTCCTTCAGATTCAATTATTACTGACTTTGGGTGGCATGGCTGCTACTTTGAAGAATTTAGACTTTGGCTCTGTTATTTCTTGTCTTTGAAAAGGGCAGCAGTGACATGGAATAAATAACAATAGGACTAAAAAGCTCTGGTCAAAATGTCATCTTTAATGTCACCGCGGTCACCCAATAGTGAGCATGCTTTGATTAGCAGTGGACACAAGTCTTTTCCCTCTGCTACAGTCTTCACCTTTTGTGACCTTCACACCCTGTGGGTGCAGTTAGAGTGGATACAGTTTGCGTATTTCTTTTAGTTAGGGAATAAAGTTTTATTACATCCATCACTGCAGTCAACATTTGCCAAAAACTAAAAAGGTTTACGTATGCTTGTGTATTGATAGTAAAAGTAAAACTGTGTCACAGTGTATGACTAATGTGATGAAAAATGGATGCAGCGCTGAAGGAAAATTACTCCGTTTGAACTGTTTTATCAAGGCCAGATTACTGGCATGATCCCTAAATACAGTTTTCCTCAAAGTCTGCCATTTTGCTCTTGCAGTGCCAAAGCAAACAGTGAGCATAAAGACACAGCAGATTTAGTAATACTCAAATGTTTTGGTGTTGAAATAGTCACTGCTCTGCACTGCTTTTTAAAATAAAGTATAATGATTAGAGAGACTTCATGATGAGATAAATTATTTCATGCATTTACAACCTTAAATCATCCTTCTTGTATTTGAATATATTATAATGAGTTACATTACAATGACATTTACAGTAGCTTTTTTTGTTGTAGTATCATATTCAACATTTTTAATTTTTAATTTTTATGAACAGAGTTATGCACATTGTCATGCTAACTTTTTTATAATCTCAAACTTTCACAGAAAGTTATTTATACATTTTATTGCCTTCTGCACATTGAATTTGAGTGACAACTTCCTGTTTGCTTGAGCAAATCTGCAGCTCCAGAGCCACTCTTGTATGTAAGGTAGACTCTCATTGTGTGGCAACAAGAGTTCGTAGGCCTGATGTTTCTAGGTAAGGTAACAGTTCATTTTAACACCACCAGCCAAGTTAGTCTCCCCTTACACGCATAAAACAAACTGCCACGAGAAAAGAAAGTCTTATGGCGCATACACATTTCCATAGACAAAGAACAATACTAAGAGAGCTAATGAAAGACATCTAATGCCCTCTTCCAATCCTGTAATCACTGTAAACACAAGCATACAAAGATAATTTCCAATATAGGCATCCTAATGTCATCAGAACCAAATAAAGAAAACATGAACTTGAGCTGAAATTCTACTCCCGTTTTTTTTCTGACATTGTGATTTATTTGTGAGCTTTGAGGGAGTACACACTGCTAAAGAGGTATAAAAGTCACTGTGCTTTTGCTGAAATAGCCGTGGATGGATGTGCGTGTTAGGGACCAACCCAGGGAACCACAGTTAGTGTGCTTGCCGAACTGAGTGGATAAACAGAGGATTCATGTGGACATGCAATGCCACAATAATGACTTCTTCACAGAGGGCTCTGTGAGGAAACAGTTCTGTTTTCATTTAAGTCCCAAAATGACCAGCCTTTTCATACGTCAAACTATGGTGTTGGCCAGTCTCCACTGTATGCTCTTGTCTTTACTTTTCACGTTTTTTGTAGAACCTCCCTCTCTGCTATGACTCAGCCATTCATCGTCTACCAGCAAGAGAGTAAATTCACAAACAGGATATCCAGTCGTCTTGGAGAGCTAACAATGACAAAATGAATTAAAGAACCTCCTCTGGGCTGCTGAGATATATATATAAAGAGTGGAAGGAATCAGATGCTCTTCATGTGATAGTTTGTAAAGCACATACTGTTCTTTATGTACTGAGGCACTGCATATTTTTTGCTTTAGCTATACAATATACTTTGTGCAACTGTCATAACTAATTACATGGGCCTCTACACAGTCTACAGCACAGATGACTGTGTAGACACCCTGAAGACAATCGAACAAGAGCATGCACAGAAAGATGGAGTAAAGGTTGGGAGCCAAACTCTGCAGGTGCACCAGCAGGGGAGGAGCTTAACAGTGGGGGGCTGTCTGCTTGATTAGTTTGTTCATGAAACTAGCTCCAAGTCAGTCTGTCCGGGGAAGAATGGGGAAGAAGTAAATTATTAATGCAGTTTTATATACCTGTTATGGAAGTTGATATGGGGAACTTCTTGACAAAAAAGTAAACTATTTACACATCCAGCAGTTATGGAGCAACTTTAGCATTCATTTGAAGTTTTGCCCATTTGCCCATCTGGCCATTTGATGAATGTAATGCAATATTTACTGTTTAGCTCTATTTTTGGTCTCTTGCTGCGGGAAATGTTTGTCTCTTTAGCGGCTAAATGCTAGTCTATGTCCAATAGCTAGCTGCTAACTTTATCTGCTGTTTCAGTGCTGTGTAGGCAGCGCTTTATCTGAACTTTTATGCAGAAAGCAAGTGTCTACTACTGCTGGAAATGAGGTTGATGAGAGTGAAGGTAAGGGTGAATCAAAACAGTAAAGTAATGGTCTGTAAAACCGAAACAATGAGCTAAAAGATAGTAAAACACATTAACACAGTGATTGCTACTGAGGTGTACATGTAGGTCTAAACTTGTTCTTACCAACTCTTTAGAGCAGGGGTCTGGATTTCCCCTGTCATTCTTTTTCCAATGTAGCAGTGCTATAAATTGTGGAGAGAGCCCTCAAAACTTACTGGTTTTACAGTGGGATAAATCTAACCAGAGTGCGTCAAAGCCTGTGTGTCCATGTCGATGGGCTGGGATTGGACAATGCTAGTATATTAATATCAGCTGACTCCGCACTGTGTGAAGCTGAAGAGATGATTTTGTGATGGGTTCTGTTAAAAGGCTCAGTGTAGGCTCTGGCTTTGGCCCAAGCATGGTCCCAATTGCATTCCTCAGGGGCAAGCTGTCCAATGTTATCTCTGCTCACACCGACAGAGGCCTCTGAAGCCACAAAGGACTTGCTGTGTTGGCCTCTCCTCACCCTGGCCTCATCACATTTGCTAGAGAGGAGAGGCCGACTTCAGAAGTGCCAAATTATGCTGACGCCACAGCAAAGGATGCACCTGCAGGCAACAGGTGTTTATGTCCTTAGTCTGTGAGAAAGCTTCCTTTATTCTAAAGGAAACATCTCAGGACTTGCCAGTAACAGACATTTATTATGTGGTACGTCTGAAATAATTCCAAAGAACATTTCTGTGGAAGTGCATCAGAAGTATTCATTCCTTCCATTCCTTGAACTTATCTGAAGACACTTCAAAAATAACTAAATACATGTAAGCAAACATGCAGGTACACAAGCATACTGCACAAGTATACAATCGCTTGGTTAGGTTGAATTAATGATCTCCCTTGGCAGCTGTAAATGTATGGGGGAGTGTCATGACTAAACCTGTGGCGTCAGTCTTCAAAGGAAAGCCATGCAGTGCCACGTCAGGGAATCTGCAGGTGTGTAATCTAAAATCTTAGATAGAAAAAAAGTAGAAGGAGTGTCTGTGTGGGGGTTCCAGGTTGAGCTCCTACAGGGGGAGGGGAGAGGCTCTGTGGTGTAACATTTCTGTGTGGAGGATTAGGGGTGTTTGAGGGGAGATAAGACACAGAGGGATCACAGCGCTGTTAAATGTATCTGCCAGAGCCAGCACAGGAACAGCAGCAATGCAGACACTCTGCCAACATTCTTGGGGATGAACACCAGCTGAAGACTCCCACCTCTCTCCCCTGCTGCCAAAACTTAAAGAATACCTGATAAGGGAAACTCACTGTAGCATCTCATTCCAATAAACAATGTAATAATGTAGTTCCTTAACAGTTTCAGTTTTCAATTGAAGGATTAATCAGAGTAGGATAGAACCCCAACATATTCAACTTTTTGTAGGAGTTTTGAAATGTAATAAAAAAAAGAACCTCCAAGTGTACTGTCGCAATTTGTCACCGTATATGATGAAGTCACAGTTGCTTCTCCATTTGCAACTATAAGAGCTGTAGCATAGTGCCACAATTTGTTGGATATATTTCATTGTTGTATGGCATGCTTTTTCTTTTTTATTTATAGCTCTGTAGTGTTTGATATGATATGTCTATTTGACCTGACAGCACTATTAGCTTTAAGAGGATAGAGTCTTGATTTGCTGGACTGTACTCCCATGACTGAGTGGTAGTTTTGTAATGAATCAGAGGACTACCAGCATTGGTCTCATGGAAATATTTGTAAAATTACGAGGACATCTAGTGGTTAAAATTAACAGTCTTTCTGTCTCTTGAGCCTTCCTCTCACATATTTTGTCTGACCAAGTTGCACTGAATGCAACTTGTATTTTGCAATCTAGAAGAGATGAGAGGGAAGCAGTGAGAGTATTAACCTATATGAGGCTTCCAGCTGCACAGAGACATTGAAGTAGCAGAGAGCTCTTGGGTGTACTGATGGATACAGTGTGTGCAGGAGCTGACTAGAGGGCACGATGTCTGCATTAGATGACAAGGTCCTCGCCACACCTGAGCCAGCACACAATTCAATACCCTTCAGTCATCACTCGGCTTCCAATTTAAAATGTATCGACTAGAATCCAGTAGAGTACAAGCACTCACAGACACTAATGTCCTCCAGCTATGAGAAATTCTTGTCTAATGTACTATCATAGAAGCTCTTAAAGAAACGTGGACATGAAAATGATTGTGTCGCGGCAAGTCCTGTGGCCCTCTGATCTCACACTGGGCATAATAAACACTTTCTCAGTGTTTGTATGTGATCTTTTACTTGCTTTGGTGTGACAGGATGTGTTTGATCTCCAGGTAGCTGCTGCAGAGGGAAGGAAATACATTAAAGAGACAGCAATGAGGGTAGGAACATGGGAGACTGGTCGCGCAGAAGGGTTTTTTTACACTAAATACACCTGCTGCGTGAAAGCCTAGAAACAACAGGTGCAAGTATTGTTTATTTATATATTTATTTTTATATTATATAATATATATTATATTATAATATAATTTTTCAAAACCATTATTCATATATCCATGCATTACACATTTAAATACTTCATGCTCATGTTAATGAAATGACCATGTTTAAATTTAAATACAATTTTTATTCAAGGTCATAGACATCATCCTTAAGGTATAATCCAATAAACAGCAACACAGGCATTTACAATTGAAGGACAAATAATTCACTTTTACAATAACAAAGGTGTTTTGCCTCTTGAAGATACATTTCACTACCTGTTGCCTTTAAATTTGGACGACAGACAACAAACCAAATACTTAATTCAACAATATTTTTATATTAGTACCTTAAATAAAATATGTCAGCACTGGTGGTCATTAAATTGTGACGATATTCTGTTGATTCACAGTCCGATATCCTTTTCCATGTTTTCCAAACTGGATACTAAGACCTTTAAACATATCCTTTTTTTTTCATTATGACCAAAAAAAATAGTCTTTTATTAAATGTACTTTGTAGGAAATTAATACAATAATAATACTATTGACTTCACTGAACATTTGAAGACTAAAATACTTTCTTTGAATTTGAACATCACCAGAATAAATCAATTTACTCAGTTAATACTGACCAGATTGCCAGCCTGTGCAACATAAGGACATCTACAATACTGTGACTGAACATAAACAATTGTATTTAATGGGAAAGACACTGTACTTTTCTCACAAAAAACATGGAAATAGATGGAACTGATGGAAATTTAATTTTTAATAATATTACTGTTAAAAATATGTGAATTACGTGAAGTTTTATCTCTCTCTCTCACTCTCATCTGGATCCACTTATCCGGGATCAGGTCGCGGGGGAAGCAAGTCCAGCAGAGGACCCCAAACCTCCCTTTCCCTGGCCACATCGACCAACTCTGACTGGGGGATCCCGAGGCGCTCCCAGGCCAGTGTTGAGATATAATCTCTCCACCTGGTCCTCGGTCTGCCCCGTGGTCTCCTCCCAGCTGGACGTGCCAGGAACACCTACCTCGGGTGTGAAAGTTTTATTGTGACTTATACATTTTATTAGATATTAGCTTTATTTGACTATCTATTGGTGAGGTTGATTTTTGGTGTAAACATCTGACCAGAATAGCTGGTTTTAAAAGTCATATAGATAAAATATAACTGCCACACTGAAAATTAAGAATATTTTAGTCAATAGACATTAACTATTTATATGAAGTCCATCTGTCTTTGTTTATGATAACCTACAGTATGTTGTAAACATAAACAATGGCAGGTGATATTAATATACTAACGAAGAAAGAGTTCAGTAACAATGCACACAAAGACAAATTCTGCCTGCAATATCTTAAAAAACAAAATAAAACATAAAAGGCAAGTGCTGTTCAGATAGACCAAAAGCATTCCTTGCTCCCATTAACTAAGGCAGTCTTCATGAACACCTGAACAATCCCTGTAATGCAGCACACTCTCCAGGCATAGATATAGGTTTTGTGTGCTTCATCCTCACAACTCCACAGGGTAACGACAAAGCACTACACAAGCAGCTACTGTTAAGTTACATCACTATCAAAATGCTGTCGGTGTGAACATTTTGGTGCTAAGTTCTCGGTAGCCTACTTGCTACAGTGTTTTTCAGTGTTTCTGTACTAAACATGTTACGATTTTGTATTCCTGTTGACTTGTCTTTAGGGTGTCTCTCTACAATAAAAGTGCCACATTTTAACTGGCAACATTCATTATGAACTCCTAAAAGCCTGATTTGAGTATATTTTTTGAGTATATTTTTTTAATAGGCATAATTTTTTTGATGTTGGGTGTTTTTGAGTAGGAGCATGACTTGCTTGTCTTATTAAATATTTACTCATTGTAAACTTTAAGCTACATTTGTGAGAGTAAGGGCAAGTTTCCTAGACAGGAATAAAGCCTAAATTATGCCTTAAATAAACTAGAGTGGCCTTTTCAACCATATTAACTCAAAATAGGTTTTTCAGAAATGGTTCTGAATAGTCCTTCTTTTTAAGCAGTCGGGGGTTTGGGCTTTAATTAAAACTCCAGTTTGAAAGTTTCAGTGCTTTCATTGCTTTGTCTGTTTTTATGATTTAGATTCCACTATATTATGGGATCTTTGTGAGCAGTTCAGCACCTTCATTCCAGTTCTAACGAGGACCATACAGGTGATTGATATTAATCTCTTTAGTGAGAGTGCGCTCTCACCAGAGAACAGCTGACTGAAATTAAGATGGTTAGTCCAGAACTTTTTCAAATTTAAACATAATCTCGGTTTAATTCAAACTCTGTCTGTCCAGGAAACTGCGCCTCTAAATTTGCTACGATAATATTAGCTTGCTAAGTTACCGCTACTAGAGTAAAATCTAGGCTACTCCATCATTAAGCTGTCACCAGAATTTGTGCTTCTTTTTTTTTTTTTGTAATGTTTCAATTGCATAATAATTTTATATTCTCCACAAGATGATAGTTGGTTCCAGGTTTTAATCTGAGCCTTATTTTTCTCTTCAAAGTGTTAAGATCCTAACCTTTTAGTCAAGACACATAGCTTTGGGGTGCTGGCAAGAGATGGTGTTGAGTTATGCCCGTAAGACCAAAGAGAGCTGCTGGTCTTGTCTATCCCCTAAGTATAATTATGCCACCGCACAGGTTCAAAATTTCTTTTCTCTTTACCTCAAGAGATTAAGCCCCACACTCAGACACAAGTTCAAATTTTAGTCCTAATAAAAGGCATGTGATGACCCTGTATTGATTTAAAGTCAGTATAACAAAGGCATTTGCCATGTTTAATGGCTGTTTCAAGAACCTCTGAATGCTACATTAGCTCATTAACTGCAATTAGCTGGGTTTCTCCTAATACGTTTTTTTTGAAGCTCTGCCATCTGGACATGAGGCCACCCACTGTGGCACACACTGTGTTATCTTTGGGGACCTCAGGGTGTATTCTCTACCTTTCAATTATCAGGCATCAGGGTCTCCTGGTGCATCCACATAACCATGCCAGTATGAATGGTATTGAATATAGCTTTTGAAATGATAAATCATTTCACAAATTAAGCATCAATTTGAACTGAATGAAGAATATGAAATTAGTTCAACTTGTTTGGTTGAACTGTTCTTATTTACACAATATAAATAAGTGAAACTTGAAATAGTAATTTAAGTGAAGTTTAAAAGTCATTACCAACAAATAATCTTGTTGGTAATGACTTCAGTGCTAGGAAATGCACTTGAGCTTTTTGCAGAGATTTCTTACAGAAAAATGAATGCCTTCTGTGGGGGGCTACCTCCCAAAATGTCACCTGCTGGTGCTACACAGGTTGGCAAAATCTAGTTTAAAGTATTATTACATTAAGTACATAAAAGTATATGTCTGCACTGAATATTTTATTATGATAATCCGATAACAATTGCTTGTCATTACCATGAGGTAGCCAGAAAACCAGCAGAGACTCCAGGAAGTCACTGTGCCCAGCCAAGAGCTTCAGTTGTAAACATATATATTAGTAGCTCATTCATTTTAAAATTACCAACACTGATTCAGATTGATTAAAGCAGTACACATGTCAGTTTTTTCTCATCAGTTCTCTAAATTAACAATTTCTTCTTTTACATATGACAGATGAGTTTGTTTCTGTCACTGTCACTGTGCTGAGTTCACACAACTTTAAATTAGTGCACCGTTGCCAGCAAAACTGTCACATATTTACACATTTCCTCAGAGATGTTGACTTACTGGTGTCAGACAGCAAGAAGGAACTGAGTTAAAAGAATTGGTCCTCCCAGCGCAAGGTGTTTGGCCTTGTCAACGACCCATCATGAGCTTTGTGAAGAGCAATCTGAAAAGTCGGATGAACCGGAGCTGTGGCGTTAGCCTCAGGGGAGTGTTAGGCTGTTGCCCTGTCCCTGCTGCTGATCTGTCTGACTGGCCTTAAAACATCAAGTCTCAGAAAGTGCACTTCCCCAAAGCTATGTCTTCATGATTTCCTTCATGACATAGGTATTTTTATACATAAGTGTTTGTTAGTACGCCACTGTATGATCAGGGAAATCAGTGTTGGTTCAAGCTTTCACATCCTAAATAGGCTTTCATGCACTTTATCTCCACACTGTCCATGGAGAATGTGAAAAGTCTCTATGAAACTCCCCTGCAACTAATGAGAATATCTGAGGTATAGATTTAGACTTTGACTGAATACTATTGGATATGTAAGCTACTTCCACAAAATAGTTCTGAAATGTTAAATCTATCATATCAAAGATCATACAACAAAGATAACAATTACTTAATTACAAAAAATATAGACTAGTAACATTTAGGATCAACTATCCATTAAATTCTAAAATATAGTTTAACTGAGACAGCATAGGGTTGCACAGTGACAGGATGTTCATCTCTCAGTTAGAAAACAGCGATAAGCTTCACTGTTTCTTTTTTTCTTTTCATTTTGGTATAATTACTGAACAAACAATAACATTGGAAAAAATTCAAATATTGTAAACATCGTACCAGTACAAAAGCACATGTTGCAAGACGTGGTCAGAAAACACCAATACAGCAGCGCTGACAACTTTTACTCTTCCTCCATTGACTTCTCAATCTCCTTCAGCCTGCGGACAAACTCCTGAGCCTCCCTGTCTCCGATGCGAGCGTCCAGCATCCTCATGATTGGTTTCTCTGGAGGGGAGAGCAAACAAATGAGAGTAGTTCCTACACCTGACACAAATATCTCTAGATTGAATGGCTTTTCATGTTGTATTGGAGAAGTAATTGGAAACCCAGACCCACACCCTCTGGTCTCCCAAGAACAAGCCAATATTATGTTTGTGTAAAACAAAAAACTGGATATAGCCTGGAGCTATATGTACCACTGGGTTTACTGCGAGACAGGTGGAGAATGACAGGCTGGACACTCTTGCCAGCTGGTGAGGCATTTGGTCTCCCTGGCCAGCAGAAGTCGCTGAGAGGAGCCACAGCTTCACCGGCAAAGTCGTTAGTGGAAAGCCAGTCATAGTCCATCACAGTGAAGGTCAAACAGGCAAACCTGTGTCTGTACTGTTCAGGACTGACGTGGCTGGAAGACACAGGAAACAAAAAAATCGGGCTTAGGGTATGCACAAACAGGACAATCTGGTCATCACTCGTCAAAGTCAAAATAAGAGGCTGTAGGAAAGTCAGGTGACATAGTTTAATGTACGTGAGTTATGTTAGGTACATTATGTAGGTTATGTTTTATTCATGTACTTAAGTTACTTCAGGTATGTAAAGTAACTTACAACCTTTTCCTAATCCTAACCAAGTTTTGTGCCTTAACCTGACCAAACTGCAACAGTTTCACAATATCACTTTACACTGCTTTATTTTGAAAGTATTTTGAACTGGATGCTGCATATTTATTATAACTAACTTCACCGGAAGTTGGGGCCTTGACCAAGTTGAGGTATTTGACAAGTTGGGAGTGATAATGTGTTGCAACAGTAGAAAGAGGAAGAGAGCAAAAATAGTACTCACAAATAAAAGAGTTCGTCGAATACTGGGTGCAGTGTCTTAAGTTTCACTTGCGTGCGTTGACTCTTGGCCATAGGGAACAGGTGGTGAGGACAGAGCTCCACTATGACAAATGGGTCACTCAGACCTGAGGAGGACATGAAAGAGTTAATGAAAACTCAACTTTAAAACAACAAGCTGTATTTTACTCTGACTGTACAGTTTTACCATTGGCATCCAGTGCAATGATATCTGCAGCGTGCAGAATCTCTACGGTCAGTCTCTGCTCTGGAGCGTCATAGTAGCACTTCACACTGATCCGACCGTAACGGGTATGTTTGAGTGTTTTCTGAAGCATTAAACACAGTTTATATTATTATAATTAGCATGTAAAGGTGCAGTAACAGTGAAATTATTCTATAATATGATGTAAATGCAAAACTGATTTTTATTTATTTTTCCTCAGCCAAAACAAAGTGAAGGAATTATTCCTTATTCCCTCACACACACACAAAACCAAAATGACATATTCAGCATATATCAGTCTACTTTCTGCATCATCTGACAGCATCTTGACTTCCGGAGAAGGCAGATTTTCAATCAGAGTTAAAACAACAGAAGACTGGGTGTTGTGCTGTCCAATCAAAACACCTCTGTTCACTTCACGGCTAAATGAAATTGCCAGCCTGGTAAGTTGAACACACCTGTTGGGAAATCTTCTCCAGATAGTACTGTTCAATCAGTTCAAAGGAAGAGCATTTATTCAGCCTGAGCTCCTCATCCAGGACCTAAAGCACCAAGAGTACAGTCAGAAAGGGAAAAAGATAAATTACACTTTAATGTAGGTATGAGGACATAAATGCTAAAACAAAAAGGCAAGAAGTCCTACCTTATAGTCTCCACTCTTCATGTCTTCCAGGGAAAGACCCTCCCCCTTAGCATGGAGGAACTGCAACAAGGTCTAAAGCATTAAAGTAAAACAAATTATATATGAGTGAGGTCAGAGTCATCGCATTCATCCCTCTAATTTTGATAGAATGAAGTCTCAGCATAGTAGAAAGACGTGTTGTTCACACAAACAGCATGAAACCTCTGGCAGGCAAACACAATATCTGTCTGCCAAGCTCCAAACTCAGCCCACTCGTGTAGCATGCCATGACTTTTCATGCAAATCTGTCACATCCCCTGCCAGCTGGTTAAATTGGCATTAGAATATACAGTAGCTCTCACATTGTCATTCATGAGGGAACTAATTCTGCCGCTGAACTATTACCTAGTCACTACATAAATATCTAATATATGCTAATGATTGCACGACAGCAAGCATACAGAGCTAATTAAAGGATGATGGGATGACAATCTTTACAGAGTTGACAAGTCTTTTTAAGCAGACTACTCTTCTTAGCGGCAAAACTATACCAGACTGGACACAGCTATAGTATATAGCTAACTATTTTGTGATAGAATGCAAAAATCACTGACCTCCACTGTGTACTGGAAACGGTTGTAGAACTCCACCTGAACGCCCCTGTTTTCTGCAACCGCATCCAGGATCATTCGCAGGAGCAGCTCCCACATGCTTTGAAGAACTCTACGAGGCAGCAGACACAATGAGACACCCTCACGTTTAGCAGCTCTTCCAATTACACCCCTGTACCCTCACTTAGCTTCATGTATGTTTGTCACAGATAATAGCTTGATAATTATGTTGTAGCACAAAACATATCTGAAGGGTATTATTATTGTTACATTCAATGACACAGTCGCAACATCTTACTTGCTGAGCTTTCACCTAGTACTAAATAAATGAAATTCTATTTAGAGAAGATGAACCAGCGGTGTTACTTGACATAAGGATATGTCTGTTATTAAGTTCAAGTTCCCCAAAATCAATTTTGGGTTTGCTGGCATTCTTCCTGGTTTAAAAATCAAATGTATGCTGATGACGCAGCATTATATGTATATATACATATACAGAGAATAGGGTACAGATAGGAGCCCTAAGGTAAATATCAATTTTATTTTAAGCCAGCTCACCAAAACATGCATCAGTCTTAATGTAAAAATATAAATCATTACTAAATTATTATTATAATATAATAAAATACTGCCACTGGGAGGCAGTCAGGAATTTTCTCATTTTACACAGTGGTTTCAATGGACTTGGACTTGGACATGTGCTGCATGTGCTTGTTGTGAGTTTATGTTGTGAATTGTTTTTGTGTTTTTTAATTTTGTACTGAATGTTTTCTTTTGAACTTTTATCATTAGCTGCATAGGAACACCAAATGGAAATTAGCAATTAGGCAGAATGTGACGCAATTATAACTCAGAATCGTTATTAAAATTAATTTATATTGTCCCTGTCAAACAGAAAATAAATGAAGTCATATTTTTAGTGAGGAGGGAAGAAGAGAAAGTAATTACCTAGTCAGATTCTCCTTTACAAGGTTTTGAGTGAGGATGACCATTGTGTCTTGTAAGTACTTCATAAGAGGGGCCACAGC
Source organism: Dicentrarchus labrax (assembly GCF_905237075.1). Lineage (NCBI taxonomy): Eukaryota > Metazoa > Chordata > Actinopteri > Moronidae > Dicentrarchus > Dicentrarchus labrax. The sequence continues at coordinate 12,434,801 of NW_026136722.1, forward strand.
CTAGAAAAATGTCACATTTATATATATTACATATGTACTGTTGCTGCAAACACCACTGATACAAAACCTTTACTAGGCCTTACCTCATCATTGTTGATGGAGTCTGGAGACAGGCTGATGTGTTGGATGTACCTCCGCAGCTCAGGCAGCATCTGCACAGAAATATTCTCTCATTCACGTGCATGTGCATATTGTAAGTAAGTAAGTTTGTTTTTCTAACAGGGAGTCACTGCTTGTAGAAACCTCAACCTGTCAAGATTAATCATTTTCTTAACAAATACAATAACAGTGGAGTTACAAGATCTTCACTGGCAGTGACTAATTGATACGTGTGTGTGTTTGTGTGTGTGTGTGTGTGTGTGTGTGTGTGTACGCACTGTAAAACCAAATAAGTTAATTAAACTCAAAATTAGCTTTATTTAATTTGACACATGACTATTTATTTGTACTGTGAAAACAATACACACTAAAAAGCACTTAATCAGGAATGTTTCTGTAACTTAATAAACTAAGTTAGTGTCGCTTAAAACTACTCGTAAAAGCTGCATCATCAAGAATAAAACTTGCAGAATTTAGCTGGTTTTCCTTAAAACTTTCGATGTAATCAGTTTAGACAATTTTTTTGATTAACTTATACACTTTTACAATGTAGCATGTCTTTTTAAGAGTAGTTGATCAGCAGGTATTCATGCTCTGTGTACCTTGTCAGTGAGCAGTGTAATGAGACGTTTGGCTTCTCTTTGTAGGTCCAGGTCCATATTGAACAGCTGCCCATTGAGAGCCTTGTAAACCTGCTCCTTCCCCTCCACCCCACAGGACTCCTCCATTGCCCGCTCCACACCTTGCCAGTCCAGGTCACGGGGCAGGTGACCCAGGAAAACACGCACATGCTCTGTGTTGTTCAGGGCAATGCAGATCTAGCAGAAAGCGAAGAGGAGCAGAAGAGGAGAAAAATAGGGTGGAGGTGGAGAAACAAAGAAGGAAAAGAAGCAGGGCTACAGAGAAGTGGAGGGATGGGGTGCGAGTGTAAATGATTGACAGTGACAAGAGGCAACTGCTTTTTTTCTGAGTGTAAACATATCTGATCTCCTGCTAAGCTCTTTGTGTTGCCAGGGAGAACACTTGCTGACATTTACTTTCCACGTCATTGTGTGCCCTCCCCCAGTTCTGTTTTGCTATAGGCTTTACCTGCACTGTGAAGCTCTTGTGGTCTTGGCCCTGCTGGTTCCTCTCAATCTTGCGTGTGATCATCTCTGAGTAGCACACAGCCTCACTGCAGAAATTCTGTTATAAAATACCAGTGCTGTTATTAAACTGAATAACTCTGTTTCTTTTTTATTTTGACTCAAATGCTGGTAAAAAACTTTTAGTAATCCTGTGTATGAATCTTCTAGAGTTTTATGCATGCAGGATGTATGTAGAGTGGCACTCACATCTGTCAAACGAGTGATGAAGATGAAGGCCCCCGCAGAGTCTGGCCAGGCCAGCTGGAGCCAGATCTCACGTACCTGGCCGAAGCACGTTGTCACTTCCACTGCTGAAGAACTGTGTTTGGCATGCTGCACAGGCTCGAGCTGCTCACAAAACACATAAAACAAGTATTTATTATATGTTAAATCCCTTGTATTAACAGTTAATACATGAATATTTTAAGAACTGGTTATTCATGAAAAACAAACAAACCCAATAATAAAAAATAAATAAAACCAAACCAATTCCATTTGGATATTATGAATCATTTTACACTCTACATACAAAGGATTTGTATGTGTATAGGGAGGTTAATGTATGTATTAATAAATGCTTAATTACACACTACATAAGTATAAGAAACAACTACGGTTTAGGGATAACTTTTATTTAGATATATTTATCAACAATCATTTACAATAAACCTAAAAAATGCCCTCATATCAGTTTACAGATGTTTATATGCTATGATAAATATAATAAAATGCTACTACAGTAGATGTTAGTAAGCAAATACATTTAATAACTTGAATTCAGTCCAGCTTATGGCTGTATGTCATCACAGACCAACTTACATTATTTTCATTGTGTTCAAATTCATCATTTCAAAAGCAGAAACCTCTCACCTTGTCTGTTTCCACAGCCTTACGAATTCTGTCACAGGATCTGTCATGAACAATCTGCAGCCACTTATGAATCGAGGACTTGAACCAGTTATGAAAGCCTGTCAAGGCCAACATTTTGGCATCCCTGTCAGAGAAGAACACAAGTCCTTTTAATAAATTCAAAGCTGAAGAAAAGGTTGAAGTCTCATCTCCTCGCTGACATTTCAAACAAATAAGCACCAGTCAAAACCGTTTAGGTTTCTATATGAATAGTTATTAGAGTGGAACTCATAACCAACTTGAGCGGAAGAAACTCCCGGAAGCCTTTGAGGGTTTTCAATGACATGAAGAGCTCAAAGATGGTCTCTCCCATTGTCTGAGTCAGTCTGGAGCTCTCCTGCTCCAAAGTCCCACAAACCCGCTCCATCGCTACATTTACATCATCAGCTACCTGAAGGATAAAAGAATTTGACTTGTGTTCAAATACCTGTGTCAAAGTGACCAACAACAGTTGTGTATGCCTCAAAAAAGACTTATTAACAATACCTTTTCACATCAGTTTCAATGACATACCTGTTTCTCCAACTGCCGGTATGATATGCTGAGGAAATCTACTTTCACTGCACTGTGAGAACCAACCAACAGAGGATGAAGTGATATCAGTCCACTAATGCAAGTAGCATAACATTTCTACATTGTTTTTTTCTTGATGAGCAATGATATTCACCTGTAGAAGAGTTTGTTGTAGATGTTCTGGGCTCTCTGCACGTCTGCACACACACTATCAACCACCTGAACCAGCTTCTTTAGCTGCTCCTCCAGAGTCTGCATTGTCAGTACACAATAAAAAAACATCCTGCATATCAACTCACAAGCCAAGGTCAGTAAGATTATAAGATGTAATGATTTTTATCATTAAGACTTATTCTCATCAGTACAAACGTACCCCCTCCTCTGGTTTATATCGTGCAATTAAGCTCTCGTACCACTCCGCACTTCCTTTCTGTTGAAATAATTACACAAATTAAGGAGTATAAATGGGTTGATTAAAGGTGCCCTGTGGAGTATTCAATGTTGTTTATGTTCAAATTTTCTCACTAAAACACAACATGCATATCCCTAAAAGCTTATAGTGTTGAATTAATTTACTACTACATGAAATGCTTCATCTAAAGCAGATCTCTTTCTGGTCTTCTCTTCCTCTTTTTTTTTTACTTCTTACATTACAGCACACAGAAATCTGCATCAAGTCAGCTTTATTTTCATGATGATGCATGTCCGTGCTGCTTTGCAAACTATTCGGTGTCCAGCTATTGAAGCCCTTCTCAGTATCTCAGTACATCGCCTCACATCAACTCCACGAGGTACCTTTAATTAAACTTTTTCTCAATTTCATTGTTACCTTGACAGCAGTAGTGATGTCCAACTGCAGTTCATTTCGAAGGGGACATACAGTCTTAAATGCCTGCATGTTTTGCATGTGGCCAATCCCCCTGGCATACACAGACAGGAAAAAGCCAATTACAGTACAAGAAAAATAAATGCTGATTTCACGTCATACACTAACATATTGTTATTCAATTTAAATAAACACAAAAGCTACATACTCACTAAATTTATGCATCCTACATTATCACTACAGGAACTTTAACTATGAGTCACAGTGTGTGTGTGTGTGTGTGTGTGTCAGTGTGTGTGTGTGTGTGTGTTTCTGAGAGGTGTAGAAAAGATCTCCCTTGAGGTGTTGATCACTGGGCAGAGCTGGACTTCTTACTGGAGAAATTTCTATAAAAAACAGTCTCCTCCAAATTAGTGCAACACCGGAACATGAACTTCAATAATAAGCTGACTTTACTGGCTGGCATTTATGTGGAACAGACTCCCTAATTTTGTACATTTCACTGCTCTAACTTTGTTCTTTTGTGCAATGGTAATTCGAAGCCAAAGGATGGTGATTCCAGTCGCTCTGTCCAAGACTCTTATGAGGGCAGAAAATCTCTGCAAAGCTGACCAGGTTGCCATCAAATTTAATACAGATATCCATGGTCTTTTTTGGATTGTTTCTCATGATTTTATGGTTGAAGTCTCCCCTAGATTGACACACTGGTCAATGACGATGTGTCTAAAAATCAATGCCTAGATTTCCATGAAATTCACTGTGGATATTCATGTCCTCCAATGATGAATGCTTATGATTTAGTGATATCTTCAAGCTAAACGTTCCACATGTACACAGGCAATATCATAATACCATGAGTATATGGCCCTCATACCAGTGTATGACAGGATCTGGTTACTGATTGTACTGGTAGCACAATTTCATATATGGAATAATACATTAAAGTAAAAACATGTAAGTTGTTTGCTGCTTATGACCACAATATGTCAGTGTAATTAACCGCTATTTGACAGGTTTTATACAACAAAATGTGTGGTCAGGAACAAAAAATACTTTATTTTGAAATGAGTAATGAGCAATGATTAAGATATATCTGTTTGAGTAAGGAGCCCAACACTGCTTCCACCACAGACTCACTGGTTGAAGCCTCTCTGTGTCTGGTGGGGTGAGAGGTTGAGCGTTTTCTTGGTATGGCAGAACAGGCAAGTGCGTGATGTGATGTGATGGCAGTGTGACTTTACCTCAACATGAGCTCGTAGCGTGTAATGGCAGCAGCGCTGGTGCAGGGGAAAACCTGACGCATGTTCTTCATCAGACACAGGCAGTGCTCTGTGTACAGCCTGAAGCTGTCTGACAGCTGCCTCTCCTGGACACAGGAAGGGCCCTCAGTTATAGCTTCAAGAACACTGGCTGTGAGACATTTTTGGCTGAACCAAAAACCTTGATGAATGTCAGTGAAGAGCTGAGCTAATGAGGTGACTGTTTCCAGCTGATGAAAGGTTTTTATCCTACTGAGAGGCCGATGGCCAAGAACCTACCAGGTCGCCCCTCACAGCGGCAGGGTCCCACTCTGCATCGATGGTCCTCAGGAGGCGTAGCAGCAGGGAGTAGCACACCCTCTGGGTCCTATGGTGGCTGCTGTAGCACTGCCAGCGACTGTGTTAAAAAATAAAACGTTCACCTTTTACTTGACGCTAAAGCTTTCATGTTTGATCTGATCAATTTTATTTCTCCATTAATACTCACATAATGGCCTGTTGGAGAGGCGAGAGATCAGTTTGCACAGCATGGTGAGCCAGTACAGTCCATGCTGGAGGACAAACTTGCCCGTTCCAATTGTAGGGCTCTCTCTACAATTATATGTAGTAGAGTAGTACTCATCAAAAACTTGGCAGTCAGTGCAGAATGCAAAATATAAGCATTACTATAAACTAATGAACTATTAATACACTAAGTAAATGTAAACATAATGACAATGAAAATTAGCAGCCCAAGCATCTGCAATTTACTAACACCAGAATAATTCAACTCCAATTCTCACACATACACAAAACTGATTTCGGTGGAGTCAGAACAAAGCCTATAATTTAAAATCCCATTTAGTGGCCACTCTTGGTGGTCTGTCTGAAACAACAGGCCGAGCAAGTAACTAATTGAATCAAAGGACATCCTAATAGCTTGATGCTTTCACTTGGGTAGCAAATGGCAATAACACAAAAAGAATGCAAATTAAAGGGATTATAATGATTAATAAACTATTCAAAAGTAATTGGAATAAAAGCTGTTGCATGAGGGTACACCACTGCCAAAAATCATAAAACACTTTATTAAAGAGTCTGCCTTGAATAAATATCTGGAAGAAACTCACCTTAACGTGAGTGTGCTCGTATTCCACAATCTGACTCAGCAGTTTCTTGTGAATAGAGACATTTGAGTCTTTCTTAGATAGAGCTGTGTCTCTCTGAAAGAAAAAAAAAAAGATTCCTCATATCAATGCAACAAGAACAGTATTCTGTATATTGAATTACTGTTACAACGCACAGACCTGGCTGGTGAAGAGTTTCAATATCAGGTGACATTCTCCCTGAACTTTAGAAGTACTCGATCGAGGCTCCAGCTTAAACCAGGTGTCATAGCCAACAACTGGGATCTCCTATAAGAAGGAAACCAGCCAGATTAATGGCACTGACATACTTCCAGGGAAATCTTTCACATTGCATCCTTGGGGGAAATCTATTTGTGGTTGTGTTTGATTTGACACAGCTGCTTGATGCCTCTAACAAGTGAGTTTTGGTTTGAGCTTTTACACACTCACATTCAAGGGGATGTTGATGCATCCGAGGAAGTCATCAGCGTTCTCCTCGGAACCTGATGATGCAGATCCATTGGAACGCACTGACTTTGCTATCTGCTTAAAATATCTGATAAGAAAAGACAGAGTGCAAGGAAAAGGGAGTCTTGTTTGTCACAGGTTTAATTCATGTTTAAGAGCTATAATTTCACAGTTTTCATTTTTAGGCATTTAGCTAATGCTTTTATCCACTGTGACTTACAATTAGACTCAGCAAAATGAGTTTCATTTCATTTCCTAATGAAAGTGGGCTATTACTGAGATTTTTGTTCAAATGGAAGTTGCACATTTTCCACCACAGGATTATGATCCTTTGGTCTCTTGGTTATGATTGACATCCTCAGGCTTTCATTAGACATGTCTGCCATTTATTAGTCTCTCCATGGCCATGACTGAACTCTTTGTGTTCTCTGTGTGCACTGCTTTATTGGCACTGATCTCTCCTGTATGTTTCGGATTCGGACAGCGACGTGCTATGACTGTGCCTTTTATTGATGGCTACATAACAAGAACCAGAGCACTGGATGCCGTATATTGGTATGCAAAACATACACTGAGCATGCGCGGGGAAGGACTCTCTATGAGATAATAACAAATCACACTCAAATTATATCTAGCATCCAATGGGGACAGTGGCTGCATCAAATACTGTCATTAAATTGAACATCCAGCATATTCTATGAGAATATTACAGTTAAAGGACGAATATAAAATAATCTCATAAAATTAAATAGTATGTTGTTTGGTTGGGTTGGTTTGTATTTTGTATATATATATATATAATCTAGATCTCTTCATTCATGAACTGAAACTTTTACCCTCATTCAAATGGAAATGGCCCTTTGATTGACATGTTGACTGACTCATCTATTCAGTGCTTCAATGCCAACTGGATGAATAAATTAATTACCAACTCAATAATTGTGTGCACAATCTCAATTTGTCATTCAGTTGCGCTTCAGACCTTCAGAGAAAAGAACAACCCTGCTAAAGTATTTTCCAGCATTTTTTACCTAAGATGTATCTAAGACAGTAAGATCGTTACACTTTCATAACACCACAATTCAGGATTACACAACATATTTTGTTCTACCTGCCCATTCCGCGAAGTCCACTGACTTCATTGAGCTTTTTGCAGGCTTCAGCAACAGACACGTCATCATCGTGATCCCTGAAGAAAAGAGGATCATTCAGACTTTATTATAACCTCTCATCTCATGCTGGAACATATTTGTACAATTGACTGAACTGAGAAGTGAAGGAGATCTACAGTCAAGAGCCACTGTAGTTCAATAAAAGCATTAGCCTACTCAACTTGTACTTGTATAAAGAGTCAGCTCTTAACAGAGCTTTGACCAGAGGGGTTTAAAGTTTCTATAACAGCGGAATAAAGACTAAAATGATTTGTTATGCAACATGGCTCACATCGAGCTCTTGGCTTCCTAAGGTTTTCAGCCAGCTACTCCCGTCAGCTACATTCAAGGAATTCAAGGTGTTTCTGCACACTAATCTTACCATATGTCGAGATGTAAGAGGTCATTGTGAACATCATCTATTTCACTGTGAAAAAAAAACAGGAAAATCATTAATTGAATTGTCCTCTCGGTGAGTAAATACTGACAATAAACACCTCGATCCCTCCACACAGATGACAATGTGCTGCGCTGGTCACATAACTAACAGCTTTGGCTGTTAGTGTGAAACAAATGAAACTGTGAATCCTGCATGTCACACATATCATCATGTCCAGTACTCTGATGAAGGTCGACCTGCTGTACTCACAACACAAAGTGCTCGTCCCACACTGGGTTGAGAGTCTCTGGTTTGACCTCAGTCACCTGGATACACTTCGCAGGTAACACCTCCTTGGTGCTGGAACGTTTCTCCAGCTTCTCCTTTCTCTTCCTGAAGCTGAACTTTCTCTCCTTCTTCTCCTCCATCTCCCGCGGGCTCTGGCCCACCAGGATTCCCAGCATGCAGTAGGGGTCGCTGTACCCTGGCAGGACGCAGGGTGACAAGTATAAAAGGTTACTGCGGGCGTTCAACTGTTTATATCACCTTGAAGATGCTGTTACAGCAGCAAGAAGAGGGAAGTCTTTGGGCTCATTTATGATTACGATCAAAGTTTTGTTCAGTGAATCAATTAGAATATGGGCTCAACATTCATATATGCAGATGTATTATGAAACTCGTATCTACATGTTTGTATTTTACTGTAAAAACTCTCTTGTTGTACACATATTTGAAATGTTCTACTTCTGATGGGCGATCATGAACCATGCAGCAATTAGAATCAAAGTCAATGCAAGTACACAGAAAATGTAGTGAGGCATAAATTGGAAAACCAATTCCCATTTTTAGGTTTTTATTGGTAGATGATAACTGCACCTCCTGACTCTGATATCAACTGCTATTGAGAAAGTCTCTTTTATTTCATCATGAAAAAGTCATGGGCAGGTTGGACAGAATTCTTCCCATCATGCATTGCATCATCACTGCCGATCAAAACTGCACAGACCTTGCTTATCATGAACAAACCTATTGCCATAAATGACTAAAAACTTTAAGATGTTCGGTGAATCACTTGACAGTTTATTGGGTGAGTGCCATGACATTTTTTTGATTGCATATTGCTGTTGCTGCATAGGGCACATTTCACATAACTGCTTTTATAATAGAAAAATAGAAAATAAAAGTTACAGTAATGCTTTAGATGTCTCACCATTTGCATCCTTGGCCATCAGATTCTTTGCCTTCATAACAGAAACTCTCAAAGAAAAACTGGCTCGCTGTGAAAAGAGTTCAGTAAGAAACTGTAAATGCACAATATCAACGTCATGCACTGAGAACATCACAATGTATTTTCATAACTCTCCCGCATCTCCATTTAAATAAACGCCAGCATCCATTGTAGAGTATGGAAATAATCAACTCCAATATGCTTCATCAGGTATTATATTCATCAGGACTTTGTGAGACATAAGGTAGAAAAAGTTCCATTATAGGAAAAATAATTATGCAATTTATTTATTTATTTAAATGGAAGATATTGTGACTCGGGTCACAACATAACCAGCAGTCTATCATCAGGGCTCACAGTTCTTAACAGAGATATTTGAACTTTCAGGAGTTACAGGTTTTTCATCAGTGCCCTCCAGCTGTGGCTCTCAAGGCCATGTTTTCACCTTATTACTACTTCACAAACTACACATGAGCATGAGAAAATATCAGTAAATACACTAAAACATCTGTGGCTGTAGAACTGAGGATTAAGTGATACCTCCAACTCTGCACTTCTCAGTGGCACCCTGTGACCACTGAAGAGTTAATTCAGTTATGTGTTTTATTGAGCTAATGACTTAAAGGAATGTACCAGAGGTTTGGCACACACCACCACAAGCCACGTACTGTGTTTGCAAACATTGTTGTTGTATGTTAGACATTTTTAAGCATGTTTGCTATTGTTGCAGGCACCAGTTGGTTACCATTTACGTCTGTTATTACACAATATATATAATATATAATATATTAGGAGTCTGTTTAAATGAGCTTGAATCCTGTATTCCATTGCTGTCTCCTTTAAAGCACTTACAAAGCCCTTTCATTTTGTGTTGATTCTGGCAGCCCTTGTGAACAGAAGTTGTTTCATTGATTTGAATCAATCAATTTTTCCATTTAAGTATAGAAAACTGATGAATAACGCTTACCTTGCCTCAGTATATCTGAAGGATATTGTATTGACAACATTGAAGAATAGACTTATATATAAAGAGTCTCACCTTGGATTCTTGAACTTTTTGGAGAATAATGTCATGTTCCTCTTCGCCCATATCAAACACCTTGGAGAGAACAGACAATACGATTTTTTTTTTTATGCAACAAAAACCTGAATACACCTGAAACACCCACTTACTGGTTAAACTTCAAAAAAAGGAACTGAACAGATGTGCTTTCTAAAGCGGATATAGAATCTATGACAACATCACAAAAAATCATGTATTTTAAAAAGGATTTTATTTTATAGAGCTGCTGCCAGCATCTGACCAGCTGGGGAAATGCAACACACCTTGAAAAAAGACACCCACTCTAGAAATAAAGGAGGCTACAATCCTTGGCGTGACATCATCTGAATGAATGTAATATCACTGCAGAATATCAGTACACAGTGTGACTGGGCTTTTGATGTTTAATCAGGTTTGAGCCAAGAGCATCTGTTCGAATTTTTATAGCCTTCTCACAACAAATAACACTTTTCATTGGGCTAGCATCAGTGTTACTAACATCGACTTAATGATGATAGATAGATAGATAGATAGATAGATAGATAGATAGATAGATAGATAGATAGATGGATGGATAGATACCTTTAGCAGGTAAGCAAATAGCTCTTCGTCACTTTTCATATGTTCTGGTGAAGGCACTCCCACCCGGTTGACCACCGTGTACACAGCTTCCTCATAAAGCAGGTCCAGCTACATGAAAACACACTCCACTTAATAACAACTCTTCAAAAATAAAATGTTCCTCTGCCTTCATGCTTTATGCTCTGCTGCACATCAAAAGCAGGGATAAAAAAAAAAAAAAAACTCAACTGCGTTCGGTTATTGTGACTTTTAAGATTTAATCCCTACTGAAATGCAATGAAAACAGAAAAGCTGAGGCACCTCTGTCCTGCTGATTCTGTCGGGTATAAAGGACTGGTCCACATGCTCTTGAGGTGGCGGCACCGTGCAGTCCCCTCTTTGACACTGTAAGGGGACAGAAACAGTTCAGCCAAAACATAACCTGCTTTCCTTATGGCTACCGTTGAGTAAGAACTGGAGGGAGGAGAAGCTGAGGTCACAGTAAGTAGTATTGACAGCAGACTGTCAATCATCCTCTCCACTGATTTCCTTTGGTTTGCCTTCCAGTGGTGGAAGAAATATTCAGGACTTCACCAATTTATTCTGGCCGTGGCAAACAAACATGCTAACGTTTTGTACTAGTGGTCTTCATCAGAAACCAAGCAATAATGCCTGAGTGCTGCAAGGCAATGTTGCTGTTAATACAGCATCATTGCCTTGTTAGCAGTAGCAGCAGGACGAGCTGAGCGTTGCCATCAACAGCAGCTTGTCACAGCTGAGCTTCCAGTCTTCTGAGCACCCAACTCAACCCGGTCCTTCTGTACAAAAAACGTCATACTGGCCACAACGGTGGGCTGAGAAACAGCGCTGAGGCCTTCTCCCTACACAAACATGCTTCAAGTGTGTAACAGATGGAAAGGTGGAAGTTGGGGTGGAGGTTACCTCAGCCTGGGCAGCCCGCAGCATGTTCTCCTGTTTCTGAAGGATGGCATTTACACGCTCAAAGAACTCCACACTCTCCTCGGAAATCCTGCCAAGACAAGGAAACAGATTGACTCTGAAACAGAGATGAAATACTTGGAAAGAACGTTAATTTTTATAAGAAAAGGGGAGATGAAATGCATTTTATGGTAAACAATTACATCGTCTCATCTGTCGTCATTAAAAACAAAGTGATTCAGTGACATTGGTGCCCATCCTGTTTGCAAATAAAGATGATCCGTTTCCTTTTTATGTGGAACTACTGGACTCCATCGCCTGCAGTTCAGCTTCTAATTAGCAATCAAACACCGTCTTATCTCATGCACTAAAAAGGAAAGCTGGTCTGGACCAAAGCTCTCAGAGATCCAACATGTCTGCACTCTGCATGAACCATGTTAATCTACTATGATGAGCAGGGCTGTGTGCAAAATGCAAATTATGTTTTCTGTTTCCTCCAGGTGTGAGTGAATCCCCGGACTCCTGCAGGCCCCAGTTGTCATGGTGATACAGGCACATTCAGGGAGTAGCTGGCTGAACACCTTGGGAATTCCCCCCCCCACCTTCACCCCCACCTCTCTCACCCCTCCCAGATCTCTCACTGGGGCATCTTCCTCCCTCTAGCAGAGCCGTCAGGATCAGCCATGCCGTGTGCCTATAACTCCTCAACCCCGCCCCTCCCGACTTCTGCCTCCTTTCTCGTTTATCAGCCATACCCGGCACATTATACAGAAGAGCCGTCCACAGAGGCCCCGTCACGCTTCTTTATTAACGTCATCGCATCACAACAGGGGTGTGGCAGCCCATCCCAGCCCCCACTGATTCTCACCATGGTGGGGGAGCGGATGGCAAATCCCTGAGGTATTGATGAGGACTAATGGCAGCCATGCTGGGAGAGTTGGTCAGGTTTCCACTGGCTTCAAACCCAGTAAAACTTGAAAGGTGGATTCAGTTAAAATGGGTGAAATATTTTTTTCAAAGTCAGACTAGCTGTAAAAAACATTGTATTCTTCAACAAAGGTCCTCTTTTTAGTAAAAATCATACCACACAACATTTAAACCATCACACCATCATTCACACCATCATTATTACTTCACAAAGCCTAAGTTGACATAATTCTGATTGCTTGTTTTGTCCGACCAACCGCCAAAACCCCAAAGTAAGTTAGTGAACACATAATAATAGCAAATATTATTTTTTTAGATGCTTGAAATATTTACTTTTAAGAATTTCAAAATAAAAAAACCTACTTGGTAGTTCCTGTGTTTTCATAATAGAGTTGAACCTTTAATTTGTTAGCATACAACTATTCAATTAAAACTATTTTGCATACAATTGTGGTATTGCAGAAATTATAAATAACTTTAAAATGACTTTAAAAATGAACTACTATTACCCATTTCATTTCTGTGGGTCACATACTGTGGCATACATTACTTTGTATATATTAGCATATATTGTATGTATACTATTATCACTATAAGGTACATAGGCTCTTACTATATTTCTATTTCCATTTTATTTATTTACTTATATTTATATACCTATATATACTATATACAACTATTTCATATTAAGTGTTATTTCTATTCTTTAACATTGTGTGAGCACCTTGAACAAAAACCTTCCCTCCTGGGATAAATGTAAACAACGTTTTTCTGATGCTGATTTAGTTTTTCAGCATCACTGGTGTGTTTGTTGATTTTCTCAGATACTGATCAAAAACTGAGTTGTTATTCTTATCTGAAAACCCCTCACTCAGTGTTTGAAAGCTTGAAACCACAAATCGAGTCTACAATATGTGCATGACTCCACAAACAATTAGCACAAATAGGCTTCATTTGACTGTAATACTTGTGAGACACTCAATTCTCTCTCCACATCCATCTTCAGTCGTCTAGGGCATTCTCGTATCCAGAAATCTGTCCCATCATCTGTCAGTTAAGCAGCTTGAGGATTTGTCCAGACAGTCTGAGATCTTTTGTTTCAAGCTTTTGGACGACGTGTTTATAAGCAGAAATAATGCCCAAATGATGCAAATCAAGTAAATTCTGATTTGAGACATCTTAAAAAAATAAATGATGCAGATATTTTTCAACCTCTCTGTCTCTCTCTCTCTCTCTCTCTCTCTCTCTCTCTCTCTCTCTCTAACACACACACACACACACACACACACACACACACCACCCGAATAACAAACTGATTTGATGTTGCTAGGAAACAGGTCCTTTTTTAACAATCATTTTATTCTAATTTATTTTCAGAATTCATTCAATTATGTGTTCTGTCTGGAGAGTAAATCAGAAGGAAAACATAAATAAAAACATGACTACGTCAGAACTTCTTTTATGTGCGAGAATATGTGTTTAAACGTGGCTAATTGGGAGTGTGACAGGTGACAGCAACCCCCACTTCAAACTTCAATACAATATGGCAGCGCATACATAGTAATTAATAGTGCCGACATCACTGTTGTCTGCAGCATGAAAGACACTCTGACGTCTGTATGCATTCTAATAAAATAAGATGATTTTTTTAATCGAATTCATCACAGTTGTCAGTGCCTAATATCAGCCTGCGGCTCCTATCACAGCCGAGGATCACTACAACAAGCACCCCCCCTTCAATACTACACAGAAGACTGTTTGTTTTACTCTAATTACACACTTAATTAAGCAACAAAACATTACAGGTGAAAAGACTGGAGATATGATGAGTTTCCCCGCTAGAACTACTGACAGGCAGAACAGTAGTACTGATAGCATACCAGTATACAAGTTACACCAGTATAGTGGGTATTCCTTCCTTAGGTATAAAATATATAGTATGTCTGTCATTGATGACCATGACTGTGTGTGTTAGGGGTTATCTGTCTAAACTGATTATATATTTTTCTTATTGGCAACAAATCCAATGAAAAGAACAAAATCATCCTGAATGAACTGATCCTGTAAGTATTGTCTGTGTAGTTGGAGTCTGATATAGTTCATTCTTCTGTGGTATAGAGCTCCATTATTGCCCAGAAACTATTAAAAACACATGAATAAGCCACACTGTTGCACTGGACCACATGTTCCTTCATTACAGTGAACAGGGGCACTAAGTTTACACACATCCCCGAACCCCGAAAGGCTGTCTCTAGAGCTCGGTTAAATTTGGGGTACTGTAGAAACAGACGCAATAACATTACAACCACTTGGGCACCCTGGTGGTCGTAATGTTATTCAGCCCCATACACAACAAACTGTGATACACTGTGTGTTCTAACACCTTTCTATCAGAACCAGCTTTAACAGTAGCTCGTCTGTTGGATCGGATCACACGGGCCAGCCTTCTCTCCTCACGTGTATCAACGGGCCTTGGCCCCCCATGACCCAGTCGCCAGTTCACCACTTTTTCTTCCTTGGACCACTTTTGATAGGTACTGACCACTGCAGACAGGGGAACACCCCACAAGAGCTGCAGTCTTGGAGATGCTGTCGTCTAGCCATCACAATTTGGCCCTTGTCAGAGTTGCTCAAATCCTCTCGCTGCCCCTTTTTCCTGCTGCTAACACATCAACTTTGAGGACAAAATGCTCACTTGCTGCCTAATATATCCCACCCACTGACAGGTGCCATGATAACGAGATTATTCATTTGAGTGTTATTCATTTAATTAGTCAGTGGTCATAATGTTCTGGTTGATTGGTATAAAAGATTCATTCTAAGGTCACAAAAACAAAACATCCCTTTGAAGATTATATTCCGTTTCTGCCAGAAAATCCAACTTTGGTGAAACTCTGTGATGATGGGTTGTACACTGGAAGTACACTGCTTCATTTTGAGGGGTCAAAAGCCAAAAAGACAAGAGCACCAAATGTGTATTGATCTGTGACGTAATGTTAAACTACAGTGGCCATTTGTTTTAGAAATTTACTGAGCCTTTTTAAAGGTCCATTAATATTTAGGAGGATATATTGGCAGACATGGAATAATATTCATAGGTATGTTTTCATGAGTGAATAATCATCAAATAAGAATTGTTGTGTTTTTGTGACCTTAGAATGAGCTGTTTTATATCTGCAGAGTAAGTGGGTCCTCTTCCTTTTTGCGACCACTGTAGTTTCTCCTATGTGCTTGGAAGGCTGAACTGTATTCAGAAGATGGCAATCTGCACTTCCCTGCTAGATGCCACTCAATCCAACACACTGGTCCTTGATGAAATTATACATCACTTATTAAAGAAAAAAAAGACAACTTCAGTCGGAACAAATGGATTTGGTGCCACAGGCAGAATGGCAGAATGGGGAGATCAGGAATACTGAATGACAGAAAAACATATTGTTGGTTTTGGTGGTTTTACGGAATTAACTGACAATAAAAAAGTAGAGAATTACACCAACCTTATCCTTTAAATGTATGTCTGTCATTAATTACTATAACTGCATACACATTAGCGGTCTTTGTTTATTTTCATTGTAATATGATTGTGTTGTTCTGCATTAATTAAAAAAATGAGCTCAATACAGTGACACTGAGGAGTTAAATACTTTAACGACACTGCAGAGAGCTCCCGATTCAAAACACAGTGAAGTCAACCGCTACTGATAGAGATGGAAGTGTGCAGTGAGATAAGTAAACAATATTAAACCAAAATATAAATATAACAAATCCATGTGGGTTTTTTATTGGTGTATAATGCCCAATCAAGCTCATCTCTGACATTGTCTCTGTGTATTTCCACAGGCTTAACAACCAGCTCACCTAGAGGTAAAAACATAATTTGCTCAATGGAATTAAAAAGTTCACCTCCAACGTGCCACTCGCTGCTCTGAGAGTTCAGGTCTGACGGATGACTGTACTACTGGGTCAACAACTGTGTACGGACCAGTACAAATCCACCCGGCCTCATTTGCAAATTCTCAATTAAAGTGAGAGTGCAGGCGGGGCAGCAGCAGTCTGAATGGATAACAAAGATCAGTAGCCTGCCTAATGATGAGCACTCTGGGTATGTGCACGGCTGAGGCTCAGTGGGAAGGTTTAGCACCAGGGAGCAGGCATGGGAAATGAGATAGAGGTGAGATACTGACAGTTCAAATCAGTCTTTAATGAAGAACATGAATATGGTCCTACTGGAGCACATTTTAAAATAAACTGTGCTAAAATAATTAAAATATAAAATATATAATTAAAAATGCTAATTTGATCAAACATACCAACACAGAATCAATAATATGCATTAAATAAAACATACATGACAAATGGGCCAAAAAAATCCTCTTGTAGGTCTAGTATTAGTCTTTCAAATCCAAAATTGATCAGTGTTTAACAGGCATCTGGGGTTATCTTCCACGTTAAAAATAGACACGGTCGTCATTACAAGTATAAGTTCACATCGTGGCAGCAGCCTGTGTTTAGGTTGCTATAGAAACCTCAGGTTCATACTATTACTTTTGGCTTCAGATGAAGCTCCAAAACAGGACTGAAAAAAATATGATGATATTACCTGTGCCACTTTATTTGTTGCTAAGAAGCAGGAGAGGAAAAACATTCAATATAAAAAAAGGAATAAACCATTGGAGAGATCAAGGCCAAGGTATAAAACCCACTAAGATCCTGTTTATTCTCCATGCCCTCAAGAACACAGCGCTGTCCAGCTAATAGTTACACATGACATTCATTAACCCATTACACAACATTATAAGAGTACAACAGCGTATAAACTAAAAAGTATAACAGAAAAATAAAAAGGAATTGAAGAACAAAAAATAAGAATACATACATAAAGTACATATAGCATACACATATACAGATCTACATATACACACATGAGCACATACACACATACATGCATACAGTATACAGAATATGGACATAAATACAAATACATAAATGCAAACATACATGTATTATGTACAAATACACAAAACACATAATAATTAATAACAAATTACCACATAAATAAGTTGGTCGTTGTGAGCAGTTATTTACAAATAAAGGTTTCCTGTGGTATTTTCTATAATAACTATGTTTATATAAGACAAGTGGTGTCTGTTATGAGTAACATCATGAGTAAATCACAACATTTATGATACTAAAATACAAATATAATAAAGAGAATTATGTTTTTTTTTATCTACTGCAAGACGCACATCTTCATATGCCCAGCTGAGATCTATTTTACTATCTGGATGGCATGTTCGTAAGATGAAAAAGTGGCTTTGTCCAATGTTTCTTGATTCATTGATTAATTGTCCATAAAATGTCAGAAAATAATAACCATCACAAACTCGCAATTTCCAAGGTAACATCTTCAGATTGCTTCTTTTGTCCAACCAACAGTCCAAAACCTAGATATTCAATTTACTCTAATTTAAGATGAGGAAAAGCAGCAAATCCTCATATTGGAGGATTGGAAGTTGCAGCAGCCAAATATTTGACATTTTCTCTTGAAAAGGGACTTGAAACAATTAATTGATTATCCAAATAGATTCATTTATTTTTAATTGACTAATTGAATAATTGACTAATTGTTTAAACTGTAGTCAAACGTGCCATCTCAGTAATATAAAAAATGTAATCCATTTAGTTTTCTATTGTTGGCTGTTCACATATGGAACATCTACGATATATTAAGTGGGGAAGCCTAATTTTTGTCTTTAATCAGGAAAAAAGTTAGGCTTATAGCAAAAGTGGTTTCTTTATTAATTCCTGCTATAATTAGCATATAAATAAATAATTCCTGATCGGAAAGATCTCTTCCAGGCTGAAAATGTTATTTTGTAAATCTAAACAAATGTATATGTAACTTATAATGAACTTACACACAAAACAAAAACATCCATAAACTAAAACATAAGGTGATATGCTCTCCTGATTTATGATACAGCCAGATGTCTTTAATACTTATGTAAAAACAGCAGTGTGCTAGTATAGGGTGCACTCATATGTTAAAGAAAACACATGGACATCAGAACCAAGTGGTATAAACTAATATACAAGAAAGCAGCATTTGTGATTCCAGTCAGAGCCTGACTGTGCATGTAATAGTGTGGTTGATGTGTCCTTGGGGGAGAGGCAGCTTGTGCACGGCCCGCTCACAGCAAGTAACAACTCTGGAATAAATGCCAACCGCATTAAAACACTCTGTTGACAAGAAATGATGACCTGTGGCATCAGCTGGACGGCTAGTGGAAAACAAATGAATAACAGACATGAATTATTGCTTATGAGTTTGTGCGGGTGTTTTCAAAAGGCATGTCATTATCTTTATGAGCTACGCTGACTGCAGTTCAAATTTCCTATAAAAAGACTCTCATTATCCAAGCTATTAGTTGTTCTTAACAGCAACGATCAAACAAATATTAACTTTAGCTAGAAACTATGTATCTACAAATAGTGCCTCTTGCTTAAACTCAAGCAAGGTGTCTCTGACAATAATGCAGTAGGTAATCTTTAAGAAAAATCAGAGCGTGCATCACAACCTTACTTTTAATATCAAAAGACACTCTGAATGACAGCAGTGTAAAAACAGTCACAAAAGAAACTCCAGGAGATCTTAAACGAAACAGCACCAAGTGTCCCAAATGCCACATCCGTGAAAAACCTTCATAATGACCGGAATCCAGCTATAGTACTTTAAGTGTGTCTGTGTGTACATCGGTGACTCACCTGCGAGGTAAGGGGTCAGGACAGTGTGTGAGGGGGCTGCTGGCGGTTGGCGGTGGCTCCCTTCGGCTCCTCAGCGACTGGCTCCTCTGCACCTGCCTCAGCACACTACTCTTCAGGTCCAGCAGCGTTGTCATGATCTTTCACTGCCAGAGCAGACACAAAGAGCAAACATCAGAACCCTGATGTACAGCGTTTGGGGAAGTGAGTCAAAATACATTTAATTTCAGCTGTAGGATCATATTTATATACCTGTTGTTTCAGGGGATTCTTTTGGTCTAATCAGCTGCATAATCACCCCCCACCCCTTGCTCTTTTAACATAATTATACTCTTCCTCAGCTGAAGGTGTGTTCTATTTCTGTCTTAGCCTGACTGGTGCCACAGGGTGTTAAATTTATCTCCCACCTTTGAGCATGGTCAGTTCAGCGTCAAATCAGCCTTCTTTTTTGGGACCACACTTTGTACAAAATATGCAAATGAAGAAGCCTTGCAGAGCCAAAAGTGCCCCATAACAGAAACATAATCTGTTGTACCACTAAAACAAAATGGCAAGAAAATAGAGCTAAGTAAAAGCAATGTTTAGCAAATGTTTCCTGAATGTCTCAACATCTGCATGGTTAAAACTATAAGAGAATCTAATAGTTGCACCCAGAATATAAAAAAACAGCTCAGTCAAACAAACATTTATAGAATATTAAGAGTTTTACTGAGGGTCAAAAACAGAGTTTGTAGGAAAAGAGTGCTGTACTCTGGGCTTGCAGAGTTGTTGGACCAATTTGAAAGTTTACAGAGAGGTAGTCTAATAATAAAAAAAAACACTGGTGGTTTAATAAGAAGCATATTCAGTAAAAACCTCTGCACAACAAAAGTAACATAACCTACAATTAAACTGAATAATAGAATAATTTACAATTTCATCCTCTTTGTGCAAAACAATACACATTTTTCAGTAATAGTAACATCTAGTGGCACAGAGACACTGAGAAGCTGGCGATGCACAAGAGTTTCAAACAGTGAGTCTTTCCACCTGTCTCCAGTCTTTATGTTAAGCCAAGTTAGCCAGCTGCTGGTTATAGCTTCATATATAACAACATATAATAACAATGTTGTCTGACCCTTGGCAAAGAAAATCAATCCATTTTAAAAAATGGATAGATTTTTTTGTTATTGTTGTTGTTGTTGTTTTCATTAACCGACCTAAATATAATATTACAATGGAAAGGTATAAATAGGAACAGAGGCATAATATTCAATAAATAAACCTTACATAAAATCATACTTTAACAGAAGCAGGACTGTTATCTAAGCATCTGTAGAAAAAATTTTACTCTGGTTATTGTGAGTGAAATATGAATTTAGAAAAATGAGGTGTGGCGACCTTAGAGAGATTGGCACTGTGTTGCTAAGCAATTCCCTGAGACAGAGTGCCATAAACTAAATTCTCATTTTGGCTTCATGGTGTCTTTAAACTATAACTGAATTATATGACCTCGTAACATATTGTGCACTGCCAGTGCTCCCCACAGAGGAAGAGCTAAGGAATAAAATAAACTTTTCTGTTCAGGGCTATTTAATGAAATTGTTGATGTCTGCATTTTCCTCAACCAAAGGGACAAAGAAAAAAGTTATAAAGAAAACGTTTAGTAAGCAAACTTTACAGTTTCTTTGCAATAGCAACATCAATTGCTTTTCAATTTAGTCTATTAACTATGACCGAAGCCGAGTCTGCAGTCTGAGTCTGTGGGCACAGGAAGCTAAAGTATAAACTGCTCTGTGTAACATAAAAAAGGTTTAATAGAAATATACTGTATTCTCAAGGGCCATAGAATTGAAAAAAAAGTGTAATGCCCCACTATGACCTTTTTTTTGTCAAAAGTCAGACACTGCACTTCATTATGTGTCTGCAGTATATCTACCCTTTATTAGAAGTTAATCCCTTTAATCTCGACAGAAGGTTGGGCATCTATAAATACCTGTGGTCCAATATTGAAGTTTTTCACTAAACCCTCACAGGAACAGAATACATTTATTAGCTGCCACATTTTTCAAGTACAACACAACATTTCAAGCCTCTGTGCCAACGAGGCTGTTTACAGTGCAGGCTATGTTTCATTTATTCATTTCAAGGAGAAAAAGCATAAAAATGATGTGATTGCATCACATAAATGTCAGTAGTTGTTCCAGCAAAACACTCAAGGATGCTTGCACATCTGCCTGGCAACTGAGGAAGAGAGTGAAGCTGACTGTCAAATGAAAGAGACTCATTAATAGCATCCAATCACTTTTGTCCCCTCTCGTCCAATTTATAGAATTTAAACTGTGATGCAAGGTGTTTTTAATGGGACTGGCTCCACCTGGATGACTGTGAGTCTTTTGTGAGCCTCCAAAAGTCAGCGTGCCGATGAACAGAGAAGAGACAGAGCACTCAAAAAAAGAGGAATGACAGGGACACAAGAGAGATGGTTTGATTGATGGAGAAGTTGTTTCAGAAGACAGTCAGACAGACTCAGACAGTCAGACACTCTTTTCAACAGTTGACAGCCAATGCCCGTACATACTTGTGAAAAAGAAGCAATGAACCGTGGGCTGGGAGCTTGTTCTGATTCTCCAGCTGGCAAAAGACACAATAGTCACTGTTATTAACAAACTGTAATAGAAGACAATTAGCTCAGTGTGCTTGTGGACAGAGATTCTGAGCTGATGTGCCCATTTTACAAGCAATGTTGATTTTGTTTTTAATTTTTTTGGATGGCACTGCAGAAAATCGCCTGTTTTGAATTGCAGTGCTGACATCAAATGGATCCAGAAAATGAAACATATTTGCCTGTGTGACTGCTCAATCAGTGCTCCAGGCCAGCAGCGTGCAGTCGGCTTTCCAGCTTGGAGCAAGCCAGAAATTCACGGTACGAGTTGCATCATTGGCTGAGCCAAAGGACAGTATGCTATCGATCCGGGAGGCTGACACCTGTTATCCACTTAGAGTATCCGCACTTTCCTCTATTAGACTGAAGTGTCGATACTCGCTCTCTGTCAGATATCATCAAGTGTAATTTTCAATGTGCTTAAGGAGTTTACTCAAGAGATTTTCCAAAATGGTAGCTATAAGGTTGTTCTTCAATCAAATGTAAACATTCAGCCAGTCAACTAGTTGTCAACATGTCTTGTGGTATTGCATTAAGATCTATTGAAGTGAGTGGCTGCCTCTCGTGTGATGGATTTATTCTTGTGTGCTCTTCAAATGTCACTGCTAAAAGTCTCGAGAACGCTCTTGGTCTTAGCATCTGACTGAATCTCTGAGTTGTTGATACTTTCCGCTGTCAATCTCCATTGTAGCTGCACTGGAAACATGTCATAAATATGAGGGCTAAGTTTAGATACTATTTATCCACAAGGATAAGAAACAGCAGGGTAAACTGCAAAAGTTTTTACTATTACTGCCACTGAAATGAGAGGTTAGGTTGGCACTCATTACCTGTTTGATTGCAGATTGTAAGTCTGTCAACCCTAGGGGCCTTTAACAGCTTAAAAAACACACTAAATATTGTTTCAGCAGCCTAATGCTTCCTGACTTTAACTCATTTTATGAGAATATAAATGAAAAACCATAGCTGTAAAACATGGCTAAATATGATGGATGTATATCTGTGACTGATGCTGATCTATTTGGGTTTGTGTTATTGACGTTAACTCTTCATAAGAGGTCTAACAGGAAGTTCCACCTCTGTTGAGTCTATGTACGTATCATCACTATGTAGGATATTATGCTGAATATGTTCTATTTAAATATTATATTTCTTCATGCGTATCAGAAAGTCCCAATTTCTCAGCCCTCCACTTTGACTGCTAACACAACGCTGCATTTATGTGCATTTTCTCACTGAACATCAGTGAGAGGCTACAGCTTTGGAAAGTGAGAAAGTGTTTGCTGCTTTATGCTCGACTTACTTGGAGACAACAGTGTTATTCTCTCATCATGACCTCTTTAAAAGGCAGCATAGCTGAAATACCTGAAGCATGTTTCCTCACTGTGGTAAACAGGAAAAAAAAAATTTCCAACTTTAAACTGTGGTGTCATAGACAAAGAAAACCTGCTCAGGCATCACATCACATCCACTACTGAAGGCTGGTAGGCATGGACTGTTGACAGCTAACAGGCACCGCAGAGCAGCTGTCTCCCAGGTGAACTCATTTCAATTACGGGAGTGGATCTCTCCCAACTGGATTTCACTCTGTCTCAGCCGTCAACCCATAGTGACAAAACGGGTCGACGTGCCACCGACGGTGGGGCACTGGCTGCCAAGGAAACACTGTCAAAGCCAAGTAAATGCCTTTCTCGCTACATTGGTGCCGAAGTCGTGCCAGGGAAACACTTGCTCACCAGTGTCTCTCTCCTGAGAAAGCCAATGAGCCCGGCAGCCAAAGGCGCCTTGCTGATAGGGATGCAGTGTCTCTATGGTAACAGCAGAGGAAAAGGAGCTGGTAAATACAGGTAAATGGAATTCTACAAAGGCTGAAAAAAAGACCCTTGATGTTAAAATGTGTTCACCTTAACGCAGCCAAACATGGACAGAATTATATACAGACAGTTCATACTGATACTTAGAGCAGTCACCACAGGCCACAATCTTGTGAACTAAACTAGCACAGACAAATATATAAAACAGCTATAATCCAGGGGCAAATAAAACACTGCCTCCCTCGTATAGGATCTCAACCTGTCAATGTGCCAATTTAATCATGGATTATACTTCAATGTGACATTGTACATCTTAACTTTTGTTCTTTCTTCGCATTCCGTTCCCGTTTCCGTGTTTGCATCGTGTACATCAGACAAATGGCAGCAAGAGATACTGTAGGGGGTCAATAAAGAAACAAGCTTTTCAATGTGTTCTGCTCCAGTCGGTCATTAGCCGCCTCAGACACCTCAAGATTAGCCTTTGTGTGGTTTTTCTAAGTCATTAGTCTTTTGTTGTTGAGCACTTCTCCACGTGTGTGTTTGAGTGTGAAAGCTTTCCCCTTTAGAGTGTTGTTGAGTCTTTCAAATGGGGGAAACAGGGAGAGGGAGAGGGGGAGGAGGATTATGGTTTTCTACATTTCTTTGTCTTTCAATCAATGCAATTAGGGGCATGCATTTAATTCATTACATTCCTCCTGAGTCACAAAAATGAAAGGGAAATATTAACCGTCTCCTTTGATGGTGACGCTGACAGTTTGTGTAATTGAATCAAACAAGATGTGCCCGTTTTAACCTTTGCGTTCCTTTTTCAATTAATTTAACCACATCAGCCTGAGGGTATATACATTCATATCATAACTGTAAGTAGATTATTCTGGAGTGTTTCTGCTGTTAAAAGCATCCTTATAACCCTTTAGACAGAAACCAAGATCATCATGGGGTATCAATGTTATTATGTGACTTGCCCTCAGGGACATACATATATTTGATCAAGCTGTCAGTCCTTTAACAAGCTTTCCAATGGATTGGATGTGTAAATGTGTAGACATCAGTGTGATCTATACTGTATGCACCTGTAGATAACACATAATCTATAATCCAGCCAGCTCTAGCCCCCCCAAAAAACCAGTGAATCTAGCCATCTATTCCCAAAAGCTCCCAGTGTCTGTGTTGTCAGGGCACATGACAGGCACTTCGGCTTGGAAATTGATTGCCGGAGAAAATCCCAGGAATTGGCGGTTGTGAGCTTTGGTAAAGGGCGTCTGCACCCCAGCCAGGCAGCAGAAATTACTGACAGCCACAGACAAAATATAAAACTTAAACAATGGTACAAATCCTTGCTTATTATAGCACAGATAATACACCCTTTGTCACCCTGAAAACACTCACTCCAGCAGTAACACTGCTGTCAAATATAGCAGCCATTGAGTCTTTATGCAGAGGCAATAATGCCACCTCCATAGTTTACTCAAAAAATATCAATCTGCATAGACACTGTGCTACAATACAACTGATGCTCTGAAGTCATACAATTGCTCACACACACACGCTACAATTAATGGCGTATACTTCCGAACAGAACAACTGAATACTATCTTTGTACGACATTACCATAACCTTTTAATGATGGCTGTGAATGAGTGGCAAAAGGAAAACACTGGGGAAGCTGCTTTTTTACAGACAGGTTTTTGAGTAATGACCACCTATATACTGTATAATAATAAGAGGTAATGATTAATTAATGACTAATGGACTCATAATGATTAGTCCAAAGTGGAGTTATGACCTGCAGCAGGCAGCTTCTTAAGAAAAGATGAGGAGAGACACATCAATTCTGCCCACAACAACCAGAGCTTCTTTTCTATTAGACTGCAGTTTCATGCACTTGTTGAATAATGAAACATAGTTCCTTTTTATTACCCTTTTAATCTGCTACACATTTAATTATTGTCAGTATTAAAAGCACAGGTAAATTACACGCTCAAAATTGCTGTTGCTGTCACTAGGGAAAAAGATAATTGTGTATATGTGTGAAAACGAGAAAGAGAGAGAGAGAGAGCGCTCACTTCACAAACATCCCCAAAGCACAAGATTGATTTATACACAGTATGAAGCTCAGCATGGTGCTGAAGGGGTTAAAATCACATCAAGATCCAGAGGTCTAAATCTGCCTTTATTCTCTTGACAGATACAACTGTCATTCTTTAAAGGCAGAATTAAGCACATCTTCTAACACAAGATGTTTCAAAAAGTGCATTCAAGGTGTTTGTAACCATTGTTCATGAGTAGAATATCATGTCCTCAATGCCAAATGTATGCTTTATCTCCATCTGATGTGGTGCTGCTCTGCACCTATGTGTGTGTGTGTGTGTGTGTTGATTCTTGATGGGTGTGGGGCGTTTCTAGCTTTCATTAGGTTACATAACAGGAGAACATTTACAAAAAAAAAAAAAAAAAGGTAGAACAATAAATAAACCTCATGAAACCATGCATGTTATCCACCTGTCAAGTTTAGGTGAATCCAACATTATGCAACATTTTACTGAAATGGATTTCCAGAAGCCGCCTGAATCTGGTTCCACACAGAGACAAGTTGAGCAAGTGATCAGGTTGTATTGTGTTTAAGATCTTTATAATGAGCAGAAGGGAAACTTTTGGCCATATGGCAGACATAGTAAAGCATTTATGATGTTTCCTCTCACAAAAAAAGTGGAGCAGGTCTTATTGATGAGTTATAAGTCTCGTTCACATATTCATTCATACATTAACATTAACTGAGCATAAACAGAACTTTATCCTCCATGGAAAAAAAGGCTCATTTAAAATGATGTCCAACTACAAGAAAATTCAGATCAACAGGTGCCAATAAACCGTCCTCCTTAATAACGACAGTATGAATCTGTAAAGCTGAGGCACATTTTTTACTTTAATTATTCTAAACCAAAGAGGTCATTTTTTTTCATTCCGTTAAATGATAAAAATCCAGTTTACCTGTGTCTGCTGACAGTTTTCCAGTGTGAAATGTTTTTGCTGCTGCGCGTGTCAGAGTTCCCGTGAATCAAAGCTGTCTCTCTGCTGCAGGACGCCGCTTCCTCTGCGAGCGTGACGCAGTCAACTTAGGTGAAAACAACGTTTGGATATTTTTCTGGTGATAGACGGCAGACAAAAGCTCATTTTGGTCCTTCGAAATGCTTTCCTGGGCTCACGCTCCACCGATGCTCACCCAAATATGGCCATAGGAAGTGCAGCGACACTTCCCTGCCCTCGACTAATGTCGGAAATATCGCCATTACGCGTTGACCGCACGACACAAAGATGGTTGAGGCGCAATGCAACTGGAGATATTGTGATTTTTTTTAAAATTTCATTTAATTGTATTGAAGAAAAAAATTAGTTCTGAAATGATGTGGGTGGAGATGTGGGAACAACTGATTTGTGTATTTGTGTGTAGCCTACCTGTTGCTGTTTTACACTTTTTGCTGTTTTACACTTGAGCAACAGCTCCATGAGGAGGGACACAAGCAGTAGAAAACACGTTTTATCTACTTATGTATTGGGGCATCCAAGAGGGCACTTATGTTGCATTTATTTGTAATATAGGGGCAACCAGGGGGATGATATAAATGTGAAACTGCATTTGTTATGGAGCACAGACATCAACTTTATTTATATTTCTCAATAAGAGTTAAGAGTCTATATGCAAAATCATCCTCATCATCATGTCCAGTCATGCTGGAATTCCATTAAGATTACATATGATAAGATAAGACAATCTGTTCATGCTTGAGTTTGTGCCATGGGTCCTAATTTAAAGTATCACACACAATCAAATGACACTATGTCTATTATTACGTTTTACACAATTAATAACAGCACATGTACTCACAACTGGAGTTGCACTTGAACTAATAATGCAATAGCATCTGCAAAGTGACATTGTGGTGTTATTCCTTGCATTAGCTATATGTAACATGATACTGTCAGCTTAAAAAGATAAACATCTTCTATTTTGTAGAAAAGTTTCAGATGTTCTTGATTAACTACTGTTATTTCAACTGTCCATGCCTGGGTTACTCTTTACAGATCAGTTCTAACCACAGACGCTTGAATGAAATGAAAAGTAGGAGTTTACGGTGTGCACCTGAAGGCATCATTTGACTGTTGCTGAGGGATGTCGCCGAGAAAAATCCTCTCAGCGACGGAGGGGAGCAGGTTCAGCTGTCAATCAGACTGGGATCCACGTACTTTTACTTTGTTCTGCCTAATGAGCTCTTCCACTGCTTTAATTTGGTTACATCTAAACGAACCTTAAAGGGTTCTCAGGAGTACAAGAAGCCACCGCAGGCTCCACATGTGTGCAGTAGGTCTCAGTGAACGGAAAAATAAAGAAAAATCCAATTTTTTCATAGTGTGTCAATTTGTAGGCTAAATCATAGATTTGCCTATGAAATAATGACTTCTTATTAACAACTGAAGAAGGGTAAACGCTGGCTCTATTTTTTGTTTTAATTTTCCTTATAGCCTATTTAGTCTGCTTTATTTATTTATACAAACAAAACATTCAAAATGACACAAATATATTCTACTACACTATACAGCGGACACATGTAGCTGCCACTAAAACAACTGTAATACCCTTGTATGTGGGTTTCCATTAAAAAATAAATGCACCATGAGGAATAAGAGTCACTGCCCTAAAGCCAGTTGTTTGTCCACCATTATGTTAGTACAGCACTGAGCCTGCCATGGCAACCCAATATGATAGATGGCTTAAAATTCTACCAAATATGAGATTTCTTAAAAACCTCCCCATAATTACATTAGCCACTGGAGATGTGCAGTATTACATTTCCTGCTGATTAATAGTGGATTAAGCGTGGGATTAATGTATAATGAATATAAACACAATTTCCTTCATGTTATTTGAATTGACTCCTGGCACTGACACCTGTTTTAACAATTCTGTGTCAGTGCTTCGTCGATTGGCAGTCTCACTTAGTAATATTTACAGCACATGCAAATAAGGTTGAGCAGATAATGAAGAGCACTATGAAGCTCCTGTATCAGAGGACACATCCAGCGTTTTCTCACTCGTCTGTTTGCACATTAAGACACATGAACGGAAGGCATGTGCACAAATGCTTTAAATAGGCACAGGAACACTAATTATATGCTTGTAGGGAGAGGTGCCTTTCTCTAAGCATAGAAATTATTTCACACATGGCCATTATAACAGAAGCTGCAGTCAGACACCATCTCACCGTGCAGGACTGACAATTCACGAATGGAACCCTTCATCAGCATCAACAAAGTCAAAGCTTATCAACGATAAGGGAGTAACCTTATCACTGTTTACCTACAATAATCTATATAAGAGCCAATTTTAAAGCTTTTATTGTGTCATGTGAAAAATCAATTACTAAGACTAAAATTAGTTTATAACGCCGCAGGTAACAGCAAATCTGATCTGTTTTAGAGATAATGTAGCGTGGTATTGCAAATCCCTGGCGCAAGCTCAAGACTCCAAACCATTTTGGAGCCACCTCACATTCAAAGACAAAGCAATAACCCAACACTTCAGCTGTACGTTGGGCAAGCACTTGAGCATTCAAAAAGATAATAGCTGCAGTTCAGTGGTCCATCCACTGTTTTCAGCTCAAAGGTATTTTCTCACCCAATGCATGTTTAACAAATAAGGGGATTTTCTCTTATTACTGATTGTGAGTGCCTCCTGAGCTGTGAATAAGCGGGGAATAACACAGACACAGACCAACAAGAAGAATAAAGCTTGACTCTAGAGAATAACATCAGACCTTCTCTAATACTCTAATGAGGGAAAAGAAAAAGTGAGACTCATCTCTGATTTTGATGTGTTTTGACATAATTTCAGAATCAATTCAATTCAAATTTGAACAGAATGTTTTTCCTGTGTTGAGTGATAAGACACATGTGACCCTTTGCCTTGTTTCCATGGACACATCATTGGACACATCATTAGAGAACTTCCCCAGCTGGCCCGACTGCTTGAAGTGTCGATGGCAAACAACAAGTGAAGAATTTAGTTAGGAGCAAGACAAAAGGAAAACCGACTTTCAAGTCAAACACTTAGTCTGATTAAAGTCCTACAGCTGTCACATAATGGAACCATTACAGTACACTGGAAATGAATGCTTTTTATGTTTACTTGTTTACTTCATGAGTGTGCTTATTTTCTGTACTGTTACTTCTTCAATTTCATATAAATTAGTTATAACTACTTTGATGGACTTAAGCAGCATGAAGAATGCAGTGCCAATCAGTGTCAAGCCACTGCACTATCTTACCTTCAAATCACACTCATGTCTTCAATTTTCTGAGTCATTCAAAGGTCATTCAGACACTTACTGTATTCATTAGTCGTACTGCTGCAACTTGAGATGGAGATGCAAGTCAGTCTTCTTTTCTTTTTCTCCTCTCCAGTACATTTGAGTCATACCAGTGCTATTCTGTAGAGAAGAGAGGTGTATTGCATACAGAAACTTGTATTTGATGCGGAGATGAGCGCCGACATTTTGAAGGGCTGTTGCTCTAACCTAGAAAAAGGGCAACCCCCGATGAATGCTCAACCGAGGGGATGCCCTGGGAATAGAAATCTCCACATATGCTTTGGTATTTAAAGGTATTTTGCTCCAACCATTTTGCCTTGTAAGTGTAAGTGGCAGAATGAGCTTGTGCACACTGATGTGGTGTGTTCAGCACATCACAGATTAATACAGAGAACGACATTCTGCTGATCCTGCCATCCACATTACAGCTCATTCCAAACTTGCGACAATGGAGGCAGCAACACATTTCCGGTGCTGTGATCATGTAAACTGTTGACTGTTGTAAGGTTAGAAAAATGCACCCACTCCAATTTGACCCATTTAGGTCAGTGATGAGCAGCATAACGCTGTTTCCAAATCTTTCAAAGCAGCAGTACTTGTGACCAAAAGAAGACAGGATGTTTGTGTACAGCCACCCAGTGGTGAGTAGTGTGTATGTACTGTACCTTGAGTGTTTCACACACACTGTCACTAATATCTTAGCTTTCACACAGCAGGAAGAATAAAAACAGTGTTACTGTGGGAGTGGTCCCACAATGATATCTGACAGAATACACTATAAAACTATCAATGTTACTTAGTGTTTACAGTATACAGTTTGTTCCATCAGTGAGAACAATCAGCTCTTGACAAACAATTGTCACTCAAAAATCAGAACTCATCTCCCCAAAAAAATGCTGTGTAGTTATTGACGTGACAAGCATAACAACAGCACTTTGAACACACTCATGTTGTATAATTTAGGCATCTGAACTACTTACATTGTGAGTCATAATGGCGCAACTCTTCCTTGTGTATATTTTTTCACATTAGCTTCATTAGGCATCATTAAACCCAACTGTCCTTGTGATATTTGTGGGTGTATTTTCTCTTCTCTTCTATCTTTATCTTCTCCACCCACTAACCTGAAAAGGAAAACGGATGATTCATATTGATTAAATAGCTACTTACAACTAACAGTGTTTCCACTCTCAGGTCCACTTTGTTTAATTATACATACCCTGTCATTAAGGCAGCAATAATCTGATTATTTTGTTTCACACTTAAATTGTGCAAAGACTTGGACACACAGATGAAGTAGTGCCTTTACACTTTATCCCCATGTCCCTCTCTTATTATACATAACAAACTGCACACACACAGAGACACACACCCACATAACTATAGCATGTCCATAAAACAACACATACACACATTTTTTTCTATTGCTTTTTCTCTTCCCGTGCTCGTTGTGCCTCCCTCAGGCAGAATAGTGAACTGACAAAGAGCAGTCACACAATGACTCTATTCTTATATTTTATTCGTTTTTTAAATGCTTTTAATATTTTTTAATTTGTTTTGACATATACATGGTCTTCTATTGTTCTATATTTAATTAAACATAAGATCTTCTGTCAATATTAAAAAGCAAGGGTCCTAAGAAGTGCGCGTGTAGAATTTGCAGTGGTGTATTTTAATACTCTGTTTCTGCAGTTCAGATTGAAATGAAAGAAACTCCACTAATGATGGGGAGAGTCAGACTAATGTTTGTATACTGGGTTAACCTTCAGATGCACTACAGCATACATCCAACAAATGTGAATATTTAAAGTATAAAAAAAAAAATACATGCATATAAATAAAGATTTAGTAATCTATTAACAGCTAATTCATGGCAAAGGCAGAAAACTGGCATGTTCGATTTATAAAACCATAATTAACAATACAGCCTTTGGTGTGATGTCAACCCAATATCTATATCTGCACCTGAAAGCAAGAGAAGATATATGAGTCTTTTTGCATGGGGGGTTAGTTCAGTTATATTGATACAATTTTTGTGGCTTTCTTATTCACATTCATAGATTGTCCTGATTGTGGCGAGCAGGCGCAGCAGATCACCTTCCTTAAAGCAATGCAGCTGTTAAAAAGAGAACATCTGTTTATTTATCAGTTTGTACAGTTAAATTGTTGAGTTGACAATTTAAAATAGCTGGCTAGGGGGGTCTACATTTTATATTTAAACACGGTCAATAAAAAGAACAGGCTGCTGCTCTACTTCCAGTCCAGCAGGTGGCGGTAATGCAGTTGTAAACAAGAGTACCAGCTGCCAACACAAACAAGAAGAAAAACAAGAAGAAGAAGAAGAAGAAGAAGTAAAACGACTGGGCTATTTGGTAGCTTAGCCCGAATGTGCCTGCAAGTATGTGACAAATGTGAGGTTAACCACATTTCGGACACACTCTGTACTTTAACTGCCATTACCTGCATACCATGGCGGACTACCAGTTTGTTTTCGACACGGACGAAAAGCCGAAAAGGACTGTCGCTGTTTCTGTTGGTCTTGTTGTTATTGCAGCTAGCGCCAGCGTTAGCTAAATTAGCTAACACGACTGTCTTCGCTCTCAGCAAAACCCGATGTTGATTCATTTCTGCGGGGCAGTAAACCGCAAAACAAGGTAACTCTGGAGCAAGTTGCAGCCGTAAACAACCGACCTGAGCAATGTTTGTGTCCCGATCATTTACTCATTACGTAATTGGCCGTAGCCAGTATTTTAGGCAAGGCTGTAGTGAACGATTTGCTAAGATTATTTAAGTGAAATTAACCACCTACCGCAGAAGACACCACAATTAAAGATGGTATCATTAGCTAAGGTTAGCTAATACGCCTAATGCTGCATGCACCGTAAGCTTTAACGTGAACTAGTTTGCGTTATTGCTGTCTAAATGTTTGGAGATGGAGCAGCAGACAGCAGCCAGTGAGGTGGCTCTCGTTCTTCACAGCACATCTGTCTGAGTTGTACGTCTGTGAAAGAAGAAATCATGTCTTGCAAAGCCGCAACCAAGGACAAGAAGTCAAGCTTCAGCAAGAAGCTGTTCAGGCGAGGCTCTGTGCGGTCTGTGGGCAGTTTTATGAGCAGAGTCCTGAGGACCCTGACAGCCTTATCTCACTTTGGCTCTGAAGTGCAAACAGAAGATGACAAAGATGATGGGGGATTTTCCACGTTTAAACCTGGAAGTAAAGATGTGCCCATGGATGATGGGGACCTCGGGAGTTTACTGTCTGGAGACAGAATTCCTGGAGTGTCTGGTCTCAAAAACCACGGGAATACCTGCTTCATGAATGCAATTCTGCAGTGCCTCAGTAACACTGAACTGTTTGCTGAGTACCTGGTTTTGGAGCACTATAAAGACGATGAGCTGGATGGGGACAAACCAAAGACAAATGGTGTACACCTGCAGAAGAAGGGCCCTCTGGCGAAAGGAGAAGTTACAGAGCAACTGTCAGGACTTGTGCGGGCTTTATGGACGTTTGAGTATACCCCCCAGCATAGTAGGGATTTTAAGGTAAATTCATTATCTGCTACTTTGCTAGTGCATGCTGACAATGCCAGTACTGACCAACAACACTGCCACACAAATAATATTTAGGATCAGCTAATGAAACTTAATGACTGACAGTACATGGTGTTGTGATTTTGACCTTGCATGCATTGTGATCTTTGGGACACGCTGTTTGTTGCAGAATGCTGTGTCAAAGAATGCCACCCAGTTTAAAGGGAATGCTCAGCACGATGCTCAAGAGTTTCTACTGTGGCTGCTGGACAGAGTACACGAGGACCTCAATACTGTCAACCCCAACAGCAGGCCGGCAATAAAGGTGAATTGTGGGGCTTGTTACGGGGATAGTTTGGTGTTTTATTGAAAAACACAGAATGTATTTGTTCCACAAATACAGACCTGCAGTTTAATTGATAACGAAACATTCCCTTATTGCTCATTCGTACAGTCCTTGGTGTGTGGAAAAGCTCACAGGTGTTTGAATTATTCTGTCACTAGGCTTGCCTGGTCTTGTTTCCTCTCATTTCCAAGGAACTAGTCAATAACGTCAAGACTGTATAAAGACTTTCACAAGAGCTTATAAATCCTGATAAACAGGTATTATTTATGACATAAATCTAAATCTGACTAACCTGACCTGTGTTTGTTCGTCCAGCCACCTATTGAAGAAGATGACCAAAGCATAGAGGGGCCATCTCCTCCTCTTTCTGCTGGGTCGTTTGTACAGGAACTGTTTCAGGCTCAGTACAGGTTGGCCTTATGTACAGTAAAAGTTAAATTTTTTTCACAGTATGGCCACATGATCTCTCTGTTATATTAACAGATTTTATTTTTCAACAGGTCTTCTCTCACCTGCCCACATTGCCAAAAGCAGAGCAATACGTTTGATCCCTTCCTCTGCATCTCCTTACCGATCCCATTACCACACACACGGTGAGTTACTCTCTTGAGCTGTGTTACAGCATGATCACAACAGTTCTCAGTTGTCAGGTTTTAACATGTACTGCATTAACCTTGTACACCAGTCATAATTAATCACTTGTACATAAGTAAACTAAACATGTACTGGCTAAAACAATCTTTAATGTGGTTTTCAAAAAAAGCTTTTTTGTTTTTGTGTGTGTTGACAAGTTTGTGAGAACCTGTATGGTTGCAGAAGAAGGAATGTAACCTTGTGCATTAGGAGTGTGTGAGGGGTTGAGAGTGCAAGAGGAGCAACAAACAGTTGTGGGAGGAGTGTGCACTGGAGGTTCAAACCAAAACAGAAAAATGGATCTTATAGACTTGTGAAAATGTGTAGTAGGAGGGAAATGATTTTACATCTTTACTTTATAATAAATATAATGTCTTTAAAACGGGAGAACTTGCATAGTAAAGTATGTTATGTATATACTTGTTTTTGCCAGGCCCCTGTATGTGACAGTGGTCTACCAGGGGAAGTACTCTCACTGTATGAGGGTTGGAGTTGCTGTTCCCCTCAACAGCACTGTCTATCGCCTCAGAGATGCTGTGTCACGTGAGACCAAGATCCCAATGGACCAGGTGCTATTCCTGTCTTTTTATCAGCTCACGGTCTGACACAGTGAGACTATGTTACAGTCACACAATGTTAGCGCACTGTTCCTAAAGCCAGTTCTACCTCTGAACAGCAGTTTATCATAAACCCAGGGTTTTTTATGTATTGGACTGCAGAGAGAGAGACGTTTTTAAACACAGTTGTCCTTAGGGCTGCAACAACAACTGTGTGTGAACAATGATTAAAGCTGGCGGGATAAAAATGCCACAAGAGTAAATATCAATGAGGGCTAAAGCAGGATAAGAAGTGATATGGTGTTGCCTGTATTAGTTTTGCAGTAACGGTATAAAACATTCAAAGGAACTGTTAGTGATAAAAACATTTTTTACTCTTTTTTTTTTTTTCTCTTTCAGTTTGTTTTGACTGAAATGTACTATGATGGTTTTCATCGTTCATTTTGTGATGATGATGACGATCTTGACATAATTCAAGAGAGCGATTCCATATTTGCCTTTGAGACACCAGAGACCTTCAAACTGGAAAACATACGCACAAAAAGAGGTAAATCCTACTTCATACTCATCAGCTTTTTTTTTTTTTTTTTACACTAAATTAATAGAAGGGAATCTATGGAGATTTCTTTTATCTTTCACAGGAAGTCTTCTGGCAAACCTGAATCATAACAACTTGAAGTATGGAACAGAAATCAGCAGGACGCCGTCTTTCATGCAGGGGGCCATGACTCCTTTAACTGCATCGCCCAATAAAAACCTGGGACCAGAAAAAATTATCCTTCTGGTGTGTAACAGAGCCTGCAGTGGGCACCAAGGAAAGAGGTACTACAATCAGAATATTCTATGTTCTGTGGTAACTTTTTGTTCTTATGACAGGTTCTTTTCTCTTGTTCTCCACAACAATAAAGACTGGGGTATCATTATAGCATATATCCAGTTAGTTTTTGTAAGTTCCCAAACGTGGTAGTAATGGGTTAATGGGCTACTGGTGTTATTCAAAGCTTCCTGGAGAAATGGATGACAGCTAACAAACCTCTGCACATTATGTTGCTTTAGGTTCGGACTGCCTTTTGTACTGTACATGGAGCGCACTGTGACCTGGGATGCTCTGCAGAAAGAGATTCTGGAGAAAATGAGACATCTATTGAGACCTGGGGTCTATATACAGGTAGGAAGAGGAGCAACAGTTTGCCTTGTATATGAGCTTAAAAAAATCAGATCAGTAAAATTACTATTAGAAATGATTAATATACATTCCTGTTGTTTTCCTAATTACATCGTGTTAGTACGCCAGATGTACTGTTCTCACAGAAGTATTGACATTCGTGTCTATGTGTAGGTTGGACCTTTCAGTCTTCGGGTGGTTGGCGTTGTTGGTATCACCTACCTCCTTCCTCAAGATGAGCGACCATTGTGTCACCCAACTGTGGATAGGTGAGTGAGTTTTATGCAATAAACAATTTGTTTACTGATTAATTAGGGCTGAGGGTTAAACCAAAAAAATGTATTGGGGATAATTTTGAATGAGATGTGATTTTGAGGTCTTGGAGTTACACAAATGTACCTGTCTTTAATACAGCTCGTGTATCTGCATACAGTATATGCTCTCATAAATTTCCAGGCATAATGCCTTTCGGGTTGAAAAGTTGGAAACACAGCCAAGACTTGAGCGGTACTCAAGTATAAGTATAAACATACAAGACATTTAGTTTTGTTTAAAATACTATATGACTTTACTATAGCCCAGCCAGGGAAATGCAGATATTTGAAACCAAGAGTGTTTTCTTAGCATTCATTTCAGTGAAAGGTGAAAGTGAGGGATGTTGAAATAAAAGCAAACACTGTGTATACATATGCACACAAAGGCAAATATAGCCATGATTTGGGTAATTGGGCAAGGTTAAAATTACATCCATCTTGTTCTCTAATCTTCTCTTAACACATACACGCCCCATCAGTTCTGTTCCTCTTTCAGGCCTGACATGCCCTAACATGATTTTGGCTGTTTGTTAAAATGCCAGTTTTGCATGTTTGGCTAATACCTACATAAGTTCACTAAACAAGTAACAACACTGGGGCTCCATAGATATGTATTAATCAAAGTGAAATCTAATTTGTTTTTGCCATTACTGTGATTGACCCATTTATAAATGACACCTGCATAAATTTGTTTCCTGCTTTTATTCTTTCCACCACAGAGCATACAAGTCCTGTGGACAAGGGGGGCCACCACATGTGAAGATTGTGGTAGAGTGGGACAAAGAGACAAAGGACTAGTGAGTGAAAAACATTGATAATTGCTAGAGGTCTATTTTGTTTTATCTAAAGTATGTTTGTTCTGAACTGAATGAAAAGAAGCCAGGTTTTAACATGTATTTGCTGTTTGTTACTAAACTGTTTGGGAGACATGCAAATTACATTTAATTCAACTTTTGTTTGGAAGACTAGATTAAGCCTATTGATATAATAACTTGCCTTGTAGACATAACATTGAATGTGTCATTTATTGTAATTTTTTTGAAGGCCATTCATTAACGTGCAGGTTAACAACTTGTCAGTGTAAGTGATTATGTAGAAAGCAAAGTTGAGATGACAAAATTTTAAAGTTGAATACTAAACTTATGCAAAATACACCTGGATGTTACAGTGGTAAAAGATGAGACTTAGAAAGAACAATTAGCATTGTCATATATGACCTGAAAGTATTTAACAGGCTCCAATTTACAGCCAAATTGCCAGATTTTGATCCTTAATTGGCCAATCAGGTCATCCAGTTCTCACCTGTTTTTCAACCTAATGTAACTGCTTGTTGGCTTAGAAGGCAACAACTAGCGACAGTCACAAAAACAATCTCGCCCACACATCACTGCGCCTTCCTGTGTCAGTTAAGAACACAGTTGAAGGTGAGGCAACATTTCAGTAAAATTGATGGTGACAGTCATTGCATTGTGCTGGATTTTTGAAAAGACAGACTGTGAAGTTAAGCAACACCTCAAACTTAACAAGGGCTGTCTTATAGGACTAAACCTATTTAAGCCCTTGAATCTAGATGCCTCCCACTATGTTCCCCTAACTGCTATTATCACATTATTTGCATTTGAAAAAATAAACTTGCTTAATCTACCTACAAATGTGCTTAATCTGAAAACAGTTGTGGTTTTAAACCATGTAAACACCAGAGTCTGTTTCACCTACACAACCAATAACATGTCTGCTCTTATTTTTTGAAAATGACTGTGTGTGGTTAACACACACACACATGCACACCGTTTGCTGGTCAAATAGAAATGTGTTAAACAATTACATCAACTGTCTTTAAATGTTTTACTCTGATATAGGAAGCAGTTTGACCAAAATCTCAAGGCAGCTCTTATGATCCTCACATGACTTTGCAGTTGAATGAATGGTCGACTGTGCTTCATGTTTCCCACAGTCTGTTTGGACACACTGAGGAAGAGTACATTCCTGATGCTGAGAGTGTGTATCTGCACAGGGAACAACATCACCAGCCGCAGGCTTGCACCCTCGCTCAGTGCTTTCAGCTCTACACCAAGGAGGAGCAGGTAACATTGTGACTGCACACATAGCTCGTGCACACAGATGTACACACACACATGGTCCATTACTGCACTGTCAGTAAATTGACATGTGGCAGGGGAAATCTAAGATTTATTTTCTAATGTCAGTGTTTAGTATATTTTCAAGTATAGCCTCACATTTGTCTCCTCCCCACTGGTTTATTATTTTTCTGCTAAAGTTCAGAAAGTCTTTCACTCTCTGTGGTTTTACTGTGTATTTGACTCCTAATGCTATGTTTGGAATAAACCAGAAATTCTGAGCGTAGATCTACATATACATTGTGGTTTGACTTGCCTGCGACTGCTCTGGTGGAGAATAGAAATAAGGGAGAAAAAAACTCATGGCCTCATCCTTTGTGAGGCCTGTTTTATAAGCAGTGTGGTTGGAGCTCGTCCTTGATTGCTGCTGCCTGGGCTCTGTGTGTTTCAGCTGGCCCCAGACGATGCCTGGCGCTGTCCCCACTGCAAGCAGCTGCAGCAGGGCCGCATTAAGCTCAGCCTGTGGACACTACCGGATGTGCTTATACTGCATCTCAAGAGGTTCAGACAGGTATTTCAGCTTAACCAAACACTTGTTAAAATAGAAAATAAAAACTACATCTACTTTCTGAGTTTCAAGGGGAAGATTCACTCTGGTGATGAAGTTGTTATTTATCTGTGTTTGTGCTGGACTTAATCTTCAATGGCAGGAGTTCTCAACCCTTTACAGCTTCCGATAAATTCTGAGGACCACCTTCCTGAATTAGTGATAAAAAAACATGACAAAAAAGGAGAAAAAATTTACTGTCAGCTGTAATGGTCAAAATACATATTCTGCTTACCCTTAGTGAGACACTTGGGCTTGCTTCTGAGAAATAATGAGATCAGGGTTGGGTGGGTGAGAGGCTGACACGCAGACTAGCATTTAAAGTTGCTTTAGGTTTGTTCCTTGCCTTTGATTTTCTGATGGTCACAATGGGAAACCTTGACTTGCATGACCCTGGAGCATAGATGGTTTTAGTGCCTCATTTGACAGGACTACCACATTCAACATACTGTGCGTTCGGCTCAGCATCGCTGCCTGCCATTATGAATCCAAATTGAATTTATTCAGGGTCATATTTCCTCACCACATGCTTTAGAGCTTTTAAAATCCATTTTGTGTCACTGCATCCGAAGTAGCGGTACCCAGCTAACAGTGGCAAAACACGTTTGCATTTACCTGAAGATGTGTCGTAATTGATGTGGGAATATTCAAATGTAACCTAAAAAAATTAAAACTACACCCTCCTTACTTGAGGTATATTAATATTTAATATATTTAAGAGGTGTTATTTTATTTCCTGAAGCAGTCATCCTTTGTAGGTTAGACTAAATGGATCTTAAATGTAAGGAAGATGCTGGGTAGCATTCTAGATAACACATCAAAGCAGTTAAAAGTCTGTAATTATTTTAGCTACTTTTCATGAAACCACAAATAAACTGAGACTCAATGATTCTGTCTGAAAATGGATCTGGCTGTGACCTGTGCAATATCTCTTTTCACTCACATCTGTATATAAAAAGCTCTATATAGTGTACATATAACTCTTATTCTATTTTTTCTATTTTTATTTTAACTTGTATATTTCTATTCTATTTTTATTTAATGTGTATTCTCTTGTGTTGTGTTGTATCTGGAGCTGTTGTAGCAAGTAAATTTCCCCAGTGTGGGATCAATAAATCTTATCTTATAACAACACCCTACCACAAGTGCTATAGGCTGCAACTAGTAAGTAAATTGGAGTCATCCTTTAATGCTTATCTGTTTATCTTGGTGTCCGTTTCAGGAGGGGGACCGGAGGGTGAAGATGCAGAACATGGTACGGTTCCCGCTGATGGGCATGGACATGGCACCCCATGTGGTTAAGAGAAGCCAGAGCAGCTGGAGTTTACCTTCTCATTGGTCGCCATGGAGACGGCCATATGGCCTGGGTAGAAACCCAGATGACTACCTGTATGACTTGTATGCTGTGTGCAACCACCATGGAAACATGCACGGAGGCCACTACACAGGTAACGCTATAAACAATTGTTCTAGTTCGGGGCTTTATGCAAGCATTATGAGGATATAGAATTGGACTTTATAGAGATGTTTTCAACATCTGTTTTGACCCATTCTTCCCTTTGCTTTGAACACACAGCCTACTGTAAGAACTCAATTGATGGTCAGTGGTACTGCTTTGATGACAGTGAGGTTTCACCAGTAGCTGACGATGACGTGTGTCAGCAGACGGCCTATATACTGTTCTACCAGCGGAGGACAGCTATTCCCTCGTGGTCAGCCAACAGCTCTGTTGCTGGTCAGTATTTCCTTCCTGTCTGTCTTATAGCTACTGTATTTAGAATTCAGGAGGTGTCATTAGCCAATAAACAGACTGCATAAAGAATGTGAACCGGAGTACCCATGTAAAGGTTCTAAAAGCAACCATGTAGTCAGTGTCAAAGGCAGCACCCCTGACTGTGCTGCAGTTTTTTTCACAGTGCGTTAATATGATGTTGTATATCGTAGACTTGTGTATTGTGAGTTGTACTCTTATGAATGTCTTTATGTTTTGTTTTGACATGAAATTGTTGTGTTGAAACCGAATATAAATTCCCAGATTGTGGAAAATAAAGATTTCTTATTCGTATTCCATGTTAACATCTTAGAGTAAAGCATCACTCATTTTATGATTTTAATGTGCATGGACCTACCACACGGACACGGAAATTAAAGTTTTTATTGTCTTTTACGCAGGTTCCACCAGTTCATCCCTGTGTGACCACTGGATCAACAGGTTACCTGGCAGTAGGCCTGCTAGCTTGGCCTCTGGAGCCTCATCCAGACGCACCTCTCTGGCATCCCTGGCTGAGTCAGGAGAGTTTCCAGGAGAACGCAGTGAAGATGATGGTGAGATGCTTACATTTGTATTTATTTGATTTTACAGGTGTTGGATGTAATTCTTTTAGATTACACATGAACAGTTGATGTTTTCACACTCATATTTTGAATTTCAGTTCATAGTTCTACTAGAAGCATAAAGTTCACAATTATCTTTTGATTTTGAACTTTTTAGATGCAAAACTATGTTAGATTAATGACATTTATCCATCCACATACCAGATGAGAATAGGCTTTTTTAAATTCAGAAGATCAAAACCAATATAAAAGAGAGTACACGTGGCAAATCATCAGACCCAAATGATGAACGGAAACAGCTTCAAAGAGACAGCTTTGCTTTCATTGTGTCTTGGTATAGTCCACCTTTAAAGTAACACAAACCTTTGTACAAGACGCAACACTCCCTCTACAGACAATGTTTCTGTTGAAATAAAAAGATACCACCAAGGTTTCCCAGAGTTCTAACTCACACCTGAACTCAGCAATGCCAACCCCAAATAATTATTAAATTTGATATAAAAGAGGGAGAATATCACATGGCATTTGTCACATGTGACTGGGACAAGACGACATGCTTGACAGAGCTCTGTACTGTGAGAATCCTACTCACATACTGAGTGAATCCAAATTGAGACAGATTTTGGCTTGGGCTGCTGTTTGTGGTTAATATAAATGTAGGCTCTGTTTAACCCTCCAGAATACAGGGCCAGCACAGTCCCCAAATATGTTGGTCAGGCAAACTGGTATTTAACTAAAACTTTCACAGATCTCACTATGGCTTCCAAATTATGTATTTTGTTATACTTTGTTATATGTTAGAGTGCTTAAACATTTAATTGTGGTATCAATACTTACCTGAATAGTAGTGATTCTTTTTTTTATTAAGCCATTTGTGGTAATTATTTAGAAATGTATAACACTGTGCCAGAAGATATTTGAACAGCTTTAACTTTAAATTACAAAATTCATGGGGATTTGGATTGCATGAACTTATTTTCATTAGATTTGAAATTTGTTGTTGTAATTTGTATTCATTCTCAACATCACTTTAAAGTTGAGCGTCCTTCACTTAAAGAAATCTGCTTTCTAAAATGTTTCCTTGTTTGTAGGAGGATTCTCAGTCCGCCCTTTTGTGAGGAGCATTCAGCGTCAGAGCTTGTCCTCCAGGTCGTCCATCGCTAGCCCGTTAGCTTTCAGCGACAGTGGGATAAAGCCTTCTTGGTCGCTTTCTGCAAAGCTGCACATGAGATCCAACTCGCCGTCGCGTTTCTCCCTCGACTCTCGATGTTCTCCTCCTCTAGAGAGGATAGGAGAGGCCTGCGATGACAAGGTTTCCACGTCCTGTTTTGGCAGCTACAGTAGACATGAACGCTACTTTGGCAGCAGGTCTCCCCTTTCTATGATGGAGAGCAACTTGAGTGACCAGGACAACAATAAAAGGTTCCTCGATGTGATGTACTGCAGGGCTCCCACTCCAGTGGAAAAGAAGAGCACCAAAAATGAGCCAACAGAAAACAACAACCAGATTACAGCTGTAGACCAAAACATTCTACCCAGCCAACCTACTCCCTCCAAAGAACAGAAACGTAAGAGCAGTATCGCAGGATTTGCCTCAAAGGCAGAAAGCACAGGCTCCACAAAGACTTCCAGCAAAGTGGAGCAAGAGAAAACCTCCAAAAAGCGTTTGTGCTCAACCCTCAAGACCTCCACTTCAGAGACGTCTTCCAGTACACCTGTTAAAGGCAAGAAGATGAGCAATACTAAAGAAAAGAGTGTAAATGCCAAGAAAAGCACCTCTACACCCAGTGGAACTCCCTCCAAAACCAAGGAAGCAACTCAACCCGTAGAGGCAACGCCACAACATAAGCCATGCGTCCGTTCCACACCTCAGTCCTCAGCTTCTCCCTCACCAACGGCAAAGAAGAATTCCAGTGTCACTGAGAAAAGCTCCACGAGTAGTCGAAAAAAGCTGGTAGAAAGGAGCTACAGCAGAGATTCTATG
The DNA here is from genome assembly GCF_905237075.1 of Dicentrarchus labrax. NCBI lineage: Eukaryota > Metazoa > Chordata > Actinopteri > Moronidae > Dicentrarchus > Dicentrarchus labrax. The sequence goes on from NW_026136722.1 coordinate 12,478,469, forward strand.
CACACTAGCCCTCTGGTCGACAGTCTCCGAAGCAGCACGGTAGCTCGCGCTTCGCCGTCTAAGAGTGGGGAAAGCAGCCGACCTGAGAGGAGGTTTGTGAGGAGCTCCAGCAGCAGCTCTTCTGTCACTAGCCTGCGCTCACCCAGCATATCCACCAGAGATCTGCAGCGCAGCAGCAAACCTGAGGATAAAGGGTTGTCTTTCTTCAAGAGTGCCCTTCGACAAAGGGAAAGCCGCCGGTCGGCTGATTTAGGGAAAAGCACCCTGCTTGCCAAAAAGGCCTCCGAGAGGACATGCAAGCAGAATGGACAAGCCAAGGACATCACTGGTGATAAGGGAAAGACAGAAGACGCTGTGTCCTCACAGACGTCCATAGCGACTCATGGAGGTGAGACAAAATCAGAGACAAAGGCGTCTTCCAAGCCCCCCAGCTCTCTCAGTCGCACTCTATTAAACGTTGGCAAATCCAAGTCTTCCAGTTCTGAAGTAAGTCTCAAATCTCCCGCAAATGGGAAGAAGCCTCTTGAAAGGATGGCATCTTCCCGAAAGCTGTCATCAAGCATGCAATCTCCTGCACGTACAACACCGAGGCCTCAATGATATAACTATAGTACATTGAACTCACATAATGCAGCTATTTTCTTTGTGCCTAAGTTTCAGTGAGCACCAGATGTATTTGTAAAGAGACCATTTTTGATGTTGTGTTTTTTTATACTCACATCAGATGCATATGCTGGCTTTGAGGTTTGAATATTGGCTGCCAGCTTTGAGTATTTTTAGCTGTACTGGATAAAAGATGAAGAACACTTGCCTGGTATGCTGCCAGTCCTAGTTTTTAAAGCAGTGTATATTACTAATTACCACTTTTGAGCATTCAATATGATATTGATACAAGTGAGAAAATGGAAATGGAGTGCAGGGTGATCGCTTGACACATAAAATGTTTTCTGGCATGAAGGGTACATGAGCATGCCATATGCATTCAGCTGTACAGCACAACGTATTTGATTGTGCTGACAGCTGACAGAATTCCCTGTTGGAATCTTGAAATCCAATTATCTTTTGTTTCAGACAAGAGGCTTTTTATATCTTTGCATCGTAGCAAACAGTAAGTTTCGTTTGCTTGAAAAATATCCTGCCGGAAAAACCTGATTTAAGCCGCAGCAGTGTACACTAAGATTCATTCAGGGGGTTTAGAAATTCACCTTGTATACCAATAATGCATCATTTGTCTTGTAGAATAGAATAACATTTTGAACTGATACATTCTTTCAGAAATAAGCTGGCTGTTGATGTTTAAACCTCACTGTTCTAAAAGTATCAGTGAGAACTGAACCGTAACATCAAAAATAGTCTCTGGACAAAACTGAGTTGATGCTCACACACACACACACACACACACACACACACACACACACACACACACACACACACACACACACAAAAGAGTTTCATTCCGAAATGATTGTGGCTAAGCATTCGTAGTAGTTTTCATTGATTGTTTTCAAGTAAAACCTGCAATCTGTTTTTCAAATACTCTCTGCATACACCTCAAGCATCGGTTCATAGGGGGTAGCATGAGAGGATTTTGTTTAAAGCTATGGAGGAAAAGACATTAGTTAACGATATGCACTAATAAGTCGTTTAAAGAGGAGAATCGAGGATTGATGTGTAGCCGAAAAGACAAATAAGAGACTATTTTAAACTTCCTGATTATGAAAGAATTGAAATAGAAAGATTATACAGATGGCAGGCCCTGGACAAAAACAGAAAATTATTTGAGATGACAAATCAGTCAGTACACACATCGAGACAAATTTTCCAATATTTTAAAACTTTATTTTTGTTTAATACGAGTACTTTTTCGATAGAAATGTATTTTATCAAGTTAACTACTTTTTTCTCTCAAAGGGACGGTGTGTTTTGGAATGAAACCCTTTAAAATCAAAGTATACAATTACATATATGTGTCTGTACAAAATATACAGTATATAACCATTTTTCCTTTCCATGAGCAAGAAGAAAATAATCTTAAGCGCCTTTCAATGCTGTACACAGAAACAAATAATTGCCTTTGGCAACATTGTAGTCTACTACTGTATGCATCACTGAGTAGGAATGTTGAATTGTTCGCACTTTGTATAGATAAAGTAGTTTTCTTTTACCCAGAACAAGCATATATATATAAATACACACTAACTTAAAATGTAATTATCTCATTTTTAATACGTTGTCGGTTCATGAGTTCCAGACATATCGTAAAGTATCGTCAACAGGCCTTAGACTTGAAATGGTAAAAGGGTACATTCATCTCAATGTTTCAGGGGTCATTTTAAGAAATCACCTCTTTACTACACCTGGTGCTGTAACAGACCGATGCTCCTCTGGCACTGATATTTCTTAAATGAGCATATTTTCAAATGCTGATGTTCAGAGCTGTGACCACACACTTCAGTGAACCAGAAATCTGTCGGCAGCATTTATCATAACCTGTGGTACCTCACTGGAGAAAACGATACGTTGCCATTTTTTTTTCTTCATCAGGCTGATACAGAATATTAATAATGAGCCATGTAATCATAGAAGTACATTTATATTGTCTCTGAGCAGTTGTTGTCCAAATATGAATATATAGGCTGAATTATCTGAACTGTCAGACACTGCATGGTATATTTATTTTGCAGTGTAATGATAGAGGCAGGATTTGGTCACTGCAGTTGTTATGATGCTTGGTGGTCTTTTTTTTTAACCATCAGCTTTATTATTGTTGAATTACCCCAACTGCAATTGCAATATTCATACGTTAGATACCAGCATAGTGTATGTTTTGAATGAATGAATGTGGTCATGCCATTTAAATCCAAGCATTAGTAAGTCGTTTTTACTTTAAACATTAACATAATCTTTGAATTATAGATCTACAGCATTTCTCTCAACTGTTTCTCTGTAGCATCTACCAGGTTTACATTGGTTCTCAGATGGTTTCAGAAGAAATACCACTCAATTTAAAGATTTATGTATGATATTTAAATGGTCTTTGCAGGGTTTGAGCAAGTCAGCAGCCTTATTGTGCCTGGCTTTAAATGGGTCACACTGTTTTTGGTCAGAAGGATTTGCCTTTGGAGTAAGCAGTGCAAATCAAATAGTAAGAGCAGTTTTCTACATCCCGTGATGTATAAATTAGATGTAACACAGCCGCACCATGTTTTTCTGGTGGAATGCATACAGCTTGTTTTCTAACCAGACATCATTATTTGTTACTCAGAGATTCAAGCTGTGAACAAGCTGTTCATCACCGCACTGTTGGCAGCCAAAATTGCTATATGGTGACATTTTTAACCTAAATTCTACCCAGAAATGCTGTATTAAAACAGCCATCTGTTGAGAATACTAATTAGGCCATAGAAACAATACAACACATAACAAACACACATTATGTATTTGTTTATTCCTACCTGTAGTTTGGTAAGTTTCTGAATACATTTCTCTCTAAAATGTGTAACCAGATCATCAAACCTGACATTTAGAGGGAAAAAAAAACCTTCTGAAGAGTCTCAGTCAGTTTACCTGTTAAGGGATGAACATGGACAACACAAAAACTCCTTTATGCATTCTCATTATCTTTATTACTGTCACAAGCTAACCAACAGCTCAGTCTCCCAAAACCTTGTGGGACCCTTTTAGTGTCCCACCATTGGGAGAGAAAAAAAAATACAGTGGCTATTTTGTTCAAACTGCCAGTGACCATAGAAATAACATGCTGCTGTTTAAATGTGGTGGTATTCCTTTAGCTGCTCTTTTCTACTTTACAATGTATTCTATCAGGAACCTGTGCATGGCACTTTGGATCAAAGCAGGACAATTTTATGTAATTTTGGCTTTCACCGGCTTGTTTGCCTGTTATTAAGTCTGTTATTAAGTTGTAGTGGCTAGTGTACATTTTAGAGCTGGATCATGCCATTGCACTTATTTGTTGTCTGTTCCTTCACTTGCTAAATAAAACGTTTATTGGTCCATTCATGCAGCCAGAACCTAGTGCATTAGGATGTGAGGCCCCTCACTTTTGACATTTTGATTTGGTTTTTGGGGGCATTGTAAACTAGGATCAGTTGACAATGTGAGTCATACTGTATATTGCTCTTAATATTTAAATATTTTGTAACATTTTATGATTGAATTATTTTTCTCTACAGTAATCTGAAAGCTGAAGCCTGTTCGCTTGTTTTTCAGCCATTTTTTCATTTATCCATGACTATTACGTTTATAGTCACCACATTGCCTACACTACTGTTTTTTTTCTTACATGTAAGATTAGATGAGACATGATGGCTAATTTAGTAAGCTAGTTCAGTAGCAGTTGTGAAGAGGTCTGTAGTATATTGCAGAGCTGATTTGAATATCTACAGTATTACTTTGGTCCTGTTTTAAGTCACGGGAACCTTCTGTCATTTAGTCATGAACATGAAGCTTCCAATCGTAAACAAAAATTCGGTTTTATTATGCCTTGGCCAACACACCGTTGGTAGAGCAATAATCCAATATTCATCTCATTCATCAATTAGATGAAAAAGGAGAGCTCAAATTGAAGAAGTACTGTACTCCATACGAGAAGTATTTACATTTCCAATTAATCCACATTACGCATTGAAACAAGATGTCAAAAGCCATTGTAAGAGAAAATGAACATCTTTACAGAATTGATTTTCCTATTTAGCTTTCGTCACAGCAGTTATTGTCTATGTTTTTTTGTTGTCAATGTACAGAATTGAGAATAATTAAGGAATGCAGTATTGCATGAAAACGCTAATGCATGTATTTAATTAACTATGCAAATCTATGGCTGGTAAAGTAGAAAGCAGAGCATGGCTGGTATATTCCATTGCTTCATTTGCACACCATTCCAATACTTAGAAATTGTAAATTACAGAATATTTCATCTGTACAGCTAAAAGGATTAAAACTTTCAAATCTCACCTATATGAAAATCTATTTAATGCCATAATTACTTTTAGCATTCTACCATTTAATGTTTATATATATATTTTTCTCACTATTTTATTTTTGAATTCTGCTGATCTGTGCTCTCTGGGTGCTCCTACCTAACTGGTAGGTTACTGTCTTTTTTTTTTGTGTTTCCTCAAGATGTTTAATTATTACTTTTGTACACCAGCAGAAACAACACTATGGATGCGATAATCTCTATGTGGTTACTAAATAGCCTCATGTATGTATGTATGTATGTATGTATGTATGTATGTATGTATTGTGAAAAATCTTCCATCAGTTCACTTCAGTGATACATGTTAAAATGTTCTCAGCTGCATCAAAGATGTGGTCAGTCTAATATAAAGACAACTCAAATAACTATATATAAATATGTATACATATACAGTATATAGCTAAATGCAATAAAGAAAGATAGATAATTTGTAGTTTTATATTACAATATGTAATGAACAATGACATTAAAATGTAAATGTTCAGTTAATACTTTTTGTAGTATTTACGCCACATAAATCATTTCAGTCATGATGTGATTTTTTACATTTGAAACAGGCAGTTTATCAGCAAAGAAACGGCAACTTCCAAACGTGCTTTAAAGCAACACCACTATTTATTTGTGATAACTGGAGAAGTGGGTATAAAACATCAATCGCTCTAATTGTTAAAATACATATAGGATTCCCTGCAGAAGTTAATTAAGATTAGAGAATCAGTTCATTGAGTTATTGTTGTGAAACAGCTGTTTTGTTTTGTTGTTAACAGAGTCACAAAAAGTTCCACTTTTTAAAGGTGAAACCATTAATTAACAACATTATCTGCAGCCTGTTTTAGTAGGTGTTTTACCACTGAATCAAAGTTGCAATAACCACTAAAATACCCAAATCCTCCATTTGAGCCACAGACACTGCAGATGCTGTAGTTCTACAGCCACACAGCGGCATGGACACACGTAATATTAAGGGACTCAAAATATGGAACTACAATTGTGAGTTTAGGGTAAAAACATATTTTTGGACTTTTCTGGGGCTGATAGTTTAGACTTTTGAGCGTATTTTTTTTTAGATGTAAACACTACAAACAGACGATACTGAGACTTTTCAGAAGCCTGAAGCAAAACACATTGCAGTGAATAGTTTCTGTCTTTGGATGATACAGAAACCAAGGAGCTGTGTAATGAATGAATGTCATGAGTCTGATTTAGATTTTTTTTTTTTTTTTTAAGCTAACAAAGAACACTACAGTGCTAAATTCATGGCACTTCTCTTCTATGACTTTTTTTATTATGATTTTTTTAAATTTATCATTCATAAAGCATTTTGTAAAATATTGTGTGTTGCATTCATTAAGAATTTTTTCAAGGCTGTTTTACTGTATTCATTGTTGTACCAGGTCCATGAGGTTATAATTGACATACAATTGACAATTGCATTGTCTGAACTGGCCTAATCATTTTTTTTTTTACATTACATTAGTAATAACATTATCCCTGATCCAGCATTTGCTTCTTAATATTTACTTAATTTTCTTTTTCTACTTTTTTAATTGTTCTGACATTCATTATTCAAAGTCTTCTATGTTAATTTATTTCTCTTTTGTTGTCATGTATGCACTTTTAATGTTTTGGTTTTTTTTGTTTCTCCAAAAGGACAAATGTGTATATACTTTGTTGGTTTACCCATGCAAGTACAAAATGAAAATCTGATTAAAAATATTGAAACATAATGGTGTGTTATTATTATGTTTTTTTTTCCTACACTAGAGGGAGCTTTTCTCTAACAAATTGTCCCTCAGTACACCTCCATACAACATGCAGCTATTTCCTTGGTTTATAGAGGCTCACTGATGCAGCATTAAGAATATAAGTAAAATCAAATTAACATTTAAGTTACACACCATTTTGTGTGTCGCTATTTCACAACTTCAGATGGATTCACGTCAGAAAAGCCTGTGATCGAGCCAGTAATGAGTGTAACCACTCAACAGTGGGCTCAGTTTTCAGATCTGCAAGACTTTCCACCGTCTGTCTCCATAAAAGCATTTGTATTCTCACAGCTGTCACATGTACTGTAGCAGCATGACACATTTTGAAGATGCTATTATTTTAATTTCCTGCTTTTATCCAGTTTCGATCCTGCTGGGGTTGGGCAAGCAAGTGTATGAGCACACAAATCTACTGCTCATTGTCTTGCTGCTGCAGAGACTATTATCTGAGACCTCAAGGCTGTGCAATACATGAGCGGCTCTAAATTTCTGGGCAGGATTATTATTTCAAGCTTCTTCTGGCTGCAGAATATAGGGGGGGGCAGGAGCTGGGATGTGCAGATGCAAGCATGTTTGAGCTCAGTTTGCACTCAAAGAGGGGTGTCCACCTGTCATTATACTTTAGCACCTATGGCTGCAACACTAGTGAATGTTTGGTTGAAAGTGAGAAATATTTTAAATAAGCAATAAGAACTGCAGTTCATGTTCTTTGCTGGATCAAAATTAGATTTTGTCTGTATCTCTTTTCATCAATATGTTTTTTCTTTACATATCTGACACATACACGTTCCTGGACTCTCTCTGTCTAACAACCAGTTTTAGGCAATTGATTCATCAACTTGTGCTTTAAAATTTCTAAAGAAAGAAAGAAGAAAAATGCTCCTAATGACTGACCATTAGATAAGTATTTTGAAGCTACAACCAGCAAGATTTTTCCAGCTATGACTTAAATATTAATCAGCAGTGATGGAAGAAGCCTGCACATCCTTTACTTAAGTAACCAGCAATACTACAATGTTACACTACAAATAAAAGTCCTGCATTCAATATGTTACGCAAGTAAAAGTATATCAATATTATCAACAAAATCAGACATTTATATAGTCATACATATTCTATAATTATATAAATATTTTATTGATTATTGATGGAGCAAATTTGATCTACTGAGGCCTTTTCATCTATTTTTATCTTCATATAACAATGCATCATAGTTTATAAGATATTCTGTTTTCATATGAGAAATCTCAGTCTGCAAAGTATCGACTACAGCTGTCAGATAAATGCATAAGTGTGAGTATATAAATGTGAAGTAGTATATGGAAATACTCAGACAAGGACATACATTTGCAGAAGAACAGTTCTTGAGTAGTTACTTTCTACCACTATTAATCAAAAAGTCATCAGTACTTTTTATCAACTAAAGGATTGTTCAACTTGTCATTGAAGTGCCATGGGATGATTACTAATAACAATGACATTTTAGAGGTCAGAATAACGTCTTCCTTACTCCATAAAGTAGAGACAACTGTTTGGCTTTTGCAGTTCAATCTAATACATGAGTTAAGTACATAGCCAGGCAAGCATATTTAGTGACCAAGAGTTCCGTATGTCATCACCACCCAGCTGATTTCCAGTCAATGGATCACCTTAAAGCAGCTGTTAAACTATGGTTGTGTTTGCTCAACGTTTGATGTATTTTAGTCCCACTCTCTCACTGTCTATTTGACTGGCATCAGCATGGTTTATGCCATAAAACAGGACAGCCAGTCAGCTCCTGGCTGAGATCCACCTCATGAATCATTTGAAATTTCCTGGTAAGCAGAGAATGCCATTTACTCCTCTTCTCCAGTGCTTTTAATGGAGGTGAACCAGCATCTCACTTCTCTCTCATGATAATATCAGTCCCCCACGGTACAGTGGAGTTACTTTAGCAATTCGCCTGTGGTTTTATCTCCTTTGTCCCCTCTTTTGACTCCACCCCAGAGAGTGCAGAAAAATCAATAACAATTGATTTTAGAAGGCAAGAAAAGGCGGTTGGAATTCAGGGGAAGAACCAGGGTAAGACAGAGACAGAGAGGTACTAGCAGAGAGGTGTGAGACCCTAAGCATAATATGCATGTGCTGGCACAGCTAAAGGTCACCAACATGAACCTGTCTGTAACAACAGATTATGAAGTGTGTAGGCCCCACAGCTACCCTCACATATTAGATAAGAGCAATGGCAGCTGTGAACAGTGACACCACCTCTTCAATGTTAAGTCATTTTAATCCATAAAGAGGAAGGTGGTCTTGAAAACTTTCTTCCTATAGCAGGGCAGATGTTCATAGCTAAGCTCATAAACACAGCAAGATTTGGTTGTTTTTGATGTTCAATGTAAAGTGGGAAATTATATATCAAAACTAAATCTGCTGCCCTGCTATCAGAACTAATTTGTCATGTTCCTCCTCGTAGCAGCCAATTAGTTGCCTGTTTTCTACTATCTGCTGTTGAGGTTCATTTCACATTCCCTTTCACACAGCTTGTTTGTTATCCCTTTTTTCCCAGAGACCACTCAATCAACCCTTCACAGGGTAATGTTCAAAGCAGGACAAGACAGCAACAGACTTTCACTACAGAGAGGAAGGGCTGTTTTGATTTCTATTGCAGGATTCGTTTGGGGTCCAGTAGGTCAGAGGGGCTGACAGCTTGGAGATAGACAGTTGAGATCTTTCCCAGGCGGAACAGTGTTGGACAACATGAGCAGTGATCCAAGGCACCAGTGGAGTGGGGTGGAGGTGGGGAGGCTGCAGATGTGGCATATCCCTCAGTGAAGTGTGTGTGTGTGTGTGTGCGGTCTTTTGGCTGAGGGCCACGTCCCCCCTGTCATCAGGGCTGCTGAATAGTACTCAGTACCTGCAGACCTAAGCACCTGGGGACCCATCAATAGTTCAAGATGAGTGAAATTTCAGAGAAAATGAGAACCTGTTTTTTTTTGTTCCTCTTTGTTCCTTGTTTTCTTTATTGAATTTTTATTATTCCCTGCCGTCATTTCCTCTCCTTCTTTATCTAGTGTTTCAGACAAAGCAAATACACCAAGATTAGCACTGAGAGAAATCGTCACTCTTCCTGATTTTGATCAGAGCCATCCGAACGGTGAGTTGATTTTAATATAGATGCGCACACACGGACATCCAATCACAATGCTGTTACAGTGTTGCACAGATTTTTCTTCTCTTATGAAAATAACACGTTTATAAAAATATAATTTGTTCAATATCACAAAAGCGATTTTAGAAGTTGATATTTGTCTGGTAGGGTCATGCTCCACTTTGGGGTGTGTGTGTGTTTGTGTGGTAGGAGTTGTGGGGAGGTGGAGGTGCATCTGTTACAAGAAATACTCATTTTTGATTTTGAATTATAATTCAAAATCAAAAATGAGTATTTCTTGTAATGTTAATTTCTTGTAGTGTAAAATGTGTATTCATTAGCACAAATCAAAATATGAATATTTAAATAACGAAACATCAATAAATGACTGCTTCATAAGATGCAGAAGAACACAATCTATTTTTTAAGCTCCACGGGGGAACATTGTGTTGGCATAGCTGTGAGTCCCAGGCATTTTACAGCAGTAGCATGCAGTATGCATTAATTATCCAATTCTCTTGTTATTATGGTTGCAGGATCAGGATCACACAGGTTGTAATGACCCTTTGAAAGCTAGCTTAAGGTGCTGTCACTAGAAATCAGTTATATGTAATTCTATGTTTGGCCACGTTTCCATCAAGGCAGGATAAAACATGCCTGAACCTGTCAGTGAGCAGGTCAATACCTGAGTGCCTCATTTGCATATAAGTACAGTAAGCTATATACTGCATGTGCATACATGTATGGAATACGAATATAACATGAGGATTATGTTTGTGAAGATTTCTTCAGTTTGAGGTACTCGTTGTGTACTTTGACAACCTCAGCTGTAGCTCTAGTACCCTGGACTCCCTGGAAAGCAGTATTGAGTGGATTATCCTGATGAAATAAAGTAAACTAAATAATAAATAACCGATCTTGTTTGTGAGAGCTTTTCAGAGCCTTTGGAACATAAAACAAAAATAAAAATACAAAAAATATACAGAAATATTACTGTACAGAGAACTTTTCTGGGGCGTACATACATGCTATGATACAACAAAGCAGTCAAGAAAATCTGAAGTTGGCCATGTTTGAACATTGCAAGAGAACGAAACCCCGTCATGGACTGAGAAGGGTCCAGAACTGAAAGTAACAAGTAGTAAATACTGGATTAAAAGGGGTAACAGAGATCTGGAAATGTACACACTGGCCTGCCAAACATGAAATAGTTTAACTGGGAGTTTATGATTTCTTTCCAAATTGAGAGTATTCAAGTTTGCAGTCCCTTAACCTGCCCAGGATTTTGTGAATGTAAATGTATCTACATTAAGACTACACATTGTGGGATTAACAGGCAGTAGAAGAAGAAACATTACTTGATTCTTTATGTTATGCTTTTCTACAGGAACAAAGGCTTGAAGGAACCATATTTTAAAAAGGCTTCAGCACTCATGAATCCTCTTTATCATGATACATGGTTTCATGAGCACAGCAGCTAATACGAATATAAAGCCAGATGCCCCCATAAGCTGTTTCACCATTATTTATTTATGAATGAATATTCTCCAACTGCACTAATATGTCCCTGGGCTTAGGGAAATGGTCTAATGTATTTGTTAAGCTTGGCCTGGGATTCTTTATTACCTGTCAAATCTCTAAAAGTAACACTTTATCATGTGGTTTTATTTCTTTTTCTTTCCACCCCCTACAACACAGAGAATCCTCTGAAAATGTGAAAAGCAGAATCTGACAGCAGATTATAGTTGAGCCCATGGAGGCACTAAGATCCATGTAAATGTTTGTATCATCATCACCTGCAATATAAAAACCGAAACAGAAATTTGATTGTCAAGAGCAGAAACATTATTTATTGCATTTGAAGGCAGGAGTGTGAATATGGCAAATGATAGTTTCAGTATCAGGATAAAAGCGAGTTCCTTTAGCAATGAAACACAAGCATCTGCGTTTATTAATGGCCCTGACATAAGCGTTGCATATTCACTCACATATTTACATCACAAACATGGTCGAGAGTGCTGAAGGGGAGTGAACTGGCACCTTATTACAGTTTGAAGGGGATTTATCATTAAATTCCCATGCTACTATTTTTGTAGACTTGGAGAGGAGCGATGTGGCTGACAGAAAGATACATTTAAAACTGCTTTACTGTACATATCAGCCCCTAGAGAATTCTGTTTGTTCCTGTATACGTCCACAAACCAACAAAGTGCCTCCCATGTACTGAGATGTGCTTATTTATGCTCTTTTTACGTTTCCATGGATCCTTGAAACCCCTCAATTAAACTCAAACATGAATACACAGCGGGGGTGACTCAGACTTAAACATTTGAAGCCCTGACTGCCTCGTGGCCTGATTCTTTTCCCTTTATGTACCATTCCCCCCGGTGAAAGATGAAAATGAGAAGTGAACTACTGATTGTATTTCAGCGATATCGCAATGAGTCAAATTTCCAAGTCACCTAATGGCCTTGTGTCATGTCCCTGACAAGTTTCAAAAAGCTGTCCTCTCTGCTCTGCTAATTAACAGTAAGAAAAGACCCTATCACATTCCCCAGACTCTCCTTTTCACCAATGAGAATAACAATGGACCCAGCAGAATGAATTATAGATTGTCCTATACTCTGAAGAAGAATCATTTGAGCACTTTAGTACACAGTGAATTTTGGTGACCATTTTAAGGCACTTTTTAGCAGTTTTCAGTGCCCACAGAAACTGACTAATGAGTGTACTCACAGCGCAGTAATGAGTCAGCCAATCGTCGGCTTTAACCAGAGCAGCACCCTAAACCAGTCCTGCTGCTATACATAAGTGTGAGTGTGTGTGTGTGTGTGTGTTGAGTACCAAGCTCTCTCCTTCAATTCCCACCAGTCTCTGGCTGGCCTTCCAAACAGCCTTTCTTCAGTGATAAGCACCGCCTTTGCTTTTTAAGTCTGGTGTTTAAAATGCAAATGACAGCCCTAATTTCACCTTTGTAATAACAAGAAATTCTTGAGACATAGATCCTAAGATAAAAAAGGCCTAATTAAAAGATACATGGTTTAAAACAAACATTTTCTCATGACATGACATGAAACAGAATTTCATATCAGAGGTTTTTTTAGTATATGTAAAATTTCCAATCCTGGTAATAAGTAATGTATTTCCTCTCATTCTACAGATTTCTGACCTCAATATGACAGCTTTTATCTTAGCTGAATGTCCTAAAGAGTTCATTTAGCTGTAAGAGATGAGATGAAGCCATCAAGAGCTGAAGAACATTCACTATAGTTAGTTTCCTCATAAAGTAAGAAATGTCAGCCTTGACTTTGAGGCAAGCCGTTTAAGTCTACCTCTATAATTATGATGTGAGGAAACACATTAATGAATAAAATATCAAACTGTGCCTTGAGTATGTAAACTTGAAAAACCCTGTGGCAACTCGTGAGGATCTTAAAACTCTTATTTTCATGCATTTTTAATTAGTGTGAAAATAAAGGGAATAGGAAAGAAAACAGAGCAAAATGAACACCAAAAAAAGTCTTTACATGTAATGCAAAGGCAATTTACAGCAATTTAGTGTGGCTGGAATCCAGCAGCCTCCTCGGGCACCTCTTTTATTTTCATAGAAGATCTAGTGACAGTAATGAATCATAGTTAAGACCATACTGCAGTGTAAGCTTGCAGTTTATCAAACAGTCAGCAGCTCATTGCTTTTGATCCTTGGGAACATCATTGTAATAGATTACAGTCCACCACATTGATAGTTCTCCGACCAATCCTTCTCCGACTTTCCTTCCTCTTCCACGTTTCAGACTTCATATTTCTTCACAGGGAGCTCAATGGGAAAACAACAACAAGCAAATGGACCCGAGGAGCCTTGCTTTGGAATGTGAATGCAATGACCTTGGCTCGTGTTATCCTCCAGAGTGTTGAGTTTCTGTGGCTGAAGGCAGGAATTTAATCATTGCATTCTTTTGTCTCTGAAACAGGTTCACTCTGACATTCTGGTGAAGGACGAGATATGTTTAGAGAGAGTTATCAGCTCTTACACAGAAGCAGAACCCTTTCAGTTTCCCTCGACTGCATCGTTTATCATCAGATGATTGATACTTATATCTGGTGCTGACATGGGGTCATTCTTAATTCTACTCAACATCTGCCATTAACGCCAGAGCAGTGAGTCAGGATGGGGTTATGTTGTTGATTAGTGTGCACCATCAGTATTTGTGAGATTTGTGACATTGACTGTTCCTGTCCTGTCCTGGAAATATTGATGGTGAATGGTATTGTCACTCTTAGGGGGGCAGAACATGTGATTGTATAAGCTGATCACCACAAAATGCTGGGAAACTCAACCCATATTCACTTTTGTAAATTTTTTTAAAAATATTACCTGTAATGTCATAGAGCATAGCAGTGAGCAGGAATTTTTTTTGTGTCCTGTGTGCAATTTTTCCAAAAATATAGGCTTGGTCTGAGAAGCTCTTTCTGCAGAAAGAGGTTCATATACAAGATATATATAAGATACATATACCCAAAGCAGATTATTGAGAACTCTGGAAGACAACTACTGTTTAAAGGTAGGTATTGCTGTGCATATCTGTAGGGCACTTGGTTGTCTGCAGTGTCAGCGTCTATCAGTTGGAAACAATTGGTTATCATAAAAAATGTCTATGAATAATATAAACGCCAAGTGTGTCAAAAACCTACATAATTTATCAAAAAAACCTATTACCTAAATCATTTTTAATGTAATGTTGATCTAATGTTAAATTTTTAATAAATGTAAAAAAAAATCTAGTTCTGATGAAGTATGTGGGTATTTTCTAAAGCAAATTTCCAAACAGTTTCATAGACCTTACGTTTGCTGACTATATCAAAGGTGCAAAGCACTAATCAAATAAGTATCCATTAGTGCTCAATACTAACATAAAAAACAACAAACCAAACAGTCTCAAAACCTTCATCAAGTGTTTGATAAAAGAGAATCCAACAACTTTTAAAAGGTCCAGTATGTAACAATTAGGAGGATCTATTGGCAGAAATTGAATATAATATTCATGGGGAAGGAGGTGAAGCGAGGGAGTTGCAATCTGGAAGTCCACTGCTCTGCCACTGAATCCTACACACTGGTCTGTCCTTTGATGGGACCAAATTGAGCACACATGTACTGCGCCATGCAAGTACACATGGGTAATCTAGTTCCCAAGATCACATTTCGGAAGAACTGCATTTCCCATTTGCACTTACACTATATAGCACAGGTGTACTCACACATTATAAGTTTTTGGATTCCCTTATGTCAAACATTTGCCTGATAAAGTTCTAGAGACACCATACTTATTTCGAAATGGTTGCATTGTGCAGTTTTTTTTTTTTTTTTTTCAAAACTGAATGTATTAAAATTGTCTCAGATTCTGGTATGTGTGAAATAGTTAAGGAGCATGTTGCAGCCACCAGCTGCCCATCATCCATCCTTGGTGAGAGAGTGGAACACAGTTGAGGACATAATGCTTCACAGTTTGCAAAGCACAACACACAGAGCTGCACGCTGAACAATGAGATCCTTACATTAAATAACATATGAGGTTGTACTTCTTCCCCTGCCCTCCTGCGGCTCTCTCAGCATGAATTTTCCTCTGGTGATGTTCACAGCGGGAGATTGTGTGGCTGAGTTGGTCCACGCCGGTCAAAGCTTTTCCTCTAATACACAGAGCCTTTGATGCTGATACTGTAATGTCTGCAAAGAAAGGTCTGCAGTCGGTAGTTGCTGGTGATATATATAGTATGTGTGCAGCTGTGAGGGCACATAAAACACAGACATATTATACTTGTATTCCCGTTGTAGTGTGCATGGTTTAGTGGCAAATTCTGTACTGACAACAATGAAACAGGGTTGTTGACAAGAAGCAGTTTAGTGGCAAGATGAACATCTCCCACTGTATCAGTCTGAATAAAAACATCAACTAAATGCTTAAAGACCGACTTTAAAGAGCATGAAACATTTCCAGCAAACCCTGTTGTGCAATGTGATGCAAGATTTGCATCAGTCATTTTAAAATGTAAAACTTTAATAAAACAACCAAAGTAATACAAGGACAAAGTGAAGTTATGCTTCCATGAAACAAAAATATTTGCCCTAAGGGGGGGGTATTTCACTATAATTTTGAAGTATTTTAACTTGAGTATTTGATGCTATTTT
Organism: Dicentrarchus labrax; assembly: GCF_905237075.1. Taxonomy (NCBI): domain Eukaryota; kingdom Metazoa; phylum Chordata; class Actinopteri; family Moronidae; genus Dicentrarchus; species Dicentrarchus labrax. The sequence continues at coordinate 12,494,548 of NW_026136722.1, forward strand.
ATACTCCACTACATTTCAAATATAGTATGTTTAGCGCTTGTATTTATCTGACATGGTTACTCTTTACTTTGCAAATTGAGAGTTTGAGTTGAGATTTATAGTGACTTTCATTGTTTATCTGTCCACCCACAAATTTATTTACTGTTTTCAGTTGCAGCAGGCTGCTGTTTTGAGTGAAAAAGCTTTATTAACCTACTATACACTAGCTGCCTGGCACCAAACAGCAGATAGACACAGATAGCAACTAGCTGATGAACATAGTAGAACATTTAGTGAATGCAGAATGAAGATAATATTTCCCTCAGGAGTTTGTGGAGACCAAAAACAGAGCTTAAACAGACATTACACCAGATGGTAAATAAGCAACTGTTTACCATATCACTGTTAAAGGTGGTGATGCATCAATGTTGTGTTCATAAGTGGGCCAAATGAAGGAAAAAAACAACTGTTACTGCAGGTCTAAATAATGGATCTGAATACTTCTCCCACCTTTGTTGCTTCAGCTGATATGACAGCTAAGTGGGTGCATCTTTCTAGCAAGAGCTAATTTACAAGACTCCTACAGTAAAATTTAAAGCGCTGTCTGTCATGTGTACACATATTGTGTTGGAGCCTGTTACATTTCCAGCTGTACACACAGAGGTGTGTGGCGTATTGTCTCACTGTGCGTAACCACTGATTAGAAAGATAAGAGGAATTCAACCCCAACTGACAAACAATAAAAGTGGCTTTAATCAGTGTCATCATATACCGAGACCCCTCTGCCAGGTATTATGAAGCCCACAAAATACAGCGAGACAGTCAATCCCACGCCTGCTGTGCTCAGCATAAGGATATGTGAGTGCAATCTAAAAGCTGTTCCACTAACTGAGACAGAGCATCTATAGAGCCCTGTTCCTGGGAGCATATAATTTCCCATTTCAGCATATTGGCCTGTTGTGTAATTAATCTTAATTTAGGGGCAGGAAGTGGCAGGGGAGGGTGTTATATGGAAGCTTCAGAGATTGGTCTGCTGTCAGGTTGGACCTGTACTCTGGTCGTTTAATAAAGAAGAAAAGAGGGAATTGAACACAATCGGTTGCCATAGAAGAAAGTTGAAGACGCTATAGGAATGATTTACGGTATCTTTTGGGATGCTGGTGCGTGCAAAAATGGAAATAAGTTTGTTTAAGATAGTTTCCTTGTTCTGATAGGCTATCTAACTCCATAGACAACGATTATAAACCCTTATTTAAGCTTTTTCAGCGTTGCTTATTGTGTCATAAATCACTGCTGCTTTTATTATATTGTTTCCCCAAAGAAAACAGAGAAATATATTTGAAACAGAGGTGTGCACTCACTCTTTTTGATTATTACCATAACAAGGGCATCAAATAGCAAAAGTTTCATTAATATACACACAAAGAAAGACCCTGAGATGCCTTCAAGGAAGAACAGCCATGCTTCTGTAATGAGGTTTGTATTTGTGCATATTCTTTATTAGAAAAGCAGATGTTTATGTCCGTTTTAATTAATCATATTACGGCATTTAATACTTCATCACCCTGTAAATATCTGAGCCAGCAGCTCACCACCGTTATTGAAATGAGACAAAGCGCATGGAGGTCAGTGTGTGCTGCTGAGACCAATATGGCCGTACATGGTAATAGGGTATCTATTTTCTGTTCACACAGCATCCAAATAAATGAATGTATCATGAAATATGGCTTGGAACTCAGGGGCTGAAGTCGAACTGGTGTTTATGTTTAATTGCAGCAATTTATTTATTTAAATCTGCCAAAGAACACAATGGGCTGTAGGATTTACTGTCAGGTATTTTAATGACCCACAGCTTACAGAGTGCCAAATAATGCTAATAAATGCAGGGCGTTAAATACATTGAAATCACTGAGCAGTTTTCAAAACAGTTTTCATACATTAGCGAAGACTGCAGGGACCTTTTTATTTTTATTTCTTACTTGAATTGGGAATCAGTTGCTGAGTATTAAGGCTGTTTTAGACCTGATCCTCCTGCTCCACTATGAGGAATAATGAATGTGTTATTAATATTACAAAGATTATTAGGCTGATCCTTTCACAAGACCGCAGCTGGTTATTCCCACACTCCTACCACAGTCTGAGGTTTAAGCTGAAATCCCTGTGACATGTTTAAAATATCAAGTAGTTCAACACTTGCAGTAATTGTGCATATTTGCATTGATGGGCTTGCTGTTATTTCACTTGGGTGATATGCAGGATATGTCGTGTGGGAAATATTAACTTCTCAACTCACTCGATCTCTTTCTGCCTCTCCTGCAGTCCTCTCTCTCTCTCTATCTCTCCCTCCTCCTTTCATCTCTCATCTGCAGTTCTCGGCTGATCTGCCACCATCTTTAAAGTTGCTCTGGATCTTTGGGTATATTCCTCGCTCAGCAGCTATGGATGAACTGATCCTCACACTCTGCTGCTGTATAGAATACAGGTGAGCATGTGAGATACCTACAGTTTTACCCAAACACTCCCTCTTGGTATATGACAGATTTATAAAATACTGCAAAAAAGACTCACCAAATATTTAAAAAAATACAATTTCCCCTGTGAGCATGGATGCTTGGTTGAGAAAACCTTTGTTTTCTGGAACAAGAAAGGCAGAGAGACTTTCTTTCAGTACCACTAACCGAGAGGCAACATGTCTGCTTTTATTTGTCCAAACATTGGTAACACACAAGCCTGAATACTCACAAAGATCTGATGTAAGGCAATCCAAACAAGATAGGCCCTTTCGTCTAATCAGACTCTTGATTGTTATTGATCTTCTCTCCTTTCTGCAAACAGAGGTTCAGGAGTATTTTTATAATTTCACAAATAGACAGCTTCTATCCTCTGACTGGGTTCAGCAGAAGCTATTTGATTATTTTCTGTAGGCAGGGATTTGCCCACTGATTGGTTTGTATGTAGTAAAAGCAGAATTCAACACAAGTTTACACAGCTGCGAGTTTTTAAAGCGAAGCACATCATCATGGTCAATAAGGAATAAGGAGGGTGGCCAGTTTGGAGGAGGCTGTGATGTGAATTAGAAGCTGCTGTAAATCTTTTTTATCCGCTTAACTGCAAGCAGTTTGCCGTACCATCAGGGAAGTTTTTACAGCCCATTGATACTTTACGCATCGGCTTATATTGTTTAAAATGTGTCTTTGTTTGAGCTTGTTCATGAGCCAGAATGCGGCAGTTATCTCAGCAGTGCTTTTAAATATTCCAGGATGTGTGCCTTTATAATGAAATCCCATTTTTCACAGAGCATTTGGCTGATGTGTTGTGCAAAGCACAGGTACCTGGCTTTGTAAAAGTGACAATTATTAAAGGTAATGATCATGAATATGCAACCTGCGAACGCTTATAGTCAGCAATTAGTCAGTCCTGCAGCGTTTTACAGGAACATGTAATGTCCCTTTGCATTACTTCTGAACATCAAACAAGCTGGTTTATTCCTCTAATAAATTATATAAGACATGATGCTGCTCCTCTCGGTCAGTTCAAACGAATCCTCTGTACAATACCCTGCTCTCATCCTTTTATAATAAGACGTGAACTTTTGATGAAAAATCATTGAAAAGGCAACCCAAGTCTACCTACTTATATAACACTGTTTGCCTCAATGTCTTGATTCATGTTTGTTTTCAGTTTCAGTCTGACAGGGCTGAGTGAGGATACACTCGAGTGTTTCTGAGGGCAGTGGCCCATCCGCCTTCACTCCACATCCCGCCAATGAACAGCATGTCACTTGGACATGTTATTTACCAGACTGTTGCCGTTCTTTAACGCTACAATAGAGCGAGACATCCCGTGGAAGAAGGGAGTGTTTTCTCATCTCCTAAAAAGAGACGTAATGCCTGTCAAGCATCAGACCAAGCTTTTACAAAATAATAACCCAGAAGAAACCCTGCTCTTGTTTCTGCTGCAGCCAGATAATGAGGTTTTATTGTCAAATCACTCACACCACTTGCAGCCACACAGGTTGATCTTTAATAATTACATGTAACTGGACACCAAAGCAAAACATTAATAATCAGAATTGTTATAATTATATTTGTGATGTGCATTCAGTGTTTTTACCTCCTCTGACTACTGCAGTGTGTGAGCGGGAAGGGTCTGCCCACGTAGCCTGAAGCAGCAGTCAAAAGATTTCACTTTCATTGGTTTCAATGAGGGTCCATGCCTCATTTTAGTGCTTCTGCAACCAGGAAACACTGGAGGAGAGGTGGTGCTCATTCATTTACCCATATGAATTGAATTCTAAATGACACATTGTGCTCCTGTTGATTGTATATTGCATTTATCCAGTAATTATTTTGGTAACACTTTCCTGTGATTTGAATCCCCCTATTTAGTATTTTGAGCAGTATATAAAGATTTCAGAAATGGTTTATAAAAAACTAAAATGTAGTTGTTGAAGCAGTTGTAGGGGCATTTTAAGTCTTTATTTCAATGTACAGTATTTGTCAATAATTGTAACCTCTCCTATGAAGACATATTTTATATTATGACAGTGCCATATCTGTTCATATTCACCAGCCTCTGCTTATAGGTGCCGCAGAAGGAGTTATAGTGGTTGGAAATTCTGCTTACAACTACATTATAGTGTTTTATAAACCATTATATTGCTCATAAATGCTTAATAGCTTGCAGTATTTATTGCTGAGTATCATTAATAATAACAATAGTGCATCAATTGCTCACTCACAATCTTACATATTTAGCATTCGACTCCAACTTATATCTAAAGTGAAAAATCTCTCTGCTAATGAAGATGAAACTGTTTCAAGGCCCATTTGCTGTACAGTAATTTGCAAAAGACTGAATGAGTGGGAGGTTAATTGGGGAATTTAAAATCTCACTTGAATTAGATGCAACTTAAGCTAGAAATGCTTCAGAGTTGCTCGTTTTGCTGGGCAATTAAGCTCAATTATGATCATTAGCCTCTGGAAATCACAAATTCAAACAAGGATAAATGTAGTTTGATAGAAGTCAATTGCAATAATAGTTGGAATGAAGAAATATTCATTATTATTACTAGTGCCAGCTTCTTCACTGATGGAAAAACAAGCTCAGCTTGAATGATTTTTGTATAGAAAATTAACTGGAGAAACTGGATGTGGAATTTCCATTAGCTTCCTGGAACTAACATTCACTTGTTACAAGTGATAGATGCTTGATGTGGATGATTATTTTCTCCACTTATGTATTCCCAATCAGTAAATTGTGTTTCAAATAAGAATCGAGTGTTCAATCAGAGCAAAAAATTGTTCCACTTCTCTCCTGGTTGCAGCTTACAGGCTTGTTAAAATGTCTGCCCACCATTCCTGTCATGGAAATTAGTTTGGGGGCTGGAGGGTAAGTATCAGGAATTGTCAGTCAGTATCACGGCCACTTTTTGTGCTCTCCGACCCATGTGGGGCCATACGGCGCATAATAAAGCATCCTGTGTACTTCTTGCAGTCCTGTCCTCTCAGCCTCTGGATTCCTCTCCGTAGGAGATGGCAGCTCTCCCTCCTCTCAGCAGGAAGGATGCCAGTGATTTTGGTGAGGAAACACTGGTTGAAAAAAAAAAACTTAACACATAAATTCATCATGCACACTGCAAGTCACACCACTTCGCAATCAGAAGTGTGAAGCCAGTGCAAATGAGCAGCTTGTGTGTGGCTGGTGTGCAGTCAGAGCGCTGCTATCTGATTCCTACAGAAGAGCCTTCTGATTGTTCCTCCAGGCCAGTTTTTGTGACACATAAATATTCAATTATCCTTCAGATCGTTTTCATCGGATCTGCATCTACCAGATATTTATTTTAAACCAAGGACATATTTTGCGCATTGTGTTCATAAAGTATGAGTGCTTTTGTGTGTCTTCAGTTAAAAATCCATCATCATTTCTGGAATATTAATATATCATTCACTACCCAAATTAAGCTAAATGATAAGACAGTGTCTTTGGTTTCTGAGTGGTTTGGCTCAAACTCTCATTCAACTTGAGACATTTTCATTCACACCAACTGGAGCGAGGATTTGGTGCACAGATTGCGGAGTGGATTTACAACTCCTTCAGCCTGTCCCATTTTCTGAACATGTTGAATAGTGATGATAAAACTGTCAGGGAGTTTGCCAGAAGCTCTTTGTTTCTGGACATGAGGCGACTCAAGGTTGTAGTGCAACAGAACCAGCCAGGTTTCTTTAGCCTCCAAACTAAATCTAACCCAGTACCATTAAGGTCATAGACTCTGCTGGCAGTAGGGGATTCAGTCGGACTGAACCTGACCTCAATGACCTTTGGTGGAACAAGACTTCTTCTCTGGACTGAGTGAGGTCTGACCCTGACTTGAAAGTCTTTCTGAAGATACTATAACTCACTCACTCACCCCAGTCAAGGCCAGTGTACAAGATGACACTACATCATCTACCACCAGCGAGTGCACAGAGGTTACTAATGGCTTAAAATAAGCCCAAAACATACAAAGTAGAGGGGAAAGTAGCCTACAAGAAAACTACTAATTTTACTATTTATATTTTATTTCTACGTGTGTAGATTGCATTAGGTGTGACCACACTTTCCCCATGCACTATCCTCACACTATATCCTATCAACCTATCAGTGTTTGTTATGGAACTCAAATACAATTTAATTGGTTTTACCAGTTTAGTAATGGAGTATTTATACTGCATATTGTGTACTGTATACTTAAATTACTTACATATTTCTTCTCAATTTTGAATTCATATATTGTTCTAATTCCCCAGACAAAAAAGTAAATAAATCATGGTTACTTACAATGTGTTGGATATACATAGTATTTTACAAGGAGCGTGTTTTGGATAAAAGGCATGGACAATTTTACATATTTAAAAATAAAATCTACTACATACACACTACATACACTCAATAACAGATACAGTCAGTAGAGTAAGTGACTACATAATACTTGAAAAACTTCTGTTTACACTGACATTTCCTCTCTTACAGTATCTGAAATAACTCTCTCACACTGTCACACTCCCACATTCACACAGTTCGTTGTGACTGTGACTTACAGATTGAACTCCCTCTCCGCCTGTATTTGTTGTAATTGTTAATTAGAGTTGCTGAGAAGTGTGTGTTTGTGTGTGTGTGTTTGTTTGTGTGTGTGTGTGTGTGTGTGTGTGTGTGTGTGTGTGTGTGTGTGTGTGTGGGGGGGGGTTCTTCCCAAAATGCTCAAATGCTGTCTTAGTTCAGTCTCTCTGCAACATGAGCACGTTAGGATTTTAACCAGAATAAGCATTTGCAGGCCCGCAGGAGCCCTGTGTATGAGAGTATTTGTGAAGACTTTAAAATGTAATTTTTGCAGATATACATGTAGTATCATTATCACGTGCAAATATTTAGTGGAATGAGAGTGTGAGGAACACCTATGTAAATTGCTGAGTTGTTTGAGCAAAGATCAGTCTGGCTATTGTGTACACAAGGAGTTTAATAACACAGATGTTTCCAAAAGCTTGAATGTATTCTCAATGAATGAATTTCAGTGACCCTATACAAATAAAGAAGTCACCTTTATACTGTTTATTAGCACCAACTCTACCTGCCAGCGATGCTGAGCGTCCTTCCACCTGATTTAATCCAGACTATCTGGGACTGACTGCTACAGGAAATGGCTTAGTAATGGTAGGAAAACAGACAAATCCCAGCAGACACTGTACTGTACTATCGGGGGTGACGGGAGTTATTTGCATCTTGGCATTGATATTACAATCACACACTTCATGGCAGGTTGTTTGAAATGTTTCTTAGGGAAGCCTAAAGCATAAATATTCTTTGAGCACTAAAGATCAATTGTCTCCAATGATCAAAAACTACAGCGCTGCACTGATTCCCTTTGAAGTTTAAGGCAGTTCTGCTGAAGGCTCCTGATTTCAAACATTGCTGATTCAGTGACATTTCATAACCCCTGCAGTGCATTATCACGCTCTAATCTATTTCGAATAATACAAAGAACCACAAGGATGGCATCTTACATACACTGCACTGTTCATTCTTGTATGCAAGAGTTATATTTTGATGGCAGTGATAAAAAATAATATATGTGAACAGTTTTTCTGCATTTTTGTTCCAGTTCTAATCATTCCATCCTTATGCACACAACCCCTGCAATCGAACCCCTTTTGGTAAAAAGTGTATGTGTGAGGTATGTGTGAATATGCAATAATATTCCTAATTACACTATACAATATGGCAGTGCTGCTGCTGAGTAGTAGTAGACAGGCTCTTTGTAAACTGCCTTGTTTATACATTTTAACAGGGTTAGTCCTCTCATTATAAATGTTGCCTAAATGGCTAAAATATAAAACTTTGTGCCATTCAAATGTCTATATTTTTGTATCAATATACTAACTGATTCTGTTAAGATTAATATTTTATTCACTCCTGTCTCTCCTTCCTGACAGTGTTGGTGTAATGTTTGGAAATATGCAGAAATGTAAGCTGTCAGAGTCATCTTTAACATATATGTTAGCATCTTAGACAGTTGACAGACGTGCTTTGGTGGGAAATAGTTCTTAATGAAAATGTTCATAATCTGGTCTGGATTATAAGAAGTAACTCTGACGTTTGAAAACAGAATCTCTTTCCAGAAATCAAAACAGTTTTCGTACCACAAACCAGCTGCTGTTTGCTCACTTGTGTTGAAATGACAGCAGATGTCTCAGAAACTTCAGGGAATCACACCCAAAATACCAGCATGATTTAAGACTGGTGAACTCAGGGGGTGGAAACTGCCCCCTCTGCTGCCCCCATGTTCACAGCAAAAGTGACCTCTTGGATGCGCCCGTGGTAGATAAAATGTGATAAAGTACTCTCAAGGGTGCCCTTCCAGTGTACAAAACATGATGCAGAAAATTGTTAGAAAATTAGTTGGCCTCTTTGTGTCTAAATTGCAGGAGGTGTAATTTAACTTTTACTTTAAATGGATAGTTTAGGTTTGTTGAACTGGGTTTGTATGATACAATATAAGTATTACAATATAAATGTAATGTCTTTCTGCTGCTCCCACTCACAGCAGTATATTATTTCACTTCTGTGCTGGGATTTCTGCCTGCCCCTCCAACCTGGGGGCCGTGCTGACCGCAGTCTATACGTAATACACTGACCATGGATATCACCTCATATAACCCCACTATCCCTTTAAATCTAAGTCACATAATAACATCATTTTAATCTTAACCAGGGTTTGGAACTGTTTCACTATAAATGCATCACGACTTTCTGCGTGCTGGTACCCCACCGCATGCAGCTGGTGCCCTTTTTTTTTTTCTCCAGACATCTATGTAATATGTTTTATGCATTTTGGGTTGAACAGATCCTTCAAATGATGCCTTGTCTCAAGGGATGCTTCTGATGTAGCCTTTTTCATAGGTTGTGTGACTGTGAGCTCAAGAATGACAATGTCAGCATTTCAGTTTGTAACACCTCATTATGCTGAGTTTAAACTTGGTGTGTTATCTGTGACTGAGTTGGCAGGCCAATTCAAGGTCACCAAATGGGGAAATTACATACTCAGCCTTTTTAAAAAATACATTTAAAAAAATAAAAAAATAGGATAAAACAGTACATTACAGTGTGAAATATGGTTTACTCAGTCTTTAAGGCTGAGTAGTGTTTTGTAATAATCTAGACCAAACTGAAAGTGTTAAATTGCAGCTCCTGTCGTCTTTAACATGGTCTCCCTTTGGATGCTCATCAGGCACTCTATGCTGCAATATGTGTGACCTTTACATGATGAACCATGTGGGGCCACAGTTCTGACATATCATTTTGTCTTGGGAGTCTTTGGCAAAGAGGCTCAACTCTCCTTGGTGCAAGAATGCATGACAGAGTTCTGGGGTTTTGGAAAGGCCACTATCCATTTTCAGAACATTTAACAAGCAGCTAGGACACACTGTATTTGCTTGGCCCCATGAATCATACCTGTCCACCCATATCATCCCCCTTTATTGGCTCTAATATGTTCGGAGTTAAAAAAAAATTGCTTTACTCCAGTTTTTTTTGACAGCACCTCTTTCTAACGCAATTGTTTTTAGTTCTCTTAAAGCACTTTTGACCTTTGTTAACATTTCTTAATTCCTTGTAATGTTGGTGATGTAAAGAACTGAGCCTTATTCTGCTGTTCCTCTTGCTGTACACCAGGGCTATGGGTAAAATTCAGTGAGAAAAAATAAATAAATATATATATATATATATTACAGGTTCTGTGAAACCAAAAGTAAGAGTGACTTATTTCAAGTTTTATGTTTCATAACATTATGTCTGTGACTTGCGTCCTGTAATGTAGTTATGTTAACCGAAATTATGATGTTTTCCTAACCCTTATGCAGTTTTATTGCCTAAACTTAACAAACTGTGACTGTTTCACATCGTTAAACATGTTAAAAAAGGAGTGTCATACAGATGCTAAAAAGTAGCTTGTGCTTCTGTATTAGACGTGACAAAGTGGTTGGTATTTTACAACCTGGGATGAACGTGTTGGTTCAACATACACTTATTTTCTTTCTTGCCAGCACTGGGTATAAATTGTAAGGTCCAGAATCATCTAAAATGAATGAGATTCCTACAGATGCTGAGCAATATAACCTGCATAATGTAAGAAAGTACAAAATTCACAAAATCGTATTCACAGCCAGATTTTTGTCATCATGGTTTCCTCGCATTTTTTTTTCTTTTTCCTGCCAGCATTATACACATGAATGCAAATTTGTTCAACTACTGACTTTTAATTCTTGCTGGAACTTCCCAAAGCAGCACATGAACACACCAATACAGAAATGTATTTCAAACAATCCATGCTTTATCTGCTACTCTAGTAACTTTGACAAAAAGTAGAGCCAGACTTAGACAAAAAAAATTATGTTCAAGCTCAAATTATTGTCTTAAAATGTATTTTCATACCAAACTAACTTTCACTGAGACCCCTACCTGTCTGAAACATAGGAAAAAAAACAAACCTACATACAATAAAATCTAGAATATAGTTGGAAGTAATAATAATAATAATAATAATATATATATATATATATATATATTCATACTTTAATGACCTTAACATTTTTCTGTTAAGATTCTCGCTGCCAGCTGCAGTGCACCAGTCAATTATTTTGAGTGAGAGAAAAACACATTCGTAAACCTTCAGCTCCTTGAAGAAGTGTGGAAGCGTTGGTGTGTCTAAAAGAAAGACATTCACTTAAAAGTCGAACGATGATCGAGGTCTGTGTCAAAGCACCAACACGACTTCAAGAAACAAACAAAAAATAAATAAATCAACAGCAAACAGAATTGCACATACTTGTTCTTGACACTTTTGTGGTAAGTCATCACTCGACACTTACAGATAACACAGAAAGTGGAAATGTATTCAAAATCCACGGTAACATTATAATTTATTTCACAGTCTTAGGAAATCCAGTGCAAAGCTGCATGCTGTAGAATGTTTTCCGTTTGTTTAAGTACAGTCTTGGAGTTCAGAAAGGTTTCTGTAATCGCTCCGCGATTCACTGTAAATTAACACGTTTTAAATGAAATGATTACCGTCTGAACTTTGATCTCAGATTCATTTATCATCGCCTCTAAAGATGAAAATGTATCAATGTCCAAATCGTACAGCCCTTAATATACTTCCCATGTTTGTTTTTGCTCTCTGTGTATAAAGTAGGGTCATTTAACTGAATTGGTTCAGACTGAATATTGTTGATAGACCAGTTTTAATGTTTCAGTAGTCAAACAGCTTTGATTCTGCAAGACACAAAGGCTGACAATTCCAGTGGAGCTCACTGTAAGTCCCAGTTATGTCAGCAAACATTAATAATCCTCTTACAATTTGAACCCGTGTAGTGCAACTTGTCATGCATTTCAGATTGATTCTTTTGTTGCCTTCCTATAGCTTCAGAGTGTCTCTGCCAACCACAAGCCATTAAGCTGTGCCCATTTTACAGGCTGACAGAGCAGATGAGCCTTGTTACGTCTTTTACCTTTTTTTCTCAGATTGCGAGGGTGCGTATGAAGTCATTCAGATGTAAATTACTTTACTGCCACAAGAAGAGAACTGTTAAACTCTGAGGTAAATGATCAGTGAGTGATTTTCTCTAATTTACCAAGAAGATGACAGTCTGGTAGAGTGTTGTTTTAAAGGTGCATTAACACACCATTTTCAAAATTCTCAAACGTTGTTTTGAAAGATGCCAAAATGAGCAGCGTCTATGATGACAGATCACCCATCTTTTCTTTAGAAGGTAATAATTCCCTCACAACAGAAACATTTCGCCTAAGATAAAATATCTCATATCAAAATCAATGTTTGTGTTGTGACCGGAAATGTAACAGTGGAATATTCCAGGCAGACAACCAATGTAGAATTTTATTCAGAAAATATTGAGACTAACCAATAGATTAATTTTATTCTCTTTAGAAAAAATGCAGTGGATCCATGTTGAAAGTTCAAAATGTAATTTAGTGTTTCTTCACTCTTTAAGTTCTTTCTCTTTGGCACAGTCTATAACCAACTTCCTGATGATCTTGTATGAGTTGCAAGTTCAGCCAGTGTTAAAGCTAAATTAAGAACTCCCTCTTTGCTTTGGATTGATTAATTTTCTCTACTAAACTTTTATTTATTAAATCTGCGGCTATTTTTTACTTCACTCAGGCTGTACTGTATGTAATGTTCATTGGTACTGGCAGATATGAACACAAAAGCATGACAATGAGGCAGGAGGCGTTGCAAGGACAGTTCAGTTCAGTTTTCAGGCAAGGTAAAAACTGAAAATCTGAAATCGGTCACTCAGGCAAACAAATCTGAAGAGGGACAGAAAGGACGTCTAAGTTCAAAAACAGGCAAGCAGGGTCAGAACAAGCAGATAACACAAAACCAGACCAAAGAATACTCGAGAGCTTGGCAAAAACACCCAAGACAATCAAAAAGTGCAAGTGGACTGGTGTTTTTACTGAGCGACTAATAAGAGAATGAGCCGTAGGTGAGGAGAAGGGTGGGGAAAACCAGGTGAGGGGAATGTGCTGATTGCATGAGTGTCAGTACCCAAAACAGCAGAAGAGTTGTGATGATGTGATATAGCATGAAAACAAATTAAGAGTTGGTGGAATTCGTGACACAATAAGTGCACTATTCTTCTGTCTCCTTTTCATTAAAATTTTATTTTGTTTTGCTCTGTAAAACAGTGATATACAGATGACTGACAATTTAAAGGAGTAACCGACACAAACCTCTGTCACTGGAAACCCCAACATTCTTTCATAGGTGTTATAATTCATTTTCATTATCATCAAACCATTCAGTGATCCCTCATGCCCTGTATGAAAGCATTTGTCATGTTTCTCCACTCATTTAGCAAACACTGGTAAAAGGGGGAAACTGGTAGCCTGCCCTAAAGCTCACTAAACTTAACGTTTTATATCTTAAAAATAACTACAGAAATGGCGACACATGTGACTAAGGGACTATTTCTTGGCTGGGAGCAGTGACTTCAGGGAGACACTGCTGGTTTCCTCATAATTTCTCCTGGCCAAAATTATAATAATCCCCTATAAAATGGCAAAATGTTTTACAATTCATTTTTTTGTATGGATTATGGAACTAGATTTACAATGTTACAGTGAGCTTTATGGTAGTCCAATTTTGTTTCCTTCGGACAGAGCCAGGCTAGCTGTTTCCGTCTGTTTCCAGTCTTTGTGCTATAGCCAAGCTAGCCTCTAGTTTCCTTGCTGTATCCTCATATTTAATGAAGAGATATTAGACTGGTATATGTTTTTTCCTTTAACTCTCTGCCAGAAAGAATGTAAAGCAATATCACAATTTTCCTCAAGAATGTTATCACTTGGATTTTACAGACTCAAAGTTGCAGGAGATGTTCACATGTCAAGCCTTGGAGACTGCAAAGAATCAATAAATCTGAAATCATTTTTCCCCTTTGAAATGGAAAGTATAGATCATGTGTTATCTTTCATTCTCAAAATCAGGGGAGAAACATGCATTCTCCTTCTTCACCTAAAGACGTATAGACTCAAAGAGTAAAACTCTACAAGGAGGAGTAATCACAGCGGAGAGCTGGCTGGAGTGAGCAGCAAATATCTTAAAATATTTAATATGTGGGCTGAGGGTTGAGGGCTGTAAGGGGAGACACTAAAAGACAAGAGAAGGAGTTAGACTGATACTGACTGAATGAGCCCATTTCCTCTGAAAGCATGAAAGTAATGGCACAATGGAAATGCTTTGATAAGTAACATTACACTAAACCAGAGCCAGTGTGATTGCAAAGAGCTTTGCTACAATCTATGATAATTTTCCTCTGAGAATATATCCCAGTCAGGTCTTTTTTTTTTTTCTGATTATTGTCTCCTGTTCTCCAAAGTAAGGCCATTAGTTCCACAATTATAGAGAGTTATATTCAAGAATGATTCACCACTTTTTTTCCAAAATGCCTACACATTAAGGGTCAATGAGGCATTATATCAACAGAGCACGTCCTCTGTCCATGTTTACGACACTGATGGCATTTTATTCACACCCTGAAAACAATCATGACAGCTTTATGGTTCCATTTCATTAGAGATGCCTTCATAAATCTAAACCTTACATTAATAATTTCGTCTGAATAAGCAACACAAATGTGCAGTATCGATCAAAACGCCAAACAGAGGCATACATAGCTGCAACACAGAGACTAAGAGGGTTTAAATACTGTGTGTCTCTACAAACCCTTTGTCATCTTATGCCCACATTGACTCATGTACCTGAGGTGTGCAAGAATGGAGATAATGAACACAAAAACTGGAAATAGCTGCACCTGTCTGAGAGCTCAGTGGCTCTTACTAATGGCATTAAGATTACCTGCTTACTTTTCCTTTCAATTTGTAGTTAAGTGAACTCTCAGTGTTGTTCAGAGTGAAGTGCTATTCATTTTCACCACCTGCTGGGATTTTAAAAGTTTCAGGATCTGTTTGAGCTGCTTATAGCTGAGGCTTGCGGGCTCTGGGATTTGGCATGAATGACAAAAGTAACGAAAGTTTGGGTAAGTGGTGGTCATTTGGCAGAGCTCCTTATTGTATTCTGCTTCCCTGAACAAGCCGTCGGGCACATTCCCTCTGTTGAATAAGGACTTAATTATCTAAGTTACAGATTCAGACTGACTGCATTTATCAGGCATCCTGGAGAGGGTGTCTGTTATCACTGCGGACCCCTTCTTTTCCTCAGGGCATCCCCTGGGCGCCGTCCTGTACACTAAATTGACTTCCTGTCTGATCCCACATTTAAATGGAAGGCGGTGGGCAGAGTGCAGTCTCCTGCCAACACTGAACAACTGTGCGACTTGAAAAATAAAAAAAGTTAATCTTCAAACAACAAAAAAAAAAAAAAATACAGAATACAAAAGTTAATTTACTGTGGGGTCCAGTGTGTAACATTGAGGAGGATCTATTGGCACAAATGGAATATAATATTAATTTGTTTTCATTAGTGTATAATCACCTGAAAATATCCCAGGACTCCACTACATGTCATTAAATCCTACACAATGGTCCTTTAAATGTAATCCAGATCTTTTTGAAACTTAAAGGACTAGTTCGACATTATGGGAAACATGCTTTTTGCTTTCAGGAAGAAAGTTACATATGAGGATTGATACCACTCTCTTGACTTTATGGTAAATATGAAGCTACTGCCAGCAGCTTGCTAACTTAACATAGCACAAAGACTTGATGTGGGTGAAACAGCCAGCCTGGAATTGTCTGAAGGTAATAAAATCTGCCTACGAGCAACTCTACAATTTATAAATTATCAATTGCATCATGTAAAAACAACAATTCATCTTTTTACAGGAGGTTGTGTACCTGACTATTGCTTGGCTGAGATAAGTAACTTCCTGGAACATCCACTGGTTGCCTTGCAACAGCCAAGGCACATGATATATACATAGGAACCTTTTCTTTAATGAAATGTCAGCTGACAAAATGACAAGACTTAAAACTCTCTGAGAAACTCTCTCAGAATCCATCCATACTTCTGCACTTACAGTCTCTAGACCTATTTTCTGTCCATACTAACACTATCAAAATGCAGGAATTATGTAGCACATCATCAGTAACAATGTATTTAATGATTTCTGTCTACACACAAGAACAGTAAGTAGAAAGCACCTTTTTCATCACACAGTTGCTTTCTTTCCTGCCATAGCATAGAGTTCTTTTACATTTGCATGAAAACAATGTAATGCAAATCCCTACCTCGCTTGCATGTGAAACAATATGTTCGTTACCCCTGAGGGTGGCTACCAACCGCTGCGGTATCCCAGGAGCTGGTATGCATCTTCCACCACTACTGCTTAATTAGCTGACTGTGTGCCTGGAGACCCATTCCGCACTTGACCTTTCTGAAGGTAAGGCAAGCAGCACATGTTCAACAGACCAGAGGAAATGAGGTGAGGGGAAAGGTTTTCAAACTGGATAGTGGAGCGTGTGTATACAATCAGTGTGCATGTGTGGCTGTGTTATTCCTTGTTTTCCTCAAGAATGCATGGCTTCTTTAATGGGAATCTTTTCATTAGTGTGAAACAGAGCTTGTCAGTTGTATTACATTAAGCATGAAGCAGCATTACAGAGACACCGACACATCCTGAGAAAATACCAACATGCATCTGCAGAGGATATGAATACATTTTTTGGTACATGTTGTAATTTAGAGAAATAGCTTGTATGATACACAGTGATAGAACATGTTCCGGGAGAAACCTTGGGGAATGATGACATATTCAAAAGATGCAATGATGCAGGTAGAGGTTAGCACACATACCATTTTAGTATTTAATGAGATTTCCTCTGGAGGGGTTTTTGGCTGCCAAGTTTCAAATCATCTAGAGGGAAGTCTGCTCTTCTCATTGTCCATTGAAAAAAAGGAACATCCTCATTATCCTCCATAGCTTTGGCTCATTATGGGGGACAAGTCTAGATATAAATACTTGGTTCCCCAAATGGAAGAAGTCCTCTTGGAGAAACTGCACATTCCAGTAAGAAACAAGCTAGACATCTGTTTGCATTACATCTGGGAAATTCAAGTGACATCAGAAATGGCAACAAACTTAGTACATTATGTACAAGAATCCAATAAACATTATAAGATATACTTAATACTTTTTAGGTTATTTTTATTTTTGTCATTGATGCAGTTGTTGAAGCAGCCTATAGTTAAGTGCTTTCTTGGACACCGAACATTCGCAACTGTTTCTCTTCAGATGTGGTCCCCACAACACAGAAATTACAGACATGAGCTTGTAAAGTGTGTGAAGTTTCAGGTTTGGCGACACAGTAGAATTTCAATAGGTTTTCAAGGCAGGAGTTATAAAAGACCTCTACAGCTTTGGAGTCCAGAAAAGATTACTGCAAATCACATATTTGAATGCTGCCTCATTATTTCTTTTAATTAATAAGAAGGAAAATAAATAGACTCCATGGTAATAGATTTTTTGTGTACTGTTAGACATTTTTGATGAGTGGCAGAGGTGTATTTTACCTCAGAGTCTTTCAAAGTTCATGACATTTACAACAGCTTCTTTGGTATTTACTTTGAAGGTTAGAATGGTCAGTTAGACAGTTTTTAGTTACCCAGAACAAAGTGAGGCATTAATACAATATACACATCAATGAACAGTGTGTTTTCATTGCCACAACTGCATGTGTGTCATTGCAGCTGTTGGATGCCTTAATACAGCGAGAAAGCATAAAAATTAAAGCACAAGCATTTTTTAAAAAGAGGTGCAGAACTTTGAAAGCTGCCATTTTCCTCTCTGTAACATGCCTTGCATTCTGTTAAAGAGGCATGCATATTCCCCGAAAAGTTCTTCAACAGAAATCACATGGAAACTTATAACACATTAAAGTATTCATTGGGTATCATACGGTGGCAGCGGTGTGGGAGTTTTTTCTCAGTGCCAGGTCATCAAGCCCTAAGCATTCTTTGGGAAAAGTTATAATTAACTGTGCTGAGATAAAGTTGAGCTTATTGCTTAACTGGCGTGTCTGCTGATGACTCAGTAAGTAGCACGCAGCTGCAGATAACATTGGCAGGTTAATCAAAAAATAATGGAGAATATCGTAAATTACAGTTTAAATACTGCTGTTGGCCAACATGTACTGAAAGAGTACAGTTGGAATGCAAGTGAATATCAAATTTCCTTAATATGGAAGGTCACGTTGTCACATTTGCACATTAGCATAAGTGTGACTAGATAGGGCTGCTCAATTCACAGCCCTACAGCAGGGGATTAAACAATGAAAGAGAAACACCTATGGAAGAAGTCACAGACATTTTTCATACCCCAAGTACTGTTGCATCATTACCATAGCAGTTTAACTTGGCTGTTTCAGCCAGGGCGCTTTGCTTAGATTATCATAGATTCTATTATCATTTTAAAATGTCCTTAAATAACCTGTTAGAACAGTTAATTACTGAATGCATTGGTAAAATCTATTTATCCAGGAGGTACGTTAAGTCTTTACCTTCAAGCATCAAGCTGTAAAACATCAAAAAGACAAATATATTCATGAAAAATTATAATAATAATAATACATATGCCTTCACTTGAAGTTTTGTGTTTGAAATACTTTTGAACAAAAGGCAAGCTATTCTGATTTTCGATTGTGTGTTCAATTATGGTTAGGAAATGCTCAGATTCTACCATATCAAGAAAAAAGTGAAAAACCTAAAATGTTCCTGCTGCTGTGTTTCCGATTGCGGAAAAATAAATTAGCCATAAACATAAATCACTAAGCAATATTAGTCAGTGCCACCAAAGCAGTTCAGGGACTGATGTAGGGAGAATGTCAACATCTCACACTCATTAACCATACCATACTAACCATAATTCATTCATATTATTAGGATAAGTGAATGTTAAACCTAGACAACATGCCAGTGCTTACAGTTTCAAGAGTGCTGGAAGGTCAAATTGTGGTCGGTTCACAGTGAAAGATACATCTAAAGACCAATCAAATATTACCTTTGGACTTAATTTGAAATAATTGCAGAGGTCATCTTTGTTCTTAATCCTGTGCTGGTCTGGCATCTGTAATCTGTACAATAAAAAGGTCCACTGTGCATTTGCTGCCATATTTCACAGAACACAGATATGTCCAGCCTACATTTACATAATTTTATTTTATAAAATGTATTTTTTATTTTTTATTTTTTATTGCATTATTGCTACTTTTTGCATAGATCCTTTAGTTTTCTGCAATTTATTCCTCTTTTATGTCAAGCATTTTCGAGATTTCAGTAGAAATTATTAATGACAACTCTGATTGGCTTCAAGGTGCAAATTCAGGAGGTTAATCTAGCTGCTTAGCATGGAGACCTATTCAGAGAAAGCACAATCAAATCCATCTAAAGAGGAATTTCGAAAGTTAATGAGATCAATGACATGCATGGCAGCATTTGGTAAGGGACGTTTTGGCTCAATACAAACTTCTTTGTGCTGTCTTATATATTCGTTAAACTTTGGCCAAGAGATGTGAGTGAATGTCATGCTCAAATGTGCAGGTGAATTCCTAAATCACATAAAGTCTGTATGTAATTGTAGTATGAGAACAGAGCTTTACGGCTGGGGCAAGTTTAAAGTTTTGACATTGACAACTGTGTAGGCAAGAAAAACAGAAAAGATTTCACATAAATATATTTGAATTTAAGACCCTTTATTTTGATGATCACAACAAAAATACTGACACAGAAAGAGCTGAAGTAGAGTTCAACAAACCTTAATCAGTGTTATCTGTCTTACTATAGCTGTTATTTTTTCTTCTCAATTACATTAATGCAGCAAATTTGACAGGCTGATTTTATTATTCATTTGACATTTTGCTGGAACTTCATGTTGAGAACTCATTTGAACAGTAAAGCCTGTGGTTCATTTTGAGTGGAAATTATGAATAAATAAGCAATCTAGGCAATGAATATTCAAGCAATGTCATTAATGTGGGCCTGGTTTGGCTAAATGGCAGGAAGGCATTGGGATGATTGCTGGTTAATGACTTGGTTAATGAATTAATTCTGGTTACCTGTTGATGATTTCATATGTCATGTATGTGGTAAAGAAACTTGGGTTTTGTATATATATTTTTTAAAGAAATGGCACTTATCAGAATGACCAGACCCAAACCCCAATATTATGTGAAACCATTCACTATATAATTATATTATAATATCTGAGTATAGTATTCTATATTAATTTGTTTGTACATAGCTCAGTAAACTTGTCATTTAAATATTCTGTCGTAGATACCCTCATTTATATTTTTCTCCAGAGGTAGGCCATTTTAAAAACAGCTTTGTTTCTATGGCATTCTCAGTCCCACTTGAAGTCTTGTCCCACAGTTTCATAGAATTTTATATTAAATGGCCTATAAAACTCCTGCAGCTGCTCTATGACCTCCTCTTCGATCTGTACGTGAGTCCTGCCCTTGGATTTGCCGAGGCAGCGTGGCTGGCTGCTGCTCTCCGGTTTCTTCAGACAGGGGAAGCCTTTGGTTCGATTGAAGTAGAAGTGCTTGTCTGTGATTATTCGTTTCAGTCCTAAAAAGTCCTGAACGCGACCCATTTCCCCTGCCGGATCTGTGATCAGCCGCTCCCCGCTCACAAAGTGTATCTGCGAAAGGCGAAAGTACTGCAGCCAGTTCTCCAGGTGCAGAATGTACATCCCGATCCGAATGGCATTCCAGGAAGTGTCGACGAGACCCACACTTCTGTTCTTAAAGGCCAGCTCCTCGAACGTGGGGATGTCAGGCTTCTTGGAAAGAGTCTGTGTGTAATCGGAGATTGCTCTTGTCACTGGGTTACGCACCACAACAATCAACTTGGTCTCATGAGACATGCTGGAGATGCGCCTGGGTGCCTCTCTAGTGACAAAATAGCTTGGAGTCTTCTCTAATGTGATCTGGCTGTCTAGTGTTCGTGGCATTAGTCCCCTTGGGAGAGAAAGAAAAGAATAAAACACACGGATGAGTCAGCAAGAGTTGTTACATTCCTGTCCAGGAGCATTCCCACAAGCCTTACGTCTTATATGGATATCAGAAATACCAAATATTAAAAACAACCTTAGTATTAGCATGTCTTGTGAGGAATTAACATTTACTATACATTCAATTGTGTAACATTTAGGGCCTCAACAGCAAAACAACAATAAAGAAAGGACAAAAAATACTGAAACACAGGTTGTGTGCGTATGATATTTCAAATAAGAAGGCAAACTGTGGTGAAGTATGTTGTTTTCAGTGGCCCTCAGATCCGTAACTTATGTAAAAGTATTATTTTACTTTATATAGTAACATACAATATAAGAATGTAACTTAATATCTAAAAGTCCTGCATTCAAGACTTTAAGTATAATGACAAGTATTGTCAGCGAAATGTACTTAAAGTATTAAAAGTAATAGCACTCATAATGCAGCAGATTGACTCTTGTCAATGTTATCTTGTCTATATTGTTGCATTACTGTTACTGTAAGCAGCAATTTAATGTTGTAGCTGATCCGGGTGGTGATACTTAATTAACTTTTCCAGCTACTACTGTGTAATATGAATAACAATTTATCATACTTCATGTTCTCATGTTTTTTTTGTTTTTATTCTTCATTTGCAAAGTAACTAGTACCCAGTTGCAAAATAAAGAAGTAGTAGTTGAGCAGAAAGAACAATATTTGCTTCTTAATTGCAGAGGAGTAGAACTAGGAATTAGCAGAAATGGAAATACTCAGATTAATTACAAGTACTTAAGAACATTATTACAATACATACAAAAAAATCTAAAACACTGGTTATGTAATGAGCAATGTCAAATCCATAGACACCCTGGTAAACTAGAAAATACAGTTTTAGGACATTTTGAACCTCCTGCAGTGTCAAATAACGATATATGAAACCCAAATAAACACAATTTGTATATATTTGTTAGATATTCACTGGTGACAGCTTGTACAATCAAAACATGCATCATAATTATCATCATCATGCTGCCAAGATAATGGCTTTGCAAACTACAGGGAAATGTTTCTATTTGTCATATTTGTCATGTGAGTTTTCCTTCCCAGGGTAATATGTCATGTTTTGGCACTTTGGTTCAATAAAAGTTGATTAATGAGCATCTGATGTTGGCTGTTGAGACAACGAATGCATCAGCCACAATTCAGAGATCATCCATACTTTGTTCTCTATTTCCTTTATTTTCCTTAAACGGGAAAAGGGGCTGTGCTGTAGTGTTAGCACAATATTTCTGCAGTTTGGTGAGAATAATTACAATATAGTACTATGAAACTGGTCCTTTACTTTTATAATTACAGAAGATACAGTACCTGAATTCCTCTATTTCACAGCATGTGAATCGGTTACCGCACAGTTCTGATGATTAAATACCACACTTTATTTATTATTACTGAGGAAAGGCTTCGATTAAAACCTAACCTTTCTCAAAGTTTTCTCTCTCAAGGTAGTGGTAGCCATAGGTTACCTCTGAAGTCCTGGAAATATTGATCCATTTAGCTTTATTTATGAATCCTGAGTTGTTGGCTTGGGTGCCTCAGGGCCACTAGGCAACTATTAATCTTTTATGAGAACAGCACCTTTTCAAGCAAACAGCTTTGCTACACACTAACAAACTTGCAGCCATTTTCCAGGAGGTGCAGAATCTAAACAGATCTTTGGTTGTGTGCTGAGGAAACTGTCTTCGCTATCTGACTCGTCAATTCCACACATTCTCACCATCTTCAGCGATGAAGATTTGCGTTTGAGAGGATCCCTTATGTGCTGGTTGAAAACTGCAACTCGTCATATCGCAAAACTGAGCTGACAGTGTGAACACAGACAGTGAAAGGTCACAGATGGCTCTTCTTAAAATAGTATATATACTGTATATACAGCACTATTCTGTAGACAGCATGTTCACACATCCGGAAGGGGGGGTACTGGGAATAAGGTGCTCATAAAAAGATAATTATGTTTAATTAAGGGGAGATCCCACACCTTCACTAACTCTGGTTGTTTTATGTTTGGATACAGAATACAAAAATCCAAGTCAGCCTGTGCAATACACGCTAAGTTACCTTGAGTTATTGATTTTTACAGCTGTTCTGTTTGTTTACTCCCAGTGTGTCTCTGCACCAGATATCTCACATGACTGTTACACAAAAGTTATACAACTCTGAGGGGGCTGATATAGACTAGATGCAAATTGAAAAAACTGATGCATCTCAAGTTGGGAAGCCAGTAGCACCGTTATGATAAATGTTGTAAGTGTAGTGTTAATTACATTAAGGTGCTACTTTTCCTACAAAAGACACTCTGCTGCTTTGACATGATTCCCTCTGTCCCTCTGAGTTATGGGAACTACCACAAAGGGGATTTTGAGTACTATGCAAGATGTTTTTATATCTGTGGACAGATTTCGTCAACACACACATTAACAACAGTAACACACACACACACACACACACACACACACACACACACACACACACACACAAATGGTTACGCAATATTGTTTTTGTTACACTACTACTGCCAATAAAGTATATTGAACTGAAGTGAATTATTTAATGATCTTCCCATCACAGCATGTCTGTGCTTTCCAAAATCAAAAAATGAGAGATCTGGTTAGATTCTAGTTGGCATATGCTGACTGGATCCTTTTTATGACCAGGACAAGGGACAGGAGAATATAACAGCAGAGATGAGGAGTGTGACAGACAGATGAGACACCATAAGAGCTACTGGAGAGGTGAAGAAGGGGAGGGTATCAGATAGACAGACAAGTTAACACAGTTTGTCACAGTTCAAATTTGTCACAGTTCAAAAGGGAACACTCATTGCACAATAGAAGCAGAAACTAGGAGACCAGGGTTTTCACAAGCATTAGGAACATACATCAATGTCTTATTTTCTCTTTTTACTCTTGCTACTGGAAATAAAAATTATAATAAGATTGAATGAGAACTCAAATGGCCGCAGAAGAATAGGTGGCATCCATTGTGCCCAGGAAAGCATTATTCCCCTCATTGGAAAAATGAACAGCTGTTTCATTGTTTGCAATCTTTTGAAATGACTTGTTTAGTATCAGAATGTATCCAATAACATTTGGAAAGTCTGGAGGAGCAGAATAATTAAAATGATTTTATTGGATTTGTGTGTGTGGAGAACCAACAAGAAGTTAGCCGGCTTGCTCAGCAGACTTCTACAACATACATTCGCTACTGGCGTGGCTGGAAGAGGACTCTAGTGCACATGCTGTGTGTGCCCAAAAACACAGAAGCGTAAGTAAGCCATTATTTTCAGTGTATGCGTCTAGTAAGCATTTTTTATATGAATAGGGCTCCATCTTTGAACGTGGTTTACAGTTCTTAATACACCTATGCTCCAGGACCTCCACGACAAGATGTGTCTTGTGACTAAGACTAAAAAATGTCTATGCTGGCAATAATAACCATCTTACAGTTTAAGTAACTTTAGCATTGTTGGCAAGGTTCTGGGAAAGTAGTAGCCTGCAGGTGCCTTTGTGTATCTCTGCTTATCCAAGTAAAACGTAAATGACAAAAAACTGCCCTAGACTAAACTTCCCCTAGACTGACACAGAAGCATTTTCTGATCTGACGCCATATTGGCAGGATGGCGAAATTTGCCTGTGCCTTGCAAAATCACACAAAAAGGGAAAATATAATGTTAGGGTTAAAATAAAATTCCTAGAAGTCCCTCAAATGCATCCCGCACATTGACAGTATATATATATAATGGACAGAGCTTCCGGGTCTGTAAAGTGAAGCCAACGCCAAGTGTCTTAAAAGCTGCATTCTATGTAAAGTCTGAAAGGGGGAGCTCCATTGCCATAAAAAATACCATGCACCATGCACTCTAATGGAGAAATTACCAGACTTCTCACTTTATTTATTAGCTCAGTAAACAGTTTCTTAACAGGTTTATGGTCTCAATGGCTAGTTTCAAGTCTTCTTCCATACAGTATGATGTTCATTTAGTAAATGATGTTCCAATTTAGAGTAAAAAAGATGATAAAGCTGTATGCTTTTGGGCATGGCTACCTTGTGAATGACAAGTAATACTCAGGGAGTCAGTCCAGCCCGCTGCATGAAACTCAGATCAGACTGTTGATGAAGCAAGATGCTGTTACTGTGTTGCATATTTCTCACCTAAAATCTTTTCAGAAACATATTTTAGTGTACTGTTTCGCTGTAATACGAGATTGTGTGTGACCAGGTGAACCGCCATTGTTTCCTGCGATGGACGAAACTGGGCAGCTCAACTCGCAGTACGTCACCTCTGCTGGCTCGGACTAACTGTCAAGGCAACGGCCAAAACGCCAGACTCGAGGCTTCAAAACGGTACTCCACAAACCAATGGGTGACGTCAAAATAGTTTCACACTTGATCCTAATCCTGTCGTCGTTGATTGGCAAAACAAAGGGTTGTTTAACTAGCTGTAACTGCAGCCAAGGAGAACAAGGTACAGTGCAATGATCAGAGGATGTTTGATAAAGGATGCCTTTATTTTTATTGAACTCTGCCATTTATAAGGGATGCTTTCATGTCAGTGGCAGCAGTTTGGACCACCAAGTTTGAAGTCGCATGTCTTGAAGTGATGTTAATGAGGAACACTGATACCTGTGTAATATCTACTAAATATTGTTTTGATCTAGCATTTTGTATTTGGGCTCATATTCGTGTGCATTTATCACAAAATAAGCATTCATGTATGAGCAGACTGATTTTAATGACTGCATATTAATCTTTAATGGTCATTTTATGTATATATATATATATATATATATATATATATATATATATATATATATATATGTGTGTGTGTGACATGTAATTAAAGTGGTGAGCAGCTATTTACGTTTTCTGATAAATAATTTTCTTTTCTCATTTAATGAGAAAAGCAGGATTCCTGCTATCGTTATTGAGATAGCAGGAATCAGACCAGAAGGGGAATATGTGATACCTGAGGCAGGTGTCTGAACCAACCATCAGGATTTTTTTTCTCCCCATGCCCCCAAGAAAGTACTAGCACTGCACACAGCATCTGAAATTAGAAGATAAAATTGAGGGTCTTTATGGATGTGGGTTATTTTACTTAAAGCTGTTCAGTCTTGCTTGGTAATGATTGTTTCTAGTTAGAAAATCTACATGATTGTATTTCCAATGAATTTGCTTCAAAGAAAAATCACTAATGTTTCTAAAACCCTAGCACCTTTATCAGTATGCAGAAACAAACTTTAGAATGCACTTTAATGTGAACATCTTGCTTTTTGGGAGTGGCTCATATGTGAACACACACAGGCACACACATACACACACATCTGGACACACACCTTGATTAACTGACATTTGAGTGAAGTGCTCTGATAGATTACTCACTCAAGAGTCAACACTAAATTCTTTGGGATAATTTACAGTCTTTTCCCCATTTCTTGGTGAAACTTTTAAGTCAGGATGCATTACAGGCTTGGCTGTGACATTTTAATCAGTCTGGGAAAATGAACTCAGGTGTGGAGGATCTGCTCAATACTGTAAATGGGACCTGGTCAAATAGGAGAACATGGTTGAAAGCTAATTTGTTCTGGATGCTTCAGCATTGATGCTGTACATTGACATTAACATTTTAATTTATTATCATAAATGGTTTGTATGATATTTTATTGTAAATATTCCAGCAATTCAACATTTTGAATATTGTATATTGAACACTAATATAGTTGAGACATGACTGGCTGATTAATATTAATACTAGCAGCATTATTATTAACCCTCAAATATCGGTTATGCTTTTGCGATTATTATGTACCTATATAACTGAGACAGTTTGTTACTCTTACTGTATATACAGCAACAAACCTCCATTACTCCATCTGTTCAAACACAGAGGCTATCAAAGGAAGTCCCCAACCATGGCTATAAGGCAGGCACTAATGGGTAAATTGATTTGGTTCCCTGAACAACAGAGAGACATTGCAGTAAATTACAATGTGTGTACAGTTTTAGCGTAATGTGTTGCAGAGTTATGGCCTTAACTAATGAAGCACTAAAAGATACTAAAACACTAAAATTAAACAGACCTATTTAGAAGATGCCTCAACATCGCATGTATTCATTATTGCATGTATTCATGTTTTTGTTTTTTGTTTTTTTAACTAGAAATTGGGCTACATAACCACTTTGTCAATATTAACTATACTTTTTACTATTCAATTTTGGTCTGTAATAAACAAGCACCCTTCTGAAACTGTTATCTACAGGTAGTAAGGTTTAACATTGGAAACCATGGCAGTCATTGGCACTCATTAATGAGCTCCAATGTGCTGAAAGCTAGTCTGCATATTGTAGTGACCCTGAAAGAACCTGCTGGCTATCTTGCTGAACAGTTTATCTCTGTTGGCGCCGTGGAGGCAGGAGGTCTGGAGTTCACACTTAGTTCCCTCTAAATGCTGCTATATCACTATGGTGGAATAAGCCACAAACATGGATGTCTTCATTTCAAAGAACAAGGACTCCCCATTAAACCCAGATACAACATTATCTTACAGTGTGCAGCTCCACTGGGACAACATGCTACACTTTCTACAGCAGCCCAGCCAATTCAGGATAATTAGACTGTTATAGGGTGATAAAGAGACAACAACAGTCATATTGTTCCTCTAAAAATAAAGTACACAAGCGACATTTGAAGAATTTCTACCAAAAACAATTCACCTGTACTGGATTTATAGCTGTATTTAATCCTGTAATGATTTCTTTGACTTTTGCCAGCCAGTTAATATCTGTAAATTGGCCCAGTAGTTCTAGTACACTCGGGTTTCCACTTCTCATGGGGCCCTAAAGGTTTAGTCATTCATCTGTGGTGTTCAACAAACCGAACATTTGAATCTTTTGTATGTGCTGAACAATTCAGAATGAGCACTTTCAACCCTACAGGGTCTGCCCCTACAGACAGACAATTCTCTATCTCATCAAGTTCACACAGGTCTGGAGAAAACCTCATCAAAAAACAGGATACACAGTCCTCAGGCAGATATTCATTTGGGTTTTGAGTAGTGAAACCCATTGTGTGGCTGACTTTTGTGCTTCAGGTAGACAGCGATCGGGCATTATCGGTAACTTGAAATCTCCTCTACTTTTTTCAGTGACAGCACTAACAGAAAACTGCATGAGACTACCTCAGCTAAATCACCACAGTTGAACGAACAATGATTGACGCACAGGTGGCCACCACTCAGCCAGCACCTACCTCAAAGCCACTCACTAAACATTTAGCTTGAAAGGAAATATTTGATGGTATGCCAGAACCAAAGTCCCTTAGGACTATAATATACCATACAATGTCCAAACAAGAAAGGTTTCATCCTCTGGGGAGCATATTCAGTAACGTTCATGGCAACCAGACCATTACATTTTGCTATTTCTTCCACAGAAAATGTCAATAAGGCTTGTTGATGCTGGATTAAACATTAAGACCAATAAAATTGCCTTTTTTTCAGGGGGCATTATACAAAAGGGCAATGTCCAGTAGCACTCAAAAGCTCAGTTTCAGTCACAGATAACAACTGACAGATGAAAAGACTACTTCCATCACAGGCTGCCAAAACAAAAACAGAAAACTTATTTTTCCAAATAGAGATGTAAAATCAGTTCATCCCAAACTGCAATTCAGTATAACAGCAGAATGAAACAATGACCAATGAAAACCTCACGCAAACTAAACAAAGACTGGAAAATAAAAGCTATTTTGTGTAGGGCTGTTGTATATACACAATGTACAGATCCAACCCCTGTATGTGACACTGCTTATGTATATATAAAGCTGCACATTTCTGCCTCACCTACAATATGCGCATTATTTCTTTTGTAGTGTGAAGAAAAGCAATGCAGTGAAACAGTGGACTGTTCATCTCCAGACAAGTATGTCTTTTTGAACAACTTAAACTTCTAAAGAGCAATCCAGGTTCATCAGGGATGCAGACCATCAGAACAAGTAAAGGTCAGCTTTGAATCATCTCCTTGTGAACGATCAATGAACTCAGAATTTATTACTGTCATTTCACTGTGGTTTGAACTTAAAAAGGAGTGTTGCATATTGTCAGTTCAGGACTAGTTCTCAGTAAATGTTTGCAGTGCAAATACAAAATTGTCATGCAACAAAGCTACACATACAAAATGCAAGTCCCTTACAAAACAATGAATAAACAAAAAGAACCAGTAAATATATATCTTAAATACTCAAATAATAATAAATGAATCAAGATATATTGTGGCAACAGGCTGTTACTAATAAAAGAGTTTAATGAGTTGGAGGATTTCAGGCAAACACTGATCTGATCAGGATTTAACTTAGAAACCATTAATCACAACGTGAAGTGTTTCTGCAGGGGCAAGGAGATTTAGAGAATGGCCTTTACCTCCCAGTGGACAACAAATATTTGTCATTACAAGGGCTGATAATGAACCCTGCCCATTAAACAAAATGTGGGCTCACGGGTTGACCATGGAGAGGCCCAAATCAAAGTATCCATTACATGCTGTGTTTGTTGGGTCTCTGGAGTAATTTAACAACAAAACGGTTACACAGTAAATTATCAGAACAAGTCTCCTGGGCTCTCATTGCCAGTGTGTTATCACAGTAAGCAGCATGTGGAGTAATGTCCTTGGCAATACACAAAAAGCTTTGGTTTAGAAACAAAAGGGTGATATTTTCTAGAAGAAATCCACAACCTTTATCTGAGGTACTGCAAAGTCAAATAATATCCAACACATAGTCATAAATAATAATAAATTCAATTGCAGCTGACTGCAAAATTCTTGCAAAATGTCTTGAGAAGGCTCTCCATTGCTTATATCCCTTGATCAAACCAGATTCATGCAAAGCAGACATTCCTTCTCCAACATTCATCGGCTCTTTGACTTTGTCTTATTTATTCCGAGTCTGAGACAGACACACTTGAAGTTGTGATATCCGATGAAGAGAAGGCGTTTGATCGAGTGGAATGGAAATCCTTGTTTGATGTTTAACACAGGTTTGGATTTGTGGCTAATTTTATTTTATGGGTTAAGTTATTATAATCCTCCCCTCTAGCTTCTGTCCACACTAACGATGGCTCTTCTTTCTACTTAGAGGAACTAGACAGAGTTGTCCATTGTCCCCATTACTTTTTAATATTTTCAGTGAAGTTGTAGCTGGGTCTCTTTGTCAGTGCACAGCTTATAAAGGAATACATAGAGGGGGTATTACCCACAAAGTGTCATTTTACACAACTTTCTACTATATCTATCTCAATATCAAATCTTTGTCATGTGTCTTTTGTCTTCTTGTTTTCATGAAATAATAAAAACAAAGTTCAAACAGAACATCCCCATTGTTTTATGAATACAAGCATGTATTCATAAGACATACAAGCAAAGGCTCAAGCGTCGCGGGTGCTTGGCCTTACCCAATTTACTTCCACTACTATTCGGCTAGTAATATTCAGAGGGTTATCGAGTGTGTTCAGATTAATTTTAACCCTACAGCTCATGTCTGGTTGGGGATAGAGTCTCAAATGCCCCCTACGCATTCTCCGTCTACTTCCCCTCTTGCTCTTATATCCAGTTTGCGGGTTGATCACCTGGTAATTCAGTGTCCATCCTTGATGGCACCCATCTTATCCAACCACCTCTTTACTCCAGCTAAACTTGATCTAGGTTTTTTTCTATCTGCAGATGAGAGACTTTGTGAGGAAAAGCCATACTCTGTTTCCCAATAAACACTGTCTACCTATCTAGATGAACTGTTGTCCTTGAACCCGAAACAGAGCCGATATATTGCTCAGATATACTCTTTAATAAATAATTTAAACCATGTAAATAGGTTACACCTCTGGATTAGTATAGTGTTCTTTGTCTGTAACAAGATTGCTGTAGATGTAACTATGCTCTCTTTGAATAAGGTGTACTGTATAATGTTTGTATTTTTGTTTAATTGTCTTGGGAAGGGTTGGTTGCGGGCACAGTGGGGGATTTGTTTTGTTGTGTACTTATTATCTGCTAAATACCAATCAAAAGAATATCTAAGAAAAATATAACAGTGAAGTAATACTGAACACACAGAAAATGCAATGCAAATATCATGCAAAGTTGGACTACTATTAACTATTCTTTTGGACACATTTTTTCAATTTCAAATTACATTTTTATATTTTTTTATTCATGTGTTGATGTGAGGGTTTTCAAGTCTGTTGGTTTGCAAACTTTCTTTCCATACTTCTAGAAACTTGACTTGGGGAAATCGTGTTTCATACAAACCATTTGTCCTGAAATGTCCTGAAAAGCCAATACCACACACAGACGTGCTTCCCTGCCATCAAAATCCATTAACAGTTTGTATTACTCAGGTAGACTGTGCAGAGGAAATGTTCTTATGCTGCGTGATTCTCATAATGTCTGTGCCACAGCATTTCCTAAAAATGGCATCTTCCTCTTTCTTGATGTGACAGCATAGATCCAGTCTCCACTGGAGAGGCTGCTCCATTATTAAAGTATCACTCACTTAGATTACAGCTGTGATGACATCTGATCATTAATCACCTGCAACAGAGGCCTGCCGCCTTAAAAGTCTATAAAGAGTTAACAAAGAACAGTCCACACGAATACAGCGATCCTGCAGCCAATTCAGCTAGGTGAGAACCAGAGGTGAATAACAATTCGCGCTCTGAGAATCAAGCATCTATTTTTCTAATTTAATTGAAGACAAATTGGTTGAAAATAGAAGACTGACTGAGCCAGATGTCTTGCAGAGGATCTTCTTGACATCAGGATTCTCCTCAGTCACATAATAGAACCTAAACAGATTCATAGCAAGACAATACAGTCCTGCAATACTGGGAAAAAAACTGCATAATGTTTTTGACCTTGAACCAAAACCTATTTAATCGCTGTCATTTCAACGCTAGGCTCTTGTTTTCATTGAAATAATAATTATTCATGGTTTGGTCTGCAGAGGGAAATGACTGACACTTGCTCTCCTTGAACAATAACACGTTGAATTGAGCTGAGCTATGAGCTGTCACATTAACATGTGGCACAGCAAAGTGTCCATGGACACTGAAATGAAGTCACTCAGACAGAGGGGAAAATGTCTGAAATCCTAAATTGCACATTCTCAGATGAGGCTTATTGGCTATTCTGTTTATATTGTGTATTTATTGATGAATTTACAGCTGTTGAGCAGCTGATTTCAAGTCTGTAACATATTTTTGTAATGCTGTAGTACCATCTCTATGGCAGCTAAAATAAAAATACATAATCTTATAATTTACAAGAAATGATAATAACATTGTGACATTGCGATTTTAATCAGTGATAGGCAGATCATGTCCTGCTCCTACAAACGTATCCTTTATCTTCATCATCTGTTTGTGTAGTTGTACAGCAGCACCTTAACTGACCTACAGTACATGCAGATTTATTGGATTTTCATCAACATTGGAGCTCTTAAAGTTCTTATGGGTTTACAGTATAGCCTCTAGCAATGTGACAGTCAAGGGTATTTATAAATGGAGAGCGGACGGTCTGCAACCCTTTAATAGTTTTTGTCTTCACTTAGATGGTGGGAAAGTACAAAAGGACACAGAATAGGGGAGACACAGGAGGGAAAGCTCAGACAGGATTTGATCCCTGGTCAGTAGGGAAGGGGCAAAGTTAACAAGCTGACAGTCTCCAGGTGTGAGCTAAGCTGACGGCTGGATATTTCCAGAATCACAACGTCTCAGAATGACAGAACTATTTTGATAGTGTCATTTGTTGCAGGGACTACTGAAGCACAAATTTAATTAAATTTGCACTATTTTCAAGACACATGAAATGACAAACCAGATGTCATCATTCATTTATTGCTTGACCTAAGGCAAATACAGTATTTTACTGTTGACTTCATTAACAACCCTCTTCTAAAAATGCTGCCTCTGTTATGTTCACTGGCAACAATTTTTCCAGTTGAGAAAGTGTTACGTGTTTGTGCTGCACAGCCGGGAGGTGTTGATGGGTGTGTAAAGCACAGGACTCTGTCATGGGAGACTTGGGTTTGCATCCTGTGTGTTACTTATAAACCCCCCTACTTATAAACTGATTTAGAAAAGTGCTTTTTGCTAAATATTAAAAAATGTTTTTGTCCTCAGGTAAGTCTAGATTTTGTATTTTGCATCTTATTTGTAGTTGTTTTGTACTCCCAATAAATTAAATTATTTGCAGTTTACACATTCCTGGAAATGATCTAGTGCATTTAACCCATTGCTTATTGCTACCATTGTTCAAAAACAACACAGGGATGCCTTTAAAATATGATGGAACACAAAGCTGATGGAAAGTGTGCAGCCATGCTAGCAGTTCTGTGAGGTTGCACAGTGGTGCTAAATCCTAATATCAGTTTGCTAACATGCTAAAATTGCATTGCTAACATGCTCATGTTAAGCAGGTATAATGTTTTACCATATTGAGCACCTTAGTGTAACATGTTAAAATGCTAAAATGCAACATTTGCTACATAGTATCACAAAGCATCAGCTGAGGCTGATGAGAACGAATTCTATGCATTTAGTCCTAAAGCTAGACAATTTGAAATTTTGACCTGTTGTTGTTGACACTGCAGGGAAAGCTGATGGATCACCAAAATGATTTCAATTCATCTTGAGTGGAACATGAATGTGTGCACTAAATAGGGAGACATTTCACTCAAAACCAAAAACCAACCCCTGGTGGAGCTTGAAGAAAAGTTAGGGAATCACTAATGTTATTATGATACATTGTCTGGGCAACATGAATATCTGTACAAAATTCCATCATTCAGTCTGGACCAAAGCAGTGGATCAACAAACTGACAGACTGACAGCTAATAAGCAAGCGGTGCAAGTTGTAAAAGATTATTATATTAAAATATCACACTATCAAAGTTGCCAGACTGAACTGGCATACTTTTTTTATGCATATACTAGAGCTTCAGCATGTGATTGCTCCATAATGTAGCCTATGTATAATTACATTATTTTAATTATTCAATTAAATGAATAAAAGCATCAGATTGGTCTCACTGGGGAAACGTCTCAAAAAGAGTTGTTTTGTAATTAATGTTAACCACAGCATGTCTCTGAGCTGCAATGAAAAGAAGACAGCTCATTAATAATGCAGAGTTACGCCTTACCATCCCTTGCTGTATAATGTGCAGTTTTCTGTGTTAAATGAGAACCATCTAACTTTCTGTCCTCATCAACCTTTCTGATGATACTGTTCCAGAGCTCCCTGCCTCCCCGAGCCAATTAATGTGGACCTGGAGAATATTTGTAGCTGCAGCCTCTCATACAATTTCAACTCTTCTCAGGGAATCTACTCAAAGTGCTTCTGACTCCTGTGAAATCAATAGAGCTGAGATGCCCTTTTAAGTCTTGATGGTGTATAGCGATGTGTTTTTGTTTGATCCTTATGATTCTGTGCGAGAAAGGAAAAAGTGGCAAGAGAAGTGCGAGAAAATTGGTGGCAGGAAAATCTCTGTTTTATCAGGTCCTGTATGGTTATGTGAATACCCTCACACAAAATAAATGAGGCCACGTGTGTTCTGTTCAGGAGGCACAGTAATGAACACTGCACCATTTTTCTTCTGAGGCTAAATGATCTGTCACACGCTTAATGTAACAGGACAGGCTGTGCAGAACAACTGGCCAATACACTGAAACTGACGAGAGTTAATTTGGTGTCACATGTTGTGTGTTTTTGTCTGTTCAACATATATAAGTTACTAGGAATGAGTTGAAAATTAGTTTTAAGTGTTGTTTTCCTTTTTTGACAAGAAATGTCCTGGATTTTTTGAAATAGCTAGGAAGAGGACATTTTGTTGGGATTATTTTGTCACACATACTGATCCCAATATCAAGAGTAAATGTCCATGCCCAAGTTAATTAGTCATGTTATATGTGTATATATATATATATATATATATATATATATTGATTAATCAATGACAATTTTAGTACTCAATTAACCATCTTAGCCATTTATTAAGGTTATAAAGCTCATTTCATGATTACAATTATTTTGTAGAATATGTATTTATTTTTTACTATAATAAAAAATTAAACATCGGTTTTGTTTCTGACTTTCAATAGGCATTAATCATAATTATAATTTTTTTTACAGTTTATTTTCATATATTCTTTATAAATTGTTTTATCTTTCTATGACTTTGAGTTTGCATTAGAAACTTCTTTCTGCCCTCTTCACCGTGTTACTTATTTTATATTCCTACTTTTACATTTTATTTTAAAGTTTCTATTGTATTTTATGGATCTGGGGCCATAGTTTATGTCTCATGTATGTATGTGGTTTAAAAATGATTAAAGGTGTAGGCATTAGGGTTGTGTTAAAATCTTCCATCCGGCCAATGCCAGTCTAACAACCGGCAATTGCCGATATATTCGCCCATGCATGTGTGCTGCGCCAGCCCACTGATAGACAGATAGATGGCAACTTGTGCAAAAAGCAGAGCAACACATGTCGAACACATTATGTTACTCGCTATAGAGACAAACGTGACAGTTAATCAAAATGGAAAGACACTTTATGTGACGTGCTGCCAACAACCCAAACATTGTGACAGATAATCACTGCGGGCCTGTCTAATACAATGAACATCACTCATTCACTCGTCAAGTTGAATAAAAGCTGCTTCAGCCTGAATTAAACCAGCCTTTGTGTCCATGGTATTGTTTCAGTATTTATCTTGAATATACTGTATGAACTGTCGGTTTATGACAAGGGGGCAATATTCCAGCTTTGTAATTTTTCACAAGAGGCATCATATCAGTGCGGGACCTCCATTGATCTTTGCTCAAATTTAGAGTTACATAAAAAAGATGAACTTCTGTAAAGCCCAAACCTCTGGTCTAATAGTTACTTACTGATTAAGTAAACTGATGCTATTGCACATCAAGTTGCACTAGCATGGTAGATTTATGTGATGGCTTGCTGGTGTAGTGAATAGACAATGGTTTGGGCAGGAGATGTCTGATATGATGATGTCTGATCTGTTCCGTTGGAGAGTCGGAAAATGCTCTTTTTGCCGGTGTTTGTTTCCATTACGGTAATGTCTTGATGCTGTAATGTGAAAGGCCTATGGTGCCTACATTACATTGTGTCTACATTTGGCCTCATGTATGCACGTGTAACTTAACCAATCAATCAGTTAATCAATTAATCAACACTTTTGCAATTGAAAAGTAACATGATCTGGGCCCATAATAAATGTCGTCATGTGCCGAGGAATTTTTCTGAGGGTATTTAACAGGCTTTTCATCTTCTAATTTAGTTAACAACTACAAAGACCGGCACCTTCGTTTGTGAACCTTTCTAAATCAATTTAATATGTTAAATACACACAGCAATAAAGATTAACTGTCTATAAAGTATCCCTCTAGGAAGTTTTATTTTATTGTTTAAAAAACAAAAGACTCCTTTGTGTGCATGAAAATAAAATGACATCACAGTGTAAGCTTGATAACCAAGTAGAAAACCAAGATTACTATCAGAAGTTGCAATTAAAAAGAGACCTTAATAAACATGCAAATTATCGTGCAAGTGTTTGCTTTTTAACTTCCGAC
Organism: Dicentrarchus labrax; assembly: GCF_905237075.1. Classification (NCBI taxonomy): domain Eukaryota; kingdom Metazoa; phylum Chordata; class Actinopteri; family Moronidae; genus Dicentrarchus; species Dicentrarchus labrax. The sequence continues at coordinate 12,531,264 of NW_026136722.1, forward strand.
CAAGGGACTCTGGAGTGTTTTTGTGTCTTACATTAATGCGTTTTTGTAATATTACAGCCTCTGGTTCATTAGTTTGAAGATGAAAAGGACTGATTCTCTTTTCAGGAGCAACTTTTGAGATAACTCTGCTGTACAGCCAGTCTTTGTGCGTATGTGTGTGTGGTAGATCTTGTGTCTGCATGAGTAAACTTATTTCACACTGACATGATGTACGATGCATTTTCATTGTATTTTGTACATTTATTTTCACTCTAAAATTAACTGTCTGACAGGACAAGGCTGGCTATGCTTTAAGTTAAAACAAACATAGAATGAACGAATCCAACCTTTTTTGTAATCTAAGGGCTGATTGTATCTTTTCAGACAATTTTCAGCTCTGCAGAACTTTCACTTGAAGAAAAGATCTGAAATGAGGTCTAGAAACAACTGTAATAAAACTGGTTGTAATCTTAGTTACAGCTCACTGTGACAACATTGTCAAGGGAAAAGGTACATTTATTAATCTCAAAAAAATCTTCCATTGGACAAATGTGGTCTATCAATGCCTCATGTCAGGTATGAAAATATGCTGATTATTAAAAGTGTACTTATCATGCATATTCTGTAGTTAAATCATTAATACTTACTGAAAACTAAAACTGAGGTTGTAAGTAAAACAGAAAAAACCCAACTGTGTGCATGTCTAACAGAGATCTGAGCAAACTATCAGCTGAGACGTGATGGGTAGGTACTCATATACATGATAATTTGATGCTGCCTCTGCTGTTCATTCCTGCAGTGCAGCTTGAGAACAGATTTCCGCACTTGTCCCATGTTCTTGGAAGCACTGCTCTGTGGTCTGTTCCTGCCACACTGGTGGCACTGTCGGTATGTGAGCGGAAAGCTGTTACGCAGCTCCAACAATTAGACATAATGTAACACAACCCCATCAAGCCTTTTAGAAGGACGTGCACACTTGAGAGCCTCATTTTTAGTCATTGCATACTCTGATCTTTTCATTTTTGTTCGGGGAATGTTGAAAGCTTGAAAATTTAAGTTTAACACAAAAAATGAATTAGAAAGGTGTCTTGTCTGTAGATAAGATTCAACAGGCGCCATCGAGATAGTAGCCTATGAAGAAGCAACATAGTGAGATAACAGCGACAGCGGTGGGTGGGGGGTAATGTTCTGGGCTCTGTGCACCTTGTAAGCTCCTTTGCCTTCACCAACCAGCGTGAGAACATTTTGTGCCCTGGTGCCTGTTTGAAGCCAGCTGCTAACCTGGGGGCTGCCTCTGTCATCTGTGCTGTTGGCTGTGATTGTTTGTGTGAACTGATCCTACATCAGCCTCATGGAGCTGTCTGTTCAGCACCATGGAGCTCTGCTGTCAGCAAACATCTGCAGTGCTGAGAAAAACAACATTGCACAGACTAAAAAGTAGAGTCAAACTTTGATCTTTGTGGTGACGCTACAAAGGTGTGTTTGCATGTGGGTATGTGTGTGTGGTAGCTCAACCAACAGGCATGGTGCATCTGTGTGTACACACTGCAGCCTGATGTGCCCCTTAATATTAGCAGAGTTGGGTGACAGGAATGAAAACAGAGCATCTATGCATAAATATAACAAGACAAATGCATCTTTGTCAGAAAAATTGACAGGATATCACGTCAATGTTTGTTTCATTTTCTTCCTCACCTGTACCAGTCAAGCCCTCTGTCATAGTTTCTGTCGAAAAAGTGCGGCTCTGTTCCGAGGGCGCGCACATCTGGATGTATCCGGATGAACTCCAGCACCGCCCTGGTGCCTCCTTTCTTAACACCCACTATTAACGCATTTGGCAGCTTCTTATTCCCATATTTTTGCGCAACACTCATGTTTCTCAACTTCGTGTCAGCCCAGTTACTTCCAGACGAGCCTGGGGTTTTACTTTGGTCGCGGACATCACTTGATCCTCGCCGGGCAGCAGACTCCTCCAGAGCGGACCTGACTTCCAGCGAAGCGCAATTGTCTAATTTTCCAAGAAGTTTCTTCCCTCCTGCGCTCTTGCTCGGTGGGCATCTTTTCCCCTCATAACCCTGATTTGTCATGATTGTGCTGCGACAAAAAAGAATACTATAGCATAAATAGGTGCAGGACAGTGACACAGTAAATATGAAGGCGAATCTGGCGCTGAATCTGTTGGTAGATGAGAGGAACCTATGTGCCATGTCTCCATGGGTTCAAAGTGCTGCATGATTTTCCATCGGAGTCCTCCTCCTCCTTTGGTCTGCGGTCTGAGACTGGCAATAATATAGGCTCTAAAGTCTGACAGACTGGCATATGAGGATAGGGGTGGCTTCTCGAAGGCATCAACTGCGCGTAAGTCGCGTTATTTCTTTTCATAGGCTGCTGAACTGTGAGAGAAAACTTGGAAGCAGAATATAATTAAAGCAGCCTCCAAGAGACAAAATGTGTCAGTCCTCCTTTAAACAAGTTTCTCTTAAGTACTTTGAAGTGAGTCATTTGGATGAATTACTGATGCCACCGTCTTAAAACGAATCCCAGAGGAATTGGACGCCCATCTTTATCCTCCTTCTCCTTGTTGTTTGTCGATTGTGAGAGCAAAGAAAAAGTCCAACGCGTTCACTGTCTGTGAAACTCTCACCAGCGCGATTGTTCTGCTTTCCTCCGAAGGGATTTCGATGCTAAACCCACCTTTCCCTTTCATAATGAAGTTGTGAAGATATATGCACTTAGGCTACCGGTTATAAATATTCAATCAACCCTCTGACGTCACGCACATGATCATAATTCCATATGCAGTTTGTCTTTTAAAGGAACATCCCGAATATTTTAGGTAAGATCATATTTGGGAATTTAAAGTTGCAACACTTGGCTTCCTGAGTGCCAGTCATTTGTGTAGAGAATCCTTTCAACTTTTGGTCAGTTACTTAAGGATGTCAGAGCTGCAGTGTGTGTATTAACTGAGCCATATGAAATTATGTATTAATAACATGTCTAATTTCAGAGGAATCACACAGGTTTTGAAAGCAGCTATCAAGAGATTTGTAATCAATTTTCTCCTGTGATGTAACAAGTTTGCTTTTTGACTTGAAACAGAATGATTCATCAAGGCTGAGCTTTCTCTGCCTGTTGAGTATTTTCTTTACACACACCTGGGCATTAGCAGCATCTGAAAGTCAAGCTCACGCTAGATGCTCTCTGTTGATTCTGGATGCAGGAATGCAAAGCTTTCAGCTCTTTTAATGTCACGGTTAAAGTTTGTTTCTTTATGGAGGAGTGAACAGTTTATGCAGTGTCTGGATAAACAGCAGCTGCATGTTTTTTCACTTTCTTCTCCTGAAATCATTCTGAAGACAAAGAACATTACGCTGACATTATTTCAGAGCCTTGACTCAATTGCAAACCATCTAGCTTATGAGTAGAACATTTTTCACAATACTGTGAGTAATATTGTCTAACATTTTTGAAAATATAAACCACCAGTTAAACAATATTGCCGTTGATTGATTTTGTTTAAACTAGGTAATTGCAAACAACAAATAGACTTAGACTTAGACTTTCTTTATTTGTCATTTAGATTTGCATCAAAAATGAAATTTCGTTACAATGGCACATAGCACAACAGGAATAGAGGAAGGCAGTATGTACAGTAAAAAAACAGATATCCAAATATCAAACTTTTTAATATAAAAAAAGACAAGAGAAACTCGTAGATAATATGTTGCACAATTTTAGTTGCCTATTGTAAAATAACTTTTGTATATAATACAATAAGAAAAATATGATAAATATCTTTTGTATAAAAGACAGATTAAAATAATGCAATATAAAGATAATAATAAGATAAATATAGGATAGCTTAGTCCTTTTTAGGTGTATGGGTGAGGAGGGGAAGAGAAGGGGGAATGGTTATACAGTGTTCAGCAGTCTTATGGCATGTGGACAGAAGTTATTGTTGAGTCTGGCTGTTCTGTTCCGCAGGCTGTGGAACCTCCTTCCAGAGGCCAGCGGTGAGAACAGTCCATGGTGGGGGTGGGAGGGGTCACTGGTGATGTTTTGAGCCCTGGTCAAACAGAGTTTCTTTGCAATGTCCTGGAGGGGAGGAAGTGAAGTCCCAATGATTTTCTCCGCTGTCCTCACCACCCTCTGTAGGCTTTTCCAGTCAGAGGCACTACAGGCCGCCGACCAGACTGAGATGCAGTTGGTCAGGATGCTCTCTATAGTTCCTCTGCAGAAGGTGGTGAGAATGGGAGCGGGTAGGTGCACTCTCCTCATCCGGTGCAGAAAGTGCATACACTGCTGGGCCCTCTTTACAAAGGTGCCAGTGTGGTTTGACCAGGTGAGAGAGTCTGTTATCTGCACCCCCAGGAACCTGGTGCTGCTGACGATCTCCACTGCTGTGTTGTTGATGATGAGGAGGGTGGCTGCGCTGGTTCTTCCTGAAGTCCACAATGATCTCTTATGTTTTTGAGACATTCAGGATCAGGTTGTTGGTTCCACACCAGTCTGCCAGATGTTTCACCTCCTCTCTGTAGGCCTGTTCATTGTTGTTCTTGATGAAGCCCACTACTGTCGTGTCATTTGTGAACTTCACGATGTGGTTAGTGGTGGACTTGGAGCAGCAGTCGTGGGTCATCAACGTGAACAGCAGCGGACTCAGGACGCAGCCCTGGGGGGAACCGGTGTTCAGGGAGATGACACTGGAGACGTTTTTTCCCACCCGAACGCACTGAGGTCTGTTGGTGAGGAAGTCAAGCAGCCAGTTGCACAGGTTGGTGCTGAATCCAAGGGGGGACAGTTTACTTATCAGATGTTGTGGTATGATGGTGTTGAACGCAGAGCTGAAGTCCAGGAACAGCATCTGCACATGTGTGTTTTTCCCTTCCAGATGTTCTAGGCTCCGATGGAGTGTAGAGGAGATGGCATCCTCTCTGGAGCGGTTGGGACGATAAGCAAACTGGTAAGGGTCGAATGTTGGGTGGAGTCTGGAAACTGTGGTCCTTTACCAGCCTCTCGAAGCACTTCATCATGATAGGTGTGAGTGCTACTGGGCGGTAGTCATGGGTTGTGTTCTTTTTGGGTACCGGTACAATTGTGGCAGTCTTGAAGCAGGATGGTACCACAGCCTGGTGCAGTGAGATGTTAAAAATGTCTGTGAGAATCCCAGCCAGCTGGTCAGCAGATTCCTTGAGCACCTTTCCTGGTATGTTGTCAGGGCCAGCTGCTTTCCGGGCGTTAACCTTCCTCAGGGTTCTCCGGACATCAGCTGGGTCGAGGCAGAGTGTCTGCTCATCTGGGCGCGGAATGGATTTTGTTGCTGTGGTGGTGTTTAGTTCCTTGAACCTCCCAAAGTACTTGTTTAGCTCATTGAGGAAGCTGGTGTTGTTCTCACAGGAAGAGGGTGGGGCCTTGTAGGGGGGCTTGGATGCCCTGCCGCATCCATCTGGGGTTAGTGGGGTCATTGAAGAAATCCTGTACTTTTTGTCCACGAGCGCGCTTAGCTCATCGTATAGCTCGGTTCAAGTTGGCTCTAGCTGTTTTCAGAGCCACCATGTCACCAGACTTGAAATAACCACAGTATACATTATATTGAATGGAACGTTAATGTATTTACAAGTACTCATCATGAAAAGTGGCCCATTTAAGAATAATGTATATTATATAATTAGATTATAATCTATAATTTGATGATTTTACTGTGATGTTGGAGCTGCTAAAGGTGGGGCTAATATTAATTGGTTGTATACTGATGCGTAGCTTAATCTATAATATCACATCTTCAGTACCTCAAAATTGTAAATGAGTAAATGTACTAAGTTACTTTACACCGCTGCAATAACCAATTAGAATCATTTGTGAAATATGGAACATAATAAGGATAAACCAGGCGTGTTCCAAACATCTGTGGAGTTGGCCGGGGCCATTATCCTTAGGTGCCAAAATGTTTACATACAGTGCGTTGGTGTGTACATGATGAATAAGCTGACCAATCGATATGTCTCTTTAGGTGTCTGTGACCTGTGTGGCTGTGTGTCTGAAAGTTCTGGCTCCTGATTGTTGGGCAGGCTTGTGCCACCTCTGGAGTGTCATATCCAGAGACATTTCTGGCAGCCTCATTGTCCACAAGCATTTGCGCTGGAGTCTCCATTCTGCACTCCTCTGCCTCAGCACCAAGTTCAGGCTGATATATTATAACAGGAGTAATTGGAGGTGCAACATTTTGCTCTCCAGACTGCTGGTGGTGAGTTACTGTATGTTCCTTCTCATCTGAGCTGTCCTCTTATAGTTTATTTGTTCATTTCTGTCTCTTCCTTTGGTGAATATGAGGTTTTGTCCTCCAATAGTGCTTTGGGCTGGTTCTCAAGTAGCACAGCATTACATGGCACCAATATGTTCCGATTGCAGGTTCAGCCTCTCCCTGTGCCTATTCAGGCGGTACCTGGTAAACTAGGCTGTTTTTCCCATATAGAGACCACAATATGTATTTGATCTAATATGAGTGCAATTCTGTTAATCCTCCACACTCCGTATATTTTACCCCTTGCTGTAGTCTTTTTGATGGTTTTGGATGCAATGTCATATGTTTCTTTTATTTGCTTTTCATTTGAGGATATTCCTGGTATGAGTTACATCCTTCCTCACCATTTAGGCCAAAGATCAAATCAATTGACAAATGTGGCTTTCTACCAAAAAGCAAAGGAGAGTAACACATTGCCTCACTGTTGTGCAGTTGTAAGAATGTACAACTTTATTCACAGTCTCCCCAGTGTCTTCATCCAAGGTCCACAGCATAGATAACAAGGTGAGATTACGCTTTCAGCTGTTCCCTTGTGGGTGGTAGAGAGTTGTTTTTGAGTTTGCAATGCCAGTGTATTTTTGCAGCTGGATTGTGGTGTATTTTGGCAGAGAAGCCAAATTTCAAGGCAAAATTGTCAGACATTTTCTCGACTGCTTTGTTACCTGATTTGTTTCGGGTTGAATAGGCTTGGGCAAACTTAGTGAAGTTGTCAATAAAATATACTCATATGCTTCCCAGCTTTTTGACCAAAAGTTGGACTCTGACTCGGTAGTGTACCAAGATCTTTAATGTTTGTTGGGGGGTTTCTTTTCAGGGCCAGCACTGCATCTACTTCTTTATCCTTTATCTTTCAGCCTTCAGCTGATATCACTTTTCCAACATAGCACACCTCATTTTTGGAACAGGTCACATTTGTCTGGCCTCAACCTAATTCCCCAGGCTTGCTGATGTTTAAGAACAGACCTCACCTCATCCTCGGTATGCTGTGTGAATGTTGTGGTGTAGACTAAGGCATCGTCTAAGTATGGAATGCCTATTTTGTCCCTGAAACCTTTTAGGCCTTGTAAGCCCCACCACCACCCCAGCATCCACCTGTAGGCTCTGGCTAGAGGTTTAGGGTATTTGCTCATCACTCCCCAATATCTCTATGTAAACATATCTGAGGGGAATGATGAGGTCGGAGCCTAGATGCCAAAATTTAAATATGCTATATTGCTGTAATAAACATTTCAAATGTGAGTTGTCTGACTGAACTACCTCAGCTTCAGACTATCAACAACAACTACTCTTCCTCTATGTGTCTTGCAGTAATGTAACACAAACAACTTACTCTGTCACCTACAAGTGAGTGCAATAGGTGTGTACCCTGTACAAAAAAACCTAAATACATAACGTATATTATTAAACAAAATGTTAAATTAAATTATCTGGCCAAGGATTTTCATGAAGTTTGGGATCCATTTGCTGCGGTTGTGTGTTGTATGGATGTTGGATCTTTTGAAGCACCATCTTAGCAACAACAATGATGTGAAGCAGTTCATGTGAAGAAATAATTCAGAGCGGAGTTATGTGGCAGTATAGGCTTACTGCTTCAAGGCAAACAGTTCTTAAAAACGGGCAAAGCACAAAAGTGAAATAAGTTGGTTTTCTAAAGGATAAAAATGATAAGTGTGCATATACTGAATTAGCTAAAAGCAAAAATAGAAGAGGTGCAAGGAGGTGAAGGTGAAAATACTTTTGAATAGAAAATGCAGATAACCACCCTCTGCCTCCTTCCTACTCTTTATTATTGAAGGATACCCTGCAGGTGTACTCATTTAATCACATTTGATATTAAAACAAATGCAATGAACAGAAAATCATTTCTGGTTTGGCATCTGTTATTATTCATTAACTCTAGTTCATTACAAATTGAAGAAGCATGTAAAGCAGTCTTATGTAAAGGCTCCCAAAGGGGTTAAGTGAATCCTTTTACAAGAACATTCAAAAGTGCTTTGTGAGTATTGTGACATTCTACAAATAAAATATCTGAGATTCAGTGCTTCTTAAACAGACAACAGTCTTGGATCCCTTGGGTTTACTGCCACACTGCTGCACTGTATTCCGGGAAATAAACAAGTGGTGCGTTTTTTACACTCCTAAAGCTTATATACTTTTTATGAAGTCATCTGTCAGGCCCCTTGAGCTGGCCACCAGACATCATCGTTTCACCTGCAGCTCATGTTGAATGATGTCAGAAAATGTAACCAGCTCCAAAAATTGTTTTACAGCCAATTGGACGCAATATGTTCCTTTTTTGGTCTCTCTTTTATTAAATTTTCTCTACCTTTAGGTCAAAGTATTACACATAAAAATAAATAAATGCACAAGATTAGATACCATTTCTCAACCCTACCAATGAATGCTGCAGTGAGGAAACAAGCAGTAGAATGAGACAGAATTGTTACAGAGGCTTTAACATAATTTTTTGTTCTCGGCTACTGTCATGCAGGTTACCAAGCTACCAAATCAGCCTTTAGTGAAATGTGATCAGCAATCATATAGTTCAAGGGTCCATCAAGGTCAAAATAGCTAAAATATAAAACAAACATTTGAGACCAAAGAGACAGTGAGACATCTGCAACCGCAGAAACTGTAAGACAGCTGCAACTCTTTCACGCTTTACTGTTTTGATGTGTCAGTCTAACAGTTTACATGATAGATTGTCCCTGAACTGCAAGGATACTCATATGTGTAGGTGCTGTGAAGGAATATGGATTCAGAATTGAAATTCAAGGACAGAAAAGGAGTGGAATTTTTTTTTTTCTTTTTTTTGCTGACTACAAATCTCTTTTCATGATTCATTCCTGTCGAATTTTTAAAACCCTTTTGGCTTTAATCTGTCGGCATACATGGGTGAGTGGTTCACATTTTTGTCGTTTGTTTGTTATCAGTCTCCTGGGGTTCAGAAGTCATAGAATCAATTAGTAGTATGGTTAAAGTTTTACAAATCATATAATCCATCCTGTTAACTGACTCGTTGCTTTTACAATAACCTCATTGCTGTACCAGTACTTTAGCTTTCACTGCACTCAACACACACACGCCTTACACAAACTCCTTCACCTACTTAAAGTTTGCTCACGTGGATAGCAGGTAGGGCTTTTCTAAAATACTTCCTAGAACACTTATGCTTGTGGACAACACTGCTCTTGTCTGCCCTCACGTCTGAAAGATGAACACCTTCTCTCGGAACGCGTTGCAGGACAGCGACTGAGCTCAAATACATGACCATACACCACCGAGTCAAATGTATACACACACACACACACACACACACACACACACACACACACACACACACACACACACACACGGACACAAACAGTACCACAGGAAATAATGAAGAAGCCCATGTGACTTAAAGCTCACATTCAATAGGGATAGCCTCAGGTTTAATGATAGAAAACACTTAAATTACTTGTGCACTGCGCCATTAAATTGTATAAAAATGTGTACATTCCACTATATGCTTACCATCCCCAGTTGGGAGAACTTTGATGAAGCTGAACTCTGAAAAGTTTTTTGTATTCCACGCAAATGTATGCATTTCCAATGAGTAACAGAGCAGAATAATATAAAACTCTTGTTTGATGTGTGCAGGTATCCCAGAAATTGCTCCTAAATTACAAGCTTCTGCAATATGCGATAGTTTGTCATGCAGCAAGTTTTCAGAAAATATGACATTTGTAGGGCAGCATCCTGACTTTCATGCTGTGCCTTCTCTACTTTTGTTCACACAGATCATGCATCACAGCAAATACCAACACGGCCCAATTTTATTTCCTGAAAATATGTAATCTTTTCATGTTAAATTAATTTTATATCAATAAAGCAATCAACACCTTCAAAGAAAAGAAAAAAAAATGTTTCTGTTGACTTGAGTTGACCGCTTGCTGCTATATGCCAATTAACCTCACATAGTATCTCCTTGCTGCTATATTACTGCTGCTAAACTGCCAGCTGTGCCCTGGCTAAAGCTCATGTTTCCAGCAGAGAATATTGTCCCCAGGGATTCAAATAATCTTTCCCTTTTAAGTTGATATAAACCACTGAGAATAAGCAACCTTGCCAAGCTTCGGCAGCGCAGCAGATCGCCCTGTGGTAATGAAACACCTTCCCTCTCCTCTTGCGTCGTCCTATAATGCCAAGGATATCAGGATATCTCTCTTTTTCATTTAGTTTCTTGCTATTCAGAGATTATAGGATCACAGTATCAGTATGATATCAGGACTTGACAGCATTAAGTTATTCCACCCACTCTGCATGGAAAGCCTGACATTATACGGCTAAATTATGTGGCACACTGTAGGCTGCAGTTTTGTAGATAAACTTGAAAAAGATGCCAGCGTAAGGACAATAACTATTGTTTCTTTAAAAAAAAGTTTGACAGCGAGAATGAGTTTCAGGATTGGTTGTACAGTAAAATGTGTCATCTTTATTTGTGGTAAACACCCACTCAGTGTTTCCTACAGATTCCTATCTGTCTGGTGGCAAATCAGATCAAGAGTCAACATGACTGTGTGTCTTCACAATCCTCCTTCAACCTAAAAAAAATTCCATCTGAGATAGAGTTAGTCATTACCTCAAAAATATACCACAAGTACCGTACAAGCCAAAAATGGTTACCTAAAATGTGAATGTAAAGTTACCTGTGCTGTGTGAAAAATATACTGAAAATATTGACATTGTATATTTCACACTAATTACACTAAAGAAACTTAAAAGTCACATATAAGACAGGGAGAAGAGTGGGGAACGAGAGGCACAAAGGGAACCCTGGGAGAATGTTTTGTTGCTTTGAGACTGCTCTAATGTTTTCTTTGAGAACAAATATAAGCATCCTGGATGTTTATTACCCTCCACCGAATCCATAACACATACAACTGAATAAACCCAGTCCATCAAAATGTCCATGCTGTGGTATAAATGCGAGCTAAATCAGTAGAGTGAGATGATCTTATTGCTGCGCCTTCCAGTACAAGAATGACACTTTGCTCTTTCTGTTCTACTTGATACTCGTCTTTTCCTGCCATCAGTCACTCCTACACGTTTCAAGTAATTAAACTGGGCGAGGACCAGCAGAATAAAAACCTAAAGGGCAGTAAAATAAGCAGTTTTTTTCACGTACAGCCAATATTCTGTGCCATCAAAATGAATTTCAGAGTGACAAATACAGGTTAATTTTCTGCACGTAGGTGTTTAAGGACAGAGAAATTACACCAACTTGTCAACACACTTTATGATGATTATTGTTGGATTTATTCGCAGTTTAACTGTCATCTTTTTTTTTATCACTTAATTAGCAACTCTCTCTCTCTCTCTTTTTTTAATGTAATACTTTTTTATTAAAAAAAAAGTAAAAGAGGAAATTTGGTACTACTGAGACTGCTAAAGCCTTATATAGCAGATAAAGTTCGGAATGGAGTTTTGCACAGAACAAGAAACGTGGATTTTGTCCCTCATCACTTAACATTGGAAACACATTAGGAAGAGATCTTAAAGGCCAGTACAAGAGGAAAAGCTGTTTCAATGCACATTTGGGCAAAGAGACACTTGAAAAATTGTGAACCTATCCTTGAACATCAAATACATTTTGCTGATTTGCCTCAATCACTAAATATATAGTTAAACTGTGTCACACTAGCATACTGCCTGGTGTTCAAGTGCATTATGTTTTCTCTTATGCAGGACTCAGAGCACTCTGCAATGCCTAAAAAATGTTTGGTGCACTAGAAGGTCTGTGGTTTGTGTAAAAATTAGAATAAAAGTATTTTCCCCATCAAGCACATGCTGAGCTTTTGTAATATAGAGGCTTTAACTGTGAAACCTGTAGTGTGATGAACTTAAGTTTGGAAAATCAGCATCACATTTACATTTTTTGCAGGTTCGTATTGAAGGAACACTATTACTACAAATAATCGTTTTCATTTGTCTTCACTTTCTTCCTCTTCCTGTGGATTTGTTGCTGATCTACTAAGAAAAGACAACAAGACCAAAAACCAAGCACTGACTAAAGGCCATTGAACAGCAGGTTACCTCTCTCCTCGCCAACCACGGTGTCAGCTAATTGCTGCTGACATTTTGCCCGTGTTGTTTCAATAAAAACTATTCTGATGCATTGCTTTCTTTTGTTTCTTCACAAAAAGGGGACATGGTTTAGAAATGCCATTCTCGCTGCCATCCACTGAGCATCTCGATATTTGACAAAATTGTCTAATTATCTCACAGTTTGCTTTGACGGTACTCAGCAGTTTCCTGAATAAAGCAAATATTTCTGATCCTCTTGCATGGAGAGTAAAAGTCAGCAGCCTAAGTTCTGGTTGCCACCAGTTAAAAAGAGACTCTTAACTGTCAGGAGGAATCCCAAAATTTAAATTAGTTACAACTTTAGCAAACAGGAGCCAGAGTGCTGTTATCCCCTGACTCACTAATGGAAAAGGATGGTGCTGCCCAATTATTTGAGATAATAAGCACTGATGATATGTATTTGTTGCTCTTCTTTGCATTAGCAAGTCATTTACTAAGATTAAATGAAATTTAAAATTATTGATTGCAGCAATCAATAATTTCTATTTTAAAATTAATTTAACATTTCTGTCAGTTTTCAGTGGTTTTAAGCGAGGCTGCCTGCTTTTATATATAATAAACTATCCCTGCATAATTAAAATATTCTCACACCTCTGTCAGTGACTCATTTTCATCCACTCCATTTAAATGTACAGTAGTTCTCTGATGAGGGACAGCTGCCATCAGAGAAGGAAACGAGTATTGGTAAAGATGAAGCCATTTATTTCCTACGAGCACTTCTGAACACAACCTCTTATTGATTGAGACAAACCGCATGGTTGATGGATTTTGTGCGTTTTATTTGGGTTTCAATGACACAGACAAAGGGTTGCATTGGTGAGTGATTGATCACCGTGTATGGAAGGCTACACCCCTGTTTTGTTTGTCTAAATGCAACAAGAGTCGATTGATGGCTGTGAAGTGGATTTCAATGTCCTTTCTGTGGCTTTCAGATTTGTTTTGTTTGATTACATCTCCACAGATTCTTTATTCTGGATGGCCAGCACCTAACAGCACATAAACAGGGTGTACCTAATCCCTGCTGCTATTCTAAGGCTCAACAATCCTGAATTCAAACAAAATGAAAACTACTCCTCATGGGACCGTGCACGACAGAACAGCCTCGGACTGGGAAATAGAAAAAGCACTGATAATGATACTGACACAACAAGTCTCACTGTGCAAACAAACTTGTTACTGTTTGGTTTGGAGAACAAATTGTTACGTTCTGGCATGAGCTAATATACAATCAGTATTTTCATTTAATCCAATCAATATGTAAACTCAAACTCCTCATTGTCAAGAACCAGTGTTGTCACAAAAACATAAAATTTGGCTCAACAAATGTGTGTTGTAACCTGTTGCTAACATCCCGCATTTCAGTTTTAGTTGTCTCGTTAATGGCCTCAAGAGATAATTAACGGTGACAAATATTGATTGGAATGTCCTGCGGCACTGTATGTCCAACAGAGATGAGAATATTTAATTTGATGATATTCTGCTTCAAGCAAAACTGTGTGTTTAATTTTCACACAGGCTGATGCCGCATGGAAAGAATATTATGTGAAGCATTTATAGATTCTCCACTCTTTTCAAGCTGTCTTCCAAATGAGCATACTGAGCAGGAAAAATAGAAAAAGGACTTGGTATTTTGCCTTATTTGTACAGGGGCAGTAAAGAGAGACAGGAAAGGGGAGATGGGATGACATGCAGAAAAGGACCCAGGGACTCAGCCTTAATATTTGGCACATACTCTACCAGGTGAGATACTGGGACACGGTGTAGAAATCATATTGGTCTCCGTATACAAATACAGTATATAAAGCAGATATATATGCAAAATATTATACAAGTTATAAAACACATTTCTAAAGAACAAAAAAAATAAAGGGTTGGGTTAGCTGTTAGTATATTTGGTCAACAGGTATAAGCACATCACTCCCACAGGAAAAAGACAACTTCAAAATATAATAATCGCTCCACAAAATCTAATGTTTTTGCCTACTGCTAAGTCTGTTTCCAGTCTACTTTGCCGCATTGTGCTTTTACTGATACACCAACTTTTCCACCACAGCCAAATGTAAAAACGTGTTGCTTGTTTTAAATTTTGACCATTTTTTTTATGTGAAACTTCTAAATGTGCATACAAACAGATGGCTTGAAATGCACCTATGTATTTTAACACCAATATGTCCTAATCATTGCACCTTGAAGCATATTTCCAACACTGAATACTGAACAAGAGTCTAACTGGGGTGAACCTGTTGACTTGTTTGGTTGTCTTGCAGGTAACTGGTAGGCGGGGCTGTACTGTCACTTAATTGAAATTTGAAACACCTTGGAGCAATACTCCTCAGGTTGTCTAAAGGTTCCATCACATTTCCTTGATCATTTGCTTCTTAACATTCCCACATTACACGCTTCCTTCCATTCTAGCATTTAAGTTTATGTTTCACAAATAAAATAGTTCAACATTTTGCCATGGACAGCAAGCCATTGATGAAACCATCAATTTGCTTAAAAATAAGAAAAAGCAGCGCTGAATAATGTGGTTCATGTTGGCTGTTGAAGAGAAGAAGAGGAGATAATTCCTAAACTGGCTGTTGATCAGAGCTCATTTGGACACTCTTTCATCTAGAATGTGAAAAACAACAAGATGCTCCTCCACGTTCTTGTGTGCTGCTCATTCTTTGGCCTTAATCGTCTTTGAGGTTTCATCAATTAAGCTGCTGATTCTGTGCAGGGAAACATTTTTTTTATCAGGTTCAAATAGGCTTGTCATTACAGGAAGCTAGCTGTGCAACAATCCTTACATCCTTACAGATTTGTGGGCCGTCAGCTCCTCCTCCTGAGACGGGCAGAATACCTATCTTCCTGTATTCACGGATTAATTTTTAAAGATACCTGATATTGACTGGCCTCCAGCATGCTCCTCCTTGAACAGTCATTTTTGATATTCCGGAGGAGCCTTGCAGTTAATCAGTCAGACATCTCAGCATACGAGTGCTGTCAGTGCTGGAGGAAGCAGCTCTGCTCTTACAGAGCATCCCACTGTGAAAACATAAGTGAGACCTCAGCTTTCGGCATCTGCTTGAGAAGGTGTTTGTAAAAAGTAACTTCATAGTGTGTATCACAGCTGTCTACACTCAGCTAGAGGTAACAAACTGTGCAGCACAAATCCCCAACACTCAGTATGGTCTGCAATATATTTTATAAATGTATGTGTTGCACAGTAATGTGCTTGAAGATGTTCCACCCCCTCACAAACAGTGACCACTTTAGTTATTTGCAAGTGTTTATAGTATCAAATTATTTTAAAAAGGCTGAGCTTGAAAATCAAATACAATGCCATGAGTTTAATTCTACTCAAAAAGAAAAGCCAAAACAATATTGGAAATTTTATGCGTCTCATGTAGAGATTATCTGGCATTACTCTCACAAACTCCGGTGTATTAATGTGGATCTCATTTGGATCGGCAGAGCACTAAACCATATCTATTATTGAAGCGTGAGGGAGAATTTTTAGAGCACTCTGAATTTCTACCGTATTCATAATTTATATTTAAATCCTTCTTGGTCTCCACTACATATTCAGATCTCATTTACTGTCATCCATGCAGACCCGCTGCCTTTATCCTCCAGGAATCTGGTCTCAATTAATGTTCTTATCCAGATTTGGGAGAGGATTTGAAAGGAAAGGTACTTGGCAGTGACCATGGAAACATGCAGAAGGAGCGACCTGTGTGTTCTTACAGACACTGGAATAATTTAATTGTATGTCTGTGCTTTTGCTGCTTTTTTACTATCATTGGGATCACACTATGTTCACTGTGTTGCCTAACAGAGCTGCCTCTGTTAGATATGGCACCAAATACACAATCTACAGAGGACTTTATCCACAGGAAGGTTTTGGATCATTATCATCAAATATTTCATTTAAACAAATTAATTGTTGCAAATACTGAAGTGTTCAATTTTCTGCCTAGTTTGTCTTTCACAGAGGGCTGACTCGGCATTCACACCATTCCTGCACTGCTGAGGGGAAAATCCACACACAGCCAGTGTCTGTCAGAGAAGATGGTGTTGCCACCATATAGAAGAATGAAAAAATGGGGGGAAAAAGCTTCAATCATTCATCACCTCTCCCTGCACCAGTGTCACAGGGCTGGAGATTCAGAATTCAAAGAACAAGGTTCAGGGATGCTAAAACTGCAGAAACAGAAGGGGTTGCTTTTGGTGATTTGTCATACTTTTTGCATGGTAGACAGAACTGTAAAGTGCAACAATTTGCCTCTGGGAAAGATCTTCCACAACCACAAGATCAGAAGTGTCAGATTTATTTTTCAATTGTGTGTTTGTTTTGCTGTTGAAACTGGTTCTGTTTGTTATGCCACAACAACAACGGAGGCCATAAGCAGAAAAACCACAAAACACAACCAACAAAAGCAAAATGATAAACAAAGAAAGAAGAAAGAATGAAAGAAAAGTCATGTCAAGCATGTTTCTTCTATCAATTTAATTGCAGAAAACTAAATTGATGTTTGCTATCATTTATTATGGAAAACAACAACAAGCTAGCATATCAGATAGCCAGCTAATTAAGATGCTAAACAGGGAAATGTCATTCCTTCTATTACCATTTTTAAATTTGATGTAGACTGAAGAAAAATCCTATCAACAAATAAAATGTAGCTGAATGCACAACCACCAACATTGTTTGCATGTCTGCAAACTAATAAACGCTCAGCTTTCTATTTCATTTGGTCATAAAAGCCTCAGTGTGAAGCCAATTTCCACTAAAATGTCCTTGTTTTTATAAATGTAGTTTGTTGTGTGTAAGTCAAAAGTTTGCTCTTCCCCCATTTGCTACTTTTTAGCTGATGTAGGGCACATCTGTGATATGAATGAATTATGTAACATAAGCAAAGGTTGTACAGTAGATTTAATTATGGATTGAAGGGGATGCATATTTGAATTCTCCTTTGCTTACACCTCTGGGCTTTGCTAGACAAAGAAATCTCTGCAAACAAAAGTTGTGATGCAGTGTGGCACTCAGACTCCTGTGACCACAGTCATGTCTATCCTACAAGAGCACTGTGATATGGATTAATTCAGAAAACAAAACCTAAAGACATACTGAACAGTTTTCTTCAGCTTGTTACTGATAAACCAAACCTGCAGAGTTGCCCCCTCCTCCCCAGCTCAACAGGAAGCAGAGTTTACACCCCTTAAACACCACTTCCAGGACACATCAAACTCTTAAAACAAGCATGAGTGTAGATATTAAAATAGCTTTTTTATTGTTTGCCTATTGTTTAGTTGTTTGATATAGTGGCAGATGCAGGAAGAATATTGATTTAACAGGGACGGTACACAACAAACATATTGCACTAGATATACCTAAAAGCTAATTTCCACAGAGAGAAGTCCGAACATTGAGAAATAATACGTAAGTATTTTCTTTTTTGTAAATTTTGCAGGATGGGCTTAGGGAGACATACACAATATACCTCAGCCACATACTCATCTGCACCATACAGTACATTATTGCAACGTCAGCATTGCCATTGCCTTTCAAGGATATCAGAAGCAGGGCAGATGGTTAAATCTCTCACCTCAAAGGCATGCAGCCAGTTTGTTCTCATAAACAGAGTAAACTGGGGACTAAAAACGAGATTATAACCAACAATGCTCCCAACTTAAAAGCCTACAGGGACCTTCTCCAAGAAGGAGATATGATAGCAGTGAGCACTTCAGTATGCAGAGGTTAACTTGAGGATATCTGTCAGAGGACAGCTTTCGGGATTTGTGCTGTGTGCAATTACCATACGTGCTCTGGAGGAGTGTTCATTTTGTCAGCTATGTTTTTAATTTAGTCCTAGTCCTGTGTCAAATGTGCTTGTTAGTGTTTATCATTTACCATTATCATATTTAGTCAACGTCATCCTGTGTGTGTGTGTGTGTGTGTGTGTGTATGTCTCTAACTCGTCCTAATTGTGCTCATTGTGTGCTGCTAGTTTTGTCCTGATATGGCTGAGCAGTTTTTTGAAACTACATTTTAGTCTTTTTTAATCAACAATATTGCATGTTGATAATGTCACATTTAGGCTGTAATGACGTCGGTGCCATCTTTCCATCGTCTTGTCTTAGTTCTGGAAAAAAAGGCTGTTGACTAACATATTTAGTCATAACTTTCGGCAACAAAATTAATATGCCTTTAATAAAAACTCTGATATGAAAGCACAGCTCAGTTGTCCTTCAGGTTACTTGTGAAATTCTAGTAAAAATAACAAAGAGAAGATTAAAGTTGCGCTCACTGAATAAATCAATCCTGAATGCAGTTCTCAAAACTTACTGAATAACACATTTTAATTATGAATAAAACTACACACAAAATTTCTACACTGAACAGCCTGGCGGATTCTATCTAATGGTGAATGCACTGATGATCCTTAAAGCAGCATCAATTTATTTTCCTAAAATAACAAAATCAAAGGTTGGTGAAAGGGGTCGCTGAGCTTGAACCAGTTGCAGGTCATTGTTAAGCTATCCAGTCTGCAACTTTATTGTTTTGGTTCACATCAACAGCTCTCATAGCTTTGTTTTCAGCTGCAACAGGAAGACTGAATGCAACTGTATGCTACCTGCTCAGCACCAAACAGTAAATGGACACAGTTAGCAGCGTGCAGGTGAACATTAGCACTTAGCAGCTAAAGAGACAAATATTTCCTTCAGGAGTTGGTAGAGACCAAAAACTGAGCAAAAAGAGAGTGAATATTGTACTTGTATTCTCTCAGTGGACACACAAACAACTTACAAATTAATGATTATTGCCACATAAAATATTCTGTTATTTCAGGTTTAAACTACACAGGAAATGATCCCACAATAAAATCTCAGCTATACAGAAAACCTTCTCCCAAACAACTGAAGTAATGCTGGTTGTTACACAAAAGGTGTAACTTGTCCATCAAATGTCTCAAAGGGAGACAATATATAAAAACAATATGTTTCTCTGCACAACACAAGGTTACACCTTGTATTCACTCTGGTGTTTAGCTAAATATTAGTTTACTACAAGTGAATGCATTATAGTTAGTTTTGGACCACATAATGCACCCTGGACTGTTATGTATTTGTAGTATATATTTTACTCTTTGGGGAAGTGAAATGCATGTCAATTAAGTTCTACACGACCCTCAAACTGAGCACACTTGATTTCCTAACACACAGACTGAAATACAGTTTCCTATTCCCTATCTTAGTAAAGCCCAACACATCCTATTTGAAGAAGATGACAACTAAGAGGCTCCAGATGATGGAGCTGACACATCCAGAGAGTGCAGGCTGTGATGTCCCCGTACTGAAGCTTGAATTTTTGCCACCCTATCAGTGTAAGACTGCTTTTGAAGTGAGTTGAAAGAACCTAAATCCAATGACGACAGGGTGCACTTCCTCGTCTGTGACCAAACTGTGAGCGAGTGTGGGTGCACAGCAAACCTAATGAGGATGCTAATATTTCAGTTTTCCTCAAAACAGCCTTCAGACAGATAAACATTATTTTTTCATCATACTTGAATTTATATTATTTAATAACAAGGGATAAACTGCAAGTCTAAGTGATAGGAAGGGAAGAGAAAATATTTAAAATGTTCAAATAATCTAACTATTTATTTCAATTCACAAGAGATACTTTTAACTTTGAATTTATGTGTAGATTCTGAGTGACAGTAAGTAAAGATTTTCAAAGCTCTGTGTGATTTTAACAAACCCCCTTATCCGTCTTTATTGACAGCAAACTGTTGCACTTGAGTGGTGGAAAGGAATGGATGGACGAGGGTACACATGTGCAGGATTTACGTGTTGAAATAATGTCAATCTTTAACCTTCGGGTCCATCATTGAGCACAGATGAAACAAGATGAGGCTGGCAAGTTCAGAGTGAACAAAAGAGCAATATTGTAACATCACTCCGGCCTGAGGAGATAAAAAGCTAATCACAAACTTATTAGGCCACTCATCAGGAAATGAGAGTTGGCTTGCTCTTTGTTAAATCACATCACCTTGCTTTTTAATGTTCAGATTTGACTTCATACACAGTCCCTCCACCTCCGGTTCTTCTTTGCTTTATGAGTAACTTTTATCTTGAATCTGTGACCTCTATCTTTGTAAAAGAGTTGTTAATGCTCACAAATATTAACTAGACTGTCCTTCACTGTAAGGCCAAACAGTATGCGTTTCATATTTAAACAGGCTGGTTTTAGCAAACAAAGCTTGCCATTGAGGTTACAGACCACTACAGAGGCATGGACCTTGGAAAGTGACTCGTGTCAAAAATCCACAATTTTTTTTTTATATCTTTAGAATAGAGAGAGTGGCATCATTCATTCAAACAGATTTTTGATCATTTGACTCTACTTTTTTTGCTTAATTAGTGATCAGTGGTCTTCATCATCACCATCACTGTTTACATTTATGATGTCTTTTTTATTTTCCTGTACAGCACTTTGGTCAACTTTGGTTGTTTTTAAAGTGCTTAACAAATAAAGTTGGATTGGATTGGATAATTAACATTATCCATAGAGATTATATTGAGCATTGATTCCTTTTTTTTGCTTTTAGGATTTCTGCTTCAAAGGCCATTTTTATGAATGTAATATTGCCATGAACACCTTGTGGCACACTTGTAGGCACAATGTAAAACAAACTGTTCCTAGACTGCTCAGTTTTGTAGCAAAAATGCCCTCAAATCAAAGCTGACACATTCACCTTTTTGTAATCCCACATCCAAAGCAATGACTGGATGTCCAACTGATAATGCAACTGATGTCCAAATATTTAGACGACTTAAATGTGTTTCAGTGTCCCAAATATTTAATTTTCTGAGATTACATTTCTCTCAGGTAGATGACGAGAGAAGATGGAGGGCAAAGGAGCAAAGAAGGAGTTTGGAAGGCGAGTGCAGGAGCAGAACCATAGACAGCTTAGAGTCAGTAGTGCTAATGTGGGGTCTGAGTGTGTAACCTCACTCTCAGTGCGCTCTGATTAAAGAATGATTTATAGGCCTGTTGGAGAGCCCGCTCAGCAATCCGTCTCCTCAATGAGATTTTTTTCTCTTTTGAGGGGTTTGGTAAATCAAGTCATCTTGGAGAGGATCTTGGGTGGACAATGTCAATGTGTTACTGAGAGGGAGCCATTAAATGCTATAATCATGAAAGCATGAGGGGGGTTCACAGGTGCATATAGACACTTATTTGTCACATACAGTGCTGGTCCTGACTTCTTCGGTAGAATAAATCAGCGCATGGAGACATATACACATCTATCATTCTCACAGACTGATCGTCAGACTAATCTCAGTCTCTCGGCTTGTGTAGTGTTCATTTGCATGTGAAAATTTTAGATATGTTAGATAATGAGTGTATTTGAATATAATATGTCATATATGAGTTTATGCAGTGTTAACTGATTGTTCCAACCTAAATGCATAATCTGCCGATGGTAGTTGCACTGTACACTGCAAAGAACTCAATTTTATCAAGTCCTTTTTGCATAATATTGAAAAACTACAGAGCCCCCGAGGTGACGAAAAAAAAAAAAAAAATCAAATAAAAAAAAAAGCATTGCGAGATCTTGGCTTTGAAACTCGAGATCTCGACTTTGTAACTCAAGATCTCGACTTTGTAACAGGAGAAAAAAAAATAAATAAATAAAAAATTTAATTAAATTAAAAATTAAAAAAAAAAAAAAAAAAGCATTGCGAGACCTTGGCTTTGTAAGTCGAGATCTCGAGTTCAAACTTTCATTGCGCCACGGGGTTTTGCTTCACCCTCTGACTCCCGCGTGCGTTATGTAGCGAGTATACCGGGCGCGTTAGACTCCTTGGTCCGTGTTTCAGGACGGGTCAGGTGGGTTGCCGACCTCGCCGCAGACCCCTGACGGCTTCTCGAGATCTCGAGTTACAAAGTCGAGATCTCGAGTGTCAAAGCCAAGATCTCGCAATGCTTTTTTTATTTTTTTATTCTATTTTTTTTTCTCGTCTTTTTTTTTTTCCTCATGTCACCTCGGGGGCTCCGTAAAAAATAGAGAAAATACTGAACAAATGGAAATTTTGACCTGATGATGGCTCGAGAGGAAAAGTTGATTACATTACATACATACAATACATTCAATAGTTGCACAGACATTTCACTCTCACTCAAAACCAAACATAAGAGATGATAGAGGAAAAGTCATGGAATCACCAAAGTCTGTGGAATTAATCTTCTGGGCACCATGACTGTACATAATTATCTGAATAATTGTTGCAGGATAAGCTTAAACACTGGAGGAAAAGCCAGGGGATCATCAAAACCTGTGGGATTCATCATCTGGGGACATGAATGTCAGTACAAAATTTCACAGCAATCCAATCTAATTTATCTAATTTTTGCACTATTTCAGTAAGTGGCACAGCTTAAATCTGAACAAATCTGCCAGTTCTGCCAAATCAACTTTCTTTTGTAAAAATGAGTGTCAGTATCCTGACAGAAGACAACAATTTGGCTGCACTACAATACTGTAAAATGATGCTTGAAATAATTTGATTTGTATTGGAAGCAAGTTGAAACTCTCTCATTGTACCTTTTTCAGACATGACTCAATAATAGACAAATTACTTGACAAGACAGAAATTTCACTTCTGGTCTGAAGTCTTCAACACAACAGCGGAACAATGGCAGCGCTTATGATGGGAAGTCACTGCAGAGTGCTCTGATACACCAATCAATCATTAACAAATCCTCTGCAGATTGAATCCTATCTATCAAATGGTGTCATGATGCCATTTGTCCAAGGCGTGCAACATGACACTGTGGTCTGAATCACAAGTGCACGGTTATTGCAACAATGGATAGCCCCTCATTTCCATATTATCTCCAAAGTATACAGTATGTTTGAAATTGGGTCACAATTCAGGTAACCGGCTTATGATTATGCTGCATTCAAGTTTGTATTCCATGACTGTAACCTTTTTATTAACCAAAGCACACAACCGCCCTGTGTGATGTTTCCCAATTATGTCTTCCTGTCTTCCAATTACATTAATTAGAATGCACTGTATTAACATAACCCAGAACAAATAAGCCATTGAGCTAAACCTATTATTAAGCTTCTGTGAAAATAATTACTCCGCATACTGTTGCCATTGTCATGATGTAGCTACATACAGGAACAAACTGACGCAGACAAAACTTATTGACATAAAAAAAGAAAAAAAATATTTGTGTTTCTTGGTTTTATTATTAGATCATGTATTCTCATAACTAAAGCTAAATGTGGCAAAACCACTAAATAAAATGAAATCATGGCATTTATCAGTGATGGAAGACATATTCCAATATTCAGTTAAAAAGTTTAAAAGTTTCTACATGATACTTGTATACATTGCAAATTGGAACAGGGTTGACTTTCAAAACATGTGTTATGTCACAAATCATGCTAGTATGGACCTGCCCCTATACAGAGAAGCTTTCCACTTTGAGCAGATGAATGTGAACACATCCTTCCAGTGTCAAACTCATATCTTATTCTGCACAGTGAAGCTCAAACATCCAACTGCAGGAACAAGAATAAAAAAATTTTTTTAGTATTTGAGTAAAAGTGTGTGGTTACCTTCCACCACTGGCATTTATTAAGAATTCTGCAGGTAAACTACGGTGGGTGTACTGCATATGGCCCCAGTATATGTCCTTCAGCTATTTTTTTTATTCAATCACAACTCTTTCAGTGGCATCAATGCAAAACTGTGTGTCCTTCAATAAAAGACATTCCGGTGTGACAAAGTCTTTGATCTAGTCAATAACAACATAAACAAAGACAGCACAGGGCGCACAAAGACGTTTCTACTGTGTGCTTCACTCTATATTTTCAGATTTGGCCTTTAACAATGTAGCCCACGTACAAAGCTAACCTGCCTGAATAACAGTGATTAAATTGGGCAGACAGCTTGCTCATCATTATGGCACAAGGAGAGGGCAGTCAGAGAACACTTGAAGGTGCTTAACAGCCACAGAACACAATATTTTTCTCTGCTGATTAGCTTATATAGAGCAGAAGAGCAAGGGTGATGATTATTCCTGAAGATGACGGAGGCAACATGCAGGAGCTGTGCTGGCTCCATATAAATGTCGGGCTAGGCATAGTAATTTGATGTTTTCAGCACCATTTCCCCTGTTGCATAGTCCAACTGAATGAATTCATGTTTCAGCTAAAACATGCTATCCTTGACTGTTATACAGAAAATAAAAAGCAGCCATGGCAAAGATACAAAGGCACCTCTCAGAATGCTAACTGTCTAAAAAACAAGTTTGCGTTTGCAATAGCTCATTCTGTTAGTCACATCACAGCATTGTGTCTCTGTGATTAACCAGGTAGTCCATCTTGCATGGATATGACAGGCCTGCAAACACTATGTCCTGAATATGTAATAGATTTTTTCTGGAGCAAGTGTGTGTAGCTCCTTGCAACAGAGCTGTCTCCCTGGAAAAAGTGCCAATTATAATATTAAAGCTGTCTCTACCAGTGACCTTTTTGCATTTGCTCTGTATGCTATTACACTCAATCAAGAAAGGTCAGTGGTGGACGTGGGTCCCATGCAAAAACTATTTTATTTTCATCCTGTGTTGGCAGTTTGTACAATTGGATTTCATCACTCCAGTGCACAAACACATGGCATATCATGCATGTGACTTTGCATTAGGTTTTGTATTTGCATACACTGATATGACTTGTAGAAATGGTGTGTAACTCTTTTCTACAGCTTTTTCCCCCCTTACAAATGTATTTGTAGCATCATGTAGGTAAATTCTTCTGTTTCACAAATAGTTGTTTTGGATTTGTTTCTTGAGTTGTACAATAGACGTTTTGCTTTTTTTACATGGATTCCAAATCAACATTTTAATATACATAACAGCTATTTGCAGTTTTTTGCCCCTTTGTCTTTCTTTGATGTTACTTTAAAAATTAGATATAAAATATAACTATAAAATAAAAATAAATTGTTTACCATCACCCAACAAATTGCACTATTTTTGTTGTTAAATCTATTCTTTTGTAACTTTATGCAGTATACAGTATAATTTATCTGACACAGTGTGATGATTATGATTTTCCTATATGAACACACGGCACACTGACTGAACAGCTCCACCTACTTTGCATAGTCATATCAGTGTTTGAGGAGGGAGCCACTTGGTGGGCAAACTCTGAATTTTTTTTCTGAATCTTCCTGTCAAATAAAATTAACTGCAAACAAAACTTCCCTTACTCTTTTATCTTTATAACAATTGTCAGACAGTTAAAAAAACATTCACTTCACATCATTGTATTCAGATGTTCTCACTTCACAGCATGACTGAGAGGGCATCATATATTATTATTATTATGTATTTGGTGGTGTTTTTTGTGTTCGTCATGAAAAAGAAAAAAAAAACAAAAAAAAACTTCTCATCATGAAAAGCCTTCAAATGATGTGAGAAACCTTCAAGTACTGTGTTCCTACCAGCACAAACAATCAAACATCCCAGGGGAACTGCAGGGATTATTTCCGGTTTGAACAAAACCACCAGGGCAATTTCACAAATCTGTGTACTGTGATAAAAACATAACCTTAGACATTTAGTACTGATTGGCCATTTGGATTGCCCAAGGTGGCTGAAAATAGAACAGGCCAATCTCATGTCCAAATTTAGGTGCCCAGTGTCAGCGTATTTAATTCCAAAAAACTTGATAACATGATATGGAAATAAACAGTTATTGTACTCATTGTCATCTTGACTTGTCAATAAAATAGTTCATGAGGGATTTTTGGCAGAAAAAAATCAGAACAAACCAGAACAAAACCACACCAGAGATTACAGGTGACTTTTCAAATGAGTCCTCTTACTCTCCACTGCCCCCTGTAGGCATCACTGTCGGGCTGCCACACATATTGGTTTAAATTGTAATGTATGCGTGTGTCACATATATTATGTATGTAGATTCATCCCTTGTATTGACATGAACAAAAACATAGTAATTGTTTGTATGAGCATATGTTAATGTACAGAATAATAAACATTTCTGACTACTTAATACATGTGAAACAACAGGTCATAATGCTTAATTAAACATCATACATACAGACATTGAATATTTTTTATGAAGTACTCATAACTGAGCAGCAGGTATGTCAAACGTATGTCCTTCGCTTTTTTTTTCTAATTCAAGTTTGATCAGATTAGCTCCACATACTTTTGGCAAAAATACTGGTTGAAAAATACGTTTAGGGGGCGGCATGATACTGTAGCTTACTGATTAATATGGTTTCCTCCCACTATGAGAGTCTGGATTTGATTCCTGGCCCAGGTATTGTACTTACATTTCATTTACTTCAGTGTTATCACAGAGCTGGCCGGCTGCCGCTGAATGAATATTCAGCTATTGAACAACTTCCATCTGTGAACATTTGGGCTCGACCCCTCCATTTGTCGGTTGCAGCTATGATATATTTCTCTCCTTTGAGAATACTTTTTGAGTGCAGCTCTCTGTTAGCAGGACACTCACTTACTGTGTCGACAGAGACTTTTAAATTTTGATTCATCATTTCTTGTGGGCGGAGAACTGCTCACTGCCAAACACAGAACTTCATTTAAATAAAAAGAGTGAATCTATTTGTCCCAGTGGAAAATAGACATTCTTTATTATAGTGATATTTTGTCACTTAGGGCTCTAACACAATGTTTGAAAAAAACTTCTCTTTCCAATAAACAAGAAACAAAATTCATTCTTTAGAGGAAGAGAATGGATATCTTAATTAATTCTATAATACATTCAATTGCATTTATTTTTAATAAAATGATACACTAGTTCAATTTTTAACACTTTTAGTCCTTGGTTTATAAAGGGATAATGTCTATCTTACTTTCAGTGAATATGTTGATTATAGGTTAAGAAATAAAAAAAATCTTTATTATATAAAGGTTTTGTTAAAACAATATTCATTTAAAAACAGTTAGTATCGTCCTTTAATAACAGAGATAATAGAACTATAAAAACAAATATCTGACTCAGCATTTAGCGTCCAGATCTCTAAAGCTGCAGCATATTCCCTCTGAGGTATTTTTTTTCTTTGTTTAGATGTTGTATAAATGTTTATTTCTTTAAGAATTAAATGTCCAGTGTGTAACATTTAGAAGGATCCATTGGCAGAAATTAAATATGATATTCATAGGTGTCTTCATTAATGTATAATCACCTGAAAACAAGAATCCTTAAAACTATCTTATCTTCAGGGGGCGCGGGACCTCTGCTATGATCCACCATGTTTCTTCAGTAGCCCAAACCACACGGATAGAGCTGTTCACAAGTTCGGCAGTTTCTCCTACACACTTATTCAGTTGGTTTTAACTGAAACTTCACTACTAGATACCACTAAATCCTACACACTGGTCCTTTAAGTGAGATATTTTCACAGGTTCTTTCACACTTACACTGACACGTTGACATGTACCATACACTCATACCATTAACTCGCAGTTTGGGCCACGTGGAGTAACAGTAATGAATGTCATTAAATGAAATAGTGATCTTTGATTATGCCCTTTGAGGTACTGTAGTGATGTTTCTACAGTCTATTACTGAAGCTTTTTTTTCTTCCTATCAAACAATTAATTACATTACTTTCAGGCTGCCTGTGTTCATTAGATACCCTCTTAAATGTCCAAATTCAATATACACATTAACATTCTGTCCAGAATGTAATTCATGAAAGATTTTTAAATGTTTGGGAAAAATGTGCCTCAACATGTGATTCTCACACACTTGCCTTTTAATTACTGCCAAATGACATTTTCCATATCAGTGGAAGGTTTCCATATACTGAGTGAGGTCTATTGTTAGAAACGTGGGTGTGAGACTGATGGGCTGGAAGTAGGAGCTCAATTGTCCTTTTGTTGATTTCAATGACCTCTGTAGGGGTTCATTCACTGCTAATCAATTCACCGATCAGAGGAAGCTGAGCTCAGAATAACCCCTGCAACCGCATCCCAGGCCCTCACATTCCTTCATACAGATGCCAATATAAATAAATGCCCACTGAGACCTCTCCTCACATCACTTTGTTAGATTGCTGCTTACTTTAGAGTAATTTAACTTTGTGAGTAGTGAACGAGGAGCACTTCATGCTAACTGTATATGTTATGCAAATTATATATAATTTATGAAAGACAGAACAGAGTCATGCTGTATACATCACAATTAGATAATAGAATATGCTGATAGCATGGTTAACAGTCTCTATCCTATGTGCACTAGTGTACATAAAAGTAAAACTGATATGTTACTGTCTGTTACTACAGTATTTTCAATATGTTATTAAAGATGTGATGATTATATTACAATACCAGGACACTTTTCTCTTTTTATTTGCCCCACAGTCAGAGACAGAACAGCAGGTTTAAGGTCTTGCTTAACAGCACTTCAGTGTCACAGATGCTTGCTCAAACTGGGACTTCAACACAGGAAATGGCACGTCTCTGCTTCCAAAACTTATATACTAATGAAAGTTTATGAAAGACTAAACATCAACCATGCTTTGAACCGTTAGACGTTTGAAATGATGGTATGGGAAGTGGCTTAATGGAGTGTCTGATGGATTTTAATGAGCTACCGTACAACACACTTCATCAACAGTTCTTGTAAACAGATATGATGGAAAAAATTAAAATGTGCAGCAAAGAAAGGGCTGCACACATAAATACATAAATACAGCATGTGCATGTGTGTGGTGTGTTAAGTCAGAATTTACTGTCGCCTGTGTGTGCAGGCAGGACTTTTCCTCTGCTGTTGATGTTGATGTAGTGCCACCCATAGACAGGTCAATATATTACATCTTCATAGTCAGTCTGTGTGAGTGGAGATGGTAATCGCACAGATACCAGACTGAGGAATTAGCTTCTGCACTGCTTGCAAGCTGTTTGTATGGGGGATGCAACACAAGTGACTGCAAATGCCATGTGTGCAACACAAAAAAAATCCAATGCAAGGGCTGAGAGATAGTGGTAATGTTTACACGTTTCTATACCTACATAACAAAACAAGAAACAATTAAAAAAAAAAATCTATCTCAGTTGTTGACTTACTTTGTTTGTAAAATGCAGCAATATACCTATGCGATAATTCAACAACAAATAAACCAAAAAATTACTATACTGCCTTCATTTTCATCTTCTCCCAGGCGTCACTATGCTACATATTACAGCTCTGAAAGAAAAAACACATCTTGAACTAGTGAATTCTATCACATGAGCTAAATTCCCAATGTTGGAGTATTCTTTTTAACATTACAGAAGCTGAACTACGTCAAGCAAATCATTGGTTGTGGGTGTACTAGAGAATAAAATGATCATGGTCACATTGCAGCTATGTTGAGGATCAGAGGATAGTGTCGATGTGTTTAGCATGTATTGTGTTAGACCAATGTCTACACAAATATCCACCAGGCAGTATAGTTTAAAAAAAAAACATACATATTTATTGTCACTTGTGTGCACTCCCTCAATAGTGGCTGTGGATTGATCTGTTCCTGCAGTAATAGTGGGGAGCATTCACTGTCAGCCTGCAGCCTGTCTGTGGGTTCCACCACATTGGTTTTGCTTGATGGTAGATGTCAGCCAGACCATAGAGCAAAATAGTTTTGAACGAATGCTGGCAAATTGAATTCCTTCCCCATTTGTTGGATGCCGCTGTAAATGGATGCTTATTGACAAGCGCACTGTGGAGGCCAAGATGACCAACCCTCAACATCACAGATCGATAACATTAACTGAGACGTCCCTGCAACGAGTCTGTGTGAATAAACAATGGGAGGAAACAGCAAATATGAACAAAAAGGCACACGTAATATTTTATTTTTTACGAGTTTCTTTCACTGAGATACCTTCCATGTGGACTCCATTTACCAGTAGTCGTTCTGTCACCTTGTTTAATAAGTACTCTTATTTCACCTATTTGTCTTTGTCATCTCAACGACATTGTCCATCGATCAATAACCATGGAGCAAAGTAGTCAACATGAATAATGTGCTAAATTAAGATCTTTAGCAGTTATTGATTATGAATTTGCCCCTGCCCTTGAACTCCCTCACAGCACTTAACTGGTTTATATGCAAAGAGGGCTTTATGTCCTTTTATCACAACAAGAGAAATATACAGTATAGGTCAGGCTCGACGGCGTTCCATCTATTTTCGGTATTGCAGATTGCGTGCATGTCTTCACAGTGAGGCATCCTTAAGCTCTGCCCTTTAAAAATGGAGAGGCGAGTAAAGCATACAAAGCTGCAGTGATTATCTCCATCCTTTACCCTGGTGGTGAATGTGATACAGCGTGCCAAAGAGAAAAGGCCTGATCAGTCCAGAACATTTTGTAGAAAACCGGCTTTGCAGCAATCATGGCATGAAGCACATGAGCAAAATGTGGCCAGAGACATGCAGTCAAAAATTATGTCTCTGTCTCTGCGGGTAAACAAGCCAGCACACATTCATTAAAGCGCTCTCAACTGGACCTCAAATGTGTATTGACCAGCTGGGGACAAATGGGAACCATTTCCCTTTTATGAATTGAAGCCATTTGTTACAGTTTAGGATTGATTCTTTGTCATGGCAACCACCAGTGTATGGTCATGAAATAAGAAATGGCATTATCTCAACGAAAATTGATTAAAGAAAAAAGAAAACAGTTGCATTTCGACAGAGTCTCATAGAGATGTGACCCAGAACACATAGGTGTGTGTCTGTGTATCAATAAGTGAGTAAATGTAGACATTATCATCATTTCAGAGGCTTTATCATCTATCCTGGACCTGCAGTCTTTCCAAGCTATTTTACTTCTTTATTGTATTCATCCAACTATTCAAAATTACATTGACAATTCCTTCCTAAATTGCATAATTTTCAGAAGACTCAATAACAGCAAACTGTCTTATTTGCTGACACAGATCTATTCATCAGCTACAGTTTGGTTTAAAGTTAATCCAGTGGTCCTACATTGAGCCAAATTGGATAAATTTAGCTCCAGTGAGTTTTAATGTAATAAGTTCAATAGCAAAGACCTTCCTACAAAATGTGTGTCTGTAAAGTACTATAGTATTTTAATATGTATTCTCTTCCACAGTTGCCTAGTGAGAGGGGTCTTTTTTAGCAGATAGAATGCACCGTTCTTGATCTTTTTAGACAATGCAGCACATTAATCTAAATATCTGCTGAAAACAAGCACATTGCAATGTGACAGAGACCTTGGTGTCGGATCAAAATAGTTGTATCATATCACATTCTTCATACATGAATGCATTAATTCATGTATGAAGCTACTGAAGCTGTAAATTCATAAATGTGCATATAGGGTTTGGTGTTTTCATGGAAGCTGTGACAAAAAATAGATGTTTCCCAGCCCATCGTATTGGAACAGACCAAATACAAGCAGCCTAAATCCATGTTAAATTTCAGTAATAAGGGTGAGTGCTTTTTTTAGAGGGAATGCGTGGGACGTAGTGAACACCCCGTTTTCCCAGCATTTCCAAAGACAAAACCTGTGCAACCCATCAGGAGAGGATACTGGTGAAGAGGTGTTACTGTATTTCTAAAAAAGGTGCCAAAACCTAATCCGTGCAAAGCACTGGTTTAAATAAAACAACCTTTCCTCTGACTGTCTTTGGTTTATCTTTTTGCATCTAAATTTATTTATTTATTCATGTTAACATCACTGGAATTGAGCAACGCTACCTTGTGAAGCCTGACACATGAAAACAATTAGCAAAACATTCTATTTTTTTTCATTATAATTCACTCTCCTCTACTTATTGTCTCTGTGTATACTGTACCGTTCTGAATGTGATTTAAAGCTCTTTATCAGTTTTGTCACTTTTTTTGTGCTCATGTTCTTGCTCTACACCTGTGGTTCTCAACCTTTTTGGTGTCAAGGACCCCCAAATTGATTGGACTGCAGACCCATATTTGATAAGAGGAAGTCTCTGGGATCCCGTCTGATAAGATTGAATTACTCCATAATAACTGTCTATACCGTAGACTAGAAGATTAACAGTGAGGAGTGTGAACTTTATGAACAGATTAGCCAGTCTTACTTTCTCAGTGGGCTAACTTTTAGCCAACAAAATAATAGAGGAAGATACTATGTAAAATATTATTTTTTTCTCCAACTTCACTTTTTTCTTTTCACCTTTTACTTTACCCCTTGCTGACTTTTGGAGAGATCCAGAATCAGGTATTAACACATATGACTATGAATCTATGAATAAAAAAGCTGTAAATACCCCCATTTGTATAGAATGACTGATCCCACCTTTTAGTTGGTTTAATTTACTAATGAAAAGAGTAAATTACATTAAAAACTAAAATGATGTTTTAGGGATTAAAAAAAATAAAATTCCTAAAATACCTACTGTATTATATTTGATACACACATTTTCAAAATGATATCATGACAAAATAAAGTACATTTTTGCAATTATATGCTGCTTCAATCTAGCAGTTGTTCATCTTAAAATATTAGTTTTAATTAATCTCACCATAATTTTCTCAAAATCAGCTAAATTAATTCCTTGGTAAGTCACGTAACTCATGTTACAACAAGAAGGAAGCCATTTTGAATTTGATAAATAAGAGACCTCCACTTGCATTGCACTGATGATCCACTGCAGGGCAGTTATCTGGTGCCAGATTGTATCCAACAGCTTTTTCAGGTAATTATTTATCTTGTTGATGATGTAGAGGTCCCAGAAACTAATGAATCAAATAGAAACTGACACTGACATTATGTAGGCGATGGCATTAGATATGAATAAACCAAAAAAAATAAAATGTTTTAATATAAAGTGCTATGTGACGATTGTGTGAAAGAAACATAAATGTATTAAAACATTTATTGAACAACGGAACACCTTTCTGTTGCTGGTGTGGTGCTCAACCGAAACTAAGAGATCATTTTTTGGGGCCCCTGTGGACCCAGAATTGAGGCGATCTCAGCTGGAGCCCTAAAGGCAACATGTGCAGCGGTCTCCTCGTTCAATACCCTGGACAGAGTTATCCAACAAAGCAACACTGACATGGAATCAGTATTACATTTAACTCTGGTTTGAGAAGCCATTACCTTGGCACAGACTAGACAGCTTTATTTAATCTACAAGCTGCCAGCTCTGTCCCCTTCCCAGACTGGCACAGCAGGTGCTTGTTCATTCAATCTGTAGGAGCTGGCATGAGTTGGGGAATTTGATTATATCTGGAGGCCTGAAAAACCTGGCAAGGAGCAAAGTTCAAACTGATGCCTATCTGCACAAGTACTGTGTAATCAGTGTTTTGGTTCTCTGATGCACTGCATAAATTATTCTGTATGTGTAGACATTTTTGGTAAAAGGTGTAGCGTTTAAGCCTGGGAATATTGGATGTTAATATTTGTTTCAGGCCAGGAGGAAAGAAAATGACACACAATTTTCATTGTACTTTTTCCTCCTTTTATTTATTCCCTCTGCACCTCCTCTCCTTCAAGTCGTGCAGATGCCAGAAATATGTAGGTTATTCCAGTGTTGACAGGCCTCCCCAGCCAATGAATAACATAGATCTTATCTTCGCAATCTACCAGTCACATCTGACCGTTCACCTTGCAGATACAAGTGGCATTTTTATTTTCAGATTTAAACAGGTGTGAAATGTGAAAATGTCAGAAAGCGCATGTACAGTATGTATGGCAGGTCAGAGGTCAGTAAGCTGTGTGTGCAGTCCTGGGATTCAGGGATAAGGGAGCACATCCAGGCTTGAGGGTTTAAATCCAAACAAAGAGAGGTGCCAGAAAAGCAGTGTTGGAGTCAGACAGCGAGCTGCACTACAGATTAGATGGGATTGTGGTCATGCTGACCTGCTCTTTCAACCCAAACGTGTACACAAACAAAGATTAAATCCGCTCAGGCTTACAGACTGTACAGTAGGGGGATTATTCCACTGATTTTTAGTGATATGCAAAGGCACACAGCTATTAAATATTTTAATGACCCTTAATCCTCCTGAAAAAGCGACTGCCCCATTTGTTTTCTGAACTCATTCATATTCTAAGTGCAACAAGGTTAAGGGTTTTACTATTGTATTAACAACATCAAGCGGAGGCATCAAGGTCACTAAATAGTCGGCATTCTAAGTGGGAGATTTGGCAATAAGCAGAGAATTTGCTCATCAGTTAGCGAGTTAGCGTTCCATTTAGAGGCACACATGCACAGACAAATACAATGAATATTTTTAGACTCTTTTTAGTTTTATACAGCCAGATATTCTGATTCATGTGTCCTCACAGCATTGCCACTGTGGTCCCATTTCTGTGATAGACAGAATATAAATTGAAAATTTATATTGTCTTCTCCTTTAGATCCTGATTTGTGAAAAGAGACATTTCTTGTGACTCTTGAAAAAAAAAGAAGTGAATGTGCTGGTGTCATTTGCAGTTCGAGTTTTTGAATTTTTCCCCATGAATAAACATCTTTAATCCCCACTGCTAAGCATTTCTTCAAGGATTTTAGCAGGTGTAAGGCAGCAAAGTCAATGCCCAATGAGTTGCCCTTCTTACGCCATTACAGGTCATGTCTCTTCTCATTCTGTTCACACTAACAAATTACACTGGCCCGACACAGTAAGTAGACATAATAAGGGCTGTTTGTTTTTCAGCATGCTCTTCTAGCCAAATCATGGCTGCTAAATGTTTTTCGTAGCTATGAGGTATTTCTCTGCATACTATGCCTGAGGTCTGCTTAGTTTGGGCTGTAATTACTCTGTTCTATATTTCATGCCTGTTGGTTCTGCATACAATAGACGCTAATCACTGAGCCACTGCACATTTCCTAGAGCTGTAATTGAATAGAGGAAGGGAGAAAGAGAGAGTCGGCTGTGACCGCAACGTACTGTAGATGGCAGTAGTTGAACAGGCATACGCAGGTGAGCTGTGCTCTGCTTTTTTGTCTCCAACGTTAACTCCTCCACAGGTGACAGATGAGCACATAGAGCTTCCCCAACAGCGTAGTAGTACTTTTAATCTAGTTCAGATTTATGATGTCAACAGAGGGAAAATTCTCCCTTGCTGCTTGTCTGAGATGAAATGCAATGTGTGCGCAGACATTAAATAAAGAGGAGAGTGTTTTGGTGGGTGATAGAAAAAAAAGAGAGTTTGCCTCATATTCACCGAAGTGAATGCCCCGTGTGATTCATCCCACAACCTCACAACCTTTTAGAAGTCTGACTGAGGGAAGGCATGAGGTGAACTGATAACCAAGCACTACATCAGACAGGAAGGAATTGAAAGACAAAGTGTAAATTGCAGCAACTCTAGGAGAGATGAAAGGCAGAGCTGAAGAAAGTTCAAATTGGAACTTAAAACAGGGCAGAAAAAAAAAGATGATGAACAGCCAATATAGATTGACTCTATCTAGTGCCTCATTCAACATGTACACCCTGTGGCTGGGTTCCTCATTTCCATAAAAGTCTAGGCCTTCATCTGACAAGAGAAAAAAAAAACACTTGCTGCTGCTTCAAGAGAACACAAAGCATGAAGAATATTGCATCATGCCCTTATCCTGCAGACACTCCTATGTGGTTACACATGCCATATCTGTTCATGCATTAATGTGCTGTATAAGGACAGTTCCATAAAGCATCTAACTACATGCACTAAATAACAGCATGTCAGCAGTGCAAGGCAAAGCCAATTAAGAGTGTATTTCTAAGGAAGGAACAAGGAGCCAATCAGCCAAGTCAACACTGGCTACAAATGAGGGGGTCAACCTAAATAAAAAGACACATTCTTAAAAGCATTAGGGGAGCCAGAGCATAAAAGATTTATACGAGGGACCGAGCCAAAGATTTACAGTCTTGTCTTGACTCAAAGTTTGTCCATCCTGTCAAATGCTGCACAGCTAAATCCGTCACGGTGAAACATAGCCATATCATACTGCCAAGACCAATTGTTTGTTGCGTCTCGAAGATCAGAGCATGACCTTAATGATCTGTGCAACATTGAGTGTTGGATTACCAAGTTACTTGAGTCAGCCACTGAAAGGCATGCTGCATGTTATATTTTGATTGTGTGGGCAGGAGCTGATACCCCCTCTGCCCTCCCCTCGTGGAACCTGACGCCAGCAGCAGGACACTCTGGGGAGGCTTCAGCAGGACGAGGCATTCAGCCAAATAGCAACGCCACACAGCTCTGCAATTTGTCTTCCTCCTCCTCTGGACACACCTCATGAAAACAAATGAACTCTCACCTTTGTTGCTACAGCCAGGAAGCGTGCAACATTGTTAGAGGCTACAATTCATTGTAGGATGCTGGGGTTGTTATGGGTTCTTGAGCACCACTCCCTTAGGGGGCGGATCAAGACTCTGTACACTTTTGATTGGATTCCACTAAAATTGGATGAGGTGGGAAAAAAATAAAGAAAAGTGAATGATACTGAGTGACCTCTGATGTCTAGTGATGTTAGGCCTTCAGGGTTTGTGGACTACATAAAAAACAGCAACAGAAAGCAAGTGTTGGAAATTCACTTGAGGGTCAGAGGCCAGATGCTGCATAAGCACTCCTGCTGAACAAAGATCATAAAGCACTGGGTGGCCTATTGATTTCACAGTCTTTATCAGTGTTTCCATGTGGCCAGTGGCTGAAACACTGTGGGATAGACATGTCTGTCATCTTTATGTGAACATTTACGGCGCCCAAGAGAAACAATGAGTGTTGGAGCCTCATCTATCTATTTCTGTCAACTGAGTAAAAATGTGTCATTTTTGTTTGTTTTTTCCTCATTTACAACAGTGATTTAGAAGATCTTTCTGTCCATGTTCACCGGCAGCACAATATAGTGGAATCAATATACTGTGGTTGAATTACTATAAATCAGTCTGCAGCATACTGTACATGAGAATGAAGCTACAAAAGGAGAATCATTCCAGTCTATTACAACTTGGGTCTTCTAACCATATCTGTGGCATTGTTTCTTTTACTTACGATCATAATGTACTCACCAAAGTGATTGTTGAGATTTGGGGACATGGCTACAAAGACATCTGATTAGGCAAGATACACACCATCACACACATTGTAAACAAGTTTAGCACTTGGTAAGTATGCTAGATTGTGTGTGTGTGTGTGTGTGTGTGTGTGTGTGTGTGTGTGTGTGTGTGTTTATTTCTTTTTAACAATGTTACAGTGCTCCCTGCACTCAACCCTCACAGGCAATTAACCTGAGTACGATCCTATCATCCGTCAGTTGTTGTTGTTTTGTTGATTAAATGAAAGCATAGGGTAACAGAAGAGTCTGGAACTGACAATGTCCATTATACAACAACTTCTATAAAAATGTTTGCTAACAGTAGTCATCATACTGCTCATACCAGACCAAATCAGGCTGTAGCATTAACACCCCTGAATGTATTGAACTGAACAAATGTGCGTTTTATTGCTTTTAATACAAATGTGTGTCCCCCCCAATGTTACATAGTCTTGCTTCAATGACTGCCTGAGATGGAAGAAACTCAGATTTTTTACTCAAGTAAAAGTAGCAATACCACAGTGTAGAAATACTACACTGAAAACCTGAGTAAAAGTACAAAATATGCTTGCAGTTCTAAAAGTAAAAGCTCTCAGAAAAGAGCCATTTCTGTATATAAACTGTATATGCTGCAGGGTAGATTCATCCATAATAATAAATCATAATTTATTAGTTGATTTTTTTTGCATTAATAACTATTAATGTCAGTATAAAGTATAAAGTAGCATACATAATAATCTATAATCCACCACTGATGACACCACACCAACTGGACAACAGAAGTTTAGAGGCAATGTGCTCAACATTATGTAGTTCCCCATTTACAGAAGAATTAAGGCATTGTAAAGGATTCTCCTTCAATATTTGCATGTGTAACTTCTAAGCCAGATTTTACTTTACATTGATCTGCATATTAAGCTATGACTGATCCAAAACCTTATAATGTGTGACTTTTATCATATGGTCAACAATTCTAAAGTTACTGAAAGTTCAATGTGGGGTTTAACTTGTCAATATTTCCATCCGGATTTTTAGATTAAATTTCAACAGAGATTTCTATCACCAAGTCAGTTCACTGAGGAGCTTGTCTCTGTGATGTCTGAAACTGAATGAGTTCAATAACCCTAGTTCATATTCAGGTTAATTATGTCTGTGTCTGTAAATAAATGCAGGTAGCAGCCTCTGTAACCTGCAGCTGCTGCACCTCCTCACCGTGATTGACTTCCTCTGTAGGCTTTGGGGATTAGGTTGACCTGGTAGACGTGCCGCTACTGTGTACTTCAGTGGTGTAATTACGGGGTGAACATCATGACTCAATTTATTGAATACCTCAATGTTGTCATAATATTATGCAGAGATTAAATGGTGTGACTTCTTTTCTCTCCAGCAGCCTTACAATTAGATCTTGTTTTGTACTACCAAATGACATGACAAATGACAAATGTCATCACCATTTTCTACCCACCAACCAATAATTTCTTTTCATTACTAGCCATTAAAAGATGTCTCAATATAATACTATACACATTATTATATTGGCTATAAGCTAGAACACTATATGTATTGTACATAATAACAATTCATAGCAAACGTACTTCTTTAAGCACTTCAAACAAAGATAGCCAGTAAATCTGCCAGTTCTTTTTAAAGGATCAAAGTAGATGCGGATACAGTGCAACCTGAACAGGCTTTATAAAAAATCAGTATTACTTTGTGTCTCACAGTGAATACAGTGACGGTGAATTTCTGAAGAAAAGTGCACCACAGCAAAATAATTTTGTGGTTTCTGTAGATTCATTACATAGATCTTTCTGATAGTTGTCTCCTTGACCCTTTCGCAATTCTATATGAGTAATGGATACGCTCTCAATCCCATTAAGACGGTAGATAAGGTACTTAAAGGCCACTGAGTGTCGACTGCTATCAGATTTTAATCCTTTGCTCCACTTATTGTAAGGTAGCTACACGCCTGGCTTACTAACAGGAGAGGAAAGATTAAAAGAGTCAAAATAGACAGTACTTTATACTTTTAATCTCTAATGCATTTTCTCTTATATTTAGTCTTTTTAACACTTTCATTTGAACAATTGTTTCTGTTTTACAATCATTTAATACCTTTTTATCGTAAACAAAAAAAAATACAGGATGGCATAAAATGTTTTGACTTGTGAAATATGATCATGTCAAAAGATTAATAAATAAACACATTCACATAGTCAACATACTGTATCAATAAAGGATGGAAGGCAGAATAGATGATTCACTAAGATATTATTATTTGTCTTCAGTGTCAGAGGGACAGTAACAGGTCAGAAAAACACCTCACTGATATACAAAATAAAAACAAGACATTATTATTTTGTCTCATCTTATTATAGAAGTCAAAATGGAAGTTGGAGGTACTGATAAAGACCTTTTTTATGAATCATAAAAAAGAGTCAGGAGGTGATTGTTTTTCTCTTTGAAACCTACAACGTACACTGAGTTAACAATGAGAAAATACACACTGTGCTCTACCATCAACAATGTTGTTATTCCTTTTAGTTAAACTTGTAATGTTGCTTCAAAGTTATTAATGTCTCTTTTTACTTACTACTTGGCACATTATTACTTTCATCATCATCATCATCATCATCATCATCATCATCATCATCATCATTTCATTGTTTGGTTTTTTGGATCTTATAGTACGTTGACGAATTTGCAGATGGAAACAATAATTTCAGTTTCCTTGACACCAAAAACAAGGAAAACAATTGGCACCCCTGAGTGTATAGTATTGTGTATCCTTGATTATAGAAATAGACATCTTGCAGTGTTTGGCTAAATCCAGTCTTTAACCCTGCGGTTTAATCAGCAGTTGAAAAGATGTTATTTAACTTTTTGAGATTTACAAGTAAACAGCACCTTGCTGTGAAAGTGCATTCTGAACTACTCTAGCGAAAACAATGGAATGATTCCACTTGAGAGAAAAATCTGCATTTGTGATCACCGGCGTGAAAAGCGATCCCACAGTAAACACATGCAAATATTTAGCTCCGCTCCGTCTCGTTCCCTCTCCTCGGAGTCAGAATG
Source organism: Dicentrarchus labrax (assembly GCF_905237075.1). Lineage (NCBI taxonomy): Eukaryota > Metazoa > Chordata > Actinopteri > Moronidae > Dicentrarchus > Dicentrarchus labrax. The sequence continues at coordinate 12,571,831 of NW_026136722.1, forward strand.
AATGGGACTGAATGGGGAGGAGTAGAAGGTCAGTGGTGGTGAGTGTGCAGGTGTGCATGTGTCAGAAGTTAATAGAGGCAACGGTGGCTCTGTAACAGATTACAGCAGCTCTGTCAAAGGAAGACGGGAGGCAAGGCCTGCAGCCCATTCATCACCAGCCCTGTCTTCTCCTCAGCCTCAGTCTCCTTAAGCCATGTGATAAAGGTGCATGTCAGCTCCTCTCTGCTGCTCAACTGCATCCAGTCCCTGCAGAGGATCAGGTGCCTTCACAGCTCGACACTGTAGCCATAGCAATACCAACATTGCTGCCTGCCTACTAATGTAATATGGAACGGGACTGCTTCAAATGCATGTGGTTTTAACTCTCAAAAGTACTTAAGTTCCTGCAAATCTACAGACTTATTTGTACAGTACCTACTGTGTAGCAGTTGTCAGCAATCTTTATCTTACTATAGGAGATTATATATGCCTGAGTTTAAAGTAAAGAAAATCCCCAATCAGCTTGACTGCTCAGGGGACTCTGGTATTAATCTTTCCTGAAATAGACACACACTGTCTTACTCTGTGGTGTTCTTATGGCATTAAAACCAGAATGATAACTTCATTCAGGCTAACAACCACTTGGAAGTCATTTCTGTTTGACCTAGATTACAACATCAGGGGATATTTTTCCCCCATTAGTGACACAGGCTTATGTTTGCTCTCGATTGGATGTGTAGGTGGCAGTTGGTTGAGTCATTTTATGAAGGATAAGCCATTCAATCACACCATGGGTCTGTATGAGAGTTGCAGTTAAGCAAAGGGAAATCGCAGAAGCGTGATAATACGTCTTTAAAAGACTGAGTCACCTCTTTCAACAACAAGTCAAATGTTTATAATCTTGTAAATACTACGAATCATTAAATAAATCAGAGACTGTAGTTGTGTTTGTACTGTTAAAAATCATTCCTCATCACATAGATGAATTATTTGATTTCATAATGTGCAGCGTGTGCGTCATGACCTCCCTATGATCATTTGGAACAAAGGAGAAGAGATCTGCTTTTAAAAAGAATCTAGAATCGGAATCAGAATCAGAATCGGGTTTATTGCCAAGTAAGTTTTTACACATACAAGGAATCCGCCTTGGTGCATTGGTAAAAAAAAATCAAGTACTTTTTAAATATAAATAAAGATAGATAAAGATAGAAAGAAAGAAAGAAAGAAAGAAAGAAAGAAAGAAAGAAAGAAAGAAAGAGCTGAAGCTGTAAATTTAGTGAGAAAACACAGAATCCAGTTATGTTTCCTAACAAATAAACTACTAAAGTGTTCCATGCGGAACTGAGGACAACTTAGTTATTGAACAAACATCAGGTTTTTCAGAGAGTTCAAGGTATTCATGGCTGTGCAATACTGACGGCTCTGTAAAAGCCCTGTACAATAACTGGCTATTACAACTGTTGTAGAATTCAGTGCTTTCTCATTTGCAAAATTCTTGAAATGAATTGGCGAGTTCAGGGTTATTAGCATTGAGTGATACTGGGAAAACATAAAAACCTTGTGCAGCATGTCAAACCCTCACATATGTAGCTGTTAATATGACCGTAATTTCTAAAACTCACAGTATTGTTCTTTATACTGTAACAAGTTTAGATTATGTTTGACATTCTACTAACTTCAGCAATGTTCACAATATTCTCCTTCTGTTCTGTTTGTTTAAAATGAAGAGGCAACACTTTGTTTGGTCTGCCTACAGATAGTTTATATGTTCATAATATATTTGTGTGATTTCAGCTGTTTTGCTTTCTTTGACGATGTTTAACGTGTATAGACAATTCATGAACATACTCTCACCGGGATGTTTTTTTATGTCTGAACCTACCCAAACCTTAAACTTAGGAAAGTACGCACAATAGAATATTACAAAAAAGATTTATCTACTAACTACTAACACTTTATATATTTCATTTTCTATTTTATATGTTGCAAAAAAAAGAAACAAACATTTGCAGCAATCACAAAGGATATGTGGGACTCACTATAATAAACAAAATATCTTTGGAGCTGCATTTAATACATGGTCATAACAAGGTCAAGATATACATATTAAACAGTTGAATAATAATCAGCCACAAGAATATTAATGGCCATTGATAAGCACATAGCTCCCAACTTATCAGACCTCCTTAAAGAGACACATATAGGATGTACTGCTATTACACACTTTGCCAAACACTTTAAATTCCTTTGTGCTTTGATTAAGTGCACAGAACACCAATCAATATTGTCACGCTTTGCTGTTTAAAAAATTGAGATCACCCAATCTGACACATAATTTCCTCTGTTGTTTATAGACTTCGGCTTGAAATTATTGCCAGATGACCAATATGTTGCAGACCTTGTTTGGACTGTTTTATAAATGCACCTATTTGTTTTAATGCTCTATCGCCGCCTTTGCGTAATGTCTTTCCATTAAGCCTGAGAAACATGGACATTAAGCCTGCTGCATTTCAATAGCAAGAACCGACATGTGTCATGCCTTTAGTGCATACGGCCCTAAATAAATAGCACTGAATTGATTAACATAAAATAATGAAGCTATCCCTCTAGCAAGATACACAATAGCACAGAGACAGGAATAGAAGTCTGATCTTCCAGTGTCTGGCATAAAAGCCTGCAACATGATGCTCACACCTCATAATGAAACTTTACTTTTCATTCTACAGTCCATTTCATCTTCACCCCTCTACAATGTCCCAGGTCCTTGAAGTGCGCTAGAGGAAATGTTCCCCCAGAGTGAATAAATGTCGAGCAGCAACCTGGTTAGGCCTGCATTCATTTTGCAGTTAGTTCCCTTCTGTGCCTCCAACACAAGAAGGGTACTTCTGTTAACAACCCTGCCAGCTAAAATCTAATCCAGCTACTTGAAGTCTGTTCTGAAATGATATTCCCTCCTCTACCTGACAACACATGGTCATAGAAATACAGCACATATCAGAGTGCAATAGAGACATTAGAGGAGAGGCGAGGTGTACTGTCCTCCAGAGACAGCAGTTATTTGATTTATAAAATTATTTAATTTTGGACTGATGGGCATTAAGCTGGAGGAAACTATTTCTATGATGATGGGGATCAGACAGATCACATGAATTATTAATCACGAGCACTTTGTCCCTGATACCCTGAGGAAAAAGCGGCTACTGCTAACACAATCCACATCTCATTTATTTTATGGAAAGTTATTAAAGTATATACTTGAAATCAAACTGTTGGTGCAAGAAGGAAAACATGAAAATAATGAATGTCATAGCCCCGGTATCAGAGAATAAGGCTTTCAATCAGAAAACAGAGATTTACTCCTAACCTACGGACAAAATAAAAAAGAATTTGTTCACATTCTTTACTCAGAACTCGGTACAGAAAACAGTTTCATCCATTCAATAGGTTCATACGAGGACATTTAGTCCATTTTTGAAATACACCACAGGCAGCAGAGAAAAACATAGCACTCAAATTTCTATGTTAAAATATGAAAATATGTATGGGTCATCTGTCGTCACAAACGCTATTGTATACCAGTCTACAGCCATGCTAGCTGTGTGTGTCTGTACAGCAATAATTTGAGCTAAATGCTAATGTTAGCATGCTAACATGCTGATGTTTAGCAGGTATGTATCCACCATCTTCACCACCTTTGTTTAGCTTTAGCAGTAAACACAAAGTACAGCTAAGGCTAAGACACTTTTATGGATGCTTTGTCATAAACCAAGTTTTAATCTTGACCCAAGGATGGCACTAGCTAAAAGGTTAAGGAATCCCAAATGTTATAACAGTTCATTCTGGGGGGAAATAAATGTCAGAAGCAAATTTCATAATAATCCATCCAGTCAAGACATGTCACTCTGGACCAAAAATGGTAACCTCATGAAAATGCTGGAGTCTCAGGATACATAATCTTAGAACCATGATTGTCTCTGTTGTGCCAGTCCATCTAGAAAATGTTGAGATATTTAACATAATTGGAAAAATTTGACCTGCTGGTAATACCACATGACAACGCTGTCTCTAACATGTTTATATGCTACTACTCTGCAAAAGCAATTACATTTTGAGGTAAACGTGGTGCTGCCTGGATTATGTTTACTCTCAATTTAATGAAGAAATTATGTATGATAACACATTTGTATTTCTCCAACAAAATATAATTGGTAATAAGAATTAGTAGTGTATTCACATCATTTCTAGGGGGTATGGTTATAGATGAAAAGCCATCAAAAGAATTGTCCACTGATGACCATGAATATGTGTACCAAATTAGCCTACGTGTCTATCCAATAGGCTTAAAGTTATGCAAAATGAAGGATGTGGCAGCTTTAAGTGACAGGTGGGTGCCATCACAGGCTGCTATTTTCGGTAACCAGGCCAGTCTCAATTCCACCGACGCTCCACGTATTTGCCGATTTTTGGATTAGCCGGGAGCTTGGTTGAGGCAGGACTGCCAAGATGGCATCGAGCCAACACACTCTGAGTTTTACAATGACTCTCTAGAAATCTATGGGTGATGTCACAGAGACTACGTCTATTTTTATTTATACAGTCTATGGTCTGGACCACAGTGGGGGACTGACTGACATTTCATGAGCCCCAACACCAGCATTGATTTGCAGAAGGCAAATGAAACTTGAACAGAAACATTAACCCATACACCAGCAACAAGATGAAACAGGTGACTTCATCAAGGGCACCATATCAAATGATTAAATGGGTTGATTGGGTTCTAGATGTGGGGTAACAGACATTGCGCAGTGGTGGTGGTGCCCAATATGATATTTTTTTAACGAGGCTGAAAATCCCTGGCAGTGCCTCTGAACCTTATAACCCTTCCCTCAAAGCAGCACCTGGTTCAGATGTTACAGGTACTCAGGAAATCCTCCTTGAGACAGATTAGATATTTTACTGTTACTGTCATTACTGCACTTCATCTAGATACACACATTTTATTGTAAAAATAAATAAATAAAATATAACCTAAAGCATGTGAGTAAACCTTCACTGCATCATGCAGTGCAGCAGAACATCTCTGAAAACCATTAAATCAAATTGCTGCTGTCTTGCTGAATTATCATCACCCTGCATTAACTCTGTCGAACTACATACAGTATAGTCTGTATTTTTCTTCCATATTCATTAATATAATAGCCTTGAGAGAAATATTAATTTGAATCAAACAGCCAATCATAGTGGCCCAGCTTGCTTATGTTGATAAAAGCCTGTGCCACATTACAGTGTGATGTAAACTTGCTGCAATCAAATTTTGTTTTTCTGCATCAACGCCACGGGCACTTGGGCCTAAATTTTGCCAAGGAAACATCACTACAATTCAAAGCTTTACACTCCAGAGTAGAGCAGTTTTCTGTCAGCCAGATAGTTTGGTGCTCCCTTCTGGTGAGGGTGCGGAAGACGCCCTCAGAACTCGTCTGTGGTGGGGAGAGCTGATGAAGAAGTACAATGCCATGGCCAGCGGTCAGCAGTGTTTATGAGGAGTGCCATCATGGCTGACAGCCTTCCCGCTCCATGATTTATACACTTCCAATCGCAACAGGCACCTGCCGAGAAGTAACAACTTGCCCGCGGAGGAGTGTAGAATTGTTTCAAGCGAGAGGTGTCCTTGATGCCAGCAGACGTAATGACACTGTTTGATGTCTGAAATTCAACAGCTGGAATACTGTGCAAACATTTCCCGAGGACGCATTTCAGACATGTCTATCATCTGATAAAGAAGCTGTCCTATTTATTCATTCATTCAGACTGTACACCCCAGTCCGTTTTTATTGCAGTTATAGTGCCATCACTCTCATAAAAACATGCATAAGAGCAAACTGAATATTTGGAAAAGTTCAAATGGACCTTCATACAGCTATTATGGCCTGTATAATATATGATTACAATCTTGTAAGTTTCTGCTGTGGTTATACTAAAAGAAAATCTGTCAAACTAAAACACCTCCTTATAATACCTCCTCTCTAAATTGTTATGCTGCCCATTAGGAGGTTGATTCATCTCAGCGTTTCACTCAGAAGACTTTCTCTTGCAATGTGATGCGTCATTAAGGATTAAATAACACACCTACTGGCTGTGTAGCACTGTTTCTGTAAGACAGACCAGTATAATTTTCCTTCTCAAAGCCATCTTTAATTGAAATCTTCATTTGTCATTTGGGTACAATCACCAGTGGCACCCCATAAAACAGGCTCTGACACAAGCACAGCTATAAAATTATTATATAATTAGGTATTAAATTGATGATATATTTTGTTCTTGATTCTTTGGACAGTTACATTCACACATTTCTATCACATTTTTCTATTAAATGACACATTCTTGTTCTTGCAAAGCACAGATAAGACTAATTAGACAGTGGAGAGTCTCAAGGATTGATGGTATAGCTTGAGTTGCTTTTCATTCAAAACGTGGCATGAATCGGTAAAGGTCCCTCTGCAGCTTTTGCGACTTGACTGTGACCTTCACTGAGCCGCAGACTGATATTTTTCTTTTGCGTTTTATATTTTAAATTGTTGGCCATTCAGAAACACTACACTTACACATGCAAGGTGAAAACATGGTTTTCTATGACAATATTGTTAATCAAGTGATCATATAGCATATCTTGTCTGTACCTCAAGGCATTGACTGTGGCTGTTTTAGAGATATTTTGGTTGGCAATATAGGAATATGTTTTCAATATCCAATCAATAACAAAATAATGCTTGAAAAGAGAGCGTGTTCTATCTAGTTTTAATTAATTTTAATAAATTAGATAAATACAAGCTGATTTAGAGTTTTGTACTTTTGCAAATAAATACATGTATTCACTTAAGGGCACCATTATGGCAGTGATATTTTACAGAGACCAGAGACAATGAGCAAACATTTTTGAAAATATTATGCAAATATATGAATATCCTACATGTTTATTTGCATTTAAGTTGAAGTAGTTTGTGCACATTAACTTCAGTGAGTGCATTCAAATAAGTCAGTAGAAGTACAAGTGTTTTATAGATTCCTGTATCTGCAACAATTATAGTACTGCTCTAATTAAAAAGAGACACCTGGTGAAATTACAATAAAAGGTGTAATGAAATTAAATGAAAACTGTTTGTGTTGCTAAAAATGAACAAGGAAAATGGAAAATCATATCAATCATTAAATTCTTGCATCTGCTTTTTATTTATGCTCAGTGTGACTGTAATGTGTAATCATGACTGCTCTGCCTTTAGCGTGCAACAACCGACACTTTTAGGCTTTCTGTTTTTCCACCATGTCACACTTAAGTGATAAGAACTCGGCATATCCTGGAAGAAATGGAAAAACCAAACCAGAAACTTTATCTCTGGACATAGTGGATAGACTTAACCTCTGTCTGGGTGTTATCAAACTCCAGTGAGCAGGACCATATTTCTTGTCCATGTGAACATTTACCCTCTGGTCTTCTCTGAATGGAGAGGTACTGTATATCCTGAATCTCACGTCTGGACAAATGTTCCCTTTGCACCCAGCATGTCTTGCCTATAATAAATCCTTTAAATTACTCCATGCTTGTTCACAGGAAGAAACATAACATTCTTTCTCACAGTTCAACACATGGCAAAGAAATATAACTTATAATGAACAAATTGTGGTGCAAACATGCCTCCAAAATAGCAATGTACAAGAGTCCCATTCAATTTCCAAAAAGCATTCACAGAAAAGATTATTTTTTTAAACGCATTCAATCCAAGTAATGTCTACTTTAAAGACAATACACTATATGAAAGACATTGGATTTAAAATGCCAACAGTGTAATTAAGACATAAGGGTAATAAAGCTTAAAAAAGGTACGTCAGGGAAAAAAAGAACATGTCAGACACAGTGAAAAGCTATTGAATTAGAATAGGGTTTAAGAACAGTTTAACCATTGGCTGATCTGATACTTTGGGGAAGGCTTTTCTATTACACAGTCTCAGGGCTGCCACAGTTAAAGCTTCATCACCCATCAGTCTTAACAAGTACACTGACAGAAAACAGAGCACAGAGGTTTTCACTTTCAACCTTAGAATTAATGTACGTTGAGATGGGCCAGATGTGAACATAGAGGAGAGTCATCCCAGAGAACGTCTGTCTTGACTTTGTGAATTTCATGCTCAACAACACTATATTACTTAGAGGAATTGCTGTGGAAAGGAGGAGGAGGTGTTGAGGAAGATGAGAATCAGGCTCAGTGATGAAAGCACCTAAGGGGAGACTTGAATCTGAATTTTTTTCTGATGCCTGCAATAAACACTGACCCTCTTGTTTTTCTGACATCTGATGCAATGTGCGAAACTAAATCCCAGACCAGCAGAGCAGAACAATCGTGGAAACCCGCTCTGCATGTCAGTTATTGGTAAATCAGGTGGAGAATCAGAGACAGCTGCCTCCACTATTCTTTCTGTGCATGAAAATGTGCAACTCTCCACACAGATGATCTGGGCCTCCATATTTCACAAAACACTGTCACACCAACATTTAGACACAATTGCACCCTGATGTTTAATTTAAATATTTTATATATGTATTTATTATGCTAGTTTATTGTTTACCAATATACAGTGGCAAAGAAAAGTATTTGAACCTTTTGGAATTTCATGGTTTTCTGAATAAATTTGTCATAAAATGTGATCTGATCTTCATCTAAGTCAAGGGTATTGACAAACATAATGTGTCTAAAAATAATAACACAAAAAAAATTCTGATCTTTCATGATGAGCTTTTATTCGTTGTCCTGTTGCATCACCCACCTTCTACCCAGTTTGAGCTGACGTACAGACATTCTCACATTATCCTGAAGAATTGTCTGATATACTTGGGAATTCATCTTCCCCTCAATGATTCCAAGCTGGCCAGGCCCTGATGCAGCAAATCAGGCCCAAATCATGATGTTTCCTCCACCATACTTTACGGCTGAGATGACGTTTTCATGATGATATGCCTTGTCCTTTCTATGCCAGATGTAGTGCTTTGTGTTTTTTCCAAATAGTTCAATCTTAGTTTTATCAGTCCACATAACATTTTGCCAATACCGCTGTGGAGTGTCAGTGTGCTCTTTCGCAAACTTCAGGCGTGCAGCAATGTTCTTTTTAGTAAGCAGTGGCTTCCTTCGTGGTGTCCTGCCGTGGATACCCTGGTTGTTCAGTGTTTTACGTATTGTAGACTCATCAACAGAGATCCAATGATGCCTTCAAATCTTTGGCTGTCATTCGGGGTTGTTTCTTTACCTCATTGATGAGTCTTTGTTGTGCTCTTGGTGTCATTTTGACTAGGCACCCACTTCTTGGTAGAGTAGCAACAGTCCCAAAGTGTCTCCATTTGTAGATTGTTTGCCTAACTGTAGACTGATGAATTCTGTCTTTGAAATAACTTTGTAACCCTTGCTAGCTTTATGTAAATCAACAATTCTTGATTGTAGATCGTCTGAAAGCTCTTTTTGGCGAGGCATGGCTCACATAAGCGTGTTCTTCTTGTTCAGAGCAAACTCCAAAAGTTTGAAGGGTTTTTATCTGTCAAAGTAGCTGTAGTCCACACCTCCAAACTTAACGAGACTCCAGGTGTGCTAAAATCTGACTCCAATTAGCTTTTTTGATGTCATTAACTCAAGGGTTCACATACTTTTTCCACAAGCACTATGAGGTTTTTTTGGTTGTTCTCAATAAAGACATGAAAGATCAAAATTTATTTGTCAATACCCTTGACTTAGATGAAGATCAGATCACATTTTATGACAAATTTATTCAGAAAACCATGAAATTCCAAAAGGTTCACATACTTTTTCTTGCCACTGTATTATGTTATGTTATTTAACAAGTTTATCATGTTCATCTTATTTCGACAGGTTAGCATTTGCTAATTTGCACTAAGCATAAACGTCAGATGAGGATGGGGTCATTAGTTTTACTGCCTTTTAGTCATAAACTAATGTATTTCAAATTCAGATTAAGGTGCTGGATGAAAAGTCAGGGGATGACCAAAGTAATTGGAATTAACTTGGTGGGGAACACAAATGTCTAAATGTTCTGTCAGTCCATCCAGCAGTTGAGTCCAATAGTTGGATGGGCTGCCAGAGGAAATGTAATTAGGGTCTAGTGTCTGGAACCATAAATGTCTGTACTAAATCTGTCAAGTAGATGTACAGATATTTCACTTCTTGTGGTCCTATTGGAAAAGTCAGGTGATCACCCCTGTCATTAAGATTCATCCACTGGGCACCATGAATATTTCTATTGAATTTAACTGAAATTCATTCAATAGCTGTTTAGATATTTCAGTCTAGACCAGAGGTGGACCAACTGATCTACAGACAGACAGACAGACAGACAGACAGACAGACAGACAGACAGACCAGCAGACTGACATTGCCAGTCCTAGAGCCACACCACTAGTGTGGCTCAAAATGTCTTTTGAGCATCATCAGCTTGTTGCACTAAGGGTGCCAGTGAAAAACATTACACTAAACAAAACTCCCTTTGACAGCAGTGGGGTGCTTAGGTGATTAAGAAAATTATAAGCCTATGGTTAAAAGTCCTTATACCAAAACCATTGTAAGAAATTAGTGTTATACAGTATGCTATTATAGAAGCATTTGATTGGAGGCAGCCGATTCGACCGGTCACACTGCACCTGTTCCCAGCAGCAAGCATATTACCATTGTACTTTACAAGCTGGCTGTGTGCTGGATGCTGGGCTAGAAGGTAAATTATATGGAGTGAGCAGAATGCAGTGTTCATCTCTGTTGCCATAAAATAGAGATATGGGTCGAAATTGGTTGCAACTGGGAGTAACTGTAGTAACTAGGCAAAGGATTTACCACCATTTAATTATTTTTTAATTATTGTGGACAGAGTAATCTCAACCAAGCTGAGTGGATGTTTTATAATAAGGTCAGTTATGAGCAATGGTTTAAGCTTCTATGAAACTGTGTCTTGCCTGCTCTGCCTGTGGCTGGCCAACCATCCAAACTGATCTCACTGTGTAAAGAAATTTTACTTTACAGCATCTTTCAAAAAATCTTATTTGCAGGTTAATAATTGCAAGGGTTATTGGCCAAGTTGCCTGGCCCTTCCTACAAATCATCACTATATGGAGGGGGGTGGCGGGCATTTACATATGCATGACCAGCAGAATGCAGATGCATTTCTCTGCCAGCACTATTAAGGGTGTTCTCCATTCACTGCACATGGTTCGTGAACAGTATGGCATTCTAATTTGGTCACTTCAGAGGTATGTTGTGCACTCTATGCAGCTCAATCCCCCAGGTCAGAGTCTACATGTCTCATCTGCTGCAGGAGTTGAGGGCACGGGAGTGATTTGTTTGTGAAACCATAAAACCAACTGGAAGTAATGGCGAGGAGAAATTGGTGTCTCTTGGTGGAGCGTTTTATGTTTCAGCTCAAAGGAAGTATAGAAAGATATGATGTCTTTCCCAATAGCTGGAATGTCAATCTGAAAGTGAAGCAATGGTCCCATTCAGTAAAGAATCACATGCAGTCCCCCAAACAACTCTGGGGCCTGTTGCAAGTCTACAGATGGTGTGCATTAACAGAGAGTCGGCTAACAGGTGTAACAGTGATGCAGCCATACTGTGGTGAGATTTGTCCACCAGATCCACTTATTTACCCAGCTTTCATTCCATTTAAATCACTCTTATTTATTAATTTAACAGACAAATGTGTTGTTTTAATAGCAAAATGATATATCAGGTATAATCCTGTTACATTTCTGTACATTGTTTTATTTTTCCCAAAGTGTGAAGCCAAGAGTCTTTAAATTTATATCTACCTACTGTGGACACATTCCACATGGCACTCACCCATGCACCCACACAGGCACCAAAAAATAAATGCAAACACACACAAACACACAACCACATAGAGAAGACCTTTTCAAAACATTGCTGCCAAATCTGATTCAATGCCATTGTATCATATAGAGATCCTTGTAATTACTTATAGCTTTGTCACAAAATATAAAAATGCCTCATATTGGAAGATTTCATAATACTGGAAGAAGACATTTTGATACAAAGCCAATAGAAATAAACAGTTCTCTCTTGTTCCCTTTTATGAAGTCTCTAGTCATTTTTACGGATCATTCAGATATTTTAAAAGTACAAGCTGCAAAATGTTGCGTTTTATAAGTATTCATGCTGTGCCAAGTTTCTGATGTGCTCTGCTGCGTATTTGTTTATGTCTTGGAGACAGAATATGTGATTTATAGTTAGACTGGTGGGGGTGGCAGCAAGGGAAGCTGTTATGTTCTTCCTTTGCTGCTTGTCGTGCGCCGTTGCTGTTCTCTCCAGCTTGCTGTACGTTCACCCCGATATGCACCCTCAGGCAGTATGCCTTTCATTATTTCTTTTGAAACTTTCATCTGAAGTCTCTGAGGGATTAGCCCTCTTGATTCCTGACACAGTCAATGAAAAACAAGCCTCATATACAGGGAGGCTTACAGCCAGAAAAGCCATGCTCAGCCCTCCCCTCGCCTCTCAATGTGAAACTGTTTAATGGTTTACACAAGAAATGGAAGCTCCTCTCACTTTTGGTCATTTTGACATATTCAAATTTGTGTTGTTGAAAATTATCATTTTATATTTTTGATGACATGTAGCTGTTGTTTGTGTGGAGGTTGAATGCGCTTAATCTAAGTCTCTTGGGAAAAAATTGTCTTCCAAACCAATGTAATTTTAACCTTTAAGCAATATAAACCCAACTCTGCAGCACTGTGCAGGTTGGCTGCTTTTATGTTTTGGTCTCTCAGGGCGCACATAGTTGTGTCTCCAAACTCTCATTAAACCCTAATATAAAGCCATTGGCAGCTATTTCCACTGAATGAAATCAGACAAAGTTTTGACCATCATGGTACCACAAAGATATAAGACATATATATGGCCAGTGAAGGAATGTGGACAATTATCAAGCTTATTACCTAGATATTTTCCATAGTAGCTTAAAGAAATAGAATCAGAGCTAATTCGTTAATTTGTTGGCTAAAAATATGACTCTAGTAAGATGCTCATTTTGCTCTGTTTGCTAAATGGTGATACTGTTAGCTATAAGGGCTTGATAAACCAATTATACATCAGTGTTTTAATGTTTCTGTATCTTCAGAGATGATTTGCTTGAGCTTTAAATATTATTTATATTATATATTATTATTATAGCTGAGGATAAAGTATACTGAACACATGATAATTGCATGTTTTTTCAAGTTTAAGTGTTTAATTAAATGGGTATTATTAATATTTTTTAATTAGGTGACTATTTATATTTTTAAAGTAACGATCTATCAAATTACAGTGAAAACTATTAATGACAATGGGAAAGGATTCCATCTTAGTGATGAAGCGAGTTTCAGCTCAGCTGTCCAGCCACAACTTCACTTCATTAGTTCATTCTCACAGCTCTCATAGCCTTGCAAAAACCCCACAGTACACTACTCGCTGAGCACCAAATGGTAGACAGAAAAAGTTAGGCACTAACTGTTGAACATAGGAGTGTTGAGTTGCTAAAGAGCGAGATATTTTCCTCAGGAGTTGGTAGACACCAAAAACAGATTTAGATGCTGTCAAAAACCTGAATGGTCTAGTGTGAATAATTTTTTATTTTTCTTAGTATAAAGTTAACGCTCTACAAACACTACTACTGTGTGATGGAAGGTAACACTCTCAAACTTTATGTGTCTTTTTAAAGTTGACTATTAGCAGGATCAATGTAGCTATTTTACTTTAGCAATATAGCTAAAGTGTGTTTGAATGGTGAAATGTTGCAATCTCAACTCCTTACGCTGTAAAAACTGTGAGTCATTAAACAGTGAGTCCCTCTGGGAGTTACATGCTGTGTAATGACGCACTCCCTCCTCGTTCTCCTTTGAGCTTACTTTTGTCAGCAGTTTCATTACTTTGCACTTTGCTACTAAGCAGGTGGAGCTAATCTATCTAGTTTGCCCTTCAGTTATGGTTTACTGTCCGGGGGACTGGACACAAGTGTCTCCAATAATCCCTTAATTAGGCAATGATGGACTATTCATTTAGTATGCAAAGCTGCAAATCTCCCCATCCACTGAGCGGAGCCCTCTGCAGTCATACGGAGGCCAGCGCTAATGATCTCAGCAAGTGGCAGCAATCCATTGGAGCGCTGCAGCAAGTGCACATTAATCTTGTGGGTGATCCAGTTGATGAATGACCCTGGCCTAGAAGGCCTGGCAGATCCCACCTTAATTATGCTGAGGGAGCCACACCTGGGAGGCGCCGGGGGACGTCTTGCTAACTCAGGAACAACGACTCAGGAGAAGTCCTGCGGTCTACAGGCAGCTGCCTCCAGTCCAGGCGCAACTGTAACGCCTTGGGAAATGTGAGCCTTTAGAGCAACTCCATGGAGGACATTATAGCTGGGGCTGACTTCCAAAGCAGAAGTTGCAGAAAGGGCAAATGGATGTCATCAATTCAAGACATTTTCCACTGATAGGTCATTAGAGGAAAGTGATTTTTATACCAGCTCCAAAGGAAACCCATTCAAGACGTTCCTTTTTCTGTGATGATGCCTCAAACAGAACATTTTCACCACTGCTCTAATTGTACCCCATTATTTGCTGTGGTCTGACATGTTAAAAGAAAAAAGCACAGCAGGCAAAGAGTTGCATCAGTCTAACATCAACACCCTAAAGATAGCACACTGGCACAATGGGAGGATGAGTAAAAGAGAAAATGTGATCAAAATGCATGAGTAAACACTATATGGGAAAAGGAGGAAAAGCACCAAATCCTCTGCAAACTGTTTGATTAGACAATACAAAGAAACATGGTATCTTTAGATTTAAGAACTTAAACCACTTAAACAGAGCTCATGTCCTTTTAGATTAATAATGCACAACACTGTACACCAGAAACAGGATTGTTTTGGGTTTACCTCTTTGGCTTGGGAACAAGGTGTTTTAGTTGTCGCTGAGCAGCTGAGAATGTGTGGGGAGTAGTTGATGGGGGGAGGAGATTGGAAGAGTCTTAAAATGAATTTCGACTCTAAAACAGAGTAATGGTCTTTTTGTGCGGTTGGAAAAATAAATCTTGCTTTTTGCCCATGTGAGATATAAATATCCGTTTTTAACTAAACTAAATGTGCTTCAAATTTTCTGAATTTACAGTATCTTGACAGTAAAATAGGCCACATTAAAATATTCTGCAGTTACTTTATGAGGGCGTTCTAGTGGCCTCTCACTGATCCTGCTGGGAATACTCGATCCATGTGAACTCAGAGCTGCCTTGATTTACACCTTCTTCATTTTCGTTCCGGCAATGGTCGACTGGTCCTCACGTCCTCATAGGATGCTATTGAACATATGACCCATTCATAGAGGTTACTGGATTCTCTGGCACAACAAACTCCGTAAGGGATAATTTGTTCCTTTTCTTGCAGCAAAGCCACTGTGGCTTATCTAGGAGGAAATTTGTGAAATCTCATTATCTTGTGTTTTGAAATGAGGATCAATACACATTCATGTTTTGTTTTATTCATACAGGTTGGATGTGAAAATTGCCCCATTGTGCTTTTTGTCAGACTTCTTTATCTATATATTTTCTTTTTTTCTGTCTGTGTGAATCAATGAAACACAAGCCAATTGCTGCATCACAAAAATCCAACAAATTGATATAACTGCATCTATGTACAATAAAGTTAGGATCCAAAAGGTCAGCTGGAAATGGGACAAAACCCAAAGGAGTTCTCTTAAGGGCCAGCAGAATTTAATACACATCCATCACTTTTTATCATCTAATTAGTCCGTGGTGTGGCAGCCTGGACAACATTGGAGGGAAGCAGAATTATTGATCAAGTAAAGGATAGTATCTATCATTTCACCTCAGCATCGACACTCCAGCCATTTGAAAAGAGGGAAGACAATATAACCGCAGCAAAATGCGATGAGAATCATGTACGTCATTCAAAACAGAGGCCATTTGTTTGTTCTCCTTGGTTAGGCCATCGACTAATAGACTTGTTCTGAATTTTGCAGTGCAACAACTACCAAGAAGAAACATTGCAATCTCTATTTAGAATTGTTATGTGAAATATAATATTGATAATTAACAGTTGAAGTGCACTGTACAGGTAACTGCAGATATATATCACTTTGTGAATACCTTTATGGGCCAACTCATAATTCTTATGGGTCCTAGTTATCTTGTTATCTTTTGTACAGAAATAGAGGTTATATATATTCTATCAATACAGCCTTAAATAAGATACTTTTAATTTTTCTATATTACACGGTGTGACAAAACTTAGTAATATGGCAACGTGAAATATAAAATGATGATATGGTGTTTAGTTTTGATATTTTAGTATTGATTATTAACACTGAAAACTGGACTTTACCTGACTGGTCAGGTAAAGTCCATCTGAAGCCATTTCTCTTCTCAAATGAAGACATTAGGTGTGTACAGTAAATACGATCTATGGTAAGTGTGCATGTTGCCATAACCTAGGGGGGATGCTATGAAAACAACAAACAGGGAATTGATGCGTGGGCACATTATCATAAATATTTTCCTAAAGATAATGATAAGAGTCAACAGTAAATTCCATAAAGCACATGACATGATAAAACATGCAAACTGTATCTTTTGCAAGATTAAACCTCCATCTCTTTCACAAATAAGATGTTTCAGCATCCCAGGCACCAAAATCAGTTAAACATTTTGGTGGATTTCTTATGTCGACACAAATCAACATAAATACCTGGTAACCAGGAAACAATGACATCTTTTGAGGCCCACAGAATACTGAGTGACTCAAAAGTGTCCTCCAAATTCCGTTAAACAAGGCTGCCTGTCTCAGCCACATTTGGAAATTGGACTGGCCCAAGTTACGAAGTATTTGGTTTTGGAATAGTACATTTTGACAAAGGCAACTCCTGAATTGGCACACAGTTACAAACATTACCGATGAGATCTGAAATGTTGGAGCAAACAAATCAATACTGTCAATCCCAGCATCAATTAGTCATTTTGCCAGTTGACCCTGTTGAGTTGTGCTAGCAAGTTCAGCAATTCAAAAACAGCTTTCTAGCAACAATTTTAGTCTAAAGTGACAGATAACTTATCAGGTTTTAAACAGCCAACTCAGGAATTTGGAGTTTTTGCAGCTATGCAAGAATCACAACAAGAGGACGGTGGACAGTGTTACTATCCAGTGTGAGTGCTGAATATGTGCATGTTCTGCAAAACAGTTTTTATTTAATGCTGGATCAGAGGATTTGTCAGGGTATGAATGTTTGTGAAGAATGACCAATGAGGACAAGTGCACACATCAGAGGGCAAACCTCTACACACAGTTTTTTATAGAATTATCTCATCAGTGCAAATGATTGTGGTTATAAATCACTATGAGATAAAATTGTACATTCAACAATCAATAGCTGTCAGCTCCTACAATTAGCTATAATTTGTTATTACTTTAAATGCCACAGTTTCTCCATGTTGGCTTTTAGTTTATCTGTCCACTCACTCCTTTCTGTCAGCAGAATGCACATAACTCAGAACAACAGTCCTAAATATTAAAACCTTTCCTGTGAAGCAGATCATGTGGGTTAAATTTGGGTCCTCACAAAAGAGGACATCATTTCTTTGACATTTGATTTTTTTTTTTTTTTTGCCCAAGGCTGCAATATTAAATCTCTTAAGTAATACCAATAAGATCACTATAATGTCTAAATCCACTTTCTTGCAAAACCCCTTGTGCCAAAGCAGTCATAATGGCAGTTCTTTTTTTATTACATTATTATCGTGGAAAAGCCAGTTAGTCATTATGTAATGTAATGTATCAACAATCTCATTAAATCCTGCTTCTTCCAACTAAGAAATCACCCAAGTTAAACCATTTTTGAGTAGTCCTGACTTAGAAAGGCTTATACATGCCTTTGTCTTCTAGCACCCAGACTACTGCAATGCTCTGTTCACATGCCTCAGTAAATCTTCAGTAGCTCGCCTTCAGCTTGTGCAGAATGCTGCAGCTCGAATTTTAACAAACACCACCCATAGGCCACATATAACCCTAAGGGTGTACCAGTACAGTATACCTACCGAGGGAAAAAGATGAGAAGTTAGGGGGCAAGGGGTTAACAATCTCAGAGACATAAAAATAATTTATATTGGAGGTTGGATTTTTTTTAAAAACAGTCACCTGTTCTAATTATCAGCTGAGTTTGATTGTGGAGTTTCCTCTCCTTGCTCCAACTTCCGCCTACAGTCCAAAAACATGCAGGTTAGGTTGACTGGGAACTCTAGAATGTGCATGTGAATAGTTGTCTATCTCTATGTGTCAGCCCTTGATTGGCTGGCAACCTATCCAGAGTGTACCCTGCCTCTTACCCAATGTCAGCTGGGATCAAGTCCTGCCCCCTGTGACCAATTATGTGTAGGTATGTGGACTGACACTGTTGTTAAACAGGGTGCTGTTTATTTTTGTTATGGAGTACAAGAAGTAGATGATGAGGTTACAGTACAGCTAAACTGAAAACCAGGAGTGTCCAACTCACAGCCAAGGCAGTTGTAGAAGATGATCGATTTTATGTTCTGTCCCAGTGCATGACCTGATGCCGCTCTCAAGGTTGGTCACGCTCATGTACCTAGTAACATTAGAATAGGTGCTAAGTTAAAAATACCTACTGCGTAAATTGTCTTTAAATTCCTCCCAATTTTAGCATGTTAGCATGCACTTTGAGGTATATATAGTTTTTAATTCCTCTCATTATCCAAACCTTGCTCAATGCTGTCATCCAACACACCCAAATCACATTCAAAATGAACAGTAGGTCTTTATACCGAGGATATACAGCTGTGAAGGGGAAAACATATTTGGACATTGTGTTTGTGTTTATAGATCCCAGGTTTTGTTTATATGCACAGCCCCAGGCTCCAGGTCTCTGGATGCATGGAATTCCTGTCTTTGTGTCACCTATTTTGTTGCTCAGCTTACCTTCACATATGCATTACCCAGACCAGCACTATACAGTTTGGTGTAAGTTCACATACTCTATCCAAATTTTTTTCTTTTTTAACTTTATATATTTCTTCATGAGAATGTAACATGTCTAGGTTACTTTATTGTGACTTCATGACTCACTGGTCGCAATAAATGAGCCGATCATATAAATATTGATTTACAGTTACTTGGTTAGTAGATTTTACTGCATTTGGGGCCTATGAGAAACTTCTTCCTTTGCTATTTAGTACACTCCCTTTTGTCATTGTTTGGGTCGATTCAACTGATGGAGAGATGGTCACTTGTATCCATTCTGTCATCTTCTGTCTAATTGCAGCCCAATAAACCATCTCTTCTGTCAGCCCCAGTGGAACAACGGGGTGTGGTAATACTCTGACTTAAATTACACTGAGCACTGTGACAGTCTGCATGGCTGTAGCTACCTGCCAAAACCTCCCCACAATGGCCGTTCATCTCAGCTCCACCAGACAGGCTCAGACTGTGGCAGAGTTCAGAATCAGGTCATTTCATATTAGAAGACCCAAATCTTAAGGTAGTGCAGCAGCTCCTAAGCTGTAGCTATATTGAGAAAGTGCCAGAGGCCTGATGTATTTTGTATTAACAGCACAGGAACTTCTTGTGTGGTGCATCTTAGAAATTTGGATTTGAAACATAAAACTTGAATTATTACATTTGGATTTTGGATTTTTTGCATAAAACAGTCTCTAGAGTCCTTTGTGTTGCACCTTTTGATGATGAATCAGACACTGTAGGAGCTCTGTCTCTGGCTCTATTCAGAAGCGATGACAAGTGTTGTATAAGATGCAATTTAGTCCTTAACCTTGTCTGTGCTAACTGCCTCCAGGCGGTCCAGGCTTCATCCAAAGCACAAGCGCCACAGAGCACAATGCACTGACCATCAATTACTGGTGTAGGTAGAGCTGTTTGGTTGCGATTTGAAAAGCTAAAAACTCCGGAAAATGATCCATATCTGTACCTGATGATATACAGCACTAGTTCTGCAGATACCCCTATATACTGATATTAAGAATATGTTGTTTTAATATTCAGCTGTAGTTCCAATGAATGCTGTGAAATAAATGTGTCTTCTCTGTATAATATTCAAGCAGCCTCCTCTAAAGCCAGTGAGATGATATTTATAACAAATTAGATGAATAATTCTACATTAACTGTGAGTGGATATTGTGAGGATTGAAAATCATAATTGCAATAGAAGTGCAGACACATTGGATAGCTGAGACACATTTTTAATTCCAGGTATAAATGTAATATGGATAATTCATATCTGAATACAATCTAGACATGAGGTGAATGTTAATGTGAGCTGCAAAGAGGGCCACGATGCTTCATGCGGCTCACAGTCACATTGTGAGTGTGTGCTAGTAGACTGAGACGAGAGCGGTTAGATTGTGCCATATTTACATGAAACAAGGAGATGAGTCATTTTGACCTGGAGTGACTAAATTACTGTTAGTTGACTTGAAGTGGCAAACAGTGTTGTTTTGAAACCTTAAACTTCACCTGTTGCCAGTAGGTAAGGTAGAAAAGGCTCATTTGATATTGGCATTGTGACACAACCAGTAAATTCACATTTTAACAAAGCAGCTGCCTGGACTTTAACTTCAATAAACTACATTTTTCTGAAGTGACTGCTTGTTTGTAAATGCAAATAAAGACAATGTGAGCACTCAGCTTCCACAGGGACAGACAGTGTCTGAACGATTTATGAATGGCTCAGATAACAGACACAACAAAGGGAAGATAAAACAGGTCAATATATTTTCTCTTGTCCTCTGATAATAACTTATCATCAGCATTGAGTGGCGGCAGCCATCTTTAATACCACTTCACTTGTGTTGTTATTAACAGTAAAATGTTCTGCTGCAACTGCTCCACAGCAAGAATTTCTGAGCATGCTCAGAAATCTCTCACAGATAACAGCAAGAATTTACAAACGGGCCAGTTCGTGTTAGAGAGCTCTCTGCTTCTCCGAGTGGCAATTTACGAATACAACAATTTCAACAAACCCATTGAGTTCTCCTACGCTCTCTTGACTGCCAAACACCCAGGAACCATTGTGCTCCAAGCACTTGTTCACGCTTTCCTCCCCCTTATCCAATCACCTGCATTGCTTATGTACAGTTTGTAAATAACTTAATTTGTCATATTGGTTGGGACATAAAAATGGAACTAAAATCAGAAGAAGAATAATGCAAAAGTATTTTCACAGAGGAAGATATACAGTACATAGCAAACATACTGTTTATTAGACATTTGCATCTCACACATATACAACAGTCAGTTAAGAAGAAAAACCTGCATATGTGATTTCCAGTCCAGTGTGTAACATTTAGGAGGATCTATTGGAAGTAATGGAATGTAATATTCATAGTTGCGTTTTCATTTGGGTGTAAACACCTAAAAATAATTCATTACCTTAATATGAGCCGTTTTTATCTATGCAGTCTGCCATGTTGAACATTAGCCCAGAATGGACAAATCAAACACTGGCTCTAGATACTGGCATTTGTGTGTTCCTGCCACCATAGTTTAGATGCTTGGAAGATGGGCAGTATTCAGCTGGTTGCAATCTGCAACTGAACCACTAGATGCCACTAAATCCTACACACTGCTCCCTTACATTTGATATTTATTCTCTTTTTTGGTCTCTACCAACTCCTCAGGGAAATATCTGGCAGTTTAGCTCCTAAATGCTCCACTGTGTTCACCAGCTTGTTGATAACTGTGTCTGTTTGCCATTTGGTGCTGAGCAGGTAGTGTCCAGTGGGTTTTTTAGAGCTTTCTTCATGAAAACAGTTAAAAAACTATACAAGCAGTGAGTCTGAACCAAAGCAGGAAAGTTGTGGACCGGACAGCTAAACAATGAGCTGAAACTCAATATATAGCTGCATTAGGCCGAGGGTAGCTGCCTGATTCAGATGATAATTTTCTGTCGGTTCATCACTATAAGTGACCCCCTTCAAATTGTTTTAACATTGTCATTTTGTTATTATAAAATTATTGATTGCCTGCACTATATTTCTATTTGGTTCAAAAGTCTTGTCTCTGTGTTAGGAAAGTGTGAGCAATGTGAAGATACATTTTCCCGTTCTGGTAGCTCTCATTTTCTGATTTGGTGGAAATGCACTGGCTGAATGCAAAAGAGCTCCCTTGCTATATTGTTGTCCTTTAGTAAGGCTGCAGCACTCTATAATAAAATGACTTTGTGTCACCCCTGGTTTTCATCCCGTGCTGGCTACAGACAGTTAAGAAGAACAAATTTGGTCAAGCAACATATACATATAAATATATATCAAACACAGAACTTTATATATAACAGTGGCTTGCTGTTCTGAAAGCAAGGCATTGCAAATTATTTGTGACCCAGTACTTAGTGTGACGCTGGCTCTCCTGGTGTGTTGGAGGTGTGTGATGAATGAGATTCTGTAATACAGGGAGACATTTCAGTGGCACCCAATTTTAAATCCTCATATTGCAGCAACAAAGTGTACAAGTTAAGGTCTAGTGAATATTCTCATCAGTAATTATAGTCTGCACCCATGTATAATAAATTCAGTGTATAATACGCCTAAGCAGCATCCCAATCCTCAGCATAATGCAGAACACAGGATTGTTTTCTGCATGTGCTCTCTTGCATTTAGAAATATGTAGAGAACTACACCCCCAGTGACTCATCATTTTAATTCAGAACATAGTGTTGCTCATTATCCAGTTTGATTCATATAACCTGCTTTTATATTTATCAGGATAAACTTCTTTTTCTTTCTCTTTTTGTAGATGAACTTATGCAATGCTCCACCGAAAACCAGCAGGGTGCAGACATGAGCTTTCAGTAAAATGTAATCTCTTTCAAAATAATCTTTCTGAGATGGAGTTTTATTGGAGAACTTTATACAGTATGAAACAATTTACAGTGTAATACGCTCTCACATATTCCGGCTCTTTAATTCATTTATCTGTAAGTGGCCGCGTGAATGAGGAGAAGCAGCTTTCCACACGAATGTTTCAGATAAGGCCATCTGACGTTTAAATACCCTACTTGTGCACGGGTAGAGGAAAAAGTGGGTGTACACACTAGTTGTGCTCTGTGTGCTTCACTTCAGATGAGCTCACCCAGCCGATGCGCACATCGTAGGATCCAACCAATCTGAGAGGGCGCAAGGACGGCGAGCAGCAGCCCCGGTAGCCACTGGGAAGAGTGGCTGCTTTTGTGCAAAGGCTGCCCGACTTTCTACTACACAAAGTAAATAAGGGAGAGAAGCGTAAAGGATTGTGCGCCCGGTCGCCTCTTGTTGGAAAGACTCGGTGGATTTGTAGGTTGCCTGGATGGATGTGAATCCACTCTTGTATCGCAGACCGGACTGGACTTCGGGCTGAGCGGCTGATGAGAAGAAGCCTACTTTCAACTCTCTGTTTTTTTTTTCTTTCTCCCTTTCTTCATAAAATGCCAGGATTTCGTTTATCATATTGTGTCCAGTTCAAGCCAGGCTGCTCATTTGGAAGGACGCCAGACCTTCAGCCTCCCAAATCTGCAAGTTCAGTCCAATAAATTGTGACATTGTCTGTCAGCCTTGGAATAAGAAATCGATACTCAAGAAAAGGGACGCGATATTCTTCCGGAATTTTAACGGACTGTTTCCCCCCGCCATCCTCATAAATATGCGATTTGGTTGGATTGGGTTGGTTTGGTCCAGCTTCACGCTTTTTAGCTGGAGCAGCGCTGATAGTGACTGATTATTGCTGTTGATTTTTGTCCATGCAAGACTCGGGGTGGAAACATGTCTGGCCACTTCTTTGAGAGGATCACTGCTATCAGAGATGGCATTTTGGTCCAGCACTTCGGTTTTCACCTCTAAAGTGCCCCGGAAAATCTTATTCATGTTCACCCTCTCCCTCTCTGTCACCTACTTGTTCTATAGCTTGATGAGCTGCTACAACTCGCTGCAGTTCCCCCTGCAAGAGAACTACGTGTATCAAGGGAGGCTGGTGACAGAGGAGACAACTTTTGTGACATTGAGGGAGAAACTTTATTCCGCCTCCCCGGGCTTGACCGAATTCACCGAGGCCGAGAGAACCACCGCCGTCTCCACCGTGAAGGATCATGCTGAGGCCGAACAAAGGACGGTGGAGTGGATTAGGACCCAGGCGTCTCCAACTAAATCGGCGGCGGCGTATCACACCACCGCGCTGGAGAGGGAGCACCAGGAAATCAGCACCACGGACAGCGAACTCAGGGCGAACTGCACCATGGATTATGGAGAGAAGAAACTTCCTCAAGCCATCATCATCGGGGTGAAGAAAGGGGGGACCAGAGCCCTGCTGGAGGCTCTCAGGGTGCACCCGGACGTCAGAGCCGTTGGAAATGAGCCACATTTCTTTGACAGGAACTACGAGAAGGGGCTGGACTGGTACCGGTGAGTTGATATTTCAGCCCTATCTAGCAGCAGTGTGTAGTTTTTGTCTGTCTTGTTACAGAATCGTGCACACTTTGGGCTACACATTTTTCAAAGAACTCCTAATGTGTGTTATATTTATGAATGCGTTTATATTCGCATCACACCTTGGTCTTCTTTCATTTGTGGGAGGTAAAATCAATTTGCAAGAGACTTAAAACCTGCTTGAGATCAACAACAGCGAACATCATTTCCGCCTACATGTTTGTCAAACTGTATTGTAACTTTTTAGATCTCTGCGCTTAGAGATACAATATTACATACTGCCTTTTTTCTGATGAAAATAAAAGCCTTTTTTCTCACTGTGGATTGGATTATGTGTGATCTCACCCCAGCAATTTTCAAGTCTATGCACGTTGATTTTTTTAGATTTTTTATTTAGCCTATAATTACAGGAATGGAAAACAATGGCTGCTTTGGAAAGTGGATAGTAGCCTCATGCATATATGATTGACTGAAATTGTAAAAAAAAAAAAAAAAAAAAAGGTCCTTTAACAGACTAACTGAATGAATTGAGTTCTATATTCTTGTTTTCTTATTGTCAGAGCACATTGTGTGTGAACTGAGTAGCTGAACAGTTTCCACTTTGTTTCTGAATCACAAGGTGTGTATTGTTATACTGAACCCCACTTGAAGATCCACTGTGGTCTTAAAGGGAATTGCATGGTACCTCAGGTCTGTCGTGTATCAAATGATGTTCTGTCACAAAGTTACTGGAAGTTTGGTCCTTCAATAGGGTTACACAATATTTGACCACACATCGTGGCAGCTAACACACATAGAGGAGTGTCACTGGGTAGTTTAAGGCAACGTTTTTTTTGACAGAGCTGTTGTGTGCTTCAGGCTGGTATCTGCTGGTAAAAAAAATAAAAATAAATACACAACACACAGCGAGAGAATAATCATGTGATGCTCATTAAATAATGTTATGTTTGTAATTTCTAGATGCCAGTTTTGACACTGACCAAGAGAAATTGGCTTATTATCCAGTACATAGTTAATCCTCAGTTTTAGTTCCCCATACACTCATATGCACACTCATATACATACACACATGCATAGTCATACTCACAGATTAAAACAGAGGGAAAATGTTCTCTTATAAGAGCCCATTTGGACTGCATATCACATATATTATGTTGCACATTCCACCCATCAATTCCAAGAGCACATCATTTACTTAAATTGCATATAATCTTACATGATAGTGCTGTAAGGGCTGTATTTTTTGAAACACCTCTTGTCTAGGCATTGCAGCTGGTTCTCAAAGGAGCGTAAATTGTTAACGCCACCCTTCTTGTGTGACGGCTGACATTCAATTTGAGTCCAGGTTTATTAGCCTGTGTTTATCATTGCCGTGTTTATGGGAGAAAAAAAATCAATTTGAGGGTTCATTCATGGTCAGTTGGTCATGGCTTGGTTAGGCGTTGTTCTCACATAATGATGTTTGACCAGGGGAATCCAAAATTTGCGAACGGAGTCAATGAGCTGACGAGAATGACACTGACTCAGAGTCCCTTTTGTTTCTCTGTAGAAACCCGGGTCTGTTACGCTGGTGTTTGGGTTGTGGAAGCATCTGCTTTCATCTTGCTGCATAGACATGGGAGTGCTTGGCTGTTCATTTAGCCTGTGTTAATGCAAGCTGTTTCATTACGCTTATGGTGAAAGGCTCATTAGACAGGAGGATGACATGCTTACATAAATAATAATAACTGTGCCCGTATGTCTCAGAGCCTCTGAGCCAAAAATATCCCTAAAGAAGCCTTCATTTTATATCTGTCACTGTCCTGTATATAACATTCACCTCAGAATTTTGCATTCTGGAAACCAGGAAACACACAGGGCACATTTTGCACCAATGGATGCAAAGTTATTGGTTTAATTGTTCAAAAATAATTATGAGTTGAGCCACTATTTCAGACGCTGATATAAAAATTCATTCAGACCACGTTTGTTTGTTTGTTTCTAAATTATGAATTATACTGCATCTCTCTTCTCTGTCTGTGATGCTCTAGCTAATGTGCACTTAATGGAAGTGAAATTATGATCAGTTACAGATGTTTGCAACCATTTGACATTGGTGTAGTTGAACGAGACCAGTAATCTCATAAAATATGATTCATAAATTTGGGCCTGTCTCAGTAAACACCTGCTCCACATTTTGATGGATATGATAGATAAACTATGGGGGGATGTAACCCAAAGGCATCTTGTAAGCGCTAACATGTACTTAAATGCTCGTTCACTCTGTTCTCAACACAGTGAATCCAATAATGTCTGCGTTATTGCACTAGAAGCTTATATTGACCATTGATATTTAACCATTAAAGTTTCATATTCAGGTGTAGCGATCTTTAGAAACAATTGAGGTTGTGTGTTTGTGGCTTGATTGTTTTTGCTGTTTGTATGTGTTTATTACTTTTCTGTTACTGTGTGATGCACGGAACAAAAGAGAAAGGATGAAGAAGAGTTTCCATTGAGTTTTGTGCTGTGAATTAAAGGACCTGCCACGCAGGGAGATCATACAATGTGGATTCATTCACTGCAGTACTTTCTGGTTCCCTGAAGTGGAAGTGGGGTTTAGTAGGTTTAGTCAAACTGAATAAGACTGTAAAACAGTACGCAGTTTGTTGTTAGTTGTGAACATGTGTGTATCCCATTTTATGCAACATTTTATTGCCACCTTTCTGCTTTAGACACCTCATTTAGAAAAATAAACCTCTTATAAAGTAAATGGCTTTTTTTGTCACTTCCCTATGAGTTACACAATATATCATAAAGAATCAGCTCCTCCAAGGGTGTTATCATTATCCTGGAAAATGTCTGACATGGTCAAACGTCAGTGACAGTTGTAGGAGAAAAGGAAATATGTGCTCTTTTATGTAGGCAACAGCGAACGCCCCCTCCTATTCCACAGCCACTGCTCTCTCACTGAAGAAAATACAGGCCTCATCTTGTCAGTTTATAATGTGTTAAGGCTGTACATTTGTTTTTAATATAGAGGATTAATCCTAGTTTCAAGTAATTTAAAAAAGAAAAAAGTAATTGGCCATAGAAAACTGCAACTGAAACCTTTTGGGGAAGTAAAGTGCAGACTTTATTGTAATCTGCAATTAATAAAATAAGATAAAATAAACATTTGATGGTACCAGTTGCTAATTTCTCTATATATGTCAGTAGTTACTGAAGTCCTAGCAGCCAAAAGTAACTCAAACTGGGGATGCAGAAAGAAAACAATGCTTTCAGACCTTTTATTTTATTTTCTATTTTGTAGTAATTTGTTGTCGTCTTGGTTGTTTTTCTGAACAAGTTTAAATTGAATCTGTTAAGTATTCCTCACGGCAATCACGTCTGGATGTGGCATAAAGGTGGTCTTAGCCTTCTGTATAAACACAGAGTTCCATATCTATATACGATTTTGTGCAAATCCAGCACATATCTAATATTCACATCAGGATTCCAAGTTTATTGTGCGTCTGGTATGAACCTCCATAGACGGGCCCAGATTGGTGATCGGTGCTGCTTTCCTGTTTTTAGCACTCTTGGACAGTTTCTCCAGTGTGTTTTGGGCTTACTTGAACAAGCAATTAGCAATGTAGTGCCATCATTACCGTACACAGAGGACTTTCAACAGCCAATTGGCGCCTCTAATGTTGCCTCTATTTCTGAGTAAAGAGGATGAGCCACCACCACGAGGATTTAACTTATCTGTTCTCTTGAGCATGCCTCAACCTGGAATAGAAAACGTTTGATGCATGATGACCAATACAACAAATGTTACTCCAGCTCTGTGCCAGTGTTTGCATACTTTAGTGGAAAGATAATGTGCCTCATAAATTGTGCTAAAGAATGTCATTGACTATCGATCATACATGAAGATTTATGCCTGCTGTGGGGGAGCATTCTCAGCAGGAATTCACACTAGTTAGGGGCCGGCCTAATGAGGGCTTATTAGTGAGGTTGACTGCTTGGTATTTTTGCAAAATGCCAAACAAATAGTGTTTACATTAGACTAACAGACTTTGAAAGGAGCAACTGCCAGAGCAAGAACCTAGAGAGAACAAAAATAATTATAAAAGTTGGTGTTTGAGGTAGGAGAAAATGGTGTGATCAATTACAACATAATCGTGTTGACAAAGCATCCATTTTTCTGATTTAAAAATTATGACATTACAAAGGAGGGAGATATAACAGTTGAAAGCTTTTGACATTTGAGTTAAACTTGCAGATTAACAGTGGCAGTATCAGCCTACCACGCTGTTAAAAGTAACGCCATTTTTGGAAAGTGTCAGATTGTCCGTTTTAGATTAATTCCAGTTGAAAAGCATGTGTGACCAAATCAAATAATACAGCAGGAGGCATGAGGTTTCCCATCTACTGAGGCTCAATGGAATTCTGCTCTACATTGATGTGTGAACTGGACACTCAGCAAAGTGGGAGCAGTTATATCATTCTTTTCACAAGGAGTAAGAATGGCGTTGAAAGAACCTGATATGGAGCAATTGTATTGAGAAATGTGCTATGTGAAAACGGTATTATGTAATAAATATGTAATTAAAAAATTTAAAATCCTGAAGCATGAATATGACCCTCAAACGTCTCTGTAACTTATGAGCAAAGGCTACAATTCAAGGCACTGAAAAGTGCATTTTATACTATATGTGTTGGTATCCTATCTTTAGGCTTTGGTACGATCGGTGTAGCTGCCAGAGGTGCAAAGTTGAACTGATACTTATCAGGAAATCGATACAAGAGTCAGAGATACAGCTACATCGACACAGAACCACAGATCCAAACCAAATTATGTGTGGAATTCATCAAAAATCTATATGGCTGTGAAACGCAGATCTTAAAATTTCAAGTAACTCTGTCTCTGTGTCCTTGTGCTTCTGGTGCGTGTGTGTCCAAGTGTGCAACTCACCCCTCTCGTGCTAGGATCGTTTCTAACATACAGTACCTACTTTAAGACATCCACTTCCTGAATATGATCCCACATGGAAGAAAGTCAGACTCCACCATGTACAACACTGGCTGAAACCTCAACTAAATAAATCTGTTATGTATATAAAATGCAACAATAATGTAAAATACACTGGTGGCACCACTGGCTTTGTCACTAATTCCAGAAGGTAAAATTACATGGTAGAATCCTGTTGAATCAGCTTTAGATCACATTGAAATTTATCTGTATTGTATCAGATTGTGGACTATGTAGCTAACTATGCATATTAAATCATCTGGGAGGGCCTCACTGCTTTTCAAATCCAGTAAAATTAGTTGAAATACAATCCACTAAAATGAGTTGTCCATCCATTTAATCTGTGTATGAACAAGCCTGTTTATAGTTTTATGTCCAATCCCACAATTATTGCCCAAAAGCCATAAATTATACTTATCTCATAAAGTTTCTCAATATAAGACTTAACAGGATATAAAATCAATGTATACAATGTACTTCATCAAACAACTGCCACTAAGAGTATATAAGTATGGTGAGAGCCAGATGAAAAGGCAGTAGAGCCATGTATTAAGAAGCCCCTCTCCTTAAACTGAGTGTAGATCCTGCATATGAGAGCACCATCCTGAATAACTTATCACTCTGTCAGCCTACTGCCAACACACTAGCTGCCACCTTGTGCAACACCACAGTTTCACCACATACTCTGTGGAGTTGACCCAGTGTTAAAGGAGTTATTGCCAAGCTCACCTGTTTATGAGGTGAATACATCATCTATCAAAATCACA
Source organism: Dicentrarchus labrax (assembly GCF_905237075.1). Classification (NCBI taxonomy): domain Eukaryota; kingdom Metazoa; phylum Chordata; class Actinopteri; family Moronidae; genus Dicentrarchus; species Dicentrarchus labrax. The sequence goes on from NW_026136722.1 coordinate 12,602,094, forward strand.
GCCCCACAGTCGGGACTTGGCAGCACTAAATTAAAAGCATATTTTAAGGAGAAAAAGACGAAGCAACAGCAGGTCATAATCTAAACAACTTTAGTTTGAAGGAGTTTTGTGACTTTCATCGCACTACTCAAAATCCTGAACCTGATTTATAGCGTTAATGAATAAAAAGAGATTGGAAAACTGCAGTAAAAGCTAATCCCCGATAGTTAACTGAAATTTAGATTTCAGGCTTCATGGTCAACATGTGAGAAAATTACTACTTATGCAAATGTCTGCATGTGAATAGTGACCTAGTGTGTCCTTTGTCGGCTCAGCTAAGTATTCATACATAGGATAAATCAGCTAACTGTGGACCAAAATCAAAGTTTTACTGAAGTTTGCAAGCTCTAATATCTCTGTGTTATTAAAATGACACTTTAACCCCCTATGCAATAAAAGTTGAGGGGAAGTGCCTATAAATCTTCAGAGTGGTGTTCTTATTCTTTCAGGGCTGTGTCCCTGTGCAGAGAAACGAGTCAGCGATAGCTTCCAGCTCTGTGGTGATTAGTCCCAGTAGACACTGTTTTTATTCCAGCACAGTCCGAAACTATTTGACTTTCGTTGCCGACTTTTTTCAATCATCTTTTCTTGATGCCTCACAAGATGTGGCCATTTAGAAAGATGTCATAGAATGAGCCTTGCCATTCCCAAGGACATTTCTTTTTGTGTGAGTTGTAATGTGCTCTAATCAATATATTCTATACAGCTACAAAAACTTCCAGCTCAACCGAGGCCATACAATAGAGTGAGTTCACTCCTTACCTTATCAAAAGAATGTATCCTTTCTTTGCACTGTAGTATGAAGAATTCATCTGTTTAAAAAAAAAAAATAATTAAGTCTATTCAGGAGGCAGTGTCAGTGTATCGTGTTTGATTCAGCCTCTATGGGACTTTGAAGGAACAGTGTGTACTCCAGCACAAGCTTTAGTGTACCTGCAACCTCTGGTCGTAAGACAGGACCTGGTGACAGGAGGTGTGTAATGGAGACATGGATCCACTGCCGAGCCCAGCAGCAGAAAGTCTAAATCCAGCGTTTATCCCTTGTTTAGCCCTGCTTTCCCTCTCTCAGCTGCTCCATGGGCAGCTTAGCCCCTGACTCTTGCCACCTGACTGGGAGCCCGTGACTTCACTCAGTGGGGAGATGGGAAAGAGCAAGGTGGGCCAGATCCCAGAGTAGGCAGGATGCCATCCCTTCCAGCTGGGCCTGTGTACTGCTGCAGTGCCTCCCTGTCCCGCACCTTCCCCAACATGGCAGAATCTGCCTACGCCTGATAAGACGGCGCCAAGACTCACAAGGACGCACCTCTGAGTGTTGTGATGCCAGTGCTGCAGTTGTGGAATTAAACTTTTTAATTAGCAGCATACCCCTGCGCTGTCAAGAGAGTGGACTGCTTCAGTACAGTCTTTCTCATTGCCCACCCTCTTTCCACTTGATTAAACACCCAAGCATCATGGAGCTCTGAGGTTCCAGTTACCACAGGAGCAATCATGTTTATTTCTTGTTTGAGAATCGCTTTAGATGCAGCACAGCGCACGAAATTACTCATTATATCCTATGGACAGCAAGGGCATCCTTTTTCTCCTTCTTTACCTCAGATACCGTACTTTATAAATCAATGTATTGAACAATAAGCCTACTGTTGAATCAATATTATGGTAAAGTCATCTTCTCCATGAGTAAGAAATTACTTTTTATTGTAATAAGGCACTCCTCAGTGATGTTCAAACTTGCAGCTGATTGTCAAGTGTAATCATGGAGCACCAGTAAGTGCCTGCGCAATCTCAAAACTAACTGCACATTCACATATTTTCACTTACTATTTTCCTACTGGCATTGTGAATTGTCTCTTGTATGGAAAATGTTTACAGGACTTTATCAAGTTACATGAATCATTAATCGTATGCTCTGCATGTATGTATGTGTGGGTTTATAAAGTCAGTGGAAGTCAGTTCAATATTTTCTAATTGCAGACATGTTGGTGCCCTTTGCCAGATATTCATAGGAAATGTTGAGGGTATTCATCCATTCATTATAATATTTTATAAACAACTTTATAACTTTATTCAACTTCAATCAGCGTTGTATGCTCACTAGTTCCTCTTATGTCCTGGTTTTGTCAGGTTTTAATCATATTTTGGATATTGATGAGGAACGTTTAAAGATTCTGGTTATTAATATCTCTGTATGAAGATTATCCTGGCTCCTGGAGGTCTGTGTAGGAGTGTGTTTGACTGCTCAATATCTTAGATTGTCTCTGTCATTTCTGTACTTTGTCTTTTGGATGATTTTATGGTCCACTGTTTATATGAATTTTTATTTTTATTTTTATTTTTTTTCTCCATCCACATATATACGCTTATTTGCTTTCCTGCTGAGAGTTGGATGAGGAGATCAATACTGTTGTCATGTCTGTAAGGTCAATATAGAGCCTTCACCAACAGCTGGTTAGCGCAACGACTGGAAACGGAGGGAAATTTTGCTTTTAATCGTAAACACAACAAGTCATCATTTTACATTTATGTTACAGAGTGTTTATTGGTTCTATTGTTGTACAAATTAAACAAACATGTTTATTAGTGAGCTTTAGAAGTGCTGGTAGGTGGAAGCCAGGCTAGCTGTTTCCCCCTGTTGACAGTCTTTGTGCTAAGCTAAGCTAACTGGAATCTGGCTCGAGCAACATATTTAGTGGGGTGAGTGGTATTAATCATTTTTCCAATATCTTTACCAAGACCACAAACACGAATCATGCTGTACAGTGGATATTGGAATAAAACAAATGCTTGTGATGTGCAACATCACCATTTTGCCACTCATGTTTATACGGTTAATAAAAACATTAATTATGTACCTAAATACGTTATTCAGGCAGCAAAATACATTTCATTTGTAATTTGTAGGAGACAGGGATGCACTAGAAGCACTGTTTACCAGTTAAATACCATTTTCTGCAGATGGACCATTGCAGATTTTACACAAAATGTCAACATCATCAGGTTTTGAATTATTGAAATCTAAGGTGAAAATGTCCTTTTGTAATACACTGTAGATTTGAATTTCAACAAGTACAGCCACAAAGCTGCATCTATTTCAGCTCAGCTAATTAGTACAACCATTACAACACTATTCTCCAGGTTTCATATTTTCTGCAGCAAATATCCTAATACGGTGGATCAACACATACTGTTCAGAGCACAGTGCTGAATTACCTTTCAGGAGGTTTTTCCTTTCAGTGGTGTTTTGTTTTGGCTGAATAGAGACTCCTTTTTTCATTTCATTCTAGGATTACAGATTGGTTTGATCTTATTCTAGCGATCTCTATTGTAACATGGGAATTATGGAAGAAGTAATACGGCGCCATCCTTTTTGCATATGGAGAAAAAAAAACCCTCTTGAGCAGTTAATGGGTATAGCCAATTTCATCCTGCCTTTGGTCCTGTTCAGAATTCATGTGCATTCCTCCTGTGTCTCTCACACACACACATTCATCTCTTTCTCTTGCCCTGCTGTGGCTACACTCCGATGCTTTCAAGTGGAAGTCTATTTTACTTATGGTTAGAATTTAATTCACCGTTTTTTTCCCCTTCCATTGCTATGAAGTGGCCGTGGGTTATGGTTCACCATCAAGGTTCATATCCACTTTATTTTTGTGTCCATCAAAAGAGGCAGATAAAATTCAGAGCAGCCATCTCCTGCATGGTTTCTAGGATAGAAGGGAGGACTTAGGCTTGTGTTTTTGTTCCACGACATGGACAGATTGTCTGAAAATGAAAGACATAGCTTCATCTGTTAAATTATTTATTTTGGACCCAAAATAAAGTATAAGCTGAAGTCATTTTATGCTCAAAGGGATTCGTCTCTCCCAAAAGATTATTTGCATGCAACAGAATTGCCGTGATGTGCTTCTAGTCTGGAGGAACAATGATTCTGCTCTGCAGAATGCTGGTTTACCGACGTCTTTAAATCTCTGCAAATAAGACTACCTTGGGACAAATACGCATGTCAATCATACTTGTCAAGATTCCAATTTTCCTTCCCCATCTCCTGGAGCACTTGCTCTGCTCATGCTCCTTATTGGCTGCGAGGGATGTGGTCTCATGACACAAGCTGATGCATTTGTTCAGTCAAAAGGAAAACCCTGACAGGAATGGTCATGAAGCCAAGATACGGGGACTGCTGGGAGTATGTTTCAAATGTGTGTCCATGAGCTGATAGGTGCCTCTGTAGTGTGTTGTGCTGAGAAAATGTTGGCTTCTCCCACTAATATAGGCAGAATTATCATATGACCGTTGTGCAGTAGACATATGCAGCATATAGCTTTTTTCCATCAAGAAAACCTTGGTCGTTTTGTGAATGCACAGAAAATAGCATCTAACGCTGCTGCCAGATACAGATGCCATTTCAGCCATTTTTTTAAGCTTCTCATTATTATTTTTTTCAAGGGTTTGATGGAAATTAAAAGTTAGGACCATTTATTGAGGTGATCTTTGGTGCCCAATGCATCTCATGCTCTTCACAGCATCTACAGTTCAGCAACAACCTGACAGACTTAATTCAATTATGGCTGTGTGATGTGTTGAGACTCCGGAGGTGCGAGCTAATTCCTCTGTTTACACCCCTGAGTCACTGTCACAAACAAAGACAAACACATTCATTGGCTTCCAGGATCTTGTTTGCTGTGATTGTCCCATCGCCTTTGAAGTTTCTCATCGCTTTATGTTGTTTACTTATTCATGCTCTTTCTTTCCCTCAAATCACCATGGGGTATTCCGTTAGAATAATTTTAGCACAGTGTGAAACAATGTATGAGCTGAGTATTAGATGTGTAAACTGCACTCAACACACTTACTTACATACAGTAGAGACGCTGCTGTGCCGGATTTACTGGCACTTTTTGAAGAGGAAAATTTAAAAAATCACTAAAATCCTGATTTCCTAACTCTGTGATGGAACATATTGCTGACGTCTCTGCCACCAGCACTCTCAATGTGTTTAGTATGTTGGAAGTCATTAATACAAGCTGTGGCATTTGCCACAGCTTGTATTAATGACTTCAAAAGAACGCTTTTAGGGATTATGTTAATTGCTAATGGCAGTATCAGGAGGGGTTTGTTTTCCTTGGATAATTTAGATTATTGGCATTAGAGATTTAGGAGAGAGTTGACGTGTTCTGCCTTTCTAAAAAGGTTGTTACCTGCTCTGAACCATGAAGCCAACTCTTCCCTTGTGGGGGCTTTGATATGGGTGATATATTGTCTTCTACGCATAATGCACCATGCAACTGCTCACAATAAAATCAGCAATGAATTGTGATTCAGACAAAGAGAAAAATTGGTAACACCTTTAGTTGAAATAGTGTTCATAATACAGCATTAGTGCTGCCCCAATTTAGCAGGGCCTTCAAAGGCTCTGTTTTGTTCAAGACAGCATTCACAAACCATGTTTGCATACACCAAAATATATAACCTACACTGCTGAAGTATATTTTTAAAATGTTTTCAAAAATAAAATAATACAGTTACAATCATATCATATTAAACACTAATAGACTTTTTGAATTTTATGCAAACAGCTTCATTTGACTTTATTTTAAGTCCTTCTTGAACCCTAGCACTTAGTTGAAGCCTTTTGAATCAAGTGTTAACATGCTGCTGGATCAGATTTATTTTTTCACTCCAGCAATACCTGTTTTCTTTTATTTTCATGTAGTATAAATGTATAAAAACCTGTTTAGAATTGGTAAAGCTAACAAATTCAGCCATTTTTCTTTAGTATAAGAATGTGTCTGTACATCCATGGTTCATAACTGCTAAAACTGATAATATAGTCAGGTCTAGAAGATAAAAAAGGCTAAGGGGAACCCTAATACTGGATACAGCTGCGGCATCTGTCTATTAACTACTTCCTAAGTTATTCTAAATAAAACAATATGTGACATGCAGGCCTAGGTAGCACATGTAGCTGTTATGCCATACGCATGAAACTGAACCTGATACCTTAAAAAAGATAAAGATAAAAGAGCACACCACCAATTTAGCCTTGCACTTTTGTTGTCACACTTGTTGAAACAAAATTATCAAAATCCATGCAGCAGAACCAGAGATATCGTCTTTTTTATTCCACACATTCTTCCTCTTTGTTAAGACCTGGCACCTAGACTACCCAGAGTGCAACTACCAACAACAGTATGTGTTTTATTGTGGAGTCTGTCAGGGACAAAATAGTAAAAACTGCAGGATTAGGATCCTTGACTTCTCTCTGGGCCTTTTTTCATAAGGAAGTCCATGTGAACTGCGCTCCGTTAGTCATTCCATGCATTTTAAGTATGCCCATGGTGAATCTCCGGATAGTCGCTCTCTACTCTAATCGACCTCTAGTTTGTTTCATGTCTACAAGACAGGAGGAGGCAGAATCCTAAGTATGAATTGATTTTTGCATGAGCATACATTTACTTTTAAACACCTGCAGAACACACTGAGGCTGTGCTGCAGCAAACAGGCTATCTTAATTGATGTAAGTAATGAACAAGGACATGCTCTCTGTCTTTTGACTCAAGGTCACTTTGCCATCGCAGTCTTCAGCTGTGTCCTCTGGTCTTTATAAAGGACCAACTTACCATGAAAGTGTATCTGGGCCGAGGTGAGAAGGTAGCTGCTGTAACTAATGGGTTTATTTAATTCAATTTATTGCTTCAGCCGCTGCATCATATGAGACATGCTGGTCACTGTAAGATGGAGGTTTCTTCATGAAAGAAAGAGAGATTAACCCCTTTTTCAAAAGGGCAGATTACGCTCTCATGTCATGCTGCATTTTCGTGCCTAGATAGCTGGATGTATAAATCTGCAGAACTAAATGAATATAGGTTTGTGTTGAAATGGGGCTCTCAAGCTTATTTCGTACAAGCCTTGTAATCAGCGTCACGCTGGGGCTACGCTCACCGAGCTGGGAATCTGTAATAAATGAGGGCTTTGTCAACATGTCCACTGTTGGATGCAAGGAAGCAGTGTCTTTTGATTTGAAAGTATCAGCTGAAAGGCACTCCAGCATATTTGTCCAAGCAAATGTTTAGCATTCACTGCTATCTTTATCATCTATTATGTATTTCTATGGCTTGAGGATGGCATTCTGTTTTTACCCTTAGCATATTGTTATAATTAATTTATCCTTAATACTATTATGTTGGCTACATGTCAGACCATATCTGCCTCTTAACATATTGTGTCCAATTAACATTTTCCAAATTTCTGATACAATCTGTAGAATACGAATGAAGCTGTCCCAGCAGCTACTGGCTCTGTGTTGTCTCAGCTCAGAGCGAATTGCTTTCTCTTAAATTTGTTTTGTAATACACAGGAATAAACACGTACACTTTGCACATTGGGTAAACTCAACAAAGGCTTCAGGGTTTTGAAAATTAATGTGCCATGATAATTAGTTAACCAATGGAGCAATGCCAGAGGAAGGAATTTCACACCTTGAGTTTAATAATATATAGTGCAATTTGCCTTGGTTGAAATGTGCATATGTTTCTTCACGTTATTTCATGGTCCTGGTGTTACACTGTCATATCTCAACAGATGGATCATCACATACTGGCACAATGGCTGCTACTTATTTCAAAACATCTTTATTAATGAGGATATTTTAGTCTACACATAACATGTTTGAAAGAATTGATCATGTATATTTTGCCCATGATTGTTAGAGACTTTAAAGGATACTTGTCACAGATTGTACTTTCATACTTTTCTTGTATGTGAAGACTGTATCCTTAAGTATCCTTTTGCAAACTAATGGAGTACTGCCTTCAAGCAGTCATCAGCATCCCTCAGTGCAATAATGTCTTCAAAGAATTTCTCAAAATCAAATCAAATCAATGTAAATAGGGCATTATAAACTACCTTAACAGAATGTTCACCACTATTTTCATTGTAAAACCATTTGCTTCTTTGGTCCTGTGCACTGCTTCCCTCTATCATGCCAGGTAGTTGATTGCAGGTAATTGCCTTCACCTGGTGTCCCAGGTGTAAACCACTTCCTGATTACATGTTGAGAGTGAAAACCAGCAGGCATTTAGGTCCAGAGGGCTTGGATTGAGAACTGCTGCCTTAAACACTCATCTACTTCCAAACCAATCTACTCTAATTGCTCTACAGAAATTCAGCAAATGTATTCTTTAAAAAACATCACTTGGTATTAGACTTTAGACTTAGAATAACGTCAACAAAAAATATATGTATTTCTGAAGCTTGCCATTCTTTAGTTCACAGAGGAATGTCTGCAGAGGTGCGGTGGCAAATTATTCTGACTTATAATGAGACAGTGGGTTGCACACACACTTTGACATCAGAGAGGCTGTGCCCCCTGCCCTGGATAAGTGCTAACCCACAGAGTCAGACATGGCTCTTTTTCTCCATGACTTCATTGCTTTTTGTTTCCGGAGTCATTTTTTTCGCCTTGTGAAAGCTTAAAATCTGAAAAGCACAACAATGTCCACCGCAGTTTCTGTCAATTTCTGAAAGTCGCTAGAGAAATCGTGTGGTGAAAATTAATGTAATCATCCAACCTCCCATTGTTTTGACGCAATTACTAAAAAAGAAAAATGATCTTGGAGCTATGAGAATGTAAAACCGTGAAAGATCACAACTACTGTTGAGTATATGGTAGACAATCTGTAACTGGGGGATGTTTAGGAAATAAGAAGCACTGTTTTAACAGAAGAGTTTTCACTAAGAGTGAAGAGTTATAAGGGGGAAATGTGTCGAGCATGAATGCATTTAAATGTAGGCAACCTCCCTCATTCACTACACATCAGAAGACACACACACTATATTTGGCATATGAATGCCATGGAGGATGGATTAATGATTGCCATTATTTTTTTTACTTTTGGGCGAAATGTGTTGATTGTCCATTCAATGTAAATGTAGTTCGGCCAACCAAAATATACATTTAATTTACAAGTCAAATATGTAGCCTCAAATGCAGCTTATTTATAATGTGCAAAAATAGCTGCTACTTAATCTCTTCAAATTTAAAAGCATATGGTGTAACATAATGGCGAGGTCACGGGCCTTTTAAAGGCTACAAGTGAAAACATCTTGCTTGATATCATGATATTTCATGTGATATTCCCAAAGACAAGTGCAAAACTCTCACCATTTTTCCAGTGACGTGCCTTTTTAATTGTGGCCATGATGCACAAAGAGTTGATGGGCAGCATAATTCCACTGTTCACTCATGGAGAATGAAACAGCCAATTGGTGATGTTGTTACAACACTTTACATGATATTTTTTTACATGTATAGACAATAACTGCTGAAGCATATAAACTCATACTGAGCATATATGCTTTAAAGAGCATTGGCAGAGTGTGTGAGTTAATAGTAGTGTAAAGGCTCATGCAAACGTTGTGTGTTGACAGACAGATCAAGTAGATGAGTCAAGAGACCGTTTGGCAATGTGGAGGCTGCATCTTAAGACTGTTGTTTCCATATAGCATATAGACAGCTCTGGGGAAGTACAGTAAGTGAGGTGACGCACGGTCTTGGCCATAATGACTAGTAAGTCTGTGAGAGGAAAAGTTGTGGAGCAGATGGTTGCCGGGTGTGTGCGCACTACTGCTGGCATTTAACCAAATTAACACAGCGTCACTGTAAAGTCTTGACAAATGAAAAACTAATCTGGAGGCATTTTTATGATCTTTGTGGAAGATAAAAATATGTTGACTAAACAGGTTTGCCAGATTTTGTCAATTGTTTGGCTGTCTGTTATCATGAGATTTTAAACATTTTTGTTAGGACACACTGGAGAGTTTTCTTCCTTGATATAGTTAACTAAAATTGTGAATTTACCTCTGAGAAATTGCTGTCGCTACCAGTATGAAACTTGTTCAACAGGCTTAACAAGCAAAATGTTTCAGACAGATTAGGTATTCTACACAGTGGCATAGTTCCATATTCACTCTTGGCTCCTGCTATTCTTAGAGCCAATAGGGTTTTTATATAGGGAACATAATGTTGGTCTGTTTGTCGACCATTTTGATGGCTTTCTATGCATTTTTATAGACATTCATAGTCCCCAGAGGCTCAAAATGTGATGATTCTAGTGATCCCTTAAAGGAGCATTTCACCCGTGGAAACTTTAATATTTATTGAAAGTGGGTTATATATGTAGTCGAAATGTAACATACATTTTGAATTTGGTGCCTATTTGACCGAGAAAAGACAGAAAGTGACTTTAGGGCCCATTTGTATTAAAAACAACTCCCACAATCCACAGCTCTGCAAGCCGCTCCCACTAACACTATCAAAGATTACAACAACGTGAAAGTAAACCATTTATTTACAGAAATATATCAACAACAAAAAGAAATATGTTAACAATGACAGTTACTGTTCCTCCTGAGCGTCCTCAACTTCTTGGTGCCGCAGTACTGGCCATCTGGAGCTGGATATTTCTGTTGGATAGCCTGCAACACATAAGCGGGTAAAACGATGCTTTGTCCCAATCTCTCGCCTTGCAAGACCCATTCCAGAAAGGCTGTTAGGCGATATTGTCTACAAGACATTGAGCACACAGTTGGCGATGCATGGTCTTTGTGTTTAGCGTGCCACAGTAGTTCGCAATGCAACTGCAAGCTGTTTGTGCAGTAAAGAAGGAAACGTTAGTTCAGTTGGCTGACGTTACGTATTACCTGGGAATAACTTTGTGATAACACTTGAACAAATTGTGTACATACATGCCACGTTGTTATAAGACAGAAAATAGAAACACTCACTTTACAGTCAGACGTCCGTGTGTCCGTAGGCGCACAGCGAGAGCACAGGCACCAACAGTCCGCCCCAGCTCGAGCCAGTCCGGGCTCCTCGTCCGCGACAGGCAGGTCCTCTGCCTCGGCTGCAGAAGCCTCAGTCGCTGCTCGCTATATTGCGGCTCATAAAGGTAGCCACGAACATCTGATTCGACCATCATACTTTCGAAATTTCTTCCATATTAGATTGATTACCATAGTCGTAACGACTGGCTCAACAGCGCCTCCGCTTAGCTTCCAAACAAGATGGTGGTTATATTTTTTTAGTTTCTGCAGGTGAAGTCCCACCCACTGATCTGTAATAGGTCTGTAGCGTGAGTGGAAAAAAAATAAGGAAGTAGTGTTTGTAGTCTCACCCCCTCTACAGAGATATGAGACTTCCTGCTTCCAATGACGCAAAATGACGATTTTTACATCATTGGAAGCAGGAAGTGCAACACTAAAATCCATATTTCTCCCCTCTCAGGGAAAGTGAGGGAATGATGCAAAGGATGACAGCTATCCAAATGGGTGTGCCTTAATTGCCACATCTGACCAGTTTTACCTTCCAGTGAGAAAATATGACTTGAGGGAATTCCTAATATTCATGGTTTCGAGAGGATGATACAAAATTATGTTTGCTGTAACTTTCTCCGAAACATGGGTGAAGTGTCCCTTTGAACCTTTGCCATGTATGTTCTCCACATGAGGAATTGTAATAGTCTTGATGATCACATGACTTTTCATTTAGCGCCAATCATCAGGTTATCTCATGCTAGATTAAGATAGTGAACATGCAATGTCATTGTCGGCAATGCTGATGATGATGTTTTGTCAAAAGCACTGCTTTGTCTTAGAAAAACCTGCCGCTAGCATGGCTGTAGATTTTTTTTAATTTTTTTTTTTAAACAAATATTACTGCCCAATTTGACGAAATAACTCAAAATGCTGTTCCACTGCTACAATAAACGGTACAAGTTATCTTATAGAGCCAGTTTTTTCATTTTTATTTCATAACGTTTCGTAAAAAGAGGTTTTATGTCACATGATGCCTAACTTTACAAAATTTGAGAATGAACAGCTGATGCCGTTACTGACACATGATGTTGGACCATGTTTGCTTCCTGTGTATGATGGAAGCCTCTGGGTGTGATTTCAGCTTCCTCTATGCCAGTGTTGTGGTTTGTTTGTTTTGGAGTGGGTTCAGTGCCTTAGCTGGCCTCTTTATTACTGCATTCCCTAATGCCTTGATTTAATGCACTCTCAGAGGTCAGATATTGTGCTGGCAGCCACAGACCACTTCCTTCAACACCGCCCCATTAATAACAGCAAATAAATCAGGGCACACTGAATTTCCTCACTTGCATATCGGAGCTATTTGGGAGTGCTGTAGGGACATCTTTATTACATAGAGGAGGTATACTGCCAAACATCTGTTTACACCTCAATCCAAAGTCCAAAACGTGTGGTCCATGTCCAGATTAATTAAAGGTACTACTCCCTATGGGTTACTTACATTTGCATTCCATTAGAAACCCTCAGAGGCCCTCAAATTGATTGTTGGAGGATCCATAAGACCATGTAACGTTCACTCACTTGGCAAACCCTTCAACAAATGATTTTTTTCTGAAATAAAAACCCCCAGCTTTTCTTTAAGGTGTTTTCATGAAAGAATGCGGACAAACAAACACACCATATCAAGACTTTGATGTAAAATTATGTATGTATGATAATACATAAACATAATAGTAAATGTGCCTATGTATTCCAGGATGTGTGATTCAAGTTCATAACTAACCTTTTTGAAATAAAACAAAGGGTAAAATGACTAATTTTCAGTGAGCAGTACGGTGCCAGAGATCTGCCTTTGCAGCAGCCTGGTTTCTGCACATATCAGATTTTGTTTCATCATCTGATGATACGGATGTGGTCAGACAGAAGAATTATTATTGTTGTCAGCATGTGTTTATTTTGATTTGGCCGTGTATAATCAACCTTACCCAGCAAGCACCTTTCTGCGCCATCAAAACCCTTGTGTGTCTTTAGAGATTAAACTTTGAATTATGCCAAATATCTTCTCTACCAAATACAAAAATAAATGCATAAAGATAAAAAAAAACATACACAGGACAGCAGTTCTATTCTTACACAGCCATTTATATTGTTTATGTACCATTAATCTCCCACTGCATTCTCCCCTTCACTTTTCACATGAAAGCATAAATTGCTCCAGGCTACTCTCATGCAACAACAGCGCATACTGTCCATACTGTAAGAGAGAAAAACAGGCATCACATTCACATAACTGCTCCCCAAGAGTAAAAGAATAGGGGGAAAAAATACATAGGACACCACAGTTCATGGTTGGGGGGTTCTTATTATACATAATTCTGATTCTCGGGAAATACATTTTGCCTAGAGTATTAATTTAAACCTTTTTTGAGGTAATCAAAGAGTCTGCATTAATTATATACATGAACAAAGGAATCTTGCTAATGGTTATAAACACAATCAAAGTTACTGACTAAACTTAATGCAAATAGGATCCTGTGTGTGTGTGTGTGTGTGTGTGTGTGTGTGTGTGTGTGGACATGAAGCATCTTCTATATGGGAAGTCAATGATTCTGTGATGATTCATGCTTTTCTCAAGGAAAACCAAACATGTTGGTCTGCCCAGCTGAATAATCAACATCATTAGCCATTCTATTTTTCTCCCCTTGCTATTAAAAATGAACAGACCCACTATAGCTGCAAAACTTGGCAGCAGGGACTTCGTCTTGATTTGCAAGGCAGCCAATGAAATGTCTTGGCGGGGGCGGGCATTCTCTCAGATGTTAAGATGTATAAATTATGCAGAAAGCAGCTATTCCAATATTTATCACTATACGTGATATGCTTTATTGCATGGGGAGAAGCAGGCGTGATTACATGTCATATATTTAGATTCCACAATTACTGGTAGCTGATGTTGCAAACGTTTGAATAAGTAAAAAAGTGTCCAATTATCAGTTTTCAGTTATCAGTTGTTCAATCAATAATCACATTTCAACCCTGCAGTCAGCTTAAATGGATGCTAAGAATACAACTGAGAGAGTGAGAGTGAATGAATCTTGTTTTCACTTCCATGCTCAACTAAATTATGCACTGGAGCATTGTTTATCCATCAAACCAGGACCCTGTTTCAGCAATCCACTCACAAAGAAATTCAGAATTAATTGGCAACACCAAAGTGGAGACACAGCAAACAGACAACTTTCTTCCTCTGTCCATGATGCAAATAATATCCAGTATGGGGAAAAAGGGAGCTCGCTGTCTTTTATGTCTCGTCCCCTCGGTTCTTATGCCAAAACTCTGTTGCTCTGCGGAGTCTTTAACCTCTTCACCTCTGGTTCCCCAAGGCTCTGGCAGGAATATCCTGACTAAAATTAATGCAGTAGTGAGCAGCGATTGAGGAGGTAAATGAGGATTGTGAATGACGGTCTGATAATTGGGGTCTGCAGCAGCACTCCGTCCTCTCTCTGATCTGGGGACAGGAAGCGAATGGGAGTTGGGAAGGGGGAGGGAAGGGCTTACTCAGCAGAAGAACCCATTTGAAGTAGGGACACACATCACCCTTCTACCTTCTGCTCTTATAATAGCCCTTTAGAACACTCTTAAGTGACTTGCTTAGATATATTGCGTGTGGCTTACCTGTTTTGAAAGTTACTCTTCAGCTGTGCTATCAGCAGCCCTTGTGGAGAGTGCTGTTCATGCTCAATGGGAAGCAGAGGGGGGAGTTGCTAAGTGGTGCACCTTGGCGAGAACCGTGTTTACCCATGAGCACTCAACACAGTGGCACATGCTTTCACTTTGACTAATAAATCATTGAAGGTCTGATGTGCATCGATGGGAATGCAGTGTCAGTTTTGATACTTGATTAGCATTTCTGTCACTTCGCCTTACGTTTAACATAACTCCAGCTGTGCAACTCAATTCACACTGCCCATGGGCATGACTATGACGAACCATTCCTCAAGCTGACAGCCTGTCGTAGCGACACATCGACAAATGTGCAATTTCACTGAATATTTGAAACAAGATGCGTTGCAAGGGATATTTGCATAGCACAATTAGAACAGCAGTCTACAATTGTATTCTTCCCCTCTTTCTCAGCAACACGTATATCCTTGCAATTTTAGCTTTTATCATTCATTATGTGTTGTCTTGTAAGTTACACACCATTCACCTCTTCATTGAAAAGATGTAAACACAGCTTCTCGAGGGTATAGAACATAAAACACAATATTTGCAGTAAACATTCATGCATGCATTGAGATTCTTTTTACAAGGTCTCAGCTTGTTAGGCATGTGAACAATTGTCATTAGGACATGACAGCTGATGCAGATTTCAACCAAATCAACCGGATCAAATACTCTGACCCTTTTAAACCTTGTGCGAACACTCCCCAACCATAGGTTCCTCTAAGCAGCTATGTAAGACTCTGACAATATAAAGTTATTGATGCCCACTAATGTCCATAATGCAGGAAAAGGCAACAAGAAGATAGCAAAGCTTGGCCACCTTGCAGTTTCCACAGTGTGACATGTAATTGGCAATTTAGGGGAACTGTAGAGATCAAGATGAGATCTGGAAGACCAAGAAAACTCTCAGAGAACTGCTTGTGTGCTGGTCAGAAAGGCAAATCAGAACCTCCATGGGAATGCAAAAAACCTGCAGGAAGATTTAGCAGATGCAGGAGTTCCACTGTCTGGAGCTGCCTGTGCAAACAAAACCATGGAAGAGTCAGTAGAAGAAAACCTTACCTGTGTCCCAAATCCAAAGTCAGAAGTATTCAACATATCATCTACAGAACTCTGATGTGTTGTGGAAACAAGTGCTATGGACTGATGAAGTTAAAATATGACTCTATGGCCACAATCAGCATAGGGATCTTTTATGAAAAAGTGGGCAGTATTTCATGAAAAGCACACCTCCCCAACAGTTAAGCATGGGTGTGGAGCTATCATGTTTTATGGTTGTGTTACAGCCAGTGGCACAGGAAACATTGCACAGGTAAAACTAAACACCAACAAATTCTGGAACCAGATATTACAGCATCTGTGTTTTTAAAAAAAAAAAAAAAAAACACAACTTGAAGCTGAAAAGAGTAAAGCTTCAACAACAAGATAATGATCCTAAACTTGCCTCAAAATCCTCCATGGACTACCTCAAGAGACCCAGCCGAAGGTTTTGGAATGGCCCTCAAAGTCCCCTGACTTAAATATCACTAAAAATCTGTGGGGAGATCTTAAAAAGAACTGTGCCTGCAAGATGCCATATTGCAGAAGTAGAAGTCCTTTGCAAGAATAAGACAAAGACAAGACAAAAGTTCCCAAATACAAGAATTGATAGACTTGATAGGGGTGTAAATGAGTACTGACAATGTAGTACTTTGCACATACCACAATGGTGTTTTTATTTTTTCTTATTTTTGTTCAATTTCTGAAATAACACAATTCATGAATGTATGCTGCAAATATTTATTTTTTTGTCACGTTCCATACCCTCAAGAAGCTGTGTTTACATCTTTTCAATGAAAAAAATCAATGAAAATGTGTTATTGGTCAAGGGGTGGCCAAACCTTTGCATACAACTGTATCAGAATTTTCTAAGGTAAAATGTGGTTTTCAGATTGTCAATTCATACAGGGGAGCCCAAACTGCGTTAAGAAAACATTCCCTGCACTATTTCATTCATCACGCTGCCTTGACTACATTTTTTTTTGTTTGTTTGTTTTCGTTTATTATGATTCAGTTAAATCTCTCTCTCTCTCTTTTTCCATCTCTCTATCTATCTATATATATATATATATATATATATATATATATATATATATATATATATTCTACAGCATTACAGAATACATAAAGATCAGCTGTTTCTGAGAGTCTAGTACCAACAGCCATGACACATTAAAACTTGCAATCACACGCTCTGTGCCTGTTCTAGCCTTGTGATACACATCAGCTGAACCTTTTAACCCTGCCTTTACATTCATGCTTTATTTATATACTGTATGACTCACTGATTAAAAGTGAGCTGTTTGCATGCCCAGTAATGTGGAAATTGTGGAGTGTATGATGTTAAATGCAGTACGTGGTTCACAACTCCCCTTAGAATATTATGTAAACAGCCGGCCTCTGTACAGATATGGGAATTATCATCCTGTTTTAGCGTATGTTAACCTGTATTTGGCTCGGTCCTCCCATCTGTCAAACTCTACTCTTCAAAACAGTGAAGGGGACAAATCAGTAAAGGGGACAAATCTGAAACTTTCTTACATCCCTACTAATACGACACCCTCTCTTTGCTTACAACATGTTGCATTTAGTCACACTTTCATCACTTGAAGATATTATTTTGTTATTTTCGTGAATATTTCAGAAACGTTTGAGTCTACGATAACCACCAGTGATCTCTGCTCTCAGCACAAGCACAAAGCATGAGAAAATAATCAGAAAATAAAACAAACGTCCTCACACACACACAAAAACACTTACTTACTTAGCTGATAAAATAAAACCCTCACATTGTTGACCCTAGTTTTTAAGAGTGAAGATAAATCGCATATTCTGCTTTGAAAAAATGATTTATTTAGACTTTTTGAAGGCTCAGAGTTAATGTAGCAGTGACCTTGGAATTCAACTATAGTTTAATTGAGGTAAGTGCTTGGGCCACATTTTCATGCACACTGTTAATATGGTAATGAGAGGATATGTTAATATCCACCTTCATTCTTGTCCTCATGCTTCCTGGCTGTAGTGATACCTGTCTGTGGTAATTCCCGCTGTATCCCTCCTGATAGAGGCCGGCCTGCCCGGTCACTGTTAACAGTAACGCTGTCAGAGCAGAGCCAAAGGTGGAATGAACTTAACCCTTTCGCAGACCTAACTGGCTTCCACTTCCTTGTTAAAGTTTGAGTGGTACAATACCACATAAACAATAACAAATATCTAGTCAATTTAAGTAAGTTACCCTACACCCAGTGCAAACTAATAACTTCTTTAAATGGTTAAGTATAGCAGTGTTTTATTGATATTAGTTTAAATTAAGGTGTATCTTCACTTGCAAATAAAATAAGTGCATTATAGGTACATAATGTTTTTTTTCTTTTTTTCTAATGCTCATTTAAACCCTTACTCTGTAACACTTGCAATGCAAAGAGCTTGTGTTCCTGTTTACAGCTGGTTTTATGGTAATGAAGTTACCTTAAGTGTGAAAAGTACTTAGATCGCAGCTCTCCATGGGATGATTCTGATTTGAATGTTAAATCTTAATGAACATAATAAGAACCGTAGTAAAAAATGCACATGTTAGCACACACATTTCTTGTTCTTTTATTTATTGCACAGGGCATCTGGTTTATAAATGTCTTGATCATTGTGATGACTTTGATTCAGTATCGTTAGAACTTTACTGGAGCGAAATCTACTTTTGAACTGGTGAGATGATCAATGTGTGAAACAGGGTTTTCCATGGCAACAGTAAACTGACTTTCTCACTCTGCTAGCCAGCTAATCATAATCAGCTCTTGACACTGCACAATAGATTAGCAAAAGAACTACCCTTGAATCAAGGAAAGTAATGAGTCTCGCTGCTTGCCACATTATTCAGCTGAAGAATGTTCATGTAATTTGCCACTCTGTGATGGAGGGTAAATAGAGCTGCATATGAATGCAAAATTTGCTGGAAATCCATGGAATCTATTCTGTTGTACTGCTTAGTAGATACAAGACAAGTTTAAGTGTAATTATCCTGGAGCTAATGTTAGAATAAAGTGACTTTTGCCCTATCGGGTATTTCAGAGACATACCTGTTTATTTAAATGGCTTACACTATTTACCTTCTTAGTTTTACAGCAACATACAACTAAATACCTCACATTCCCAACAAGTAATAATAACATGTTAACATAGATATAATATACAGTATTGATTAAAACAATACAACATGTCAAAATGTTTGACAACTCATTGAAGCATGTGGCTCTCAATTATTTGATAAACCTGTAATCCCTTTCAGATTTGAAATACACCCAAACTAATGTCTGTGTGTGATTTGTTTATTTAGAAGTAATTTCTAAAATGTGTTTAATATCTGTATCTGTATTTAATATTATTCTGTATGTGTTTAACAGCCCTGAAACCCTGTATAAATACTAGTGTTCTAACCATGATTAGCATCTAGTAACGTATTACAAATTGTAGTGGTGGTTTAAATGGTTTAATCAAGCTTTGGAAAGAAAAAGGTAAATACACTTAAATGACTTAAAGAAAACTCTCTAGTCATGTATTAAGACAAATATAAATGGTCTGCTTGGGAAAATAATGTGTGTCTTCAATGTTTTTTTTCCCCGCATAAGTATAATTTCCACATTATCAAAAAAATCCTCAATATGCACATTTACATACTTCAATGTAAAGTCCATTGTCAGTGCATGTGTACTGGCAGATTCAAGTTTCTACATCACACTTGTATAAATTACTGGACCAGGACTGACTTTCAGATTATTTGTGATACAAATCATGCTCGTAGGCCTGCCCTTTAGAACCAGATTTTCAATGAGCACAGAGAAACTTTCAGCTTTCAGCAGATCAATGTGATAACATCCTTCTTGTGTCAAACTGTGTATATATACATATATCATTTTGCACAGTGAAGCTCAAACATCCAACTGTAGGAACAAGATGAAAACCCTATTTGTGTTGAGTGGAGACAGACTTTAAAATATTTTTTCCAGATCCTAGAAGAGAGACACACCAAAAAAGGGAAGTCATCTCTTACATAACAGTAAATTGTAATTATTTGTGTTCATGTTTTTTTTTTGTTTTACCACTGCTTGTAATAAGCAAGCAGAGCGTGAAAAACCCCACCATACGAGTCAGGGTTTGGTGTTTTTGTACTCTGTGGGGCTTGACCCTTGCTTTAAGGCTTATGGCCTACATCGTATTGAACAAAGTAAATCTTCTTTGTCTTCCCCTCTGAGGGCCTCTGCATTAGAAACATAATGGCTACAGAAAGAAATGGTTTTGGAGGAAAGAAATGCTCTTGGGTATGGTGTCCTTTTGCTGTAGCTTCTGTCTGCATTATAATGTTATCTTAGTGTGTCTTTGTTTTGGACACACGGATGGATCTATACACTAAAACATTTTTTCTTTAAATTGATGCTGTACTAGTGGAGACCGGCCTGTGAAGTCAGTCAGTCTGAGATGAAAGCGTGACATAGCTTTCAAATCTTCTCATCTTTAGAACAAAGACACATCATACTGCAACACAGAAGAAGTCTGCAGTCTGTGGTAAACCTGACGGTCAATATATTTAATAGTAGCTCTGGTAACACTTTATAATGAGTACACACTATTAAGCATTAGTTAAGCATGAATAAATACTGAATTCATCATTAATAACGCATGAATACACATTAGTATGTAGTTTATAAACACAGTTAAAAATGTTTTATTCATCATTGATAAGCACATTAGTTATGGATTAGTAAATACTGAATTCATCATTTATAAAGCATGATTCTGCTGTAAATAGTCATTACTATGTGGTTTATAATCAGTTATAAATGTTTTACTCTTCATTGTACTGTACATTTCTGCATGCACTTGCACATCCACTATTCAGACATGGATTAATGATTAGTGACTGTGTTAGCAGATGTTTAATAAAAACTCGCAACAAATTAATTTTCTAATGATGGCCTATAAACAGTTATTAATGCAGGAATTCACAGTTACAAAGCACTTACTACTCGTTAATTAAGTATTTTGCGCGAGCTTATCTAAAGTGAGCACTATCTATGGCTTATTAAGCATTTACAAATGAGATTTAAAGGCTGGCAATGCCTCGAGACTCACAAAGTTTTCAGTTATCTTAACAGACGAAGGAGAGACACAACACAAAGGGATATAGAACATATTGTGTTGATATTTATTGCAACTTCCCAACATATTGTATGAAGACGAACAAGGGTGGTTTATGAAGACATGCTATTGTTGTGATCTTATCTGTTTGGGACGTGTACTTTGAGCTTGCAATCCCGCTTTCAGCACGTTGATGACGTTCTGAGAGCGGGAAGCGGGAAGCGGGATGTTACGTCATATTTACGTTAACTCTCAGAAGTTTCTGACAGTGCAGCCAAGGGGAGCATGGAGAAGCACCGTCAGCGGCTCTAGTGGTGAGTATGTGTCTTTGTTTGGTGCACACATTATGGTTGAAAGCTAACGTTAGCTTGTCATTAACGACTAACGTTACTACCGTTACCGACCCGCCCGCGGTGGCTAAGCCGACCTAGTCTAGTCTCGTCTAGCCGGGCGTGGTGAGTGCCTAGCAGCGGCGGGTCGGCTTAGCCACCGCGGGCGGGTCGGTAACGTTAGTAACGTTAATCGGGGAGCGAGGGCAAACACCTGCAGCTGCTGACAACCTAACGTTAGCTTTCAACCATAATGTGTGCTACCAAACAAAGACACATACTCTCCACTACTGCTCCGTGCTCATGCTCCCGGCCGCACTGCCAGACTTTGTTAGTTAACGTAAATATGACGTAACATCCCGCCCGATTGCAAGCTCAACGTACACGTCCGAAACAGATAACATCACAACAATAGCATGTCTTCATAAACCACCCTTGTTCGTCTTCATACAATATGTTGGGAAGTTGCAATAAATATCAATACAATATGTTCTATATCCTTTTGTGTTGTGTCTCTACTTCGTCTGTTAAGATAACTGAACATTTTGTGAGTCTCGAGGCATTGCCAGCCTTTAAATCTCATTTGTAAATGCTTTATAAACCATAGATAGTGCTCACTTTAGATAAGCTCGCACAAAATACTTGTAGTATTAACGAGTAGTAAGTGCTTTGTAACTGTGAATTCCTGCATTAATAACTGTTTATAGGCCATCATTAGAAAATTAATTTGTTGTGAGTTTTTATAAAACATCTGCTAACACAGTCACTAATCATTAATCCATGTCTGAATAGTGGATGTGCAAGTGCATGCAGAAATGTACAGTACAATGAAGAGTAAAACATTTATAACTGATTATAAACCACATAGTAATGACTATTTACAGCAGAATCATGCTTTATAAATGATGAATTCAGTATTTACTAATCCATAACTAATGTGCTTATCAATGATGAATCAAACATTTTTAACTGTGTTTATAAACTACATACTAATGTGTATTCATGCTTTATAAATGATGAATTCAGTATTTATTCATGCTTAACTAATGTTTAATAGTGTGTACTCATTATAAAGTGTTACCGTAGCTCTTATTGTCCAAATTGTACACAAACAATTATCGCATTATTCAAAAGTAAACAATGAGAGAATTCAACATTTTCTGTCAACTGGTAAAATTGTCCACAATGAAAAATAGTTTAATGTTAAGTGGATTCTTTTTAACCATCAGGTTTATGACATTTATAGCTTTATCGCTGTTGACTGTGGTGCCAGTAATAGCATTTTACAGCTTGCAGCTGTACATCTGCCCTGCTGTTACAGGCTCTGACAGGTTTAGTGGCACAACTGCATTAACCCAATACTGAGGGAAAGAGCTGAGTCGGCCAGTCCCCAGTCCCCAGTCCCATTTTCAGGGGCTGATCTTAACACCGGACAAAGCCTCACTCTTTGATCTGTTGAGTGAGTTCTGCCAGAACGTCTTAACTGCCTCTGACTGCTCTGTAGCTCAGCTGTGTGCTTGTTTTGAAGGGAACAGAAGAAGAGCTAAACAATTTGGGTTTGGCTACCTGGTAATGACTGTTTTTCTTACAGTGGCAATGTTCTTTACTGTTATAATTGGTGTAAATTCAATCCCAGATTCTGTAATCATATTCAAAACAAATATTTATTACCTCAATCAGGAAGCTCTATAGGCAGAAATGGAATGTAATGTGTTGTTACCTTAGAATCAGCCATTTATATTTACAGACACTATGGGTCGCCTGCCATTGAGTCCGTCATGTTAAACCATCGTGTTTCTACAGCAGCCCAGAAGGGACAAACCAAATACTAGCTCTAGATAGAGGCTTTCATGTTTGTTTGTTTTTTTGTGTGTGCATCTTGACCACCATTGTGCCAGGAAGGGGAGGGTGAAGCGAGGGAGCTGCGATCCACTAGTACACAGCTAGATGCCACTAAATCCTACACACTGGTCCTTTTTAGTCTCTGGCAAATACACTGGTAGTCTTTCGTGGTGCACACTTCATCCTAGTCAATATTTTGACTTTCAAATATACTTAAAATTACTATTTTATTACTTGAACTTTTGTACACTATTGCCTCAATTTACATCTGTTCCTAAAGTGGCACATAATGATAATAATGCATTTTCAGTAAGAAACTGTGCCAAAGATTGTGGTTAGTCATCATAATTTCAGAGAAGCCGGCTCACTCTGAACTAAAACTTCTCAAACACTGCACATTTCTCTCTCTTATTTAACTTGTAAGAAAAAAAATCTATCTCAAGGTATGACACAATAACGAAAACTCCAAACTTTATTAGGTCATTGGTGTTTGATCAGCAAATGGAAGCAAAGTCAAAGAGGTAAATTGAAAGGAAAAATCCCTTTTCTCTTATCTTCATACTCTGTTTTATAATAATCATTTCATTATTGAATAATTTATTTCTAAGGACACCACAACTATAGAGTCCCAATGCCTATTTGGTTACTGTTAATAACATTGAAGGTCATGTATTTGAAATAATTATTACTTAAAGTCTGTGTAATTATATCATTGAATAGCCAATTAAAATCCTTGTTAGAGGTTGAGATATTCCTTTATTTACCTTCTCTCTGTGGACTGTCTGCTCTTGTCATTCTTTAAAGCTTTACTAGAGTTCACCTCGCACACACACACACACACACACACACACACACACACACACACACTGCTGCCATGTCTGCTCTTGTCATGCTGGTTTAATAAGCGATAGCATAGAATTAGGGAAAAGACAATACTGGGTGTTTGCACTCCCCCATACTGGGGTAATGGCCTGGGGAAGCTGATTAAATACCATGGGAGTGTCTGTCCAACCAGCTTAATCTGGACAATACAGTATGTGGGTGAACACTATTCCATAGTGTTCACACCCGCCTATACTGAAGAATGAAATTAGCCACACATCCCACATATTCAAGTCACACTGTCATTATATCATTTGTGGAAAGCTATGTGTTAACATCGCACTTTGTGTTATTTAGGGAAGTGCAGCCAATAGACACCTAAAGCTACAGGAGGATTCCTCCAAATGCGTCACCTACAGTAGTATCAGCACTGTAAATCCAGTCCCTAGGTGGAATTGTGAGGAAGTGGGAGGGGATGTGTGAATCTGAAAATAAATTGCTGGATAAGACAAATGGGATGGTCTCACTCAAAGCATATGACTTTTACTGTAAGAGTGTGTTACGGATGCTTTTTATTTGTGTAGTTGTTTGTCAGTACTTAAGTCAGTGATAATAAGTGGTAATTTCGGTATTTATAGCAAAAAAACACAAAAACACTGTATAACCAATAAATTCTAAGTCATAGCAGTATGAGAAAGCACTCAACATAATTGTCTGCAATAACTGGATTATATAAGGCATAACTGGTATTCTAATATGAGGGGTTGCAAGTGGAAAATAACAGTAATGCTTTACAATAATTCTTTTCAGCATATGAATTAGGACTGCACAATAATGAATTATCAAAATTGCATTTTGACTGACAGATTTAAAAAAATAAAGATAAAATGTCTACAAATCTACCTCTGCAGATGTAAGAAAACATGTTTGTTTGGTAAAGACCTAGGGTCTTTACCAAACAAACATGTTTTCTTACATCTGCATAGTTTTAATTGGGTTTTTTTTTCAGTGAAAATGAAAATTGTAATGCAAAATGATTTTAAAAAATCGTAATCTGTCAAAAATAATTGCAGTATTACCTTTGTACCATATCGTGCAGCCCTGTTAGGAATATGATAATACGATATGAATTTTAGACAAATGTAGGCTTCACAAATGGTCTGCTGCATTGGATATTTAAAGCTAGGGCTGTTACTTTGTCGACCCGTCTATACTTTTAGAGGTACACCATCCTATTTGCCTGTCTATAGTCAATAGCAACAACACCACATATGCACTGCCACAGTGACCCCGGGGGTACTCCAAAGATGCCACACTGTGAATGGCCCGTGATGCTATAGAAAGAGCTTGAAAGCTGCGGCTGATCCTTTCTCATTTCAGTGCACTCAGCACGTTGGGCCCATAATGCCTTGAGTGCTTGCCTGAGCTACATGGCATCACTCAGCTCAGCCACTCTCCGGTTCTGGTTTCTCTTCTGATATCCAGGGTAACAAGAACATAATAACTGGAAGAAAAAAAAAAAGGTGGAATACCAGTTTTGGTAGAGGGGGCAGGGTCGGGAGGGGGGTGAAGCAGGCAAAAGTTTGCCTGGGGCAGAGCACACCAGAGAGCTCTCTCTGGTACACACTAATCTGGCCACCCACCAGTTGTGACCTATGTATTCCCTGTGTGCGCAGCGTACTCCAGGACAATCCCACCCTTCTATCACTGTCACACGCTGCACTAATGAGTGCCAGAGGGCACAAGGTCAATGACTAAGCTGATTTGCCTGCTGATAAGTGATTGCCAGGAGGTACCGCAGTGGAGAAACTAAAAAGAAGTCTTCCCTGAATTTGCCAAGCAAGCTCTGTTTCCCCATCCCTTAATAAAAACAAAAAGATGGTAAAAATGAGGTCCCTCCTCGGGTTTGTTCCATATTCTCCACAATGAGACGTTTGGGGAACTAAACTAAGCAAATAACCACATCACTGCTACTATTAGAATTTCATTATTTAGAGAACACGATGTTACCATCGGTGTTATCACACCCCAGACGTTTTTTAACCTTAAGAAGTGTTTGGTGCATTAAAAACCCAACTCTTCATCATTGTCCGTACATGAGTCTTAGTTAGTCCTAATGGCAGAATAAGTGATTTGAGAGTTAAATTGCCCCTCAGTGATTTCAGCATGCTATTCACATAGGTAAGCGATAACAGCCCCCAAAACTAATTTACATGTGATTATGCAGCTGTTACTGTAGAAAAGAGCATAGCTGTAATTGTTGTAACTTTTAGCATGTAATTACATAGCAATTTTCTTTCTGTAATCTGAGATGCTATAGTGAGAGATGTGTGGCAGAATTAATTAAAGAAAGAGGTGTGCTGTCTTAATACACACTCCTGTACCTTGTTCACATCTCACCACTCCTCACATTCGTCTTTTTAATGAAGTGTGTTTTTTCACCTTTAAATAACATTCCAAAAGTTGTTAAAGAGCACAGGTATAACTTCTAGCTTTCCTTTTATGATGTATTGAACTCCATATTCTGTCAGAGGCAACATCTAACACCATAGTGGATAAAAGGAGGATGGAAAAAAAAAGTGGAGTAATTATCCTATACCTTCTAGAGCTGAACAGATTTTTGTTTTTTGTTGCGTTCTATGGATACCTCCTTATCATCATGTTTCCAGTTTATCTTGCTCTCTTTTAACTGCACCAAAAGCAACATCAAGCTGTTGATGACTTTAATCTTCCTAAAAAGAGGCCCAAACTCAAGAGAAAGGAGCCTGGAACATAAGAAATTTCAGGCATCAGGTGGGGATGCGGTCTGCAGTCCACTTTGCAACTGTAGATACACACTTGATGCCTTTATTTTGGCAAGACATAGGATATTGGCAGTTCTCAGGAAGACTGGCAGTAGCCGTAATCAATCAGGTCATCTGGTGTCAGGGGGAGACAGCCGAGCCCAGAGGCTGTCTGTCCATCAGGGAGCATGGCAGCCATCAGAGGGGCATGGGACTATACCTACACTACGTACCTCCATACATGTGCATAAATGAAAAGGTTGTTTTAATTAGTTGGTGCCTCCATGATGTTTATTCAATTTTCAAACCACTTAGTGTCATTAGAAGGTGGTTAAATAATGCATCAGGTACACAGAAGAGTAGGTTTGTGTGCTCCCACTCAGAGGATTTGCAAATATCTCTGAAAGATTTAACAGTTTGCTCTGAAGCTTTTAGATCGTAACGGTTTCAGCCTACTTCATAGGAAACTCATTCAGACATCAGTTTTATTAGTTCAGTTTATGAAGGGGTTTCTGTTCAGTGGGGTGCTATTAAGCAATAATACGGCTACTTTAAATGAAAAATCCAAAGATAAACTAACAAAAAATGTCCAGTGGTTAGAACACTGAAGCCCCACAAAGCTATAATCATCCAGCAGTTTTTTGGTTGACTTATTTTTATCATAGGCACCTTTTTACAGCGCAGAGAGTGTGTAGTTAAAGTTGTGTAGTCAATTTGGATTTATTTTGAGATCATTGCACTTGATTTATTCTAGCAGAAGGATGGAGACAACATATGCCATTGCAGGTGGTGTTTGTTATGAACCCACCCAACAGCAAGACTATAAAACTAAATCCATTCAAATTTCCTCTTGGATTTTGTCGCTACTAAATAAACACACACATAAACATCTTGAAGTTGCAGCTGAGAAAATAAACACTGGCAATAAAACAATATTTTTTTTTTTTTTGTGCTTTTCAGCTTCTGTATCCCTGCTATGTTAAAACACATTCAACATGTCAGTTTTCCACACCTGAAAGGACGCACTAGATTTTTGGATATATACTCATTTGTTTTGCTACATCTGTTTCTTCACATCTGGACCTTTTGAAATCCATTAACAGTCAGAGTTTTAACAGTTTCTTTATAGCCCAAAATGCATGCAAAATTCATATTTAGCTGTAAATAAATCATTAAAGAAGAAACACAAGCCTCATTATTAAATAAATAGACCAACAATTTACCTGTGACTTTCATCATGCAGTTAGGGTTTAGGCCTTTTAAAGGAGAAAGTCAGAAATTCTTTTAAAACTTAGTCTGTATGAATTTCTACCACCTGTGTAGACAAAAAGAGATTTGACTCGTGTGGGTGTTTGTGCATATTTCTTCTGAAACCTGGCACCCGGTATCCAAAACTTTAGACAGCCAAAGTTTTCTTGGGTTTAGGAAATGCGCCTACATTCAGGGTCTAGGACAGGCTGGAACGCAAGGCTGCAGGATCAAAATAATACTAGAATTCATATTTTCAGGAAACAAACATGGTTTATAGAGCTCCTTTTAATTAAACATACAATCACCTTTTCACAACCTGCTGTAATGTTCCTGTTTTCCTGGCGTCATGTTTGTTTGGTGTGTGTATACTGATGCCAGTCCATGAATGATGCATGCACATGTAGAGCTGCAGGGGCTTTCTAATAGTGACCCTGCGTAGCCTTGCTCCCAGGACTGGAAGGGGGGAGGGGAGGAGTAGCTGCCTGTAACCGTGTTGACATTTTGGAGTGAGTGATCCACAACAAATTTCCATTAATGGTGTGTTGTGTATCATGCAAGCCTGTTGTATTTTTCCAGCCCAGCACAGGTCATCCCATCCATGCCAGCAGAGGTGATGCTTCACCAAGCTGCACAAATCAGCTTTCTATTTCACTTTGCATGAAAGATACTGTTTGAAAAATGGTTTCCGGTTGATAAGTGGCTACTTCCCATGATGGAAATAAAAGTAATACTTCCACTTCCATGAGCAACAACCACATGGTCATAGTCTCACATTGCCATGATGGTGAATTAATGATCTGCTGGTGCAAAGTCTACACTGTGCATCCCACCTGCAGAGTGTTTGGTAATCAGTGCTTAGGACTGGAGGGATGGGAGCTATTAAATGGAGTTTAATAGATATGAAACAAGCCATTATTTTGCTCCCTATGCCCCTCAAGGAAAGAACAGTTAATGTGGATGCGACCTTAGTGTTTTAGCAATGACTGGCCAAGTCCCTCTGCCTACAGAAAGTTGTTATTCCGAAAAAACCTTAATTGCTTTAAGGCTGCAAAAGCTCTACAAAAGTAGACGCAATGAGAGAATTGTGGTGAAAGTTTGGCTTGTTAATTCAAAACAGTGGTCCTGGGGTAACAGTTCTTGTTTGAACGGTTACCAGCGATGCACAGACAACTGGAGCTGACACAATTAGTTGGTTAATCAATTAGTCATGAGACAAAACCTTAATCAGCAACTATTTTGACGATTGGGGAAAAAGTAGGAAAATGTATATCTTTGGGTTTCGTAGATGTCATCTTGGTTTCTGAGAAGTTATGATGGGTATTTTTCACTGTTTTCACCTTTTTACATAGTCAAAATGATTAATCAGTAATGTAAATAATCAGCAGTGCAGACTGAAGAAAATGTGTTATTATGATGATCATCAGGAAAGATCTGAAGAATGTTTTTCTGAAATTTCTAAGTAAATTAATGGATGTTTATACAGAATGAACACTGAGATACCACTGTGTCTGTAAGGTGTAGGCTGATTCCAGGATTATGTGTATCATGTCCGCGTATTCAGATTTGTCTGAGTTATGAGTCTGAGAAGAACAATTTTTTCACCCCCCATGCACTGATGCCCTTGGCAATTGCCTGCGTCGCTTATACCGCAAACCACCACTGGGTCCTCAAACTGCGACACTTCATGAATATGAAAGCCTACCTTCTAGATTATACTTAATTTGTGCTATTTATCCTCTGGGAGAATAAGGATTCACACATTGTATTTTCTAGAAGAGCTTCAGATAAATCATGATAATGAGAATAATTTTGGCATATTGGAATAACATGTAATAGTATTCCTTTTCATGCTTTCAGGCTTAAAGGAAGATTTCTTTCATGCACCACTCCCTTTATCATAGAAAACGGATGCTTAGCAGGTTATTTATCTTACTAGCTTTAATTGAAAACTTAAGTATTTTCCAATAGTCATTTCTAATTGTTAACATGTTTAAGAGGGAAGATAAAATGAAGATCCAGGTAGCAGCTTGTGAGTATAGTCCCAGTTATCTAGGTTGGTGAAAAGAATTCTTACATTCTCTGCTTTCATGCATACAAATAAAAGCAACACAGGACATTATCCTGCCAAAGGAGCAAAATACTAATTACCTGCTGTTTACTGGGCTTTGTACACCCCACCTTTCTTGGGACAATCAATAATTACACACAAAGGCCGGGGGAATGAAATCACCCTGATAACCATTAGCATGAAACTGGATGAAGTTCATTAGCGATTCTGCAGGCATAGTGTGTAATATCCAATATCAGAGACAACTAGCTCTGTTATCCCTATGTCTTTTGTTCTCATCCTGTGTAGAAGGCACACGAGTTGCTATTCTGTGACAATTCATTACAGCCTTACACAACATGCAGTCTAATATATTGCCTCGTAACAGGAAGATGATCCGTTTTTGATACATGTTTATGCTGTTTGCACATGCTCTCTCTCACACATTCCCTATTTTAAATGGCCATACCGATGCTGCAGTTTCTGTGATCTGGAATGAGATGATTTCTTCAGGTGTTGCATGTTTTGGACAACTTGGACAAAATCCCAAGTGTATAGGTGATGATGAAATGTAATGAAAGAACAAACACAACAATCATAAAGTAGTGTAAGATGATACTGCTTATTTCTGTACTTCACAATTATCCTGGTGCTTTTTGTTTATCAGTGTTATCTTTTCATCATGATTGATGTGACAATTTCTAAGGATTACCAACAATTATCACCCTTTTCCATCCCTGTCAGACTGCCTTCAAATGCATTTGCAGTCATTTAAATGGATTCTGATTTACTCACTGGGTACATTTCACATAAGGAGGGAACAGGGCTGAACATGGGCTTTTAGCCTAATTTAACTAATAGTTTAATAGTTGTGGGCATCTGTTGTGTGATGAAAAAATGAAAGGGGAGATTATTTAAATTTGCTAAAACAAAAATCCTGTGTCTCAACTTGGATACCATGCAGTTTGTTATGCCAGAACATATTATTGTGTGTCACACAAGCCTTCACTTGCTGCAACATTACATTGCATGACTGGTTCCCTATGATAGTGCACAATAGAGCTCCTTTCAAGCTGGGATGGATGACACAAAAGGACCGCGCATGCAGAAAATAAATAAATGAAGAGAGATGTTTAAAAATTAACTATCTCTGCTTTTCCCCCGAAATGAACAAGGTACTTAAACAACCACTAAAGCTTTCAATAGAAAAAGTAGGTCGGTATTCATTGTTTTTGTTTTGTTAGCCAACCATAATGACAGCAAACTGTATATCTGCTGTGTGACACTTTCTGATTCTCCCATTTCTGGTCCAAAGTAAACTACTATATTCTCTATAAAAATGGAACCTAGCATTCATTGTCTATTCAGTATCCTTCTTCATCATCTGTGTGTGCTCTACCCAGTATAACCCACTCCAGTCATTTAATTAGTTTGTGAAGGCACATTTACATTTACTGAATATTTATGTTGAATTGCATACTATTAAATCTTGTCAAAATATCTTATCAATTTGAGTAATTATGCCCATGTTGCTCATTAAATCAAGTAAACCGTAAGGCATAACTGAAACACAGAACAATCTGAAAACTAGTATGGAGATCCTTTACATAAGTAAAAGTATAAGTACCACAATTTAAAAATACTATATTACAAGTGAAAGTCCTGCATTTAAAAACGTATTATCAGCAAAATGTACTTAAAATATCAAGGTATGAGTACTGCAGTAAAACGTCCCCGGTCAAATATGACATTCTTAATTGTTAATACAGTGTGTACACAGCATTTTAAAGCTGTATCTGGTCAATGTGGAGTTAGTTTTAACTTCTTTATACAGTCTGGCAGTTTAATTCGCTGATTCCCATGCTAGGAATCCAAAGGGCCACAAGAGTAATATGAGAAGTCATGGGATGATTGATTGATTGATTGATTGATTGATTGATTGATTCATTCATTCATTCATTCATTCATTCATTCATTTTACTTATTTGACAATAACTACCTGAGAAGTTAAAAGGGGAAGTATGTCTTTGATGGAACTGCTAGCATCTTTTGTCTTTCTTAGACTTAACTAAACAAAGACAAAATGACTCATTAAAATCAAATAAGTAAGGGATAATACCCAACGACGTGCTCATTATCAGGAATCAATCCATTAATTCCTGATTATGGACACCTTGAATGCCATTATCCCGTTCATACCATGGTCACTTGCCAAAGAAAAATAAGACCATTCGTTTCTATTTTCATGCGTTTTGCAATCAAAATCTATAGTTGTTGTGAGGGTTTGACTGATACCATGGCGTCCCATGAACCAAGACTGATTCCTTGGTGCAGCGGCCATGGGTTCGAATTCGACCTGTGGCCCTTTGCTGTGCGTCCCAGTTGAATAAGGTTACCATATTTATGAGTTCAAAAGTCTGACATGTACTAGATATTAAACGGGTGACAGATTGGTTCAGTTGGAAGTCTCACATGGAACAAAGCAGGAGCGTTCACATAGCTTTCTCTCCACTCTATATACGCACATTCAGTGCCACATATACATTTGTATGAGATAAAGACATTTGCTCTAAATGCTCGGCTGGTTTCCCTTTTTATCTCACTTTTTCTAAATACCTCTTATTCCTTAAGAACCTTTTGGAGACCACAGTCCGTGTAAAGTGTTAAATGTAGAGAACGTTTGCCATATCACCACATGTCAGGAGCAGAGAGAGGAATCTTAATTTATCACAGGAAAGGCCTTTTCACCTCTTTATCAGCCACTGAAGGGATATTAAAGAACTTTATAACAAGAAATTTAAGGAGAATATGAATCTTTTTTCATTCAAGGTAAATGTTACTTTTATGTTTAAGATAAAGTCTTAACGTTACTCACTGTCTCCTACATTTGTGTTGTTCAGGCCTAATTAGCAGGCAGTTTAAATACTCTACAAGAAAATGTAAGTACTAGCATCGGCACACAATTGGCACCGCTCACTGCACAATTTAGTCACAAACCCTTTACTCAAGGGTTTCTCACTGTATCTAATGACAGACCTGTGAAACGTAGCAGAGCTTTTAAACCCCGCTAAATGTCACGACCAAAAAAGCAGCAGTCTTTGTAGAATGTAGTTAAACATACTGAAAAGATGTTGGGGTTGAGGTACAGTGGCATATTAATATAAACTAAATGCCTGCGTGATTAAAAAAAAATGGCAAGGTCAAAAACAAGAGCTGTGATACAATCAATGATCACATTGATGTGCAATTTTTTTTTTTTAGGTATGAAAAATATTGATGAGTAATATTTCCTACTTAAACACAATTTATAATTATATAAAATAATAATTTTCTACTAGAAATATATTACTGCTAACAGATGTCCATCTTTCCCCCAAAGGCTGTTTTCCCAGTTCTAGTTCTGCTTCTAACTTTCAAAGTGAAAAATATAATTTATAGTGTGCCGGGGGAAGCCTTGCTTCACTCTAGTAAACCTGTGTCTTTCAAGTTTTCTTCTTTGCAGTCTCTGCAGTAAATCAAATGAGCGCACTTCTCTCTTTCTCCTCTCCTGAGACATATTTTGTTTCAGTTTTCTGAAAATCACACAGTTTAGTCAGAGTTTGTGGGTGTTGTTTACTGCAGTAGTAACGCAGCTTGGGAGGAAATCTGTTGTGAAACAAATACACACTTTTTAAACAGAATTTTGAAACAAAATGGATTTATATTTTGCTTTGTATTCTTTAAAACCACCACCATGTACGCAGCTACCGCTGTTGGAACCATGGCAGTGCGCAAGGTGTTATCGTTAATGGTGGTATGTGATGACCACAGATAACCTTTAGCGCGTGCTTGTCCATGTCTTTCTGGATACTTGATGAGAGACAAAGAGTGTCTCAAGAACAGAGGGGATGTTAAAGTGCTCAGCATACCCTTCCACTGACACTATCTCAAGTGAGACTTACTGCAAGTGGACAAGAACAGAGTGCCGAAAACATCACCGAAAAGGGAGAGATAACATTGATCAAGGAGAAAAATAGGATCCTCCTTCGGAGTCGTTCATCATCACCTCGCTGTGCTACTTAGTCCAGACGGTTCTAAAGGATACGTAACACTGATTACTGTTTAGAATAAAAGTGCTACAAACAAAACCTGCTTTCTTTATGAAACCGGAATAATTACATGATTGTATCTGTCTATCTCAAAATCTCTTTAATTTCTCCATTACAGCAGACTGGTGCACATTGTGTAAGAGCTTGCTTCTCCATTAACGCAGTAGCACAACGCAGGGCGTACTGGTGGTTTAGCGAATAAGATGCATGCTATATAAGCACAGTTTGTTCAATTCCACCATTTTTGTATGTCTTACTTTGACCTCCCATGTTTCCTGTCTGGATCGGATCAAATATAGGATCAAATTGTTGTCAAGATCAAATCTCTGAGACAACAACAAAGAATGTGTTGCTATTATTATTTTTGGAAAATACCTTACAAACATATAATAGGTAAAATCAATTTTAAATACTTTTTGCTTTATTTTAGCCGTTGTGTCCATCGGAGACAGTGATATTGCAGTGGTATAAATCAAAGTAAAGTTTAGATTAAGTCATAACCTAACACGAAAAGTCAAATTGTACAACTTAATATCTACACAGGAAGTGGCTTATTCTACATTACTTCACACCAGTGAAGTAAGAAGACGAGGAAACATTTTATAGAGAATATACAGAGAATTATAGCAAAACTTAATTTTTAGCATATTCATGTGATAGTAATATATTCAATTATGAATTCTTTCTTCGTGGATTTTGAGGCAATGTTGTCAAGCTTAAAGGAAATGCAAAACCTCTGTAGGTTTATATAAATAGTTCTGTGCAGTCATCTTCTTACAAATGTTATAAATTGAGTTATTAAAAATGAAAATGTTATTGCAAGAATTTGACTTTTTTTGACGTTATTGAAAACTACCCGTAAACCATCTGAAGACTGCGGTGTAATTTAAAAAGATGCCATTTTGCTTTATTTTGAAAAGTAAAAAAATAAAAATGCATTTTGATCCTGTGACCTCATTAATTACTCGAGCACATGTCAGTGGAGATGCCCGACCATTACCAAAACAAACTAAAGAAAACCCCAGCCCTGACCTTAAGTGTTTCCATGCCATTAAGCATACTGTGGATCAGACAGGAGCTTTGAGCAGACCTTGGCTTTTAGCGCCTTTTTCACCCCGGGCATGTTGCTTACAATGGCAGAACACACTTTTTTTTTTTCTTTTTTATTCAAGGCATATTTTTAGCCATTCTGAAGAGAAGAGTCCCCTGTAAAAAATGCTCCCCATCCTATAACAACTAAAGCAGCACAATAAATAAATAAAACCACATACTGGTTTGTGGTTTACCCCCCAGCTGGAACTAAAACCACTGTAGTACTTCCTCTGTTTCAAGGTATGACAATTTAGGAACACCAACTTTGACGGGAGTGTTTACTTGAAGACATGCTTTGAGCAGCAGCTAAAATTGTTTGCTTGCTCAGTTCTATTCAGTGTTTATCCATTCAGTCTCCCGCTCCCACCCGGATTAGCTTGAAATCTATGGGCCAGTTTAGAGAGGGGTTAGCCCTACTTGACAGTTTTTCCTATCTCTCTAAAATGACAAATGCCATCAAAGAATCTGGAGGCTATAGTAATACTGTTTGGCTTGCAGTTTCCCAGGTAATTAAAATGGGAGGGCAGCTACCTCCCTAATGTCAGAGGGATTTTGTTATCAGCTCCTCAAGGTGCTATGAAATGAGTCTCAGTGCGCCATAGTCTTAACCATTCATATCTCCCTCCTCAGACTCTGGCTTGAGTTGCAGTTTTAAACAAGGTTGCCATCCCAGGCCCATGACCCGATCATTAGAAGGTCAGAGGCACACAAAAAGAGACAGATTGTGCGGCCACCTCTCAACAGGACTCATCTCATCTCGTTTACAGCACAGCGGGTTGCTTTCACAGTGCTATGCTCAGGAATGTGACATGGCTAACACTGACAACTTGAAACGTACATAAAACGCAACGAGAGTCGGCAGCCGGACTCCTGCCTCATAGAGAAAGATTTGTTTTGAGATGCAAATTTTTCCGCTAATCGCAGTCGTACCTCACATTTCTGACAGTGTTGTCACAGGGCGGAGTACTGCTCCCAAAGCTTTCAGCCTGTAATGACGCCACCGTTAATGAGGCAAAGTTTGATGACACAGTATTTAAGGTCCACTCTACATACATACAATATAAACAGCTGGTATGGAAATGATGAAAAGCTTCTCAACATGCTAACCCGCCTGTGTTTCAGGTGGAGATCAATTCAATTATTTTCAGATTTTACTGCATAAGGATGAAGTCAGTATTGATGAATTTATGTAAAGCTCAGTCAAGCTTCATGCAAACTGTTCTTTTTCCTAGAGTATAAAACCACAGACTTCACTGTCAACAGTTTTTTTGTTAAATTGGAAATAGTTTCAACCAAAAAAAAAGCTGTTGTGAAAACTGCTCACATTGAGGTGCTTTGGGTGAAGGCAACGCTCTCAGCAGCGGAAACTGCTTGATCTGCAGCTGCATGAAAATATTCTAGTAATTTTGGTTGAATCAATCCTTTAAGTTAAACCGAGGTTTGAGAAGGGCACAACATCCTTGAAGAATTTCAAATACTTGACACCATCATGCCGGCTGCCGAGTCAAGTGTTCAGGGTGAGTATACTGTAATGTCACACAGCAGGACAAAAGTTCATCAGCTCTGAATCTCAGTGACCGTTTGATATTCCAACTGCATGCTGGATTAAGATATTGTCAAGTATTTCCCTGGCACTTTCATCTGAAGGACAGGCGGTGGAGGTAAAAGGTCTTCCCGGTGTATCGGACTCTATTTGTGGAGGCAAAGCTGTGATTCAGACTCTGTCAAAGAAAACATACAGCGAGCTTCAACCCTCTCATCTCATGTCTCCGCATTGCTTTCCCAAATCAGAAGCACTTATTTACACACACGCTGCTCACTACCAAGAACACCCTGGCACTTAGTAATGACTTGTAACATCTCCAGTAATGGATCAGTAATGGCTTTCTCACCTGACCAACTTCTAGCTGACGGCTGTGGTTGTTGTAATTTACACCGCAGGTTTCTGGATCTCAGTTTTGCTAAAAGTGACTCTCTGTATGAGGCGCACACATAACACTGTATTGTGTTACATGGTTACTGGGCCAGATACCACAGCTGAGCGTCATCCTCAAAAGTGCTACATCACCCTAATAAAAAAACGATGCTCTCTTAATCTACAGCTTTGGGGAGCAATTAAACCCGCTGCATATGAAGCAAGTATTTAATTATATCAGTTGTACACTGTGAGGCACCGCTCCTTCTGGCTAAATTGTCAAGTCAAAAACTTGTCCCCCTGGCCATCAGACTGTACAACAGCTCTCAGTAAAGGCAGGGAGGACAATAGATAATAGACAATGGAATGGAATCTATCTATCGATGCTTAAATAAAATTATTGTCCGATGTTTAGCAGACACTTAAGCTTATTTTTCTATCCTGTGTTTCCCATCAATCGTTCATATTTGTGTCCTTTTAACTACAGTAGGGAATTAGATTATTTGTTGATTAGCTGACACAATCTGACCAAGATGAATAACCCACTTGAGGTTTCAGAAATAGTGGTTTTAGAGGTATAGGTGGGAAAGTGAACACCGCTTCTCTATCCAGTTTCTAGTCCCCTTTTTTTCTCTGGCTTTTAGTTTTATATGACAATTTTCTCTTATGCCTTTCAGTCTCTCCCCGCTTATAAAGCTTTTAAACATTGATAGCGCCTGCTGAGGGCACGGTTGCCCATGTGGGAGGAGAGTTGGTGACCTCAGGTGATTTTGAGCACCTGGCTCTCAGAGGAGACGTGCGAGGATCGGCTCCGGTTTTTTCTACTTTGCTTTTAGACAGACGTGAGCAGCAGACCCACTTTCTCCGACTGCTGATGAATTCTTTTTCTTCTCACCAGTCCCACATGTGCCTTTGATCACCATGTCTATTTTTACAGTCTTTCATTGTCACCAAGAAGTAAAACTAATAGAGCACATGAAGAGACCAGTACTCTGTACTGTGGTATGGAAATCTGGAGGATCTGTTTCTCAGGCTTATCTGGGATGTTTGACATCAGCCCTGTAAATTAGTGATAGTATTTTCATCTGTATTTCCTGTGTCTGACTGCCATCACTGCTTGTTTGAAGCTCAACAGACAGTACATCACAGTGTAATGAAAAAGACAGGCAAACACAGCACACAGCTTATTTAGGATTTCCATCATAGTCACAGCACATTAGGAGACATGGGGCTGTTCTTTGGCAAGCAGTTTTCTGCTGATTGCTGATTTTATGTATCTGGCACGCAACCATATGCCTCTGCATGCTGCGGTGTTTGGTAAAGAATGCAATGACTCTTTGTTTTCCAAAACCTAATGCAGCTTCATATTCCCAAGGCTGCATTTAGTCATACCTCATTTGGTTTGAGGACACTTAACACGCTCAATTAGTTGGTCTGTTTTTGCTGTCATTCATTTTAATAATGATTATTGTCTGCTTCATTCTCAAATAAAATAATTATGGCTTACACAGCACAACCTTCCCGCAAACCGCTGAACGCGTGTGATCTCCCCAGCAGAACATTTTCCAATAGGCTGTTATAGCTGCACATTACAACCGACTGTCTCGTCACACATGTGCTGACAAACAGTGATTTTAGATGTCAAAACCGGCTCTGTTCACTACGCTGCTGTGCTAAAACAGCATAGGCATATCAGAGCGGTCAAGCATGGCATTAGTTTCTGAAATTCCCTGAATTTGTTGGGTTTTAAAGGATTACCAGGGAGTACACACCACAGCTCAGTGTTGCTCTAAAATTTCCAGATTTGTAATGATTGATATTTACAACCTTTTTAAATATTTGGCTGCTTTTTAATGTCTGGAAATATATATTTAGGTTATGTATAAACCCCTCACTCCCAAAACAAATCCTCAAAATGTGAAAACAAGAGTTTGCAATATGTCTTCTGCTGTCTGTCTAGACAAAAATAATATCTAAGATTAATAAAACACTCACAGTAACTGGTGATTTTGGCCGAAAAGGGTAAGCCATCATTTCATGACTCAGCTGCGTGACACACTCATTTCTTTTATAGAGAGACAAGATTATTTCCATAATAATTCAACTTTGGAGGGAACGATAGCGTTTCCCTTTTGGCCTTTGAAATAAAACCATTCCCTGAGAAAATGTAAATACAGTTCATATACTACTTAATGTACATTACCCTTCACAGCCACACTCTTAAATAAACTCATGAAGGTTTATAATTCAACGACGATCCATTAAATGCCTTCTCTAAGCTATTGCTCATTAATGGTTGCTGAAAAATTCATAGTGTTAGCATTTAAGCAGCAGTTAGCAATTAACGGCAATGTAGGGACAGGCAAGCAAATTAGCTTGAGGCATGAATGCTATGAGGCTTCAGTCCAATCAATGAATAGTCCGTTTATGTTCCTATAAATATAAACAAACTATTTCTCATATTGACCAGGGCTTCTCATTAACAGAAATAACTGGGTATTACAGTACATTGTGCTTTTAAAGAACTTTTAAGTAACCACAACCGTATATCAAAATGTTTAAACAAAGGAATTCCCTGCCAGAAGAGGCATTATTTCTTTCTTTCTGAATTATCAGTGTCTGCTTTTGCTCAGGTCCGGTGGGTCATTAGTGCCATCTTTATTACAGCGTATGAAACAGCAGTTCTTTTCCCAAAACAGCTGTAATATTGTCTCATTTCACTGAGCTAATTTGTTGTATATTTATATCAGTAATTAAATCCTTGTTTTCTTTCTGATTTGCATTTGTTATATTTTGAGTATAAATGGTAAGGCATTAAACTGAAAATGTGACCATTCCAAAGCTTTGGAAAGTTACTGTGATAACATGTACAACTCAAAGGAATCCACTTTTTACTGTTCATGATCATGAACTGTCACTCAATTTGAAGGTCGGCCTCAGCTGAGACTCTCATGAGCTTGAAATAGTGGGGGAATTTAGTTTGTAAATATGTGGACTTTTTTTATTCATGCTATTTATATATAATGCAAGGTATCAACTCTACACTGTATAATAAGTATGGCATTATTGAAAAATGTATTTCTGATTATTATAAATGCACATTTTAAGAGGCTGATACTTAAATTCAATTATTTACACATACTTTATTTTTTGTTTATTTTATTTTTAAATTTTGGCCCATTCTTGAACCTCACATCAGCTGACTTTTTTCTAGCCAGAAAAACACATTATATTTAGTATATCTGAATCTTTTTTTTTCTTTCTCTTCCTGTCTTTTTTTATGCAATAAACAGATGGCCCTGGTATGATCCTTTCTTATCGTTACCATGGTAACCACACAGTGCAGGTGCAAACTTATCTCTCACCCAGGTCTTGGTGGATATGAGACTTGATCAGGTTTATATATACAGGATATGTACATATATTGCTCTTTTTTTAAACATGGCCACACTTGTCAGTAGACATGTCAGTGTACTGTGTATTCACACGCCTTTTATCGCAGCTTCCATTATCATGCATATTTTTTTTCATTTTGCTGTGCCATTAAATTCCTCCTTCCCCCGATGAAGTGATAGGAGTTTTAAAGTGCTTTTGACATGTCGATGATGGACGAGAGGAGTAAATAAGCCCCACGGCTTTGCTCACTTCAGGCAGAGTCTCAAAGTAAAATTGAACAGAGGTTACGTCTTCCAGAGAGATGAAACAGGTTATAAAATTATGAAGAAATATTGCATAATACTCTAGTGTTGATCATGAAATTAAGTAATGCAAAATAAGGAAAGGCTACCTCTAGCTCTCATGTTAAAAGATTAAATAAGAGGGAGAATATTTATAGATAATCTTGATGGGTGAATTGTGATTGTACATTAAATTGCAACATGGAAGGCAAATATCACACCTCATAAAGAAAGAAACGTGATGGTAATACCTGATAGCAGTCAAATCCATATAGATGACTTTTGACCCCACCATATATGAACTTAAAGGCTCAGTAGCGACACTGATGCAGAAGATATCTTATATCTTAGTTAGTGGCACATATTCAATATGTTTTGCTATATCTTAAAGCTGAAATACTTTTTCAATCAAGTGAGCAGATCTCTCACAGATATTCGCATTTTTTTACTGTCATCGTAGTAACTGAAAAATCAATACATTCACATCTATTAGTGTCATTGGTGCAGTGTATTATTCACTTGTGCCAATTAGTGGACTGGGAGGAAAATGGAAGAGGCACTTCTTACAAAAGCACATCTAACTGCTGAAGGACTGAAAAAGACGATTTTAAGTAGCAGACTTGATGAACATTGGATGTCAGAATACAACATCAAAGAAATCCGTTCATCACAAGTTAAAATTTTGCTCTAGACAAACCTTGTCTGTGAGTGTGTGTGCAGTCTTCCCAGGCATTTCCACCCTAGTATCTTCCAACCGCAGAGAAGTAACGGTAATGTTTAAGATATTTTTCACCGCGATCATATCCTCTCAAAGGACCGCATTGTTTTGCTTGAATAGCCTATGTCTTTGTGTCTCAATCGCTATGTGAACAATCCATTACTTGGTCAAATACGCTGTTTTAGAAGAGAAGACAAACATCCATATTTAATGATATTGTTTGTTTTTCTTTTTCTTCAGAGTGCCATCCCAACTGGCGTATTGTATGTATGGCATCAGATCATCCACATTCAAGTGCATTTTGATGCAGCAACCTGAGCTTTAATGTGGCTGAATGATTAACCTGTTAAACTCCAGACAGAGTGGGATGACTGCCTCACAACACTGACAAAAGACATCAATAATTCAGTATCTGGTGTGCTGAATGCTACAGGCTGGAGATTAATGTTGGATTATTTGTTTAGTTGTAGCTATTACAGTACATAAACTCTGATATTGCACAAAAAATATAACAAAAAATAGCCTCTGGAGCATCAGGGTATGATTTTTGCAGGAGCCAGTGCAAAAACAATCATGTATAAAATATTCAGGCCTAGATTACATATATCATTTTCAACAATAATGAGAGAAGAAGCTAAAAAAAAACAATCAGGCAATGTGTGTAGTGCATTTCAGCAGAACTGTCAAATGAATCCTTGCAGCGGTTCAATCAATAAGAACACTTCATTTAAATATCCATCCTCTCCTATAAAATCAATCAAGGTTTATTTCTTTTATTCCCGTTATTCCTCTAACCATGCGATTGCTACTTATTATGTAATCAGTTTAAATCTCAAAAAGGCAGCATCCCCTCAGTTTAAACCATCCAGCCAGCTTAGCTTCTTTCACGCCCACTGGGAATTAATGACAAACGGATTTTTATTTCCATCAGTTTGTTTGTCACTCCTGTTGTTACTTTTTGTTTGTCTCCCCACTTGCTTCAAGTGCCAAAGTTTTAAATAGTTTGATTCAATAAAGCTTTTTTCAATTAGTCTCTCCTGATGAAATTAGAAATGGCTCTTTGCCACTAATGTAATAACGTCACAGAAGTGTAAGTATGTGATCACTTCTATATGGCATTCATTATTTCAGAACTGTGCAGAACAGGAACAGAGACCTTGTTGAATTGGCCTTGATAATCTGTCCAAATTGTACAAATTCCCTTCAATGTTGCTGTATGTATATTAGCAATGTTAACATATCATTTTAAACCTGAGCAAAGGTTAGTCGAGTACAGAAGATATAACAAGCACAAGGTGAAACTGAACATGCTGCCTGGCTCGGATGTTGACCTCCAATATATATCATCTAATTTCTGCTAAGGTGAATTAAATAGCAATGTAGGTATATTGAAAAAGATGTCATTTTGTATGAGTGAATCAATCACTGTGCTAATGTTGCTGTTATTGTGTATTAATTCACACAATATCCCCCCACTCTTATGTTTCATGCCCTTAAACTTTAGCTTTTTTCTGCAATTGCTTGTGTGCTGGAAGACAAGGGAGGCAAATAATTGGAACAGCAGGTCAATTTTAATGGCAGTGGTAGAACATTCAAAAGGTCATATGAGGTATTTCTTTATTTTTCTACCTTATGAAAGCCATGTGTTGTACAACATGAAGGGCATCAACAAGCGAGGAGTAAAAAGTGGCCCAGAGGTCACAGGATCTGCCCTCACTGTGATATGTACACGCTACAGTCGTAAGAAGCACTGTACAGAAAACTCGACAATCTTTGAGGCAGCAAAGGTCAGAGACTTTGATTCGAGCTAACTGATGTCATGTGCCAGGTCTGCAGAGCTACTCACACTGTGCCGAGCAGCTCAGCCTTCACAAGAACTCTGACTGTACAGCAGACTAATTGCTATGAAATGGAAGTGACCTGATAACCTAACGTCTCTTGTATCAGTCCGTGGCATATTTATCTTTAATTGGCTGCAATGAAGTTTTAGGCCCTGATCCACGCTGTATTTTAGATGACATTTAACTGCTTTGACTGACATTTTCTTCATACTTTTATTCACAAGATTTCACAAGATCGCCCTATCAAGACAGCTATCGAAACACTTCTGCCTATTCGGGTAATAGCCTCAGCATCTCCTTTGTGCAACCTTTGAAATGGCTCTACTATGGAGAAATGACAGCCGTTTAGACCAGATTTATTCAAATGTTAAAGCACAACAAGTAGTTCATGTAAGTGCAGGAAGAACTGAAACACAGGATAACCTTCAAGAAAATAACACAAAAGTCAGACTTATTTCCTCTGTGGCCTTCGGATATACAACAGAGGCAGAATGACAGTATGCTATAAACATGCTTATAAGACAGAAACATAAGCAATGTCTTTTTTCTTTCTTTTTTTCTGGCTATGTCTTGACAGATTTAAAAATACTCTTAGATTGGTAATTGTTATGCAGAACCAGTAGGCTATTTCATCTTTTCATATGAAGGAGTTCTATTCCCTATAGAAATCCTGAGTTTGTTGATCAGTTTCTTCTGACTGTTGTTCTAATGACTATGAGACTCTGTGACATGAGCAGTCAATCCACAATATCTAGGTGTAGGAAGCAAAGTAAATAGCAGAACTCTTACCTTTGGCACAGCAAGCTTTGCCAACAATGCTAATGAGAGAAGATATAACTCTTAGACTTTGTGAGAGGCAGCTGGTTGATTAGTGCCACAGCGACAACCTTAGTCTGGGAGGTTTAAAGGACCAGTGCGTAGGATTTAGTGGCATGTAGCGGTGTAGTTGCAGATTACAACCTCCCTAGTCCAAGGGTGTAGGAGTAACTACGGTGGCAAGACCCTATCTAGAGCCAGTGTTCTGGGCTTCAATAGAAAAATGGCTGCCTTCATAAAAGAGGACCCAATCCCTCTGTAGATACATTTGTTCATTCTAAGATAACAAAAACACAATGATTCTTATTTGAAAGATGAAAATGTACCTATGAATATTTCCATTTCTACCAATACATCCTCCTAAATGTGACACACTGGACCTTTGACACTTATCTGTCACCAGTGGAGTGATTGTAATTGGTAATCAGTTTTTGTTTTGTGGACAATCCTTTCCTTCATTTCAACTTTAGACATAAGATATGATATTTAAAGAAACTGTTAGATGAGAAGATTGCTATCACTCTCGTCTGCACAGTCAGTATGAAGCTACAAGTCTTGCACCCGTTTGGCTTAACTTAGTAAGACTGAAAACAGGGTAAAA
This sequence comes from Dicentrarchus labrax, assembly GCF_905237075.1. Taxonomy (NCBI): domain Eukaryota; kingdom Metazoa; phylum Chordata; class Actinopteri; family Moronidae; genus Dicentrarchus; species Dicentrarchus labrax. The sequence goes on from NW_026136722.1 coordinate 12,646,655, forward strand.
CAACTAGCCTGGCACTGTCCAAAAGTAACAAATTCCATCAACCAGCACCCTAAAGCTCACCAATTACCATGTTAATACTTGTTTGTGTAATCCATAAAAAACTGTACCGTAAAAACAACATGGTTTTACAAGAGGTTCTGTGCCGGACTATTTCTTGGCCAGTTCCAGTAACTTCCTGGAGACTCTGCTGGTTTCCTAGCAACCCCACTGTTATGACAGCACTCCAGGGGTTCACTATGCTTGGCCAAGAAATAATCTGGCACATATCACCCTGTAAAACCATGACTTGTTTTTTTCACACCTCCGTTTTAGCACAGATTAAACAACAACAAAATATTGTTAATTAGTGAGCTTTAGAAGTGCTGGTAGGTGGATTGTGTTACCTTTGGACAGGGCCATGCCAGCTGTCTCACCCTGTCTCCACTCTATATGCTAAGCTAAGTTAGCCAACTGCTGCTGTAGCTACATATTTACCGTACATGCATGACAGTGATCTGGATCTGCTTATGTAACGCTCAATGAAGAAGATTAAAAAAAAAGTTTAATACTTTATTCACTATGAAGATTTATTGTTTGTGACAGAAAAGCTCCATATTTAGGCCAGTTCACTGTTGTTTTTCTTACTTGTCCAACATGTCCTACAATATATCCATGCTGGGGTGTCATTATTCAGCTCACCGATAACAAGATTAAACCATGAAGTCAAGTTATTTATCTTCAAAAGGTGTAGGCTGTTTCAAAATGGTTAAATGTTTACAATTTCCTGTTTGTTTATGGTGGGGATGACAAGGCTAAATGATTTTGACACAGATAATGAAAACAGTAAAACACCACAGATTTAAGTGTCAGCACAGCTGTTAATTATTTTGTTCTCTAAGGCATTGCCCCTGGGGTGGTATTGAGGAAGACTAGTGTTCAGCATATTTAGGACAGCTTATGTTAATTGAAACAAAACAGTGACAACTAGCTCAGTGCTACTTTCTTGCCAACAATGCTGAGTGTCTTGGCAAATGATGCATTGAAATCAAATCAGATTTAGAGGTCACTAGAACAACTTCATTAATGTTAACATACACTTGGCAAAGTCTGGTTTGGTACACTAAAGCTAATGTTGTATTGTACTTATAATGAAGTAAGACTAAAAGAAATTATTGAATGTAAAAATATTTAATTATGAGAATATGCTACTACTTTTGTTTGGGATTATACTATTCTACCTAGAGTAGCGATGTGGAAATGCCAGTGTGAGGGGGATAGCTCCTCTATGAATAAGTACAACAAATTATAATTTGATGAGTCTATCAGCTGTGGGGCAGGGGGCTCTTGCTGGGCTGTATGAGCTTCCATTGTGTTTTTCTTGTGTTGCTGCTTTGGTTAAAATTTCTAAAAGTAACAACAATGATGTGTCTTGACAGGTATTCAGAGCAACCTTAAACCTACTTCTACTATAGACAGTAGCGTTGGCTTTCAGGGTCTGAACACAGCTCATTCCAGCTGAGATAGAGTGTCAGTGTCACAGGCAGATTCGGCGCAGAGGAATGTGTATGCAGCCAGCAGCCATGTGCTTCTCTGTCATGGTCAGGTCAGATGACAGCCAGACGGGACTCTCTGTCACTCAGCTCGCAGCAGAGGTGGAGGATTGTCTTGGGCCAAGAACCACGCTCTTGAAAACAAGGCAAGAGAGAGTGTCGTATCATCAAAACATCACAAAACACCCTCGCTGCAAGTGAAAGTGATGTTTTTAAAGCCGTGTGGAGAACTTCAAGGAGACTTTTTTTTTTTGATAAATAATGGATAAAAGTTATTAGGGTTGAAACTTATCCAGTTGATAATTTGGTAAACTCCGCACCCAAATAATGATTGTTCAATCATAGTGTAGCAAATATTCTGTCAGTCTAGTCGGTCTTTCCAAAAGCTGAAATATGAGGGCAAAAATGTAATGAATGGATAAAACAATGTGTTTTTCTGCTCTAATTTAAGCTGAAAACAATAGCATGTCAAGCTAATTAGCTTACCAGCTAGGCCAGTAACACTATTATTTTTATTATTTATTACTAGCAATTAATCTCAATTAATCACACGTTTTTATCTATTCTAAATGTCCCTTGATTTCTTTTTGTCCCATTATTTTTTTTTCTCATATTAATACTCTTATCAACATGGAAAAGTGGATCGGCTTGCTTTGTGCAAATGTTGTTTTTATTGAAAAATCATCCATTGTCGCCTGGCTTTGACGAGGGGGCGGAGAATTCGCATCAGCTGTGTGTTTGGCCATCAAGTGGTATTTCAGACGTGCTGCGATGATAGCTCAGTTCACAACGACAAAACACACAGATCACTTTGGTCTTGTCAATGGAACCATTTGGCAACTTTTTAAAAGTAAACTTTCCATTCAGAATATTATTGGCATCCATTTCAGCGTCTCGCGCTCGCCATCCACTCAAAACGTAACGTCTACTACTTACTCTTAAACAAGTGTGTGCAGCGTGCCTGTTTTGTTTCCGGTCTAGATCCGGTGTGGTGTTTTTCTAACGTTACTAGTTGTTGCAACAGCATGTAAAAAAAACTACAAAGTGTGCTAGGCCAAAAAGAATGTTAATCTTGCGATAAAAAAATTGACGCCGTTAAAATGGGTTTGCGTTAACGCCGTTAATAACGCGTTTAACTGACAGCACTAGTAGCTACATTATTTTATGAGGTTAGAGGTTCCATTAGAAAACATCCAGGACTGACACATCCACTGCATGGGAGCCAAGATGCTACGATGTCATAGCAGCTCTGCCTTTATTTGGTTTGTAGAAGTTTACACTCCAAAACTCCATAGAAATTTGATTTAGATGGGATTCATTTGTCAAACTCATAAAGTATTCCTCATCCTAATATCCATTTCTCTTGTAAATGTAGAGTTTAAAGTAGTCTACAAACATTAAAGCATAAAGCTAGAGCACATTGGATTCTCACAATGGAAATACATGGACATGTAACAAACTGTCAAGGAGTTTAATTACATAAGTACTACTGTAATAATTAATAGTTCTACGCTGCATTATCAGCTGGTGAAGATGCTGGATGGGACAAATTGCTTTAGTTTCTGTCTTTTTGCATGGTATCCTGTATATAGCCATCAAGTGCATATTAAGGACCCATTTCTTTTATCTGGCCTGCTGGATTTAGGCCAAACTATTTTTGCTACAGCATTGATTTTTCAGAGATACACTAAAAATATTATGTTGTAATAGTATTCTTGGGGATGATATATTGTAGTTTAACACACTGTGTATAGAAAAATATTATGACAATTAAGTATTTATCTAAAAAAAAGGATTTTTTAAAAACTAATTTATTTTAATTATACCCCTTGTATCTGAATATTCAGTGTGTAAATATGCAGCCTATATATAATAGCCCATTATATTTGTTTTAACAGCTTATTTTACATGCCCACGGTGCTCCATCAGATTACACTGAACATCTGTTCTGAGAATAACAGAGAAATATCATGGGTGCACTATGTTGCTAAATACTAATCAAATCAACATAATAAGTGTCTGATTTGATTACTAGCATGTCAGGGACATCAAAAAACACAGTCTAGGATAACAAATTAACCTTTAAGGTAAACACACTTGTTAGACATGTTAATCACCTGGGAGCAATTAGAAAGCATCATAAACCGAGAAGTACTGTCCAGCGTCAACACCTCATCCCTTTAAAGATTTGGGTTTGCCAGCACGTTGTGTTTTACCTCAAAAAGCTGTTTAGAAATTTATGGATGAAGGATTCCAACTGGGCTGGGAAGAAAAAAAGCCCCATTCTCTCTTGCCATCCGGTTCACTTAGTAAGTAAGTGTCGGGCTCTACGACGTAGGGTGTTAGAGTGGTCTAACTGTATTAGTTTATATCAATTAATGGTTATCAAAAATTATAATTATCAAAAAATAATAGAAAATTACTTTAATTAATATTAAAGATCCTCGGGGCACCACCCTTATATAAGGGGAAACGATAACCAATAATCGATTGATCAGTCTCATAAAACTATTAATTCAGAAGTCAGATTAATAATTAAATTAATAATTACAACCAAAATCATTAATAAAAGCCAGAGTGGGACCTTTGGAGTTCTACATAGAAGAGGCTGGTATCACTCACTCTTGTACGAAATTAAATAGGCCAGCATATGTAAACACAAACATTTATTAACCAGATATAATAAAAGCAAACAGAGGAAAAATACAGATATACAATCTAACTTAAAAGGAAAAAGGAGTGTGTGTGTGTGTGTGTGTGCGTGTGTGCGTGCGTGCGTGCATGGGGGGGTCATAAAAGGCTTATGTCCTGTGTTCTCCGACCAGATGTTTCAGGGTGTGAAACACGTGTTGGTGAGGGACAAAACCAATAGAGAGGCGGGAGGTTTTGAATCCCTCTCCACGTGTATGTACTTAGACCAAATATGTGTGTGTGGGATTTTTAGATTAACGGTGCCGTAAAAAGGGAGTAAGTGTATGCAAAGACGATGTCTGTGTGAAGCATTTCCTAACATCACCTTAGCACTGTCTCAAAGACTACAGTTACTACAGTAACCTCAGTTAATCAAATCAACATCACAATACCACAGTAACCTGAATAAAACACATCAGCAACATTAACAATAATTAAACAGTCCTTGTTTAGCCGTTAACTCTGTTAAGTTGTCTGTCTATGCCCAGTATGTTACCAACAGTCCAATGGAGATGAAAAAGAGTTGCGGGTGAGCTGCGGGTGTCAGCCGGCGGTCCTGTGAGCCAGGCTGATAGGATTGTGGTTCTGAAGTCCAAACAGTCTCTGCTGTGCAATGTCTGCTGGTGCAGGTATCGCAGGAAAAAGCAGGCTTTTGTGCCATGCTATAATCCCTTGTTTGTGCGTCGTTGGCGGGTCAGGCCGCACCGAGGTCCAAAACTTATCACCCGGTGTGGGTGTGTGTGAGCGAGGTGAAGGGAGAAGAGAAGAGAGAGGGAGGAAGAGCATCTCTTTGGTTTATATAGCCGTGATGACAGGTCTGATGTCAGAGGGAATCTTGACCAATGAAAGACTGGTGTTTGGCCATTTATTGCCTTTAAGACACACCTTGGCTGCATTCTTGAGGGGTCTGTTATCTGGCAGGCGTGTTGCCTTTGTTTCTAACCACTACTAGGAAAGTTTCATGACTTACAACAAGGACACAGGAGAATTGCTTTGTTTCTGAGCACATGGTCAGGCCCAACATCCCTTTTGGTCCAGCAAAAATACTTCAAATGAACAAGTTCATATTTAAAGGTATCCTTGGATCCCAACATAAGTCTAACACTTTTTTCTACTTTGGAGCACTTAAGCAACATGAATAATTACAGGCTGTATTGGGAATGTCTGACAACTTAGTCACAAGATTGGTTGTGCTTGTCACAAGCTGCACATTAAGACATCATGAATACATAGCTGTCCAATTGGGATTTGTACCATATCTTTATCAGTAATATAAGTCTTTCTCTCTGACTTCCTCATTCTGTCCCAGAAATGTCTGAAGCAACAGCAAAGAGACCTATGTTTCCCCTTCTTTGCAACCCGGTTAGACAGAGATCAGTTTAAGAAATGCGATGTGTAAAAGAAGTGTGCAAAAAATGGCATTATGATGATGGTATCTCATCATTCTTGGTCATGTAAACAAAATATTAACAGGGGAAGAAACTGAATGCATATAAGGCTTATCTCAACTGCCTCTGACAGGCCTGAGGCTGGTCACTTCAGGGTTTTTGTTTGAGATGTCAGCATCCTTAGCTGTGAGAAATAATGAACATACAGAAGGAGAATAAAGCATCTTTTAATAGCCTTCTGTCTTGCTGAGGTAAAAGTCAATGTGGAGACCATTTATAATGAGGCAATCATCAGGTGGACCTCGTGATAATATTGTTTCCATAATATGCCCTGAAATTCTCCTGGCTCACAAACCTTCCCCCAGAAAAGCAGCAGAAGTCTTCCTGAGCTTGTTACAACTGGCAAAAAACAGCACCACATTGCATGCTTCTGCAGTGTGTGACTATAAACATGAATCATGCAAATTGCAGACGGTTTTTCACACGACATTCAGATGGACTTGTAAAGATTAGTAGTGCCTGTTGACTTGAAAACATACATTTGAAATGTGATCATGTGAAGAACTAAGCGGAGGATTAATTGAGGGGGAATTTCTTTTCAACAGGCTTTTAACTGCTATGCTCAGATATAAAAACTGTCCATTAAAAGCATTAATAATTCTATACCCATTTTGGTCAGTTCATCTGAGATTATCCCTGTTGAAACCGCTCTTAGTTTCATAATTTCTTCGAGACACAAGTGGTGGGAGAGAACAGTTTAAAATTTCCAGTTTAAACCATGAAGCATAAATCCTTGCTGTGTGAGAGACGACTGTGGTGTGTAATATTAATTACAACAACATCTGTTCAGAGAGACTGCAGGAACTGACAAAAATGAATGTACTGTGAATCCAATTCTACTAAAACGGAACAAAAACAACCATATAATAATCTGCATAATGGCTGCGTGAAGAACATAGTGGATTATAATTCCAAATATTGCCTGCTGCTCTTACAAAGGAATACAAGGCCAAACATATGTGTACTCTTGAACATTACACCCATATGTGATTATTGAACATGTCTGCTGATGTTGATCTGCTGTTATAACAGCCCCCACTCTTCTGGGAAGGCTTTCTACAAGATTGTGCAGGACAGTGAACGTCTTCTATACTAATCGTTGTTGACCTTTGTCACAGGAAAGGACCTTCTCTAAACTGGAAAGCGCACTATTGTCTAAAAAACAGTGACTGTCATTGTAATTCTGAATAAAGCCCTAAATAACCTAGAACCGTACAGCAGGGGTGGAGCCAGAACATTCAGTGTTTAGCCCAAATGGGGGTCCGGGGAAAAGCACCGCAGGGATATTCTTCCCCATTTACAGCAGATATATACACTATTTTGTCTAGCCAGGTGACATATAGAATGCCTATAAATCTGTACATCATTTGGGAAAAAGACAATAGTTGCCCAGGAAAACAAAATCATCCTGCAGAGTGTACATCCTATTTTGTACCTAATTGTTCTCCAGCTGTCTTCATCATTCTGAAACCATGACCCATTTATTTTTACTCCTGTCGCCTAAAAAGGCAAAAAATGTCTGGTGTTAGTATTTTTAAGTTGCATTGCATAGGCAGGGTAGAAATGTGACGTAAACAGCATTATGCTGGAGTAAAGTTCACATAATTTATGTTCAGTTTTATTATGACCATAAACTAAGCTAGCAATCTAGCAAGCTTGCTCACTGAGATGACATGTGTGAATTAAATACATCATAATATAACTTTTGTTCCATTGATTTTACGCTCCAGCCATAAAGACTGAGGGGAAATGACACAAAGTTAAAGTAATTTTTAAAGCGTAAAAGATTCGGGGCTTTGGAGAAAACATTCTGGAGCCCCAGAAGCCACGTCCCTGCTCTGCCCCTGCCTTACAGTGACTACCTTTCATTTTATATTCCAACTAGACCTCTGAGCTATTCCACTGGCTTTCTTCTAGATATAACTAATGACTCAATAGCTTTCTGCTCTTTTGGCACTTCCCCCGGATTTTAGAACAGCAACCCAGGGAATATATATATTTATATAAAAATAAATTAAAGTACTGTATTTTTAATCTGGCTTTTAATTTGGGGGTAATCCAACCATATTAATATTAATAAAATGTAATAATATCAGAATAACTTTCATTGGCCAGGTATGTGTGCACATACAAGGAATTTGACTCCGGTTTTACGTTGCTCTCAATGTACAAACACAGTCTAAGAGTATAAATAAACAGAACAAGTTCAACAAAAAAAGACAGACTTATATGTGCACTTATACATATCTATAAACAAACATTTTAGACAGTAGACAATAGTGCAATGGTGCAGAGTGCTAATGACTGGTTTCATTACTGTATATGTTGTATTATTACAAGTAGCCTAGCCCAAGCATACAGCCATACGTTTTTATAAGTGTTTTAAAAGTATCACTGTTCTTGTAATTATTAAAACAACACAAACGACTGCCTTTCTGGCAACAGTTTCCTCAGAAAATAGGTGTAACAGTCAAATTTAATAGCAGTTTTTGTACTTCACTCCTGAGCCTCATTTAGACAAAATATCTGACTGACTGGTACAGATAATCATATATCACTGAACGAAATAAACTGTTTTCGTTTAACACATTTCTGGCATTTGAATGAACTGATTGTCAAAGTTGTTTTGAGCTTTCTTTGCACATTTATCACCTAAATAGATCCTCATTGAAGAAAACATGAAGTCACATTGTGTTGTGAGTGATATCCAAAATGCCATTACAAGATTACAAGGCACGTCTGCTAACAGGGAGCTACAACAGGCTCTATTGTTAGCTCTCCGCTAAAGCATAAGCTTTTCAGAAGCCCACTGCTATCATGATAATATATTGCTTGTATGTGCAAGAGTCATTAGGCAATTAATTTATTGTATAACTTACACACCCCGGTGTCCGATTCGATTTATGAGGGCAGATTGATATTAAAATGATATTCTTCAAATGGCCAGAACATCTTTCATTTAAGGGGAGGGTTCACATCCACTGCAGCGTAACATGGAGAGTTCAAGAGTTGGTCATCTTCACATGGTGTACACACCAAAGACAGTTTTTCTTGGATGATAAATCAGTAAAGAGCTCACAGTGGTTAACGATAATAACACAGAACTCATTGCCTCACTGAATGAAACCTGGGCAAGTCCAGTCTTCCTTTGTTTGAAAGATAGAAAGGGAATTAAAGTCATTAAAAGAGCAAACATTGAATTGTCCATGTGTTATTAAAGATGGCATGTTTCAAAAAGAACATATTTAGATATTACATGCAGATACAAGTATCCACATATGACCACATTCATTAGAAAAAATGTCGTATTGGTACCTCCAGTGTAAGATTATCTCATGTTACAGTGGGAGAAGCACCAAAAGCCGCAATGCAGTTTGTTCTGCCAAATCATCTGATCACAGTGCTTAATTGAATACTGATGTGAAATGCAGACAGCTACAGATAGCAGAGCAGGTTTCACAAGTAATTAAAACATGCTACTCAGTGCATATGGATAATTTGCCTTGAGTTATTTATCCTCTGTGCTGGAAGTGTATCTGCTTTAAGTGTTGGTTTATTGATAAGGGATTTTCATGGTCAGCAATATGTTTGCATCTCAGAAAATGATTGCACACCTGTCAACATATAGAACTGCGCAGAAACGAAGTTATTATTCAGCTTCATAATTTAGCCGATTTTAATCAGGTAGACTTGTGAAATATATTCCATCAGAAAATTTAATCGCAGCGATCCCCCTCTGGCTACATGAAGCATTCAGATACAGTCAGTGTACAGGCATGTGTTTGGTAGCTGAAGAGAAGAAATAAACTGTTAATCCACATTTTAACTCAGTAAATACTAACATGGTACAAGGACAGGAAGAACTTAGGTTCAACAGACCATAGAGTCTACACATTGCTTTGCAAACATGCATTTATCAGTTAATAAGTATGTGCATGGGGGCAGTGTGGTACACAGTATGTCTCTCAGTGCATTATCCAGTCAGCAAGTTTTCTTTGGCAGAGATGTCGGCCAAATAAACAGCCAAGCTGTGGTATTGAGTTGGTGGGTAATAATGATGTCAAATTTGCATCAACACTTGTTGGGATTAACTGATGTGGCTTACAACTGGGCAGAATTAAATGTATACCTTCAACCAAGAGGAAACTGGTTGGATGTATTGTTTAGACATATTAGGCTTCCAATGGACTTGCTGAGCAGCAGGTTGAGGTACAGTATTGAGATATGCTTGCCACCCTCAGGTGCAAGTAGTGCTGCTACAGCAGGCTGTGTGGTTTCCTAAGCATCAACCATATGTTACCTAAGACCAAATGGTTCCCCCAGTGCCATAGCCACACACCATATACTGTATGGCCCTCAGCTGTTAATTCTTATCTTGGCTCTTTACTTTAATACTGCCCAATGCCTCTGACTGTAAAGGTGTGGTGAAACATGCATGGTGATGGCCCAAACCTGTTAAGCCATTTCTAAGACAACTACGCCAGTATATCATGTGGCACAAAGTTTATGCTATAATTTAGTCTGGCCATAGCTATCTTCCAGACAAAACATTACAAGAAACACAGAAGTTGCTTTAGTCTTATTTCTCTGACTTGCTGTCAGAGAAAATGTGACCTCATGATGCTCAAAGCTGTTTGTGGGAGCAATCAAGTGTGACTGTTCCATCTAAGGAGTTAATCAGTGGCTTTATTTTGAAATGCATTATCTTTACCCACCAATCCCTCTCCCAAATGCTCTATGCAGAATACCAAAACATAAACCCTCATACTCACAAAACCATGTATGTTGAAGGCACACCAAATATTTAAATGATAGACATTGTTTCCCACTTAAAAAGAGCAGAAATAAAACCAACATCAAAGGGATATTTAAGATGTCAAAATGGCTTTAACAACAGATTTTGTTAAGGTTATTCTCTGTTCCAGCTACATGAGAATTAAAACTGATAGCTGCATTTTTATCACTTTGCTCTTGACACAGCAGTCAAGTGGCTGCACATTTCCCAACAGGATAACTTGTGTTTATGTGTTTAGGGCAGGCGACATCTTTTTGTGTTTAACACCCTTGTCTTCTAAATTAATTGCAAATTGCTGTGTGTCACTGAAGCACCTAGTCATTCCCTCAAATTACTTGGAAAAACCATTTGGATGAAGATCATTTAACTTAAGTCACTAAATTTTGTTATTGTACGTGGATTTTCTTTTATCATTGACATTCAAAGAAGTATTTTGTATTTTGTGCTGATTTAAACTGGTATATACACTCATAATTATTCTGTAAAATATGTTTTATTTAGGACATAATTTCTATTTAATTGAATTGTAATTGATGTTCCCTTTACTCCCAGAATAGAGCTGAACATTTGCATGACAACAATAGAAAAAGCCATTGGAGATTAAGGTTTAATATTTGGTTTTATTCTATCTATAAACATTTGACACATTTATCTTTAAGCTCTCCCTTTGGCAGCCTGGATTATACAAGTTATCTCTAAAACATTATCCTGCATTTGTGATGTGTGTTGATGGCAGATTCACTCGCTGTATCAAACTACCTCTGCTGGGGAGATTAAGGGTGTGTACAGGGGTTTACTAGAAGTCCTCAAACAAGCTGCTCAAAGGGCTGAGGGCTATACCAAGATCCATTCAAGGATTACATCCTCATATCTCCTCCCATCTTGGGTATTGAAAACCAACGAGATGTTCAATGGCTTGCAACAGCCATTTCACAGCTGAGGTGTTTGTCTGTCCATTTTCTCAACAATAAAAAATATCTGTGTGTTAGTTGGGGACTGTAACCAGCAGAAATAATGCGGAACAGCCTCAATAAACAGGTTAGATGTCCTGCAGAGACCTTCTGTGCAGTCAGTTCTTTGGTTGGTGTGTCCACTATATGTTTGCAATCTTTGAGTCAGTGAAAGTGGGAATTTGACATGCTTTGATCCTGAGAATTAACTATGCATGACAGAAAGAGAGACATGTAATGCAGTGGTTGTTTAGTCACCACTGTCTTCCTGACAGCACAGTGAACCCACTCATACTGCAGAGTTTGGTCCTTTAGTGGACTTTGTCTCTAATCCCTTCAGTCTTTTGCGACTATGAAACTCCAGGAGGAGAAGCAACCCATTGAGATTAAGGTGTTAGATTAAATCTAACAGTGATTAAATAACCGACCATTATATGACTGTAGCAAATTAATTTCCCCAGTGTCATGTCAGCCTGGCTTACACACTGTATCTGTGGAGCCGACTGTGAGCTGCTGATATTAGCTGCAGTCATACCAGCTTTGGAAATAAAAGCTAAAACCTAAAAATAAATATAACTTTAGTTGCTGGCCTCTATACAAAAGTCACAGTAAAAATAAAACCCCCAAAGACAAACAGGAATTTAAGGATGCCAAACTCTACATTCCCAAAAATGACACCCTGAAAACCAGGAATACCTTACATGGGTTTTTTGTCAGATATAAGAGAAATGTTCATGTGCTTCTACAAGTAAATCTTGCATAAAACAACCTTTTCTGTGCTTTCCCCTGTCTGCACTCGTAAATACAGCTGTCACTCAGCACATTTGAGTATGATTTAAGTATGGTAGCTGAAGCTATTAAGCTTGTGTCAAATGAAAACACGCTTAAGGCACTCCAGACTGGTCATAGCTGGCATTTATATGGTAACCAAATGGAATATCCACCATGAAAATGAGCTTTTCTAAATGAAAAAAATAAATAAACTCATTTTTTCTGCACATATGATAGCAACTGGGAGATAAATATCTTATAAATGATAGCAGCTCACATGGCAGGTGAACTATATCGGCTTTTTTTTCTCCCAGCAGACTGTCTGAATTGAGCAATCTCTGCCAGCTAAAGCACAATTTGGATTAGCAAAAGCCCCACTGATAGGTCAGCTTAGCCCGTAATGGAGCAGCTTAGGCCTTGTCTGCATGATTATAACATTCTTAGCAGCCTATTTCGTTGCATCCAGATGTTACAGTACAAACATCTCTGCCTCCCTTTAAGCCCAACACAAATTTAGATCATAGGGACATAAAATGATGCACTTTTAAAAATATCCCTGCATATATGATGCATTTTGACAAGAAACCTAATTGGAGCTGTACTGCTGTTTCTAATAAATCATCTTTGGTAGCTCCAAAGAGATCTCAAGCAATACTTATTTCTCATTTATTTGCCACATTTAATTTATTATGAAAGTTATTATCTTGGACATGATTTTGCTGTTTCATCTGTTTGCTGAATCAAAGCGTCACATCAATGTCAAATTTAACAACATTTTTTACAACTTTAGATACAGCAGACTTTTCAGCTGTGACACTCTGTTGAGAAATTTTGGCATCACATATTTCTTTTAGTTAATAAGTATTTAGCAGCTCAGTCATCACACTTTGCTTTTAAATAGCCATACATGCTTGTTCATAAACTATAATTCAACTCTAGCAATATTTTCTTCTTTTCAGCTCAGTTTGTGGCTGCTTTTTAAATTAGAGCTTCCTCTAAACTGTTCCAGCTGTTCTGATGAGACACAGATACTGCATGTGTGTGTGTGTGTGTGTGTGTGTGTGTGTGTGTGTGTGTGTGTGTCTGTAAATCTCAGTGCACCTCACCTACACCAAGGATTCAAGGGTGTATTGTTAATAGTAATACATAGTGATTCTCAGCAGCTTTCTCAGCACAATCAATAAGCAGGTACAACAGGCCAAGACAAAGTGAAAGGTTTTAACGGTTCATAAGTGCTGTTGTCAATGATGGAAATTAGTTGAAAAGGAGATTACCTGAAAAATCAATAGTTTTTTTTTTTTTTTTCTTGCAAATGACAATCCAAATGTTTCTGTGAACTGCTGTGTGGTTTAGTCATTTTCAAAGTGCAGTCTGGCTTAAAAAGTCTCCTAGGCTCTTCTGATCACTCGTTTCACTCTGAGAACTTTTACCATATCAGTGAACACACTTTAACTACTATTAAAGAAGAGGTTCTCACAAAAAGGAATATACATACTGTATGGTATTTCTATCAATCCCCCCTCCCCACATTAGTCAACGAATCAACAAACGTTTTTCTTTATTGGTGCATTTACCACTAAAAAGTACTTTTAAAAACCAAGCTTTATTTACAAGCTTCAGATATTAAAGTGAATGTTTATGAGCGGCACACGCAAGCAGCAACACCTCTCCAGCAGATAGCTGCAGGGCAGCCCACAGCCTTATGAATGCAGAACATTCGGGTAGAAACGAGATAAATATTGTGATGCACAATGTAATTGTTTGCTCTCAGAATGCTGAGGTTATCCTGCACGAGTTAATCAGGATCATTTATTTATTTCTCTTTGCAGTTTTTGAAAAAGAAAAAAATCAATGTCTGTTGTTTTGGAAAAGGTGGGTGCAATGCTAACTGCCTGACATTTGGACATACATATTTCAGTCGTGTCTGATTGATTAATTGATTGACTGATTGAATGAATGATTTGAGTTTTCACTTACAACCATACAAGAAGTGCTATTACTATTAGGCCTTATGAGGGATACAGTTTAACAGAGTGACTCATTAAAGGTCCAGTGTGTAACATTTAGGGGTATCTAATGGCAGAAATGGAATGTAATAGTCATAGGTATTATTTCATTAGTGTATAATAGCCTTCACTACCTTAGGATGACTTGTTTTTATCTACAGAGGGAGAACTGCCATGTTTCTACATTAACCCAGAGCAAACAAACCAAATACTGGCTCTAGAGAGGGCTATTTGCAATTTTTGTGTGTTTCGCAGCCACCATAGTTTCTCCATCGTGCTTGGAAGGGGAAGATTGAAGCGAGGTAGTTGCAATCTACAACTACACCACTAAATCCTACACTCTAGACCTTTAAGGTCGCAATCCCCTTTTCTAAATTTGAGATAGCCTACTTTTTTCTTTCTTTAACGAAGTTAGATTGAAACACATTACTGGCATCAAGAATAATAAGACTATTCTAATCAGTATGACTTAGTAAATATTTTAGGCTCGACATCTGATTTCTATAGTGGGAAAATAAGGAAGGAGTTTATATTTTCCTTCTCACCTGCAAGAAGCATTACTGTCTGCAACTTTAATGCTAGAATGTTTAATATTGTCTAAACAAAACAAGACTCAAATTAATGTACGAAATGATCTGATGTGCTGTTTAAAAACAGTAACGAATCCTGAATCCAAGAAGCTCCTGGAAATTCTAAAATTAGTTCTGGTAACCAGTTTTCTCCTGACATCAGTTTCACCACATTTTAGTTTTTCCCCCATATTTACTGAGGACCCATTTTCATTCTTTTCTCTCCTCTATGGCTACAGCGCACATCAATATTTTACAGTGAGTACTGTGCTGGGCCAACCTGCTCAGATGACCTGCCACAGCCGCTGAAAAGAATTTAACTTGTGCCACAGTGTTTGATTGGTATTTAAGGTGCCTTTGCTGCACACTACACACCATAGTGCTTTTTGTGTGTATTAAACATATGTGGGAGATCTTTGGGCAAATAAATAGAGATAGAGGGAGCTGGTAGCTCCAATACCAAAAGTAATAGATGTATTTCTCCTCTTTTTTATTCTTTTTTTCTGTTGAGAGCAAAAATCTTGGAGGCTTTCCAGATACAAGTACAAAACATTCACAAGCATACGTATGTGGAATGTATAACTCATAGTCTAGATAATATTTAAAAGGATTAACACAGTGAGGATGCAATTACCCATCTGACAACTTAGTGACAGTATCAACATGCTGTACAATAAGTTATCACACATGATTCACACCATGTTTAAAATGAAATACGCTGTTTACAAAGCGCTATCAGCACAGGATCATGAATATGATGGTGGATTCTCTGAAATGATGCAAAACACCAGCAGGTTTCCACACTCACCCGCTACAATAGACTTCCTCCCCTCTGAATAGAGAAAATCATTCCCATTTGTCACATTTAGTTGCTGACCAGTTGCAACTGTAAATTGCTGACCAAATGCTTCACATACATTTTGCTTTTTTAAACTCATTTTAAAGACTATTTAAATAGTAGGATCAATACACATTCCACCCATCTTTCATGTCAGTGTGCTGCTGCTGCACGTGTGGCCATTATAACCTGAGGTCAAACAGGAGTCACAAGGCATTGGTGGCACTTCTGGTGATGGAGGCCCTACTGCAGTGGACATACAGAGGAATTACAATGCAATTACATTTTTATTCTGTTATTACTTCACTACTGTTCTTCATTAAATCACCTCAATGATTCAATTTAGAAAAAAAAAAATTCTAATAGAAAATGAGGAACAGAGCAGGAAGGGACATTGTAGATATGGGCCTAATGATCTTAATGGATGCATAACAATGAGGTAACACACACACATTACAGAATCTTCCAGGGCTTTTTTTCTTTCTTTCTTTGTCTTTGCCAGACTAGCACTTAACACAATCTGGTGCAAGTGATCAAGACCTGACTTCATCTTCACTGGCCCAGGAATAAAGAGAGTTACATGGTAGAGGTAGCTCTCATCACTGTGGAGGTTAGACATTTAACACCACCGCGATTAGTCCACTGAGGAATTCAAACATTAAATTAAAGGCTGTATATAGACAGAGAGTCTTAACTTTGGAATTCAAAGTAATGAATTGGAAAGTTAGCTATATATATTTTTAGGACTGTGAATAAAATGTGTCTTCGTCATCTCCATTTCCCTGTTCATTTTAATTCAAGATAAAGTACGAGACACACACCGTTCATCCCTGCTGAGCTTGAAAATTGTCTGTGATAGAGTGCAAACATAGTAAAACTATTCATTTTTTCATTTTTTTTTTTTCAAGTTTAATTTGTTAATTTATTAAAATCTTCTTGGAAAATCTGCTTGTTTTCGGGTTAAAAGTTGGTATGCTTCGATAACAATTTTCTTGCTTTAAAATAAAAACAAAGCTTTAGCAAGAATCAAATTTGTACAGATTTTTAAATTGAATGTGCAGTTTAGCAGTTTCAGGAAAGTAGTTTGCTTTGGGTGGAGGATTTTTTTATGTTTTGCTTCAGGTTTAGAACAGAGAATGATAGAGAATTGTCACACAGATGTGCATTGAACAGCACTATTTAGGTTTTAATGGCAGCATTGATACAAACTTGAGTAGACACAGAACCAAGGGTTAAATGCTTCCATGATTAGACTCACACACTAGTAGTGAGTGGTATATTTAAAGTCCATTTGGTATAGTTTTATATTTGTGGCTTTGCTGAATTTAGTGTTCATTGGATGTTTGTGTCTGTGTGTGTGTGTGTGTGTGTGTGTGTGTGTGTGGGTGTGGGTGTGGGTGTGTGTGGGTTGTCTGTAGGTAGGTGTGTGTGTGTTTAAATGAGCTTAAAAGCTACATTTTGTTTACTATAGCTTTAAATAATGATGGTAGGCTAGCAAACACATTTAAGGAACAAATCCCTTGGTGGAAAGTGTAAATACCTAAAGGTTGATAAAATATGTAGACCCACTATTCTCAGTGCAGACACAGACTGATGCTGACATTTCCCAGCAGTTTTATGGCACACATGACCAATTTTTGTGATATGACAAATGGCAAAAGTAACAAGCTTTTCCTGCCGTAATTTTGCCCTGATATTAATCCTGACATTTTGTGAGTTACCTTCAATTTCTACAAAAGACTGAAAACTGCAGAATTCTCTGAATCAAGTTCTGTCTTTATTACAGGATATATATATGCATTATGTCTCGCACAGAGTTTGTGCAGCCTCCTCCTTTGTGGTGTCACACTGACCTACAGCTCCATAATGAATTGGAAAAAATGGAGAAAAAAGTGACTGTGATAGGTAATTTCCTGGAAAGGTTAATTCTTCAGGTATGTAACGGATGGGGCTGCCAATAACCTCTTGGATACAAAAAAAGACAGACAACCTCTTTGTTTTCTACACCAAGTTCAACATACCTCAGGGCAACATACAGGAAGAAGCAAGCATTGTATCAACAGATCATGTTCAAAATTAAACCATTTTTGCTCTCGGTTGCAAGGAATGAAATCAGACACAGATGCTGTTTAATTTGGCGTCTTTAATGACCGGTTTTATTCCATTTGTTTCTGATGATGGCTTTAACCATATGGCTTTGCTCTGATGGAAAGCAGTTTATATCTTCTGTAGCCACTTGTTTATCCACACAGTAATTGATGCCCTTCAATCTTGTCAGATGCTGTATCACTGCCGGCTTGGTGCACAGTGTGTAATTAGAAAACAAAAATACCAAATGCCAGGAATACTCTCTTTTTGAAAATTAAATTTGATAGTTTTACACGTATTGTTGGACTTCAGTTACCTCAGATGAGCCCACTCAATACAAGCATACTTTCTAATTTCATACAATTATGTCACGAATGAGCAATAAAGGAGAATTCATGTAAAGTGTTGCTTCGTATGCTGCGGTCACACGGCACAGAGTGCGGTCAACTTCAGTGAAATGATTGGATCCTGAAGTGTCAGCCATTTTTCTCAGGCAAGGAAATCTATCATGTTCAAACTGTCATATTAATTGGTTCTGCTTAACTGAGCCGGATCTGCAACATTTCCAGGATGTAAATTTTAGCCTTTGACTCTGAAGTATTCAGGTGTGACTTCCAATTACAGTTGGCCGTTTAATGCTTTTTTTTGAGATAATACATATTCTGAGAGTTATTTAGCACCATGAGAGAATACTGTTTAATGAAAGATAATTAGTTGTTTAATACTGATAAAAGTCTAACCTTTAACTTCTACAGTTTTAACTGAAACACCACTAACAAGATATTTAAAAAAAACCCAGACACCTTTTTCTGCTTGACCTGTTATTATTGTTATCCTGTGCATATAATTAACATACTAGACACTGTTTAGATGGTATGTGCCATTTCAGGGTATAGTTTTCTCTCTGCGTTCCAACTTGACAATGACAGTGTTTTCTGCTGCTGTAGAGCGGGGACCAGCACATCACGACTGCTTGTTGTTGTAGTGGAAACATCAATAACAGAATATTAAGGGCAATTGTGATCAAATTGAATGAGTGTAGCCTGAAGTGCTCTCATCAGCTCATCCAAAGGCAAATAAACAAACACGCAAAGAACAATAAAAGAAGAAAACCATCTTTGAGAGGAGTGGCGGACTGCTGTTGTTTCATAGCTACAGATGAGCCATTATGTAAGAATGTTTATTTTAGGTTTAAGGTTTGTGCTGTATATTTATTTCTAGGTTTGTGAGGAGAAACCAGTGTCTTTTTATAGCCAGTGATGTTAAAACTAGATGCTGAAGTTGAAAACAGCAATATCCTCCTTTGAGACTCTGATTTGAGATAAGATTGCTGCCATTTTCTCCCCGGACTTTAATACAGTTAAAAATAGACTCATTTCCCAGCTCATATGCACTGTTGTGGACTAATGATGCAGGATTCCAAACACCCTTATAGTTTCCCTCATTGCCACGTGTTATCTCATGATATTTTATGTCCAAAGGGCATCTGAACACAGCTTCAGATCTCAGCGCTGCAGTCTGGTGATGTGGGGAGAAAAGTACCTGGCTTGCCCACTGTTGGAAATGGGACAGTCTTTAGGGGATCTCAGGAAGAGAGCGGGGAATAAGGTTTTGATCAGGACCAGCTGTCACTTCTGTCCTCAACTATTCTGTTGAAGCCCACAGTCCTGCAGTACAAGTATAATGGGCTTATTTAGTGTGGGGAGGCTGTGTTGTGTTTTAATTAGTCTTACCGTTTCATTCTTTATGCCATTCCAGTCTTGGTTTACTTGTTGCTAAAACTAAATGTACTCAGGAGAGGCCAACAATAATAATTATTATAATTATTTATTTGTGAAAGGATAATTTGGCTTAAATCCCTCCATCAGGCCCAGCAATGTTTTTTATTTAGTATTTATTTACTGTGAGATGTGAAGGTCTGGGTGACTGGAGGTGGCAGAAAGAAGAATACTGTGGCACACTAAAGGACAACAGTGATGAACATATAGAATGTAAAACAAAATTAGTTAAACATTGTTAGGGTGGATTGAAGGACAACTCTAAATATTCTTGACTAAATAAGCAACAATGAAAGAGAAAAATAGGCATATTAAGAGTAAAACATTAAAAGCTCAGTTAATGTGCTTCATCAGGACTGTGCTGATGTGGTTTTAAATTATTTAATGTATAATTTCACTGATAATAATTATTATTATTATTATTATTATGATTATTATTTCACTGTAACCAAAAAAACTACCCATTAGATTCTGACTCAAATATTTGCTAAATCCTAAATTTGGTGCACCGAAGTAAGTCACATCATATTTGTTTAATTGAGCCAGCCCACTTCAAACCAGCCAGAAGACGCCCCCCCCCCAAAAAAAGCAGCAATCTCTCATGTGAAATCACCAAAATGGTTCAAACTTTGACAGAAAAGTTTATGTTTATCACTCACAGTGAGGAGGTAATAGAGAAAATGAGTCTCCAGGGCCTTTAAGATGCATTTACCTGACAGGAACCTCTTATAGAAATGCAAATATGCGATTGTTCTGTCAAGTCGAAGGCAGAAGTGGCAGGAGAATGTTAATGCTCTTCGATGTTAACAAGGTGGACAAAATACTAGAAACACCTCTCAGTATGATGCAATACAATTCAACAGCACCGCAAACTACAACCTCCACAATGACCACAAAAATGTCCTCTCTGAAACAGCTTCAACCAAACTGAACATTGTTAGATGTTGTATTAGACTGCAGTAGTTTGAGCTATATGTGTACCTAATATACTGGCAACAGAGAGTATTTTGTCATTTAGTTTGGAGGACTTGCAAGTAACCAAAGAAATAGGTACTGGATAAATGATTCAGCAGGAACCATAAAAAGAAAAAGAAAAAAAGGACTGGTTTGTGAATAAATGTGTGAAGAATATGAAGTATATTGTCAGGGCGAGGTGCCTTTATAGTTTCCACCACAGTGCCATTATAGGTACAGTGTATAAATTCAAAAGTCAGTTTTTCACATTTCTCTGACTGACACTAGCAGAAAAGAATGTTCATGTAAAAAAAAAAACCCACAATTGAACCATAGGTCTATGTATGTTACATAATTATTTCCAATATAGCATCAAGGCGAGCCCACCTCAAGGATCCTTCCTCTACACTCGAGGTCAGATTCAGGTTTAGAACAACAATAAACAAAGCAAACTCTTCACCATTACTTGAGCCTGATCCGATCACTGAGAATGGCAGCGTACTGTGTATTTGTTTGCCTCCTAAAAGTTGCACCTTAACCGTGACAAAACAATGCCTCCCACTCCATAACAGACCCACTAAGACCCTTTGCTGTGGCCTGTAGGCTTGTTTTTTTTTTTTTTTTTTTTTTTATGTGTGCCAAACATGTACGCATCCACTTGTTGAGAGAGAAAAATGACTCATTTGACCAACCTCATTTTTTCTCTCTCCACCTCTCAGGAAACCAGTGCCTTTGTTCTTTGTGTGTGCTGTAATCACAAACATGTCACTCACGGTGTAATAATGGAATTATTCATTGCAAACTGACCACAGTATCTCTCACTTTAAATGTCCTGACTGACTGTTGTTGATGAATAGCCGCTTACACCCTCAATTGACATTTGCAATCGGACTCGGAGTAACAACTCAATACAATTACCTTTCCTTAACTTTCTATTATCTGCTTGCACTCACAGTTAAGGTGCTGGTTTATTAAGGAAATGCCATGATACTTAAAATGACTTGTTTTTCTGAAAATACTGTGTATTAAATTGACTGTAGCTTTATATTTCCTCCGCAAAGGGCAAAGATTCCTGCAAGAGAGGGATTAGTCCCTGTCACTGGGTCAATATTGACAGAAAACAAAGAAAATTAGATATTTCCAGTTCACGCCTCAGTATCATCATAATATTTCTTAGGAATTATTTCGAGGATCACAGAAGTCTGTCCACATCACTGGTGCTGTCTCCAAAATGTGACTCAGGAGCTTATTATGAGTGGACTCCTTTAGAATAATTGATTGTATTTGACATGACATGGAGGAAACTTGGCGGATTGATACTCTGCAGCAGAGCCGTGATCAATCCAAATGAGAGACTTGGGGAGCTTTTATTTCTCTGCCAGAGTTTATTAGAAAGAACTCAGATTCTCTGGAGAAACTAGAGCTATTCCTCCAGAAACAGCTTGGACCTATTAGTATCTGTGAATGTAAATTAGCGTGATCCCTCACCTCATCATGCCTCAAAATATTCCCCGTGCACTAGTTTGACAGAACATAATGAAACATTGAGTTAAATGCTTGGGCATGTTCCAGAGCACTTTTGCGGTGGGCGTTCAGGCATGAAGAGTTGTGATTATCTGCGAAGATTAGTTTCTGTCTTAACAAACAAAGATTTGCGGTGATTTGGTATACTGCACGTTCTGAATGATGAATCAACCTTTAGAGACGACTGGACATGCTCCGGATCTGAATTTCATGTGGAGTGGGTGTGAAATGGATTTCCTTCCTAAGTTATAGTACACAACCACAATGCGAAATTTTCAAAGGTTGATTTTCTCCTTCATTATTTATTTGTCTGACTCTATAATGTTTTAGCTATATTAAATGGATCTGTTTGTAAGGGATTTTGTCAGCATTTTTATGAATTATAGAATGGTAATGAGACTGCATTCAGATGTTTTCCAGGAAAATGTAATGGATCTCAACTATTTTCTGTTCAGTGAAGTATCACAGAGTCACATTCTGCATGAGCTGCTATTAGTCTGTATATTATTTACTTGCATCTGTTATATCTCTCAATGCAACAAAGGTAATTCTCTTGCAGGCACACTGTAGCATGCCTCTCGGAGTAGAGATCATTAAATGTTACTCAACGCTCCAAGCGCGAGGCACCTTTATCACCACACTTCTGTCTTCTATGTAAATAAAGCTTTGGACATGTGTTGAAATGCGAGAAAGTAAATGTTAAGTGGTATGTCCTCGGTCTGAGGCAGTAAACAGCAGATGGTTCACAGGGCCTCTTTAGCGCTATGGATTTTAGTTACCTACCCACCTGAATGACCTGTGTTAAGCTGTGCAGCTGATGCAGAGAAAAAGAAAAAGTTAACAGTTTGCTCTTGTTTACTCCAGTTCCACTAGATTGCAAGGCCAGAGGAGTCATTTGCCATGCAGAGAAATTAGCTTGTTTATCAGCATTTTGATTTCCGTCCCGCCTCGCCGTCCCACTGACATTTTAGACGTACATGATCCATGACTGATTCCCAATCAAAATGGAGCCTCAGTAACATAACAAAGCGTTTGGCTTGTGCAGTTTCCATTGTTTTATAATTAAGTGTATGATGATTAGCGTTGAGCGCAATGAGGACAATAGCTTGTTATGTGCACGCCTTCAAAAAGGTAACCTTGAACATTGTACATCTGTCCTGTCAATTGGATATGCTCCAAAGATGCACAGCATATTACCAGTGAGACACTGCAGCTCATGTCCATACAGTAGGATACCGGTTGTTTCAAGGTGATTTTCCGTGGTATATTTGAGCTCTTTTTTATTACCTACGTGGTGATGCTGCACCCTCAGACCACCTACTGTACTTTGGAGTTTAGTTAAATGGCAGACAGAGTTGAAGTCCTTGAAAGGTTACAAAAATCTTTAGCCATTCATTACTGTAAAGGAGGAAGTGTGAAAAGTGATGGAATATAATGAAAACTAATACTCTTTCAAGTCACTATGCTATCTGTAGATATGCTTAATATCCCATTACAGGCCCAGAAGTAACCACAGTTCTATACTGTCAAGAGACAAACATAATCCGGAGGGAAATTACCCATCAGGAAGGCAATACTGTTACTGAGATGCAATTACCAGGCCACTTGTGAGACTTTCAGCCCAGTATCCATGGGTGCATATGTGTGTGTGAGGGTGGTCGATATGTGCATAACAGCTCTTATGTTTTGCAGAGTAAATTGGATTCTTTGCTGGAGAACAGTTAATTTAGAATATGTCCAAGATGCAAATGATTGATGTGACTATATCGTTACAACTGTAGGTTTGGGGTGCAGGGCAGCCTAATGGAAAAGATATTGCAGGGAGAAGGAAATAGCTTTTATCCAAGAATTTATGGAGAATTCTTCTGCACTAACTCTGTGAGTCCCCAGATAGAATAATTTGGATTTTGGTAGGCTGTTTATACATTAATTTCCAAGCAAATATTACTTAGTTTGGGGAGGCCAAAACAGTGTGTACGCTTGGATTCTGCTTCACTTTACATTATATTGTGGAGCTCCTGTGCTAGTATTTGTTAGTAGTTAAATAAACGACGTGTCTCACAGAGGATTTAATGTACCAATTTAGCACTGAATCACATAGCCTACAAACAAAGAAAACAGCACGGATTGGAATTAACATCAGAGTAAACATTTGATAAGGATTTGCTTGAGGCAAATGCTATGCTTTATTATTGATACAAAAATAGAAACTGTAGAAACAAGACTTGCTCCTGTGCGTATGATATACTTGCCTCTGCAGTGTCATATCCTACAACTCATTTCCACAGACTAAGTTGAGCATAATATTTGTGGCAATGGCAAATGGCTTTCCGTTATTCCCGGGGTAAATTTTTCAAGTCGGGGACATTTCTATTGTACTACAAATTATCACCTTGAATCTGATAATTAATCACTGCTGCCTTCAATGAACAGCCCCTAACCTTAAACGTAGTACAGAGAGAAGAAAAGAGCTGCCTGCACCCACTGCATTGGAAGTGCATGTGCATAAGAAATAAAACTGCCTGCACAGAGTGTGAGCCTTGCATGCATAATAAATGTATGACAAAACAATACCCCAGGCACCCCAGTATTAATGATATGCAGCGAACTCATTATTAAAGTTCCAAAACAGCTCCTGGAGTAACACAGATGGAGTCAATTAAGCAATGAGCATACTTGCTTGCCTGCCGTTTGATCTTCTTTCTTTTATCTCTCGCATATTACTCCATGGATGTAATTAGCTGTATGTTTCTCCTCACAACATAATGTCCAGTGATAATAACAGCTATTTTCACTTGTAATTTCAAATAATGTACTGCTTAATAAATGTACCAAATTTGCTTGCACTGTGTCCTTGGGTATTTCATTTACACTGCAAGAGGTGTTGAGGATAATACTGTGCTAAGCTGCTTTTTTCTCTTCTCCTGTTTGTGTTCCCAGAGACCTGATGCCTTCAACGCTGGAGGGGCAGATCACCATGGAGAAGACACCCAGCTACTTTGTGACTAACCATGCCCCAAAGCGCATCCACTCCATGGCCAGGGACATCAAGCTTATTATTGTGGTGCGTAATCCTGTCACCAGAGCCATTTCAGACTACACACAGACTTTGTCCAAGAAACCTGAGATCCCCACCTTTGAGGTTCTGGCTTTTAAGAACCGGACGCTGGGTCTTATAGACGCCTCATGGAGTGCGTTACGTATAGGAATTTACGCGCTCCATTTGGAGAGCTGGATGCAGTATTTCCCTCTTTCCCAAATGCACTTTGTCAGCGGGGAAAGGCTCATTGTGGATCCCGCTGGTGAGATGGCCAAAGTGCAGGACTTCTTGGGACTAAAACGGATCGTCACAGACAAACACTTTTACTTCAATAAAACTAAGGGATTTCCGTGTCTGAAGAAGCCAGAGGACAGCAGCACTCCCAGATGCCTCGGTAAGTCTAAAGGGAGAACTCACCCTAAAATAGACCCGGACGTCATTCGGCGGCTTCACAAGTTCTACAAACCCTTTAACATGATGTTCTACCAAATGACCGGCCAGAACTTTGAATGGGAGCTGGAGGAGGACAGTGAATCTCGTAGCTCTCAGGACTAGTAGACTGCGGCATGGCACGGCGCAGCCACACCACCAGCCTTCTCAATAAAACTACTATCATCTCGCTTCGTCTTCAGAGAGAGTGCTTCAGCACGCCAATCAATCATGGCTGTCTTTGCAGTGTCTGTATCCATTAGCAAGAGTTTACTGACATGCTTTTTTCTCTCCCTTCAATACTAATGTTGTTGATGATGGCAAATCATTATTGTATATACTAAACATAAAATATATTTATATTTGTGAAAATGAGATGATTTATTCATTTTGTTTTTAAAGCATAGAGCTGATATAAAAATCATGTTGACTATGGCAATGCATGCGATGAGTTAAGTGTCCTTACCTCATGAGCCCTAAGGGTAAACTCTGCCTGTTTCTTCTCCCTTTACTTTCCTGCAGTTTGTTGCCCTCACACCCACTCACCAGCATTCAGTACAAAAAGATATTCTATTTCAATGGCTAAGGCCATGAAGTGCTCTGTATTATGTCTTTTCACACTGTCCTGCTGCTTTAGAAAAGAGAAAAGAGAAAAATGATAGACATAATAGTACAATAATCCTTTGACATGTGCTCATCCTTTCAGTTGTTCATATTCTGAGTGGAGACAATCCTTTTTTTTTGTCAGTCTAAGTTTACCAAAGTGTTAATTTACTAAGCGTCAGTATTCTGGTTGCTCTGCACTCATTAATTGCACACATATTCAATAAGAGAGCTGATGTACAGTAGCCATCATTCAATAATTGGATTGTTTCACTGCATCGTTGAACATTAGCATACTGATGACCACACACTCAGATGTGGTGCAGTATCAGTAGTTTTGGCATAATTTGACAAATGAATCCATGTACTACAAATACCAGGGGTTAGCTGTGGATCAGACTATTCTGCATCTTGACAAAAACAATTTCCTGTTGCCAAAACGCACCCAACGTATCAGTTAACTCTTGAAGTCATCCACTGTTTGCCTCGTGACCCTCCTCTTGTCACAGTAATACATGTCAATGAGGGTGAAGAACAACACCGGAGGACCGAGCAGTAAGTTTGTTAACAAACATCTGCTGTGGTGCGGTCTTCTGTCGTTAGAGATTAATGGTGTGTTAAATAAACCGCTGCTGCTGGAACAATGTCAATGTCAGAGAGAATTTGCTGTCAAGGAAAAGCTACATACATGCCCAGGTAAATTACCAAGCCATTACTGTATGTACTTAACTTGAATGAGATTATGTTTGCCAGGGAAAATGTGCTGTAACCAGAGGTTTACTACCAAACACTTGTGATCAGCAGGACTAACTGAGCGGATGCTTGTGTTGAACATAACAGGGTTTTGCTGTGAAATACTCATGAAATGAAATAACGACATGACCCATCACCCCTTCTTTTATTATTTTTTATTTTGCATAACTCGCTGTGCGTCTGTCTTTTGTCTCTGGACTTTTCATCAATTGAGACAATCAATACAGTCAATGAGTCAATAAATACAGTCTGCTACACATCACTGGTTGCTACAGCTATGATGCATTGCTCTGTTAATCCTCCCTGTTCTCTGGCCATGGATGGCTGGATTGGTTCACTCTCCGCAGACCTCTCTGTCACCCTGGGGAGGCCGGCACCAGCAGCTACTTACACAGAGCAATTGATTCAATCAAAGTAAGCACTATACTGCCCTTTGTAGCGCCAAGCCTGAACACTTACCTCTGAGTCTCACTATCCCAGAGTCACAACTTCCACTTTGAGGCTTTTTTGTGCAGCCATCCCTTGGTGTTTTCTTGACAATCTCTCTGTCTCTCTGCACTTTTACCTCCCCCCCTTCCTCTCTTCCTCCCCCTCCACGCTCATCATTCTCTGAGCCGATGTGCTGTGGTGGGAAGCGGTTTCACAAAGGTTCAGCACTCTGTATAAAGATAACTGCAAGCAAGACGTGCTAATCATACATTTAAGAAAAGCCTTTATCATTATTTATTAATTCACATTTTCTTCCCCCCAAGCTTTAGCAACATGTATAATCCACCTTCCAAACCAGACAGTCCCTCCTACTCAGTGTAGAGATGCTGAAAGAAATCCACAGAAGGCACCCTACAGTTTTATTAGGACGGATGAGGACTCCATTTCCCATCCATGAATATGCACTCGCTACTGTCGTTTGCATTTCCAGGATCACACGCACATGAGGGAATTCCTCTCCAAAGTGAAAACTTGGATCCAACCTCTCATTAACACAAACACATACGCACCTTTTTCTTTTGTACCTCTTGCTTGTTTTAGGTACAGGCGGAGTACTGTGATACATCCTGCGAGAGTTACGACGCATGAAAGACATGCTAAGCTGTCCTTCATGTGTTCCTCCCGGCGGGGGTCATGCCACGTTACATGGTTTATCGTTGTTTCCAGCATCAAGTGAAGAAGAGTGTGATGATAAACGAGCATCGGCTGCTCATCAAACTGTCACTGCTTAAGTGCCGTCTCTTCAGAGTGAAACTAATTCATATTTGTCAGTCATTACTGACAATTTGGCAAAGAGCTGAAAAGGTAATTCATGGCGTGGAAAAGCTACCTGGATGTACCTCAAAAATGATTTGCAATTGCAGCTTGTGTGTTTATTTTTAGTTGAAGGGCTATAATCTGTGAATGAGAGGTGCTTTAAAGTGTTGTATTCAGTTTTCTGTTATATGATCTATAATTATATAGTGCTGAGGGGCATAATGAAAGGGTACAGAAAGCTCAAACCAGTGTGACCACTTTGGTCTGTAGAAACATCAGTGTTCGCAAAAAAAAACATTTAGAAGAAGTGAAGTCTCCATTACTACCAACTAATTGGTTTTTCACTTCATTTGAGTGAATGATTACTATCTACGTAAAGAGGCACAATGATGTCAACTTCTACAACTAACTTAGCACTAATCCACTCTAAATTCATCTCCAAATGCCCTTTTAATGCATGCCCACTGACATCCAAATTCCTAAAAGAAATAACAGATGGAAGTTGTACAGTTTTGGCAAGGGTTTGAAATTCTGTAAAAACAACAACAACAAAACAATGTGTATTGTTAGTTCACTATTAACATAGCTTTTTCAAACTGAAAAACAAATATCCATTCAAATGAAATAAGCTGTAAAAGAAATGCAACTGTAGGACAACCAAAATGCTCATCTTTTTATCCCAAACAAAATCATTCATTCATCCATACTGCAATTGTATCTGCATGGAAATGCTCCTAAGTTGGCTTAAACAGTCATTGACATAAGCTGCTACCCATGCACCAAAATCTTATTGATCACCAAATTAAGGATTAAGCACAATCCCCACCTTCCTTTTCTCTGTTTTTCAATATCTTTGTCTTCAGGTGTGTGGAGAGGTGATGAGGTGTCAGACAATAAGGACAATGCATCCAGTGGTTGCCAAGGGCAACCTGTACATTGGTGACTGAACATATTGAGATTCGCAACCCAAACATAAAACGTCTATCTCCTTTGTTTCCTCAGCAAGACTGCTCATTTCCACGTTTGCTAAATTTTCCATGAATCTTAAATGTATTTAAGTGTTCCCCTGCTTTGTGGAGTATAAATTATATTCCATCCATTTAAGAGCTGACACTGATGTTGAAACTAGGATTGAAGTTGCTGTAAAAACCATTACAAAGAGCACGACTGAAATTATATTTTTTTAAAAACAATCACAATCCTATATCCTCAGATCAACAGTTCCAGCCATTTCCACAGACCAGAGTGGGTATGAGTAATCATTTCATGTGCTGCTGCTTCCTGAATCAGGAACTTTCTCTTCAACCACGTCAGGGAAGGAAAAGCATCCTCTCATAAATCTTGACTCAAAACCTCTTCTGTTCTCTGTGCTGTTTCCATCCCCACTATACTCTGATTCCTGCCTACACACAGGCCAGCTGGAAGTCTTTACAGGGACTAAAATTTTATTTAATATTGTGTGCTTTTGCAAATGCCCAGCCATGACCTGAAGGCTCTAAAATACCACTTTGAGCTCTCTGATCATTTTACTTACAAATGCAGATGATATAAGAAATAAAGAGAAAGTGTTAAAAAATTTACCAGAACGTTAATTTGATTGTCAGCAATCTAGCAGAAATACAGGTCAACTCATTATTGCAACTGCAATACAGAACAGTCCAGCACACTTATTGTTTACTAAGTTATTTTTACCGTCCTTACCGTTGTTTACTATTAATTCAGTTTTCTGTGTTCTGTTAATTAATGAGATGCTGCGTGTTCAGTGCAGGTATTGTGGGGTGCTTAAAGGTCTGCTTGAGCAAAGATGATTTCAAAAGCAAAATAATGTCAGCATCAATGCTCCCAGTTATCAGCTAATCACCAATTAAACAGTAATCACTGAAAGATAAACCTGTTGATAATGTAGACCAATAAATTAGGCATACATAATTAATGTATGTTTAATGAAATCAGCAGAAAATCACATTGGCTGCTCACACTGTGCTATGTTAATGTGCAGTAATCCAGTTGCAACTGAATAGTATTAACCCAGTAGTCTCCCCCATCCCTCCTCCTTTATTAATACTCGTAATAATAATAACAACAACAACTACAACTGGGTTTAAAAAGTGTATCGGTCTTTCAGACAATTCTCACGCATGACTGGTTAAAGCTGGATGTTCAGTCCCAGTCTTAAGGATCCAACTGGTTTCTGTTCTAATTAGAGACCGCCAGGTGACTGCAGTGAAGTAGCTCTCAGTACCCTATTCTGCCTCAAGGACGAGGATTTCAAAAAACATTCATGTGCTGTAACTTTCTCCAACTTCTTCCCCACAAAAAAATACATAAATGATTTAAGACCTTTAAGGACCTGCACAATGCTTTACACACACAATAATGACCCATGAGAGACACAAGGATATTTCCGTAATATTGCATTTAGAATATTTTCAAATTCAATGTTTTTTTTAAGATTTTAAATAGATCGGATTTGCAATGAACATTTGTTGTGTAGAGAAATGGTCCGTCTAATGTGTATTTCTAGCCTCAGGTTTTGGCACAAATGCACATTATTTTTCTGCAAGGCAGTGTGAAATTTGACATATATCAGATTCATATTTTCAGACTGCATTTTGGTATAACTCATCCTCCATCTGCACAAAAAATAAATGACTTTCATTCAGCTCCCAGGAGCCCAACTTGTGAAGGAGGAACACATAATGCATTTTAGATCTTTTATCTTATTGCAGAAAATGTTTATTATAACTAAAAAAATCAGTCTTTTACAACCAAAAGTCGATGGACCTACTCAACACTACAGACATTTTCTTAATGTTCAGAAAAGTATAGTCAGATACATGATCCATTTTGCTGTACATTAGTTCCTTCCTGCCAAGTGAACATTAAAGTCTGGTGTATAAAAGGCACTATATGCTTCTTGAAAAAAGCTTGCAGAAACTGCTGTACAGACTCTAAAAGGTTGTTCAAAAATAGTCCTGTTATAGGCTTGGTTTAAGTCTTAATGTACTTCTCAGTAATTCGAAGGAAAAAAAGAAAATCAGTCCAGTTTTTGGTTTGTTTATTTAATTCACATGTTAAACACACAAAACTGCAGTAAAAAGCAAAAAAATAAAATAATCCAGTGTGTTGCAGTTTATACTAAAAAACTTAAACCTTAAATTTGCTGCCTAATTTACAAGATAAGGTGAGACCCAAGGACCTTTTTTAGTTTACATTCAAGAGAAATCAGTCATATTGGAGGCCTAAAATTGTGATATAACTGCAATCAAGGGCACATCATTTTGGCATTATTTCATTATGATATTATGACTTAAACATTGAAGTAAACTGCAGCAGTAAAAAAGAGGTGCCAAAAAATATTAATAAACTTGAATACATTCATAAATGTATTACTACTACTACTACTACTACTACTATCTTCCAGAATAAGAAATAAAATTAAATATTCTACATGGCCAGAGGGGTAAATTGATATATTGCATTTAGAAACATATCAAGGTTTCACAATTTGCTTGAATGGCCTCCCCAGACTACATTATGTTTTTTAACAATTTAAGATGACGACGTGTCTGACTAGTTGATCAGTTATTTAGGTGTTTTGGTTGCCAAATAGGACATGTTTGACACTCTCTCACTCTCACATTAGGAAGACTGAAAACAGGAGAACAAATGAGATGAGAGTTTACAGTGCAGAGAAATAAACAGCGTGTAAATCTTCTGAGTATTGTTCATTAATGTATCCATGGATTACGACAGCTCTGAAATCAAGTGTCTTGGTGGGAAGAAGCTGCATGTGATTTGGACATGCAAACAACGCTGGCAAAAGACGTGTTACATTTACTCTCCCCCGTATTCTGTGGGGAGAAACAAATCTACTCTTCTAGCCCCTAGGTTCTTAAATTTGGTCCTCCGGGGCCAGTGTCCTGCAGATGTTTGATCCTCCCTGACAGTCAACAAGCCACACCTGGTCTGTATCTACTTGGCACCTAGTGTGGCACATTAACTATCAAGGAGGATCAGAAGGAGAATCAAAAACCTGAAGGACACCAGCCCTTGAGGAGCAGAATTGAGTGTCTAGGCTGCAGGCCAAAACAGGGGCTTGTCATGAAGCCCAGCACTCCACTGGCAGAAAAGCTCTATAACGTGGTCCTGTCACCTTGAATTGAGGGCCTTCATACAGCAGAATATAAGCACTAGGGCAGTAGTTTAGTTTTTCAAGGTCTTGAGAAAAGACAAGCACACTGCAGAAACAGAAACTCTGGTGAACTTGAGGGCTTGGCACAAGACAGTCATGGAGAATTTAATATGTTCTGTCTCTGTTGATTTCACTTTCTTTGTGAACTTTTGAGGCCTTTTTGGACAGACATAGTCCCACAAACGATGTCTGGGAAATGAGTATTCATGTAAGACATTCATTCAAAACTGTTATTTCTGCAAGTGAGAGTAGAATCATTGAGAAAATTGGAGAACAGAGCTTTTAAAAATAATTTCGAATTTATTTATTTAAATTCAGAGCATGATGAGCCCACTGCAGGCAGTAGAGGCCTGGGGCAACTACATCATGGTTGGATTCAGTCGGATTCTTATCCAGAAGCCAAGCCTCAGTGTTAATGAACTTAATCAAAAAGTTCAAAGTTGGCTGAAGGACAATGATGTATTCGTGAGCGGTGGTGTTGGAAAATCCAAGGATTTTGAAGCTGCTTGAATTAAAAAGAGCACAAATACAGCATTAACAGTGTGATGTATGTGTCCATAAACACAATGACTATGATCAGTGGTATGAATGCTAACATCAGTTGTGTTGTTTGGGTTGGGGTGTACAAATCAACAGTCTGAAAAAAAAAAAAAAAACTTTTTTCCAAGGAAATTGAAAGAATCTCAGCATTTGCTGAATTCTAGAAAAATGTGATACATTTGCATAACTGGAGTCATTATCCTCAAATGAACCTGATGTAATATTAGTGTTGGGTCTCAGACAAAGATTTGAGATTTTTTTCCCCAAGCAGCGGTGGACTGCTTGTTTGAGGGGCATGGGCAAAAAAATAAAATAAAAAAGGGCACTTATGGTGAAAAAGCTTAGTCAGGGTTAGGATTAGCACCATAGAGGACACTTCATCACAAGGACATGTATCCCACAAGAGCTGCAGTTTTGAAGATGCTCTGACCCAGTCATCTAGCCATCACAATTTGGCCCTTTTCAAAGTTGCTCAAATCCCTGCTGCTTCTAACACATCAACTTTGAGGACAAAATGTTCACTTGCTGCCTAATATATCCCACCCACGTGGTGCCATGATAACCAGATAATCAGTGTTATTCACTTCATCTGTTAGTGGTCATAATGTTATGGCTGATCGGTATACAACGCAAGGTTGTATAAATACCTGTTATTTACATACTCATATACATACACCCAGGAAATAATTCTGCAGTGCATCTTTTGAATTTGTGTCTGGGCTAATGTAAACAGCAGCAACAAAATAGTGATGATAATATGGTTTCATCTTCCTATAAAAAGAAACAGTGTCCATCCACTTTCCTGTGTTTGAGCACCAAGCATTATTGATGTAAACACAGAGTCCGCCTCCTCTCATCCTGCGCTCTGTCGGCTTGGAACACATCTGCCCATCGACTGCTTGATCCGAGACGTTGATGGACCAGGTCTCTGTAAAGATGTGGGCACAACAGTCTCTGATTTCCCGATGTTTGGCCAGCCTCAGTCCCAGTTGTCCAGACTGGACATTAGTCAGGAGCAGCCTTAAATCCAAGCTGGGCCTGCATGGCTCCTGACCGGTTCTCCTACCTCTCCTCCTGGAGCGACAGCACCAACTTTTGATGGAGCTGGTCCCTCCACTTGATCTGGCTGGGTGGACTGTCCTCAAGGTCTGCTGCTTTTTAATCCAAACCCCACGCTACCTTCTCTAGCCTTTCACCGCATATCTGACCATGCAGCCGTTGCCATTGTAAAAGTCTCCTGACACCAGTCGATTTGACATTTATTGATGTTTAAGTAAAAAAAAAAACCCATACAGATTAAAACAAAAATATAGCCAGTTTTAAAGGAGCTAGTGACCACTACATCTACAAGCACAGCCGTATATAAATTGGTAACAATTTATAATACAGTCTCAATTTACAGTGTGATTTCATTGCAGGAATCATGTACCAATAAAATACTTACTGGTCCCTATTGGTACTTTAGTGAAAGGAAACAAGATTACAGGGAAAAAGGAAGTACCAAAAGGGGATTTTAGAGGACTATACTTTGAAGTATTCTTGTAAGTATTGGGTACAGAACTGGGAAAAAAAACAAAACATAGGTTTTGAAAAAAGTGTATTTCAAAGGGGCTTTTGGGAAAATCCCCAAAAACGTGTGAGCAGTATATAGAATATTGTTTAAGCTACCAAAATGACCACCAACGCTGAGGTAGAGCAAAGTAGCTTTGGGGAAGGAAGCTCAAATTTTGGTAAACAGTGCCTTGTATTCACCCCCCTTGGCATTTTTCGTGTTTTGTTGCCTCACAACCTGGAATTAACATGGACTGTTTGAGGATTTGCATCATTTCATTTACAGAACATGCCCATGTTCCTTCCTTCAAGTTGGATGGTTTGGGCTTGTGAACAGCAATCTTTAAGTCTGACCACAGATTATCTATTGGATTGAGGTCTGGGCTTTGACTAGGCCATTCCAACACATTTACATGTTTCCCCTTAAACCACTCAAGTGTTGCTTTAGCAGTGTGTTTGGGGTCATTGTCCTGCTGGAAGGTGAACCTTCGTCCTAGCCTCAAATCACGCACAGAGTGGTACAGGTTTTGCCTTTTCTTTTTTTTCTGAAAGTAATGGCTTTCTTCTGGCCACTCTGCCATAAAGCCCAACTCTATGAAGCATACGGCTTATTGTCGTCCTATGTACAGATACTCCAGTCTCTGCTGTGGAACCTTAGGTCTCTGTGCTGCCTCTCTGATTAATGCCCTCCTTGCCCGGTCCGTGAGTTTTGGTGGGCAGCCGTCTCTTGGCAGGTTTGCTGTTGTGCCATGTTCTTTCCATTTGGTTATGATAGATTTGATGGTGCTCCTGGGGATCATCAAAGATTTGGATATCTTTTTTATAACCTAACCCTGACTTCTCATCAACATTGTCCCTTACTTGTTTGGAGAGTTCCTTGGTCTTCATGGCAGTGTTTGGTTAGTGGTGCCTCTTGCTTAGGTGTTGCAGCCTCTGGGGCCTTTCAAAAAAGGTGTGTATATGTACTGACAGATCATGTGACACTTAGATTGCGCACAGGTGGACATCATTTCACTAATTATGTGACTTCTGAAGGTAATTGGTTGCACCAGAGCTTTGTATGGGCTTCATAACAAAGGGGTTGAATACATATGCACATGCCAATTTTCAGTTTTTTATTTCTAAAAAATAGTTTTAGGTATATATTTTTCTCATTTCACTTCACCAACTTAGACTATTGTGTTCTGATCCATCACATACAATTTAGATTAAAAGAACATTGAACTAAAGGCGGTAATGTAACAAAATAGGTAAAAAGCCAAGGGGGGTGAATACTTTTGCAAGGCACTGTAATGAGGGACAGTCATTTAGTCATTTTACTGCAATGCACTTAATAGTGGACTTAACAGCTTTAACACTAGCCCACCGCAAAGCCAACCAGCTTATGGCCTTTGGATTGACTACAGTACAATAAAACCAAATGCTTTTGCCCTTTGCTCATGGCAGTTATATATTTATAGGTTCTGTGGAATATCAGTGTTGATAACATTATTATCCCCAAAAGTCAGTTGGTTTCCCAGTATTCACGTATCCTGTAAGCACCCAGTATTTACAAAAATAGTTTAATCTTCCTTTCTACTAAAATGCTTAATTGTTACTCCCTTGTTTACTATGTATCTTCCACTGTACCCACATTTTAGTACCAGTAGGAAGCAATAAATATTTTATGAGTACCTGATTCATACAACAAAATTACACTGTAAATTGCAGGCTGTGTGTGTTGTGACTTAATATTAACATAAGAAAAACAGATATTTTCGTACTATGATCTAGTTTTGAAAAAGACCAGTTTGAGTAAACGTTAAAAAAAAAAGAAGCTAAATGAAAAATAGTGTCATTAATGCACACTGGAACTTTAGCACAACCTCCGTCTGACCTTTTTTTCTGTTTTCAACTTTTGAAAACAAAACCTTATTTTGAACTTTGTCAAAATTGAGTCACCTTTTGACACATTAGCTTTTCTTTCTTTAAAAGCTTTTTATTATGATCACACTGCTTTTTACTCCTCTGCTCCACATCTCAAAGCATCGGCACAGCTCAGCTGCTGCTCTGCCAGAGTGTATGTACTGTGTTACATCATTTACATAAATACACAAAATAGGATGAGAGGCAGCAGGCAGAGGAACCAGCATCTCTTGACTACACTGTAGATCTCTTCTTCCATTCATCAATACCAATCATCTTGCTGTTTGATGTGGTTGATGCACCAATCGTCTTTTTATCCATACACTATTGCTAAAAAATATAGTTCACCGAATGTGGATGTCCTTACCAACCCTACAGACACCAAAACATTTTATACTGTTA
This sequence comes from Dicentrarchus labrax, assembly GCF_905237075.1. NCBI lineage: Eukaryota > Metazoa > Chordata > Actinopteri > Moronidae > Dicentrarchus > Dicentrarchus labrax. The sequence continues at coordinate 12,683,259 of NW_026136722.1, forward strand.
AACAGTTCCTACAATTTCCAAGAAAACTGTAGGAAGTTCATAGGATATTAAACAAAAACAAAGCATTCCCATTTTATTTCCCCAACATGAAGTGTTGTTTCCAGGCCATCATTGCAATGCCAGGGATAAAACAAAAAACAGAAAAAAAACCCCAAGGTTGCCAAAACCCCCAAATTCCTACAGAAAAACAAGGGATGACAGCCCAGCTATAGTGAAGTAGAGAAGTTTGACATTTGTGATTTTTGGGAGGGGGAGGAACGTAACCAGCTGTCAAACATTTTGTTTATGTCTATAATCTTGTGAAACTACTATGAAATTTCAGTTCTGTTGCAAATTCTGTTTTTCTGCTTAACTTTGAAGTGCTGCTCAAATGAAGAATTGATACATGAATCAACCCATCTCTAGAGTCTTCTCTAAGTACTGTCTGACTCCCTGCCAATTAATAACCCAGTACAATTTTCTGCAGAGACATATTTCATGTGTATGAATCACTCCTGAAATTACTGTGGGGACCTGCTGATAGTTTAGCTCCTCAAGACTGCTAAAAACAGGCCAGTGCAAGAAAAACCTTGAATCTCTCCAGCAAGACTGATACTATAACTTTTACATTGTTGGGAGGAAGAACGATTTCTTTCATATTTGTGAAATTTAGACCTGAACACCATACTTATTTGTTGAAGTCAGTCCACGCAGCATGTCGCATCCATCATATTAAATTAGATTAAGTATCACCAAGTATAAAAGGACATCCCATTCGAGCACTAACAGTTCTTCCATTGGCTGCAAACGCCAACAGTCAGGATCGCTCAGCACAGGCCATCTGGTCAAGGGCTTCACCAACAGATGCATTATTTTTCAAATCAATACCTCTGCATCCCAGAAAGTCCTGCTTTGAAAGAAGACTAATTTCTTTATCAATCCATGCAGGTAATGATCTCATTAATTCACTGTTGATTCATTTTCAGCTGAGTGGATATTAACCTTTTGCCAGTAATCATTAATTTTCTGTGGGAGAGGTGTGGTATGTTGTGATTGGAGCTACATAAACAAAACAATTAATAGGCTACCGACATTAGAGGTCCTTCAGGATGTCCAGCTGACTTCTTACACTCAAATGATCGATTTAACCCCCCCCCACACACACATACAACCACCAACACCAGAACTTCTCCAATCTCTCACCTCATACAGGGTTTGTTTGTCCCAGAAGTGACAAGGGGGATTATTTGTGTTGTTTTGTGTAGTCATGCATGTATTTTGAGGACAATTATCATGCTCTGAATACTCATAACTTTGCAGCAGGCAATCAGGGATTACTGCACAGCACCTGCTCACTGCTTCCCAGTTTCCCTCAAACTAAAGGCATTGACACTAAGGGCATTTTTATTGATCATTAAAAAGTTGAAACGCTTTAATTGAAATTGTCTCTATATGATCGGCATACAGTAAATGGACATGGGTTTATAGATCAATCATGTGCTTCTGGCCACATCTGTATTAATGGTGATTTTTCCAAATGAATTCCTTATTGCTAATCAGACCTATTATTAGGACTAATCCTTCAGACAGTTATTTGCCTCCTGAGAAAACACTGTTGTTATTTTCTGTACACTCAAACTATCATAGAAAAACTTTTAAAGGGGGATAAGGTTTTTTTTTATAGGCCTAACCTATCGATCACTAACAGAGCTCCCTCTTTGGACATTTAAAAAAAAAAAGGTTCCACAACAAAGTTTGTATTTCTCTGAGAAGTTGCCAGCAGCTTTCATTTTCTATTGTTAGCAACAATAATCCAATAAAGAATCCTTTACTCTTAAAATTGTATTCAAGTTCTGTCAAACTGTGCCATCACTGCTCGCTGTCACTGCAGTACACTGCATGGCTTGCAAGAGATTTTTAAAGTGATAGTAATCACAGTTGCCACTCCTGGAGTCTCTGACAACATAATCACCCTACAATGTTCTAATGTTCATAGCCAAGAGAATACAAGCTTGACTGGGCATCTTTCCTCGTAAGCCAACCTGCATGTGAGTATTGGGTAATATTCTACATAATGCTGTGAATTACATTACAGTGACTGTTTTTGCTTTCAGTACTCCACACATGAGCCTCTCTTCAGTTTATGGGCTTCCACACACTCATTCATTTTTACTGACTGCTCTGAAAGACACTGACAACAGGAGTCCAGTAAATCCTCCACCAAACAGGGAGTTTTACAGAAACAAGACAACTGGAAAAAAAGCACATAAAGCGTATGTGCTCAGAATGGTAAGGCCTGATATGGTGCAGTCAAGTTACTGGTGAATGCAACATACTGGAGGTTGAAGAGACGTTTTCCATTGAAAATGTTTAATTAGGGACACCAAATAAGTATCATCATTCATGTCACCGTGGAGCATAAAATGCTTAAAAGTGTGCCATGTTCTGAGGAGAAAATAAATACTTTATACACTATATGTCTCAGTTTAAATCTAGTTTATAGCTTAAAGGAACCAGATAACATTGTTCACATGGAGGAAGAATGCTTTGCGTAGGTAGAAGAAAGAAATGAGTGTGTCGCTTTACAGCAAGACTAAAGAGAGGCTGCAACTTTCACACTTCAGGGAATCAACACCCAGTGGCCCATTGTCTGGCACTAATGAGGCTATTTTGCGTGGGGAAAAAGTGTCAAGAGTGTATGCATTCCTTTTTCAAATAGATTTTGTTTAAAAAAAGTGCAGGAATGCAAAAAATTAGTAAGTATTTTTGGGGCTTTTTATTGCCTTTAATTGATAGAGACAGCCGAAGGTAGACAGGAAAGTGGGGCAGAGAGAGAGAGGGTATGACACGCAGCAAAGGGCCGCAGGTCGGACTCGAACCACGGGCCATTGCAGTAAGGACTCAGCCTTTGTACATGGGTCACCAGCTCTACCTACTGAGCTAACCAGGCGCCCCGACATGAACTTTTTGAGAAGATAATTTATCAAATTATAGTGTGAATTCTGGGAAATGTCATTTGTCAGTGGCCAGTGGCGACTCAGACATATGTTGTTATATACCTTTAAATTATTCAAAAACAGAATTATTATTTTATAATAATAACATAACACATACGTACAGGAGAGAAGAGAAGTAAAGCATGGTGGGGTAAAATATTGAGATTGATAAGAGACAATGGGCTGGCACTAAACAGAACATAATACTAGTAAAAGATGAAATATGCCTTGTTATTATTTCCTTCATCTTAAATCTAACCTCAGTCAAAGCTGCTCAGGAATGCTGACAGCTGCATCTTTTCATCATGTTTGATTGCTCACTCTTCCAGCTGGTCATGACAACAGTTTACATTTCCTATCAACATAAATTTTCCCCTAAATGTTACTAAATGATATACTATCCTCTCCTGCACCAGCAGTACCTCTGTCAGCCCGGAGATAAAGTTTGAAGGAGTACACTTGACCCTACATGTGGCAGGCATAAATCTTAGGATGATGAAAAGCATTGCGGGCCTGAATGCAAATAAGACCAGAATCATGATTTTAGGCTGCGAGAGATGCAGACACTCTACAGCTGACACACAGTATTTTTCACATCAGACGGTTGCAGTGATGACCTCAGACTGAATTAATACTTCCGCCTTAAAGGGCTTCTTCTATCTTTTAAACTGTTAGTGACTTTGTTCAATCAAGACTCAATAATCTGCTCTCTGGTCTCAAACATTACGTTTGTCAAAAGGGTCAGCCAGCATTTTTATCATATTATTACAGTCCAGATCATCTCTACTCTCACTTCAACATCAAAAAGATCGAGGGTGTTTCTTCTAACTTATGTGTTGTATAAAGGCATGTAAATACCATGTTTAAAGAGTACAGTAAAAACCTGTTCTTACTGGTCTGTTGGTCTAAGTTTCATCATACAGGACTTCCGGTTTTTATTTCCTGTCTTGCTTGACTAAAACTGAAACTGAAACTAAACTGAATTTAAAAAAAAGAAAAACAAATGAAAAATACCAAACTACAATTACTCATCATAGTACGAGTTATTAAATAACTAAATAAAGATAATTTAATGTGAAAATGTTTTACCAAACGTTCATGTCACTTCAAATTAAATAAGAAGAGGATTACAGTTCAAGCACTTTAACTTAATCCTTTCCCAAACTCCAATTCTGACCTCAACCCTTAACCGAAAAGCTTCTTGAAGTTGTAAGTACCTGCCAAAATCACCTCAATTTTCAGCAAAAAAGTTCTGATTCTTAAAGCCTGCAACTCAGTTTGTCTCTCACAAACGTAAAGGTACAAGAACACACACTGCAAAAAATCTCACACGCCAACACACATTCACTTGACGTGCACACATGCAATGCACACATGTATCACGTGGATACTTTTGGTGCTGGCATTTGACTGTTTTTTGTTCTTTATTCTACCTCTTTTAATGACATTACTTTCCCACTTTTACTTAATTCCTTTGTTTTCAGTTTGCTGACAGACTTCAGTGCGAAATGCACTTTAAATAAAAATTTGATTTGTTTTCATTAGAACGATATGGAGCAAACAATTGCTCTGATTTAATCTTTTAGTAGGTGGCAACATGTCAATATGTTTGTTCACTAGACTGAGTCTGTTGCAACCATTGCATCCTGATGCTGACAATGCATAAATGATGCAGGACCCAAAGTCATGTCAGGTTTTCGCCTCAAGCAATTCAACTCCTAAGCAAAACAGTGCAGACCAATGCCAAGGTGAAAAATATGGTTAGTGCATGAAGACATCATTAGTCTCTTATAGATATAAGGACTGAAACATATGCTGGCTTAAATTAAGATAATTGTTTTCAGTGTATGGCATCATATGCTGCAGTATAGATGTCAAGTGAATGACAATAAGAGAAGGATAACAGTCAAAAAAAGAAAAAATCTCCTCCAAACAGAAGAAATATAAAGATAACACAACCTCAGATATCGAGCAGTTGTGTGTGTGTGTTTCTTAGACGTGTCCTCTTGGGAGCACGGTTTCAGCAGGTTTAGTGTAATGAATCTTCTTGGGATTACACTGCTGTACACAGGTATTCCCAGCCTGCTGTCCATGCTGTCAAACAACAAGCGATATGTTAATGTCTTCAACAAATAAGACAATCTCTTGTCTGCTGGAGATGCCAATTTGTGTAGCAGAAACTGGCTCTCAAAGACCTAGTTTATAATCAAGGAAGAAGAAGCAGAATCATATTACCAGAGGTGCACACAGATTCAGCAAACATATTGATTTTACTTTTTCTTGAGAGAACAGAAATGGCATAAAATCTTTTACAGGTAAGCGCAACTAAGAAACTTTGGGGGTTTAAAGGTAAATCTCTTCGAACAAAAGACCTTAAATTGTAGTAGAATAACCTCTGTTCCTGAAAATTGTTTGGACACCTTCATTTGATTAGTGGGAAAAAAAAGGCTTATCATTTAATTGAATAGAAAATTGACAGCATATGAAATTCCAGCAGATAGTAAGATGAGGAAAGATGTGCGGAAGACACAAAATAACTGCATCCCATGGAGGTCTAATAGAAAGACAGAGCAGGTGGGGATTCGTTGTGGAGGAAGTTTTTTTGATCCATAGCAGGTAGGACCTCAGCTGTCTGAGGCAGATTCATTTGTTACAGAAATATGTGGACAACTGGCCTGAGTGTTTTCACAATTGTACTACAGTATGTGTACCTCCCAATTATAATTCAGATGCTTCAGCGTCTGAGTCATTGATCTGTTTCAGGAGGAGATTTGCTATGCGTAGGCTACTAGGCTAAAGATTCTGAGCATAAACACTCCTTGTTGTTTCAGTGATATGCAAACCAGACATACAGCAAGGAGAATCTGCCCCTAAATTGAGACAAAATTCCTTCTGAGAAAGGCAGACTGCAGTGAACTGAATATAACTCACCACTATGGCCAAATGTCCAAAGGCATCCACAGTGTTGTGACTTGAATCAAATGGAAGCCCGAGGCCATGCACAGACAAACTAAAATGTTTTGAAAACCATTTCAGCTCCTAAAAAATGAAGAACCCTTCAACATCACACCTTCAAATGTGTTTTATTTTCTGGCCTATTTTTGAAAATAGAAAAACAAAATGACTTGATGGCTGCGGCTACCTGGCCACAAGGACAGTGGTACTCTGTTAGTCACATCGTATGTTCATGCACATAATCAATGAGGAAATCCAGTAATGTGGCACATTTATGCATTTATTCACCCATTGGGGCACGATTATTATAATTATAGCTCTCCGTGTCATGATACATATCTGCACCACAGGTAAACAAAAGCACCTCCACAAACACGACACCAGGCCAACATGCCGCCTTTCACCTTTCTATTTTAACACTGATTCCCAGGCAGCGGCTTCTAATTTTAAAAGTGTTTGATTTGGCTGAGAATCAAACCCCATGAATCTTCCTTCAGACATCCACTTCCTTCTGTTTGGTCCTACATATTTTTATCCAGGTCATCATAGTTAATATTATATGTCAACAACTGCTAATGCAGAAATTATCTCATGTTAACCTCTGAGCATGTACCAACTGTCCATGCTAAAGACACCTTCTCATGCCATATTAACCTTCAGATATGTAGAATTAAGGAGCGATAGGGATTAAGCTGTATGCATCATATCAATGTATTATTCTCTGTCAGTCTGTGTCAGCAAGAAACCTCAAGTGAAACATAAACTTCCAACTCTGTTCACTCATCTGTGCAGGGTGATTCTATGATGATGATTATAAAATCTTGCTGTTTTCAGTCAGCAAGTGGCCTAGAAGAAGAAGAAGCCATTACACTTACAGCCACAGTAGGAGAAGGTCAGTTTATGTTATTGGTTTTGTGTATAGCTTGATAAATGCACTTTTTGACATAATGTGCCTCTGTGGAGTTGGATATTGATGGCCAGATACGGATTGGCCACTGTCATTAATCCTTGTATATTTCAACTCTTTCTAACATTGTCACATTTGCATATCTGTATTTTGTGTGTGTGTGTGTTTGTAGATGCATTTTTTATGTGTACTAATTACCTCAATTCGTCCCTTAAAATATAAATAAAGTGTGTATAACACATGTTAATATATATAATAGTAGATTCACAGGGTTAAAGGGGTCAAATGCTGTTAGCTGTACATTAACAGACAGAGACTGAGCAGCCATTATATTCTATGGAAAATCAAATATAAATGTGCTTCTATGAAAATGAGAAGTCACATCTGATTTAATTACTGATACAAAGTGCTAAATTCTTTGACCTCTTCTTCAAATTACAACAAACTTAAATTTCAATAATATTTTATTTGATTTTGAATGAAAAATCAGTTGAAGAATTAAATTATAAAATCTATTTGTCAAAGATGTATCTTTGATATAATTTTTCTGTGTCTTTGACAAACACTGATGTTACAGATGGAAGTGTGTATTAGCTTACACGGATGCTTAAATGTTTAAATTTGTCCTGGAGCTTAAATCAAATGTTTGTGCAGAAAGCGCAAACAGTCCCTCTGTTGTTTATAGAGATGCAAGTGCAGAGCTTTTTAAGACTCAGAGAAACACTCTGCGCATACCAGAATCTGTTTATACTGTTGCAAAATAATATTTGATTTCAAGGCAGAGGATTTATCAGCCTTATAAATCAAGGTTATGCTGAGCGACAGAGGATAACTCATCCAATTTCTGTGGAAGAAGTGTTCGCTTATCGGATGACAAAAAATCAACTCTCATTGGCTGCAGTGTGATATAGATGACGAGGTCAGAAGGAGATGGCAGAGGAGTCTTAATTAAAAGTCACTGGTGATACGACCCAAATTCAGCCTGTCCAGTCATTTCTTTACTGACAAAGAATCATTACATTAGATGTCAGAGAGGATCAATATTCTGACAGGGTGAGGTACCCTCATTCCCATCTCCCTCTCCAAACCTGTGCATTGACTGCAAACCTTAAGCAACAAGAAGGATGAGGTCAAAGATTTGTTCAAATCAGCACCTCCATCCCCGCAGCTAAGACAGGGGGAATCACTCTTCGTTTGTTGAGGCAGACTGTACCAGCGAGGCATCATTAAATTCTTTCTCACTGCTTATTGTGCATAATTCATACTCAGCCGTTGAAATATGAATGTTGCTGTGTTGCAGAAACTCTGCTAGACAGAGGCACAAGATGAGGGCCAGAACCAAACCTCAAGTGGGACTAAAGGCTGAAGGAAAAACGTACGGGTGAGTCCTACTTTGGACAGATTACCTGCAGCAAAATCAATGTTGTCCTGAGACACACCGAGAGCAGCCAAACAAAGACAGCCATTTAATTGGTCATTATGTGAAACATTTTGTCATTCAGATTATGCTTTGCAAAATATCTCAAGTAGGTGATAACGCCATGCACCACTGAGATATTAAAGTCACAGCAGTACTTCATAAAAATGCATTGAAAAGTGAAATGTGTTGTAATGATTTTCTCTTTGCTGAAATGTGCTGATGAGCAGTCTGGACAAAGGCTTTTACGTCTTCTGCTTTCTAAAGGGTTTTACATCAAAACTTTGATTTCTTTAATTATAACATTCTCAGAGACAATATCAAAACACTAAAGTATTATAAAAAAGATCATTTCCAACCCAAATTTCTCTTTGTTTTAAGACGACCACATGTCCCCTGTTGGAGGGAAGCGGTGCCCTGGGAACAGTTAAGGATTCAGTGTCATCAGCATCATTTCCAAATGCAGGAGGAGCTCTTATAAACCCACTGAACACTTCCTGCCCATCACCAAATGGCAGATAGATACTGTTAGCGACTATCTGGTGGACACAGTGAAGCAACTTAAGAGCCAGATATTTCCCTCAGGAGTTGGTGGAGACCAAAGACAGAAGTAAAAGAGAGTCAATATTGAACTACCATTAATCAGGTGGAAAAACAAAGAAATGCTGATATTGTGCTGAATGTGTAAACAGGGAAGTGTTTGCTAACAAGTTGGGATTTAAAAACTGGTAATATATCATTGTTGTGTTTACAGCACAAGAAAATCAAGCTAGGCAGCTAAAAGACGGCACATTTAAACCAAGCGCACATTAGTTTCAGGCATGTGACAGGAAGCGAACTCCAGTCTCCCACATTAAAGTCAAACACTCTACATGCTCATGCATCATCCTGACCTCAACAGCTTTACTTTCCACCTGCCTACATAAAGGGCAAAACTATTTACTGCATAGACACTGAATGTTAGCACTGGATGTAAATTGCAAGGTGAGGAATAATATGAGCATAATTCCTGGGGATACTAAGCTGCATTTATATATGTTATAATGAATATGTACAGAATATGTCTTACATTTTATATGTATATCACACACTCTCTATGGTTCTTCACTTTTTCCAATTGGACCTTTAATCTCTTTTTCCCCTTTCCATATAATGACGTGTCACATCTCCATGAGACCTCTCTCAGTGCTTGGTTCACTGCAGGGATCGCTAGTGGATCAGCACAATGTGGATGTATTCTTGCCTTATTCACAGGGATCTAGCTCCCCCAGCTTTGCTTGCATTTAGGTGAGCTGCTCCTCTTGTGCAGTGATCCCTACAGAGTGATTCACTGTCCCATCTCTCTCCTACATCCTCCCAAATCCTTCTAAGTTGGCCTGCTTTCAACCCCCTGGAACATTATCAGTCTGCAAGCATCGTGTTCACCATCAAGTGCAAAGCATCATTTACAAAAACATTACATTTTCCAGCTGTTGGCGCTTCCCTGCACCAAAATGAAAAACTTCCAAGAATGAAGTGCCACCTGTACCCACAATAATGGACTGAAATTTTATCTTCTCAGCGTGATGTGAACAAAAGATTTTAGAGTTTTGTTTTTCTCACCGACCAATTTTGGACAAGCCCTCATGTTCTTTCAGTATAAGATTGCCAAGGTTTAGTGTGTGTGTGTGTGTGTGTGTGTGTGTGTGTGTGTGTGTGTGTGTGTGTGTGTGAGAGCGGTCACTTAGCAGTGGCCTTGAGAGTGGGTTACTTCCTGGCTGTAGCACAGTATTAATGATGGTAGTGCAGGTTGGTGTAGTTGATCCTATCTATGGCGCTCATTCATTTTACCTTTCCTGTCACAACGCTGTGTGGAGAATGCATGTAATGAATAATATACCAGAAGACTAACAGCAGGGTAATTACAGGATAATGAATGCACCTGCATTTTGCCCACAATGTCAGGAAAAAAAGCACTTGCAATATGCTGGAGGGGGGCTTCTGTTTTATAGAGCACCGACCAGTTTGTGTTTTAATGCATTCAGCCGGGCAGATGTCTGTCAAAACAGCATTTTTCAGCGCACTGCTACACCACTGTTATTTGTAATGACGTATTGGTGTAGTAAACATTTTTCAGCTTAAAAAAAATCTATTCTTCTATTGCAGCATTTAAGTATTGATGAATAGATTGCAAAAGATTGACCAGAACTCCTACAGCAGAGCCCAGAGCAATATACACAGGAACAATACAGTAAAACTATATTGACAAAGATATTTAGTTTTATTTAAGTGCTGTGTCCTCTGGGTGTCCAGGTCACTGGACTTAATAGACGTCCAAAATCCATACATCACTACTAACATAAACACACTCCCAGGTTTTTACTCACAATAATACATTTTAAAAACCACATTAAATCCAGCTCTTGTGACACAATTGTATAACAATCTGACATCAATGCATCAGTAAAAATAAAAAAAGCATGCACCTTGGTTTGTTTTATTATTTAGCACATAAATCACATTCTTAATAAAGACTTTCCTCTGGTTTACGCTTTACACATTTCATTTCTAATGGTCATTTCTTTCTTCTTCATTTCTTACCTTCTATGCCCACAGAGAAAACTAATAATGCTTTTTAAATATTCTGTTAATAATATAACCATAATATAGGTTTGAAAAAGAAAACGGTGCCATAAACCCAGGATGAAAAACATATTCCTTTATAGTCTGCATCTTTACAAGTCTATTCAGATAATACATCAAACAGCTATGTCTAATATCAAAGGCCTGCCATTCCTTATCACAAGAATGAGACTCAGTGCCAGTTTATAGACATAGATATAGAAAGGTCTGTATGTGCTTGTGTGTATTTCTTTCTAATAGTATACCACAACACAAACTCCAAGTCTTAGAATTGCCATCTACTGTCTGTACACTATTCTTGTGGTCTCAGCGTGAAAACTGTTAATGATCCAATTGCAATAATTCAACAACATGTCATAAACTAAAGAAAGAGCCCAATCACTGTACCTTTTTAAAATCGATCCATATTTCGTTTAGTGCAGCTGCAGTCGCCCATCTTTATGGGATGGTGAGATATGGATGTTTTTTTGGCCTACTGTGAACATTTTGCAGTATAATTTGCAGCAAACATATAGATCATGCAGAAGAAAATCACTGTATGTAACCTTTGTCCTGTCTATTAGAGTGAAAGGCAACATCATTACCGCTGAGTACAGTCACTGCTACACACGGGCCACGTCAAGCCACTGCTGAGAAATTGAGTGTTATGCTTTGTACTGGAGGCATAGAGTGCTATTCATGTTTAAAGTCCCAATGATTTAATCCCAGTCAATGAAATGTTTTTTTTTTTTCTATCTAAGCGGTTCCTTCTTTCTCATTTTCTGATATCCTGTAGCTAATCCATGTTTGCTAAAATCAGAGTGGACTGACAGGCCTGTTTTGTGTTTCGCTGTAGGATGATTCACAATTGTTCATATCCTTGCCATTCTTTAATTCTGTACCCTGGTTTTTCTATTCTACCGTGTCACAATGATCTTTCAAAATGTAACTGATTTTAATATTGCTTGTCTTTGGGAAAAAAAAGGAGAGAATGTTGGCAATTGAGAACCAAGTCTTTGTTGCTAAGGGCACGTACAGGAGGTGTTTGTGGCTCAGTGGTGGAAATTGTTTTTCAGTGTGAAGGGCATTTTTACCATCTGTTATTGTGGCAATTCAAACCAAAATCCAAAACATATCAGCAGATCAGAAAATACAAAGGAATAAAAATTATTTGACATGCAAGAATAGATTACTGTCCTTTTAGCCGTGCTAGCAGCCTGGCTCAAGGGATGGCAATGATGTCACTTTGCATCCAGAATGGAATAGCTGTTGAATGGATTGCCATGCATTTTTGTGACATTCATGGTCCCCAGATAACTGTCTTAATTTGTCATTGGTAATTCCCTGACTTTTCCTCTAGCACCAGCACCATGAGGTTGACATTTGCGGTTTTAAGTGTATCAGCAACTGTTTGGTGTTTTGCCAGAAAATGTGTTACACACATTCATGTCCCTCTCAGGACAAATTGTAATAACTTTGGTGATCCTCTTTTCATCTAGTACCAACATTTTAATTTGTCCCATGTTTTGGTTTATCAGTGCCTGCAAAATGAATGGCATTCCCATGAGCCTTAGCTGTGCTTTGTCCTACACATAAGGGTTTCAAAGAGAGATTTCTTTTTACATTTTTGATCATATTCAGCACACACACACATATACACAATATGCATGTAACACATATAAGAACTTTCACAGTAGGGTTGAGATTTACAAGGTTGCCAGTAAATTCTCTTGAGTTTTGTTGTACTGTACTGTATGCTGCACTGTTATACTTCAACGACCTCAGTAGCTGTGAGTGCATTCAGTAAATGACAGGACTGAAGTTGGCTAATGTTTGCGAAAGTCACTTAGATTTCCCCTCTTTTCAGACATCTGACAATTGACAGTGTCTCAGACTTACAGTAAGTCTAAGCAGAAACTCAGTGGGGTTTCCAGCATGTAAACCCAGCATGAATCAGTCTTTTCAGTTGGAATTTATCAGGACATTTATTCAAGGCCTCATCCCATTTCAGAAGCTTTTCTGACAGCTTCCTGTCAGGTCATACAAGCAGAGCTTTCAAAAAGATAATAATGACTTTAGAGAGAGGGAGACTGAAATACAGCATCTGCACGTCAACATTATAGTTTAGTATTTTTCCACAAAAATACAATACACCATAAGAGCACATTAATGTACCTTTTAAAGGGCCAATGTGTTGTGGCATCTAGTAGTGTAGTTGCAGATCACATCTCACTCACTTCAAGCACAAAGGAGAAACTACAGTGGCTACAAAATGCACAAAAAACGTTACCCACCCTATCTAGAGCCAGTGTTTAGTTTGTCCAGTCTGGGCTACTGTAGAAACATGGCAGTTCAACAGGGATTTTTTACTTTATGTTGATAATTTAGGTTTTGAAATTATGACATTTGTACATTGTCACAGTCATATACTAATATATGAGAAGTCTTAGATTGTTTTCTATTTATTCTTCCCTCGTTCTTAGTGGTTTGTCTTCGTCACTCCACTCGCTGCAGGGGATTGCTCTGTTTATCCGAATCCAGTTTGCTTGCTATAAGAATTTGCCCAGCATGTGTTAGATCATTTTAGCCTCCTTAGCTCCTTCCAGCTCCCCGTGATTGCAGTAAGATCTGCTGGAAACTACTGGGGCACGGTGACTGAGGACTGACCTTGTCCAGGACAATCTTTCAAAGTTATTGAGCCAGGATGGTGATGACAGTTGAAAAATGCTGGGCTACACCACTGAGGATATATCATTGGCTAAAATTGTCTTCATATTGACCTCCTTGAAAAGAATGAACTCATTCTCGCAGTTGCCAGGGCGGAGATCCTGAGAACTGGGGAGGGATATGAAAGCCCCCAGAAACAGCTGGTCTGTTTAGTGTGTGTGCATTGCTGTATGCAGCCGTCCATGTAATATTTTGATGTTTTTGAGTCAACCCATCAACATTAGAACGTTAGAAAAACCTCCGCGCATAACACATTTCCATCTTTTATATATCTTTTTATCCAAACCAGAGAGTGTGAAAGAAATCTTGTCGTCTAGCCATAAAACAGGCAACTAAGTAGTTTCTAATTATTGCAATGTGATACAGAAGAAAGTTTACTGGGGTTTAATGTGGTTTTCTTGTGTTGTCAGAAAAATGCATCTCATCCAAAGACCTGATGTCTTTACCCTGGCCTTATTGGTGATTGCAGAGTTTACAGAGTTTTTCATTAGTTGGCCTTTGAAGCTAATTGTTTTTAGCATTGAGATGATGGTTTTGGACAACAGCATGGCATTTATTTGCTCTCTCCTCACCAGGCTGTGAGAGGATCTATATGGCCCTAGATGAATGTGCTTCAATTTTATTTACAGTAATGATCTGTCTATTATATCTGAATGGTAAAATCAATGCAGTTTGTGAAGGTACTGCAAGAACTTCTGTATGCACATCTTCCCCTTAACAAGTCAGCATCTCTCTATAAAAGCAAGAAATCTTTGTCTGTGTGTGTGTGTGTGTGTGTGTGTGTGTGTGTGTGTGTGTGTGTGTGTGTGTGTGCCTCAAATATCTCTGCAGATCAGGATCAGACTGACCTGAGAGTTTCAACATGGCTGCTGTGTGGTTTAAGGGTGTGCAACGTCGGCTTTGTTTGGACCACAAAGATACCATTAATAAATGATTTCATAAATGATTTAAGAATTCCGCTAGCATTGTCAACCATAGCCACCATAGCCACGTGCGCACCAGAGCCAATCACTGCAGAGCCCACCCCCACGGCACACCTTAAGAAACACGCTGATCTATACCTGCAGTGGCGCGAACGGCTTTATACCTGCAGTGGATTTTGCCGGCTGTTCGGTCCCGTTCTGTGCATCTAAACTGACTGTTGTGGGTTACTGAGACTGAACGAGTCCAGACTGAGTCTGTTCCGGTCTGAGGAGATCCGGATACGTGAGGACAACAAACTGGAATCGGAATCTGTCGATGTTCGTCTGTAGCTAGCTGCTACACCTTCAAACACAACCTCATTTGGCCATCCATGAAAAAGCTACTTAACCTCCCACTTTTCTATAGCAATACATACTTCCTACGGGCACTACACTAGTCATTGTTAAAGCAGAGAAAGGAGTATGACAGACTCTTGGAAGTGCACACCTAGATTCTTTTTGTTCCAGTCTGAAGCAGCAAAATCATGAAATTAGAGGATCCTATATGATGTGGGGCCAAGCAGTCAAACTGAGGACAAGACAGGCTTTAATGTTACATAAGGAACTATGTAAGAAATTAATAAGCTCTCTCTGCTTCCAGATGCATATGGGAATAGGAATCCCAGCCCAGACCTTAATGCAACACACATGCATGTAGTGTAGACACAAAGGTATGTTTACAGTATAGTTTTGTGTGTGTATTGACTCTGTATTCCCAGCATTGGATTTTGAATGAAACAATGGCTATCTGCTTTAATTTGAAGGTGAACAGTACAGGAAAAGTGACCATTTTATATAAAGTTCTCCGTTTTTAAGAGACATGAAGTAATAGGAGAAGTTAAATTCAAATAAAGTCATCATATTTGATTTAAAACCCATTGCAAAGTAAATGAGTATAATCAGCAGAGCCTTGCCATGTTCTGTACTGAATGCAGACATATTCTTTTCCTGTTAGTTTTAAGAGCTTTTTGCCTCCACTCTGGTTTGACTTTATTTGTATGTATCCATAGTGCAGGGTATACACAGGTATACAGAGTGTACTTATTTTTCAGTATGCATTGGGTATACCCATTTCTAAATTCTGCCAGCTGATTGATTTCTTAGGATGGCAAGGGCATGATATAATTGTCAAATTTTGTGGATGGAGTAAGGAATAAAGAATTTGTCACTTAATTTTTCACAATTCCATTGACTCACCCGTCTGTGGGTCAGTATTGATTGCAAAATCTGCTCCTCTTCTGTGACTAAATTCGTAATAATCTGCATAAGTCAGGCAGCAGCAGTGACAATGTGCAAATAATATTGGCTTATTTTTTGGTGGACTTAATATGCAAGAGTGGAGTGTTTATCCTTTGCTGGACACGATGCTTAAAAAAAAAAAAGGGGGCCATAAATTGTGAGTATACCTCCTTCTCCAGGCACTACTACACCACTGATTACATGCGTTTGTTTTCCATACTAACTGGACCTAACTGAATTTATACTGTATTTGTAATATCACAACATATGGTATTTATACCATATAGTACACTTTTAATATGTTGGAAATGGTTTTCTTTGATGTGCATTTTTGAGAGAACCAAAAATACCAGAATCATCATTGATTGTAACTAAAGTTAAATATGCTACTCAAGAATCACTACAGTGCTCTTTCAACAACCTAAAATGCAGAATTTCTTACTTAAACAGAGACAAATCTGGCCTTTTTAGCCTGTTTCACTTATCAGCATAGTTTGGTTAAATCTCAGTGTATTCAAAATGAATATCCACTTTATGTACATTATGTTATTCTTCAATGTTTCATGGAATAAAACTTAAAAATGGATTCAGCCGTAATGTAAAGCCTGGCAGCTACACAAGTAACAAAGAGAAAATGTTGGTTTAGCTCTTTATATTTATATTACACTAATATATTTTGATTACACTAATTATATATTCCATGAGAAAGTGAGTACAGAATATAAACAAATATATGTCTTGTCAATATTTGACAAGAACACAAATACCATAAATGTGCTTTGCTTCTCCGACCCATTTTTTCCGTATTATTTAGATGCTTAATTAGTGCACCCATGAACATGTTCAACACATAAAGATACTCTACACCAAATAAAGAACAGAACGAGAGAGAGTCTTGCTCCTGTGCTTTGTGTTGAATATTCTACTATTTTGATCACTAATTTAGTATTACTGAGGCCGGTTTTCCTTTTGCTAGTGCCCTATGGCTCTGCTCCACTGCCCTGCTGACGGGAGTGGGTGAAGACTCTCTGTCCTGACTCCCTGCAGTACAGCGGGATGTTGTTTCTCCACATTGCTCCGCACTACTGATCTTTATTAAATAAAACTTGAAGACACTAGACAGAGGCACAGTATAGCCAGAGATTAAGCCTGTTCCTCTCAGGTAGGATAAGGAAGATTTTGATTTTACTTATTTAAACTGGAATATGCAGATTAACAGAAGAGTTTGAATTAAATGGGGTTTACCAAAATGGTTTATACAAGAGCACCAAAAAAAAAAAAAAAAAACAGAAAAAAGAAAGCAAATCAATATATCTGATGCACTTTAGAAGTAGTGCACTTTATAGCTTGAGGTAGTTCATAATAAGCCTATGGGGTTTAGTGCAGGATTTGTGCAAATACACAGTATTGTTATGTCTTTTTACAGAGGACATTAGGTTCACTTCTCAAGAGACACTGATGCATCTACGTTGTACTGTAATGAGTAGTTACAACGTGTTTGTCCAAGAAAAAGCATAAAGTTTGCTGTACTTATGCTGGTAATCACATTCATATTAGTGACAGAGAAAAACAACAACATGAAGTGAATCATCACATATGATTCACATCATTTTCATACTCATCAAACCATGCAGTGACCCCTTATGCCCTGAAACATCTGAATTCATTATCTTTCGCTCATTTATTCAAGTTTTTTCTTTCTTTTATCACCCATCTGTGAATTGCTGCTTTTCTACCACTTTGTTGTGTGTAGAAAGATAGACATTTGCAAACAAACCATTTGGTGTTATCAAGCACCTTTGGAATAAACTGGGTGCTTATGTATACAAACATTGTGTATTGAATATAAGCTATGATAGAATAGGAGATCAATGACATGTGATTACTAAGGTAGTATTAATTCAGCTTTGGTGCACTGCATGCTCTGTACCGAATGTAAAGTATAATCAAAGTACATTTTAAACCAGAAGTTAAAAAATGGAGAAAAGAAAAAACATGTAGATGGATGGTGGCCTAGAAGGTGGAAACATGAAAAGGACAGTGATGAGGATGAAGATGTTAAAAAATCTGTTCCTCTCATCCTAAATGTTGCAAGGTTTTAAAAGATTCAAACATATATAGGTTGCCCCATTAATTGCAGGAGATTTATTCAATATCTTGTAACTTTAAGGCCAACTATAAGTATTTTTTTTATGAAGTATGTCAGACATTAAACCAATGAAACATCAGGCATGCAGCACACCCAGACAGTGCCTACTGTAGGTGCTGACCTCATCTTTTCCTGTATACACTGTAATGGTTTTTGCTTTAACATCAGGATGGAGAATGTGTTCAGCTGCTTGTGTTGATACTGAACCTAAAGTCTATTCTGCTGAGCCTGTAATGCAAAATCCAGCGTAAATCCATGAGTCCAATTATGATGCACCAAAGAGACCTCTTGGCAGGATTTGTTTGTGATAAGACAGAATTTGAAAAAAAGAATATGGAACAATGCTCTGATTCCTAATCTAAAGATAAAGCTGAGTTGCTATTGTTGAACACATTTTGTGACATCTGACCAAAATAAATAAGAGGCTTATGTATTTATTGTACTTAAAAAAGTAAGGAAAGTTTCTATCCAAAAATGTAGGTTTCCAGGGGTTTCCAATCCCAGGTCGGGCTGAAGTTGACAAGGGAAAACTCCTCCTCTCTGAAAACCTGAACACATAAGGAAGACAGAAACTTTTGGAGTGGCAATACAAAGGGTCAGGGGTGCTACAGCACTTGGCTGACTCAATGTCATGGCCCTGTATTATGTTGGTGTCACAGCAGAGACTATAAGAATAAAATGAAGGTTATGCATTGTAACTTCAGTTCTCTGAAGACAGTTGGATCATTTCACCCTTCTGCTCACTGACTGTGTCTTGGTGGGCAGGTTGGGGTAGAATGGCCATAACAGTAAATAACTTGTAGAGTGGCAATAGCAGTAATAGTATTATGTTAAATGAAATACATTAAAACCACATTAGAGGAATTCACCTCTTCTCACAGAATGCAGGTTACAATAAGCAACCTTACAAACTTTAATTAACTTTACCTTAACCTTTTGCCTTTATAATAAAACCTGTGCCTTAGTAACGGATGCACAGGATACAAAAAAAATAATAAAATAAGGTATAGAAATAAACTATAAATAATAAATATATATAAATAATTATAATTACTTATAACTATATGAATAGAAAAATATAATACTAATACTCAAAACTTCACAATTAGAAAACTGTTTCTTAATGTTTGTTAATAGGCAGTAACATCTCTTTAAATGACATGCGTTTTCCTAATTTCTACTTCATTATGACACTTCTCATGAAGGTGGTTGTCTATCAATCAAAACAAATGAGGTTGGCCCTGGTTGCTGCAGTCCTTTGCAATTAGACACTTTGCCTGACTTGAAGAGCAGTATTTCATGTAAGCGTATGGGGCGGCAAATTAGCACTAGCCACCAGGCAAATCAAATGCTGCTGAATCTTTGGCAGTGACAGGAAAGCCTGTCAACTCTGCCAGACACACTGGCAGGAAGCCAGCCATCATTTCCACATTATTTTCACCTTTTGAAGGAAATTCGGAAGGTGGAATATTATTTTTCCATGCCAATGACAGCATAAAATACAGTATATTTATATAACTAGGAGTGTTGAGCCAAAGCCAACCAGAGTCACAGCAAGTTAGCTTACAACAAGAGGGCCTCTGGTCAGAGCGTTGAAAATACGGCCTTGTTTGACAAGTGTGTGTAAGGATAAGTGTTCCAGGGTCTTCTACACATAAGTGGAACAATGAAATTTTTTGTTGAACCTCAAGTCTTTTTCTTTTGAACCACATTAAGACTGAGCCAACTTCCCATTATGACGCAATGCTGTGTGGCCATGACACCTCCATGTAGTTTCCCATTCACAGATCTGATCCTTATTTTGTACAACCAACAAAAGAACTGCAGTCACACCAGGGTTTGTAACAGCACCAGAGAAAGCCTACAGATTCAACTCACACTCAACTAAAAGGAAGCAGAAATGAAATGAAATATCTACCACTGAATTTCTTTGCAATAGATATAACTTATCACATCAGTGTCATAAAATCAACAGTTCTGGTTAAATGAATGGAGAGTTTACTCAATTAGTATTACATGCGTACTGTTCCTGAGGTAAATGATTAGACTTTCCTTGACTTTCTATTTTCAAATGCAGCTTCTGGATTCTTGGTTATATTTTTGCACCACAGGTTGAAAGACTCAATCGTGGTCATGACAATGCTTTTCCAGGTATTACCGTTTACATTTAGTTTTTTGTATTAGGCTTAAAGACTCGCTGTTGTGTAGTCTGCATACACCTGTTTTACCTGTACAAGAAGTAGAGACATACATTTTCCCCTTACATAATCATATAAAAAGTTCCAGGAAAAGAAATTGTCTCAAGTACTTATTTAAATAAGTAGTTGTCTTACACAACTCTGTGTACTCCTTTGTTACAATCTCCTGTGTTGTCTTTTTGTATTTGCCATTTTTGTTGATCGGCTGTGTATGTTGTTTTGTCCAATGCCACCACAATTACAGTAGATCGGATAATTTCAACAAATTACTCTTACCAAACACACTTTTTTTTTAGTAAGCTTTTTTTTTACAGTTGAATATCAGGGGAGAGGCTGTTCCAAAGTTTTAGAGAACAGATGGCAAATGCACAATCCCCTTTGAATTCTAACCTTGTCCTCAGGACAACCAAACCCTGGTGAGAGGACCTAAGAGATTTCATATTTTCATAGGGCAGAAATTCCAGCTCAGCTCACCATGTAGGTCCTTACATTCAAACTCATCCCTGCATTTAATTTTCATCAGCTCAATGTCTGGAAAAGCACATCTAATTTATAGATGTATATATTTAAGGTAAGGAAGCAGGATTGAACAAGTTATTCAATGTACATGGAATCAAGAATTAGACACCAAACAGCCAAGTAAACAGTCATTTTTTAAATTATGATTTTTGTGAATCTAAAAAGTTTTTCTGGCAACAGTGTTGATTTAATGCCAGTAACCAACCAGTGTGATTTGCTTCTGTCAGGTAGCCAAATGATTAACAAATAATTAAGGCGTTACTGGCAATAAACAATTCATTATCAGGATGCAAGGAGGCATGTTGGGGAGGTTCTGTATCCTTCTGTTACAATTCTTTCTCTCCAGTTTTGGCTCTCTCTACATAAAGGGTATCAGCCATCCCGTTTGTTGCATTGACAGCTACTCTAATTGCCTAAGGGCAGCTGATTCTGTGGTAGAGGGATGGAGAAATCTGATGGTGTACTATGAGTTACTTTTTTCCCCCCAAAGCTCATTCAGAGAGTTTTGGGGAACTTAATCACAAGATGTAGTATCAGTTTTTACATAATTTAAGGGTTCGAAAGCTGTTTTACTATTCATGACAGCATTGTCATGGAGCCCACACTCCCATGGCTCTTGATAAGAAATGTGGAGAAATTTAAATATACGCAGTGCTATGTAATTGAAATACTCACGTCAAGATCCACAATATATTTTCTGATGGCTTGGAATAAAACAGACTAAATATAATTCAATTTAAAGAATCTCATTATGGATCCACCATTAAAAACGTGTCATCGGCATCATTGGGTTTTTTTTGCTGACATTTTCATGTAAAATACAGCTGCTATATTGAGTCACTGACAGCGGTATCCAATGATCTCTCAGATTGAATTTCCATAACAATTCAAAATAGCTATTTGTGAAGATTGGTTGATTATTGTGTTCAATCCCCAGTGACAGGCATGCAGGTTATTCAGTCAGTGTCTTTAGATTTTAAAGATCCCCTTTCACCAACCCACTCAACTTGTATGCTACTGTTTCCTGAAACATTTTGTTATAACATTAAATATAGTAAATATATAATACAATATTGAACACCTTTTATGAACAATAATTACATTTGAGTAAAAACATTCCTTTTTTACTTTAAACTTTGGGTGGTGAAGAATGAGATTGCGGATACAAGCACCTTCTGATCAGGATGCCACCAGGCATGTCCAACTGGTTGGAGACCCTGTGGTAGACCCCAGAACATGCTGGAGAGATTATATATCTCATCTAGTTTATGAGTGCCTCATGATCTCCCATGAGGAGGTGAAAAACATGAAAACCGTCTGGACTATGGTGCTTAGCCTGTGCCCACTGCAACCCCAGGTAAACAGCTGAAAATCGATGGACGAAATAATATTATCCTACTTATACCATGTCCAGCTAGACACCACGTCCCAGAAATAGCTTTTTCTTCTTGTTCTTACAGTTTGATGTTTGAGGTTCACTGTGCAGAATGATCTATGTGCAGAGTTTTACACAAGAAGGATGTTTTCTCATTCAAATTTATCAGACACACATTGTTCCAGGCAGAGTATTTGTATCTTAACAAATGTCTGGAGGGGATTTAAAATACAATTACTTACGTAACCACTTTTCAAGGAATCAAGGAAATGTATTTATTATTATATAACACAATGTTGTAAAATGAAAGTTTACTGTCCTTCATGCTAGACACAGAAAAAGATTAAATTTATATAATAACATAGAAAATAGAAGGGAAAGCAAGAGAGTTAAATAATGCAATGCAATAAATCAATATATACAGTTATGTATATGCATATATACATGCATGTACACCAATCAGCTATAACATAAAGTGAAGGCTTTTTAACCCACAAAATGCTGATTTTTAATACATTTGGTAATGTCAGTTTTAACACCAGCATTAATGTGTTTCATCACAGTATAGTTATATAATTCAGTTTACATGTCAAAAAACAGATCTCCAAAACTGCAGCTCTTGTGGGGCGTTCCCGGTCTGCAGTGGTCAGTACCATCAAAAGTGGTCCAAGGAAGGAAAAGCGGTGAACTGGCAACAGGGTAATGGTTGATCAAGGCTCGTTGATGCACGTGGGGAGCGAGGACTGGCTCGTGTGGTCCAATCCAACAGACGAGCTACTGTTAATGCTGGTTCTAATAGAAAGGTGTCAGAACACACAGGGCATCACAGTTTGTTGCCATGACCACTATGACCACCAGGGTGCCCAGGTGATCATAATGTTATGGCTGATCGGTGCATATACATACATGTACACACCCAGGAAAGAATTCTGCAGTGCATCTGAATGTCCTCTCTTCCTAGAGCAGGGGTGGCCAACCAGTCAGAGACTAAATTTTTTACTGTGTTAGTGCAAAGAGCTACATCATACACACTTTTTTTCTCTTTTTAAGACCCTCCCTGCATGGGGACTCCTACCCTTTGCTGAAAATGTGTAGTCCCCAGGCCCAAAGAACAAAACATGCCACAAACAGCCACATAGTCCATGTAACAGTGCCATGCCATGCCTGTTGTCATCTTTCACCAATACTGACTTTAATGGTGTCAGGTTAACACTCTGGTCTAGTGGTTAGGATTCAGCGCTCTAACCGCTGTGGACCGGGTTTGATTCCCGGTCAGGGACCGTGCTTTACGTACACGCTCCAGGTCCAATTCCAAAATAAAAGCCATTTCACTCTAGCTAGGCTAAGCGAGCTAGCTACACGCAAGAGGTCTCTTCCCTCACCAGCAGTTACCGACGGAGGAGTCGATCCTTCGTTGCCTCTCATGGCGTAAATTAGCGGGTTCACCCGGGTGTGACGTTCACATCAATGCCGATCGGAGGTGAAGCCGATTAATATCGGGTGTTAACAGGTTTACATAGGTTTTTTGGGCAGTGTGAAAGGGGCTATACACAACACAAAATTCGATATGTACGTAAGAGCCGCATGAAACCAGGCATAGAGCCGCATGCGGCTCGCGAGCTGCGCGTTGGCCAGGCCTGTCCTAGAGCAACAGTATCCACTGTGGTGGACCTGTCCCACTGATCTGGGTTGGTGGATTGTCTCAAGGTACCAAGATCGAAGGAGCTACTGGCCACTGCGTATACAAGTGCAGCCGTTGCTATAGTCTGACTGTGCCTTTATATTTTAAATGTCATAAAATATAGTTCCTGTCCTCAAATTCTTGTTGTTTGCGTTGCTAGAGAACATTAAGCTAAACAGGAAATGATTCACAAGGCTGGACTAGGAGTTTTACAGTCTCACTGCACCGTCAGTCTGCAGTAACCAAGTTACTACAGTGTAAGTAAACGCATTTTCTGATTACATGTGTTACCTGGTTTCTCTGAGTAGCCTGGTTAGGTGCTTGCAAATGCACTGATAGTTGTTGTCTTTATAGTTTATGAAATACTGGCATATTCATTTAGAGCTGCTATCAAACACCTGCATCACAGGTGTCAGTTACTAAATCCACATTCAAAAGCCATATAAAACACAATAATCATTCCAAAGTTCAGAAAAATACATAAGGGTTGTGGGTAATGTAAAGAGGGAAATCCAATCCAATGGCTTCAGGAAACCTCACAAATATTAAACTTAATTTTAAAAAAAAAATGGATTCTTAGGATTCAATAAAACATGCATTACACACTGTTGTATTAGAGGGTTTTGGATATTGCTTGTTTGGCTTATTTAATGGAAGTTCAACCCAAAACTTAAGAGTTACAGTGTTCATCTGTCATTGTTATCTTGAATCATGAAAATTAATTTGCACTAGTTAAGAGCAGTAGTGTTATGTGACCTGAGGCAACAATTTTATTCCCATTTTCCTACACATAAAAATCTGAATGAGACAGCGCTTAAATCCAAGGTCTCGTGAGGTGTCAGAATGTTCTGTGTGGCAAGAAGAGCATGATCAAGTTACATTTGATTTGTTGCTGTGATCACTGAAGCAGGAGGGTGTGTTCAATTAAATATTGTACTTTGACTTGTTACGCTGAAATGTAGTCCCAGGGCTGTAGGCCGTCATCAACCATATTCCTCTGCAGAAGAAGATCTCATAATGAGAAAAAAGAAGTAATGGTTTTCTTATTGCCATTACACTTCATATGACAGCTGAATGTACCGTCCTACTTCTTGTTTTATAACATAAGTGAATTATTTAGTCTGAACTTAGACTAAAAAACTTGGAATAACCATGAGTTTGGACAGAAAAAAAGGCTGGGCAATATGACATATGAGTGCACCATGGCCATATGTTTCTGGCCGATCCAGCAACAGAAAAAAGCTGTTAAAAAAAATCAAAAAAGTCAAACTTTAGATCTAGATGAAATTTAATCCCCCCAAAAATCCTTTAGCTGCTAGCTCCCAATTTTTGGATAGGATGCAAAACCCTCCACACCAGCAATAACGATACCACTTGAATACCATTTAGAATAACACTTTGTTATGCAAATACATAGCCAGATGGCTTAAGATCTTTAAACATTTGAGAGCTACATGACAGCAATATTAAAACCTATAGAACAGTGTCTGAATGAATGATCATTAAAAAGACATTTCTGTGTTCATAAGCACTGGTGGAAGAGTTTACTTGTTTTAGACTCTCCATATTCTACACATATTATGTGTGTAATCAGATGTTACAAAGATTATACTTATGCAGTTACAAAATACTTGCACCACAAATGAAGCTTTTTGGATTCTTGTAAATTAGCTTTGGTTTTGTACAATAAAATACTTTTCTTAGAAAAGAAAAAGTGGTGACCATTCTGTGATCTCACTAAAACAAAGTACCAGCTGTGCCCAGCTGAGGTTTTTTCGAGCATTGTTGATGCTGAGGAAGTGAAGAGAAAGCTAAATAGCTTGTTTTTACTGTTGCTTGACTTGTGAAATACGATGTGTGAGAACTGAGTTGAAATCCCTTCATATTGCTCAGCTGAGGATGATGTTGGTGGAAAAAATTTAAATGGCAACCTACTGTATGTGTGACAATAACGTGTTGAGTTTCCCATAAAACCAATATTACAATGAGAATATTTGTGTGAAAGGGATGTGTGCAAAACTACAGCTGTGATTACACTTCTATAGTCAACACACAATATTACTAGAGACTTGGCAGTCTTAACAGAAAGGAGCCCAATAAAACAACAGCAACAACCATGGGGAAAATATACTGCAAAAGCAATTTAGCCCACAACACTCATAACACTGAAATATGAGCATTCATTTTCACCACTGTGACAATCAACAGCATGAAAGCATTATAATAAACATGCCAAACGATCAAAAGGAAAGAGCACACATAGGGGATGGTGGCAGCATAGGAGCAGAAATTAGCTGGATTTTGCCTGAATACAGATCTGCAGGCAAGAAATTAAGCAACCAGCAAACAAACACACTAAATAGACTCAACACAACCAAAACATGGACATGCTATGTTAGCACAAGCAGAAAATACTTATCTTGTTAAAGTGAAGCAGCAATCCCAGGCATCTCAGCGGAAAGTAAATCGATTCAGTCACTAGGTCCCAAAAAGAGAGAGAACTTTTTTCTCCTCAAAGTCTTCCTGAAGCAACCTCACTGAACTGCTATTAAAGTTGTTGACCCCCTATTCCTTCTTCCCAGTGACTCCACTAATCTGATCAAAACATTTTATCTGCTCCCTGTACACATTTTAAATTTGGAAGCAACCATTCTTTCTCGGCCGTTGCTACTAAATTATAAGTTTCCGCCATTCTGTCAAATGTTTTAAGAGATTGTTAAAAGCTCATTTCTACAGGTTAGTCTTTTTAGAAACGCTCTGTTTGACTTGAGCTTTGTTTGTTTGTGGTCGTATGTTTTGATCTTTCTCTACGTATTATGCATATATGTGTACGGATGTGTATGTATTTATGTATGAATGTTCATTTACTTGTATTTATATATGTGTATTTTATCCAATATGCAAAGCACTTTGGAACTGTGTGTTTTAAAAAGTGTTTTTATTATTATTATTATTATTATTATTATTAAAACCAAAACCAAGATTTGATCAAACCAGGAGAAGCTTCTAAACAAAGAGGAGGAATACTGAAGAGTTACAATATGGAGTTATGTAAATGTAGCTGGTGGACACAAGAGGCTTCCTGTATCTTACACATACAACAGCTTGGTCTAGAGGGGAGAGCACTTGGTGAAAGTACCTCTGTGGGTTGCTGTAGGATTTTGTGCTGGGTACAAACCATAAAATGGTCATTAGGGACTGTGGAGCTTTTGTGAATGTGCTTTCTGCATCATGTACCTACGATTCAAATTCAACAAGCTAGTACACCTGAAATCCAACTTTAATCTGTTGACTTTGTTTAACAGATAAAATTAATAGTTTAGAATAACGTTTATGGTTTGGTGGTAATCAAATCATGTTCCTCATCATGTTCACAAAGGAACAGTGGTGTTTAGTCTGTTTAAAGGTTATTTTTCCCTTGCCACCAGCATCTCAGACCAAAACACTGGGTGCTATGGCTTACCAGACTCCACTGACAAAACCAGTAACTTTACCTAGCAGATAATGATAAAACACACTTAATAACAGAACAGAAACTAAATCAAATTCACCAAAACCGTCTTTGATAGTTTTTGCACAATCTTTCCAACTATCACCAACACTGATTTGGTCAAAATAAACTGACAATTCACTGACTTGGATGTGAAAATATTCCTGAAAAGGGCTCCAGTAGTGGCACAATGTAAGCTAATCCCTTGGGACAATCGTAGTGCACCCACTAAGACTGCTTGTGTTTTCCATCGACAGGCTCAGATTGTTATTCTAACATTATGTAAAGAAGCTCTACAGAGACAGATCGCTATCGCTCACCACCAGACACCATAGACAAGAACAGTAATTTTACCTTGCTTATCACTGTAACAACAGAACTTTATTCAAAACTCACCAAAACCATCTTTCTATTCACTGTTCCAACAATCACTAACTCTGGTTTGGTTGAAATGAATTATTAATTCACTGAGAAAACAGCAGTTTCAGTCGCTCTCACACATGGGAGCATGCAGCCACACTGTCTTTGTAAAGAAAGCACAGACTGGTGGGGATAACAACACAGGCAAAGGGAGTGTGACTAGGACTTTGTTTCTGGGAAGGAGTGCTGTACAGAGCTGGAGCCTTGAATTTTGTTTTGTTTGTGTGTTCTAGCAAAAAAAAGGAGTATACACGCCATGAAATACTACATTTTTTGATTAACAGTAAATGTAGTGCAGGTAGCAAAAAAAGGAGGGATTTCAGACATAACTTGAAAACGCTTTCATATGTATTTTTATTCCAAGGCCTTCAATCGCATGTCTTCAGTAATTTGATTCAATAAGCTGTCCATGATACACTCTCAAATCCATCTACATACTGTATTACATATAGTAGTGTTCAGTGTTCAGAAACTTCAGGATATTATTACAACATGTTTTTTATGTATCTGCAGCTATTTATAATGGACAGATACATCAATTCAAGTCAAATTTTATTTATAAAGCACCTTTCATATGAAGAATCATCTGAGGTGGAAAATCAGAGGAAAATTCCACCCGCACAAAGAAATGCTCCCTTTTCTCATAGATAGATAGATAGATAGAAAGAAAGTAATGACTGCAATATAATGAGAACAAATCATTGTGGTGCAATACAGCTTTTGAATAACTTAAATATGCTATTTAGGGGAGAGAAAAGAAACAGATTTGGGCGGATTGTCAGATTTTATTGTTTCGGTTATGCTCATCAGTGGTCAGTAGAAATTAAAATGACTTTTAAATTAATTACACAACTGAGTTCTTGGCACCAACATTCACTAATCTGCAAATACTACTGCACTAAATTGATTTTATTTTTGTTTTTTATAACAGTTGATAAAAATGCCAAATAACCAAATTAATAAAAAATTATCTATGGCGCAGCACCAAATGTTCGACGACATGTGGCTTTTCTTTAAAAAATAAATCTGTGTCAGAATTAGGTAACTCTCTGAAAACAGTTTTGGCAGCATTAGCTGCTGAAATGTTACAAATACTAAACTATAAACTATCTGTAGGCAGACTATGCAAATAAAGTGGAACCACCTCCACTAAAAGTTTAAATGAGCCGGTAAACACAACTGGCGATAGCCAATTAAACTGTTACTACGCCCTTCAGTTCTGCTAGCTTCCTCCCTCTTAGCAAATTTTAAGAAATGCATCAGAGACCTCAGAAGGACAGTGACTTCAGGGGGCATGGCCTCGACACCGACCAGAGTGACTGACAGACTGACCACAGCAGTGTAGCAGAAACAGTGAGCTGTTGAGCAGCTGCTGTTACCCTGAAATTCCACCGGGCAAGGTTTTATAACGTTGCGTCTGGGTTGTGGTTTTGCTCTGTGATTCACACGTCTTCAAATCGCACAGAGAAGTGTTTCAGAAGCAGAGCGTCTTCAGAGTGTGCTACCTGCTCCTTGGTTGTGTATTTTGTCCTTAAATGGATGCAATACTGTGTTTGTGTATACATGGATCAGTCTTAACATTATGAGCACTGACAGGTGAAGTGAATAACACTGGTTGTCTCGTTATCATGGCACCTGGGATGTATAAGGCAGCAAGTGAACACTGACGTGTTAGAAGCAGGAAAAATGGGCAGCATAAGGATTTGAGCGACTTTGACAAGGGCCAAATTGTGACGGCTAGATGACTGGGTCAGAGCATCTCCAAAACTGCAGCTCTTGTGGGGTGTTCCCGGTCTGCAGTGGTCAGGTGAACCGGCGACAGGGTCATGGGTGGCCAAGGCTCATTGTTGCACGTGGGGAGCGAAGGCTGGCCCGGCTCACCGGACAGAATAGGCAAGACCTCGACTCTCTAGTTAGCGTTCCTGCAGCGGGCAGTGTGACTGCTCTAATCTGTTAACATGGGCACTGAAATAAAGAGCAAGACGTTCAGCTCAGGTAGGCAGTGTGAACGAGCCATAAGCCTCTCTAAAATCACACGGTGCTTTTTATTATTGCTTTGTTCGTCTTTCCACTTTCATTTTACATTCTTCAAAAAGTTGACATGTGCTCACACACACAAAAAATGTTTTATTTCGATTGTGGTAATAATGGCAGCCAGAGGGAATAAAGATTAATGAGTGATTTTTACCAGCTCTGCAATCCACAAAGGTTAGTAGTTTATACTGATGGCCTTTCCTTTACATTGATGACTCTTTACAGCCATGTGGGCTCGGTTTTATAGTGGTCTTCCCAGACATAAATTAGTATTATTTTAAAAATCCTTATTTATTTTTATCATTACCAGGTTTATGTCACAATATGAACATTATGTTCCCTGCTCTTGTTGGCACTTTGTTTATTGGTAAAAACATGCAAGACTGCAGTAGACACTGTACAGTTTTATTTTTAGCATTAGTCTTTCTCTCCTCAATATCATAAAAGAACTGCACTTGAATGCTTATTTTTTTCTCTCATGTAAATGGTTTTGAATGAGTCTGTTCATTAGCATTTTATACTGCAACCAATGCTGCCCCTTGAGGCTCTTAAGGTGGTGCAATACACAGACTCATTATTTGCTCTTTGTCAACTGAGACTTCATTAAAAAACCTAATTACAGATTTTAATTAGAATCCTTGGATTATAGTTTTATATTATCAATATAATCACATTCACATATAACCCTTTGTGTTAACTTATTGTTACAGTTGCAACATTTAAAATCTGATACATACAAAAAGAATCCTCCAAAAGTATGTTGACATTCAGAAATAATAAACAATGAATGAATAATCTATTTAGTAAGTAATCAATGTATTTTATTATTTGGTATGTTTTAATTCAGCATGCACTTTCCATAAGATCAAAAGTGGTAATAATAAATAATTTTATTTTATACAAATTTTATTAAATTCTTGCACAAAGGTTTCAAATGATTGTCCTGAATAAACATAATTAGCTTTTTTTATAATGTATATTTTTGGTAATAATCATGTATGCTTAATCTGTTGTTATGTTTTATATGAATTCAAGTAGACTAGAAATACAGTGTCATGGGTTCAAATGTGTAATTAAGAGATTGCAGTGTCCATCAACCCTCTTTGAGTTTAACCATAGTTTACTGCAATGCCACTGTCACTTTGTCCTAAACATCATTGTAATCTTAGGATAAAAGTATGCAGAGGCACAATAGTCACCATGGATAAGTACTGAGGCATATCAGCGAGGTCAGCATGTTCTAGGCTCACAAGTATTCTTACCACAGAATGGCAATTGGTTTACTGCATGGGTTTATTTGAAGGGAATGAGCTAATCCAAGGACTTCACTTCAGTGGAACAATTTGTAGTGACGGTAATAAAAGTTTACCAAAAGTCACACTGAGCAGCACTGTGTCCACTGCTAACATGAGAGACAGTCAGTGGCTGGCTGTAACCACTAATTTCTCCTATCGTGCCACAAGTGTGTCGGCTTCTAATGTGATGAAACCAGTCGAGTGCAGAACACTGTATCACGCTGGCAGTGTGCCAGAGATAACACTGTGAGGCCAGCTGAGATGCTTACCCCTGTTGCAGAATCTCTTAAGAAAAGTCAAACACACCCTGCATTTCTGCACAGAGACAGCCAGCCATGCTGATAACGGCCGAGAGTTTTACACTGCTGCATATTTTAAAGCGAAATTAGAGAATAAAGCAGCTGAGGATGTGGACGCCTAGGGTGTCAGGGCAGGGCCTGCCTGTGGTCTGTCAAGGTCCAGGCTGCTTCGCCCTGAGGGCGGCAGATGATCCAGCTAGGTGCATGAAGTGCTGCTTTGTGCCAACATGGATCCCACTGATGAGGTGTTTCTGACCGGCAGCCTCATCTTTTAGAGACAGAAAAACATAAACACAACAATAAGTGTCACCTGTTTGACAAGTATTCTAGGTTGTACGCCTGCACTGAGACACTCTGGACAATTTAATCTGTGCTGAAATTTAAAAAAACAAAATTTTCCTTGAATGCAAATCATTTTCTCACATTTGAAAGCGCCCAAACTGGAATTTTCACACTGAAAGTAAGTGATAGCCACATGAAAAATGTGTATGATCTTTAAGCTTCATTATTTCATGTTTCTGTGTGCTGTCTGCGTCTCTCTTGGAAAAGACATCTTAATATCAACGACACTGCCTGATTAAATAAAGATTAAATACATTTTTTTAAATGTTTTAGATGGATTAAACAACAAAACTGAAAACAGACTGAATCAAATTGACTGACCTAATGTACCATATATGCCTGACACAGCTCAGTTTCAATAAAGCCATAAACCTGGATGCATTTTGATTGTGAATGAGCTCTATGATAAAATTGATTTAGCCTTTTAGGATTAAGGCACATGTCTCCTCCCGCCTATCACAGATCCAGCAAGGTTTTTCTTGCTAAGCACCAGTTGCTTCTACAACATCTATATTTTCTCTATGTTTTCTTCACCCTGCAGGCTTACATAATGCTTTGTAATATAAACACAACACCCTCATTAATCCTGAATATTTCAATTAATTTCAGTTTCATTTTAAATAGTATTCTGCTTCCCAGTGTGACAGCAGTGGAACACCAAAAAAGAAAATAAATATTTGCTCATTAAATATGTACCCATACATCCACACTCAATATATTTTCAGATATAATTAATTTAAGGCAAGCTACAGACCTATTAGCATAATTATTAAATTTCACCAGCATGCATCACCTGATATGATATTGTTTTATGAATGTAAACAGAACATTGCTTGCTGTTGTGTTCAACTTGCAACACAATAATGTCTGATTATAGCAATTAGATGTTGATACAGTAATACATTGTAACCAGAGTGAAGGAGAACAGCAGCACAGCAGAGCGCCACGTCATTTAAAGGACCAGCGTTAAGGATTTAGTGGCATCTAGCAGTGAAGTTTTGAATTGCAACCATCTGAATACAGCTCAACGTCCCAAGTGTGTCGGAAACCATAGTGATTGCTTTTGGTTTGTCCGTTCTCTGCTACTGTAGAAACATGGCGGTTCAACATGGCAGACTCTGTGACAATTCTTATTTTTGAGGGGAATAATGAAAACATACCTATGAATATTATTTTCAATTTCTGCCAATAAATCCTCCTAAACATTACACACTGGTCCTTTAGTGCAAGCCCGTCGACACCTGTAGCACACATTGGAGGCATCATACATACAGAGGAAGTAGTCAAACTGCAGTTGCCAGGAAGTGCCAGTCCAGAGAGGAAATGTGGAAAAAAAAAACACTGCTCTTCTGCAGTTGATGTGCTGCAATGCTGGCAAATAGAGATGTATATAATGTATCCCAACAAGTTGACAAGTGTTGTTACACATGTCAAGATGCTTTCCATGGGCTGTTATCACTTTATTATAATTGTATTATTTTTTTATTATTATTGTCATTAGCTAAGATAATAGCCCTGTTTGTAGTTTTGTGACATTCTTCAGATTCGATGGGTTTTTAAAATAAACGGTTTATGTAATGTAAGAAGCCCTTGCAGGAACATGTAAGTTTATCTGAAAAATTCAAAATCCCCAAATATGGAGATCCATTATTCTCAGCTACGATATGATTTAATCTTTCCACATGACAACATATGTGTACATAGATTGCATATTTTCACAGATACACCTGCTTAATTAGGCGAGGAATTCTGTCTACAACTACTCTGTAATGAATGACTTGCTATTTTTCATCTGAAAGCATGATTATGCAAGTGTGGTTTCAATCACTCATGCTCCCTTTGCTTTGCTGATACTTAATTTGTATGCAGCCACTTTCATTGCTTGCCCCTAGGAGAGCAGAGGTCCATATAATAGTTATTCCAAGAGCTCTGCTTTGAATATTTCAAAGAGATGCAACACAACTCAGAGAAAATTCAGATCGGTACAGATGGATTAATCAATGCTTTGGTATTTCACAAAGGAAGCCTGCATTAAGTTCAAAGGGGGAAACTTGTTAGCCAAACACACATGGGGGATGCTGTATTATCTATGGCTTCTCTGGAACTACAGCCAATGCTTCAGGTATTGACATTTTTATAGACTCCTCTGTATTGATCTGTGTAAAATGCAGGGAGTTTAATTGAAGAACGGAGTCATGATAAAAGGAAAGGCAGCTCACGCTATGGGTTGTCTCTGTCCACGCTGCCTTGCAGGGCCAAACACACAGGAAACAGAGCTAAAAATATGAAATAAGGACATGTCTCTTCTTGTATGTATCATCCTCAGAGACGTACCGCTCAGCACTTAACTGAGATCTTGCTTAATTATGCATGTAATATGTTGTCAGAGGAATTGTCTTTAAAGTGTGTGATCTGGCTTTTCCCCTGTCATCAGTGCAAGATAAGATCTATTAATTGCTCTAATAAGAACTCGTTCTACCATCTCTCTGACATATGTGGAAGACTATATTTTATCTGATACAAGGTCGTGTTTAACTGAAACATCCTGAATTCTGAATTCAAAACACAGTGAAGTTTGAAATGTCTGGTGCAGGTGTTAATGCGGATGTAGAAAATGCCTCGTGCCCAGGTTCATACACCTCAAACATGATCATATGTGAGGAAAACATTGTTATATCATTTTTAATAAGAATAGATAGGAATCTCCAGTAAACTGGCTCATACAGAAGATGATTTAGCTGTCCAATTTAGCTTTTCATTGATGGGAAATTATTCTATTCTGGGTAGTTTTGAGAATGACTGAGGGAAATATCATGGAAATATATTTGAGAGGATCGTTTCATTTCATTGATCTGCATCTCTCCTCTGACATCTCTGTCCTATCAAGCTGAATTCTGAGGCTCAGTAAGAATGAGTGGTTATCCTGTGAATTTATTTTGGCCACAGTTCATTTAACTTGGATTCAGGTGAATACAGTGTATCAGGTTACTATTAATCTCAGAGATAGGATTAATAGGGTTAGGTAGGATTACAAATGCAGTCAGGGTCAGAGCAGCTGAGGGATATAAATACGTGGCAAATTTAATTGAGTTTAATCTTTATTTCTGTCTTTTGATAGGGCTCCAACCATTGCCCTGCAAATATTATGGCTTTTCATACTTAAACATTTTAACAGAAAAGTGGTTTCTGAAAAAAATAAGGGTCTCTGTCAACATTTTCTTTTTTTATTGTTTGACAAACATTGCCTTTAATTTGTAACCACTCCCCAGCAATAAACCCCACAAAATTCTTTCCATTTAAAGAAAATAATTCATTTATTTCTATATCAAGTGCAAATCATGTGTATTGAAGTCATTTCAAAGGGTATGACAGCCTTAGAACTTATGAAGCCCCCAAACAAGATTGCGGTGTACCTAGGGCGCAGAGTCAGATTTAGTACTCTAAACACGTCATACTGGAGCACAACAAGGCTGCCAAGCCTGAATGCTTAATTTGCGGCCAGTGGGATGCTTTATCCAGAGATATAAACAAGTGCAGGCCCTATTGCATGCACCGTCACGTGGGTTGAGCATGGGCTGAATTGTTAAACAGTATATGGAGCCTCCTTGTTAACCCCCAGAGCCAGATTCCAAGCATTCATTCAAGAAAGACTTCAGACCTTGAACATCAAGTTGTGCATAGCAATTGAAATCATAACTCCAAGGATCTGGGTAGAGCTACGCGGCAAGTTTTTCATTATCTTTGAGTCTTAGCATCACAGCAATAATACCCTGTGAATTCAAATGACCGAGACCACAATGAAAGGCCACAATTAATAAGACATTATTTCCATATCAGCATCCTGATATCCTGCAACTACAAATATAAAATGTTTGTTAATTGTTCTGACAAAAGCCTTTTCTATCAATGCATTGTGTGGTTATTGTGTGAGGGTGACTGAAGTCTCCTTGTAAAATACTAAGCCAGTTATTTAATATCTGAAACACAAGACTCTTATGTGTGTTTCAGTGAAAGTCTTCCATCCAGTCTATTAAAGCAGGTACGCAAGCCTTTGGCAAATGAAAAATATAAATAAAATAGGCTACAGACTCAATTATACATCCTGTAAATAATTCATCTGTGTGATTCTTAACTGGAAAAGTAGTATTTTCCTTTGACTGCGAACATTATTTAGTACCTTCATGACATATGTGTTAACCTTTTATCATGTGCAAGATTTACACATGCTGCTGTATATTGCATGGTCTGCAGTATTACACTGAATGGCAGTATAATACAGAACCAGGTTCAATACAATAGGTGGATGGGGAGGCGTAAAAATGCCACTGCTTTTAAGGTGGAGAGAGAGTGGTAACTAAGTACTTTTACTCAAGTACTGTACCTAAGTGAAAATTTAGGAGTATTAATAAAATACAAGTATTTTCTTTTCATGCCATTTTCTACAAGTATTCAGAGGGAAATATTGTACTTTTTACTTAACTACATTATAGCTTTAGTTACTAGTTCCTTTCAAAATTAAGGTTTTTGCATGAATAACATGAAAATGTACAAGTACAGCTGTAACCATTAGTCCATTCATTGACTCACAGAAAATTAATTGGTAGTTATTTTGATGATCGTTTCAGTTATTTTCCATGCAAAAACATTTAATGTTTCCAGCAAGCAATGTGACATTTTTTACAAACCACACAATCAACTGATTAATGGAGAAAAATAATCAGCAGATTAATCCATTGTGAAAATAATAATTACAGTACTAACAACCAACTACAACAGAAAATCCTACTTATTAACAATTAAACCATGAGTAATAATAATCTAATGATGTAACAGTCACAGGGGGCATTTTTCTGTATCAAGAACTTTTACTTTTCATACTCAAAGTCCATTTTCATGATTATACTTTTGATGCAGGACTTTTATTTGTATACAGTATTTTTATAGTGTAGTGTATTTGTACAGTACTTTTACTTTAAAGTCCAGTGTGTAATATGTAATATAATATGTATAACTATGTTTTCGTTAGCGTATAATCATCTGAAAATAAGAATTGTTGTGTTTTCATTTCCTTAGAATGAGCCATTATCTACAAACGCGACGGAGTCTGCCATGTTGAACAGCCATGGTTTTACTGCCCAGAACAGACAAACTCTGGCTCTTGATGGGGCTTTTTGCATTTTTTGCGCGTTTTGCTGCCACCCTTACTCCTTTTTTTTTTTCACAAAGCATAGATGCCAGGAATGGAACTTGATGAAAGGTATTGGAGAAAGGGAACTCAACCAAATACATCTTTTAAAGAATTGTCCTTATAAGATGTTTTCTGGGATTCAAGCAGGCTGACTGAAGTGAAAACAGTTGTCACTTCTGGGTCATTCTGTTGAGCCAACAAGGACACAGAGAAAGTCTCAATTAAAGATGGCTTTTATTGTATTCTGTCAGTCCTTAAACACTATCACGCTATCACAGGCTCAGACAGTTTCTGAGTGAAAAAGGTCCAAATAAAACTAAATTATTTAGCCTGCAACTCACATGGAGTGAGTTTACCACATGTCTGTGTACAGTTGTTGCAAAGTGTCTTTAATAATCATAGCTTGCAACATTTTGGACTTGGATTAAAACATTTACAAACAAAATCTAATTAATATCTGAAACCCTTCTGTGTTTTTTTAACACTTGTCTTAACAGGTCCATTCCTGACCACTACATACTGTTGCATTGCTTCATTGTGCTTCAGAATAATGGACAAGAGTAATGGGAGGGTGTCTGCTATGCAGTCTGGCTCTGCGAGACATTATTCACACCAATGTGTGTGCAGGTTTTCAATCAAATCAAACCTCACCCACTAATTTTGCTAATCAGCATGCCTTCAACTAGACAGAGAGGAACAAATCAGCTGGTGTTGAATTTGGCTGGAATTTAAACCTGCATATCTTCCAGGGCACAGGACTGGACACCACTGGCTTAGAGGAAACATGGCAGCACACCCCACTGATCCGAACCCTATCCATGTACAATGGCTGCACTGAATGTTAAATTCAACACATTAAAATAATTTCTTGGCTCCCTTCATGTGCCCTGATAGTGCTGTTTCTTTTGATGGTGCGTGTGTGACAAAGCTGTGTGGATCCAGGGAACTTTATTGTCCATCACAGTGTGATAAAAAAATTGTGCATACCAGAGTGGACATGAAAGGCATGAAAGACTAATGTCCAAACTAAAGGCTTCCAAGCATCCGATGAAGGATGAAGGATGAAGGATGAAGGTTTTTTATTTTTTTTACATTTATTTTATTTTAATGATGAATTTTACATCATTATTCTACTTGTTGTCCAGATCATTTATTAGCATGCACATTCCAGCTTAACACAAAGAAACAACATCTGGAAAACTCAGATGTTGCAGAGATTTGGCTGCATAAATGAGAGTGTAATGTTTAGGTCTGACTCCACATATTAAAATTTGAAGGTGGCCTCGATTTCCATATTCATGACCTCCAGTGTGTGTCTTGCAGGAGGCTGCATATTCCCGTGTGACTCCGAGGTTTGAGCCAGCGCGGTGGGGTGTGTACTCAAAGTGGCTCTTAAGTGTAGTTCCAGAGGTGGTGGAAGTGTTGAGGCTGTTGTTATAGTTACTGTTGGCTATAAAAGCTTTATAGCTCCCACTTCTTCAGAGTTGTTGAATTGATATCTGCTGTACTGCTGAGGTGTTTGACACAGCAAAGTTTTTGTCTTTTAGCCCATGTAGGATGATTATTTTATTTTTTTTACTAAAAAACATGAGCAGGTGATCATTTAAACATTAATTTGGTTAACGGTCTATGTCAGCTTTCTATTTAAAATCAGATATTTAAATTAAAGCGGGACTGATCTATATTCTTGCATTAACAATGGATTGTTGCTCTTAGTGACAAACCTGCAGAATTGTCACCCAACTCTGTAAATCCCCCCAGCTATACAGAGTGTTTTAGCATCCTTCAGCTCTTTGTTTTGATTTTCAAGGTTACTGTTTTAGTTTGCTCCCACCGAAGACTGCTTTCAGGAAAAAAGCTCTAAAATGTGGCTGTACGCTACCCTCCTCACAACTAGCTGGTGAACACAGTGTTGCATATAGCAGGTAAAGAGCCAGCCATTTCCCTCAGGGAGCTGGTGCACCAAAATAGAGCTAAGAGGCGAGAGAACATTGGACTTTCATCAAGTTCAAATTAATGTTAACTTTGTCTACTGGATGTGTAAATAGGCAGCTGGTTCTGATATGTCCTCAAGTTGAATTAATACTGCTTTAAAGAGACTGTCCTGCCATTTCAGAAAGTTCCCCACAATAAGTTAAGTTGACATTGTGACAAAAGTTGCAATGTGAGTGAAGGTAGTCAGGTGTTATAGAGCGCACAGGGAGGAAGGCGGGGTCGATGCATGGATCAACAAAACATTGACCTTTAACATGGGAGTTATTCTAGAAGGCATGGACAAATTAAGTAATTTAGTCATTTAATATGGAGGACTTGGTGTTAAATAATTGTTGTGTTGCATAAAATGCCAATAATGTTTTAAAAAGCATATTTATCTATTTTCTTTTTAATACACTTAGAATTCTAATATGTGATGTGACATTAAAGATGTTCTTAGAGTGAAAAAACAGTGCACCGGGTTTTCTAAAGATTAGTTAAGTGAGATGCCAAGCAGTCACTCTCAGAACAGTTTATGTCACAACAAAAAAATTTAAAAGTGTTTTACCAAAAAGAACATTCAACCAATAATTATCTTAAGTTACAATCACAGAGGTGTTAGTTAACTGATGGCCATTGTTAATCAGCAGGAGATTGTTGGTGCCAGAGTGATGTGAAAGTGCACATCTTAAAACAGAATAATTTGTAGGGAAAGACATCACTTATCTGGGTGCCCTGCTGTCCATAAAGAGCAAGTAATTCATTACTGTCACCCTTAAAGTACATAGCCCTGATTGCTAATGTGAGGACACAATTACCATGCAAGCACACAGAGTCCAGCAAATACTCTACAGCACCTATAAACAAAAAAGATTTTTCATATAATTTATGACTCAACATTTTGTCTTAAACCCTGCAATCGACTGTATTTATTTTCCCAGACTAATACATTTTGTGGTAATATTATTTGCTAGCTGTTCTAGGCATTTCTATAGCCTAGGTGTATAAAATGCTGATATATTTGTTGGAAACCTAATATTAGAGATGTGATCCTGAGGCGACTGCTCTCTCACAGTCTCCTGACGTCAGCCGCAGTCTGACAGGCATGTAAAATATCTGTTTACATTATAGCTTGACAACAATGTGCTGACATCTCTATTTCCCATGTGACCACATGAAATAACCCTGTCAAAAATATATTACAGTCCATACTTACGACATTTTTCTCTCTTCACTCACACAAGGTCATCAGGCGGGGTTGCTAACACGCTCTACGCTGAGAAACCTTTGGTGCAATTTTAATGACGTCAGTAATCATTGACAGTGAGTAGAGTTTCCAGGCTTCATTTTATCATGTTCAAGGTGAAATAGTTGGAATTTACAGAAATCTGGTTCTGCTTGAGTCTGAGTGAAGCACTTATTCAACCGATGTAAGAAAAAAAGAAGAAGAAAAAGAAAAAAAAATGCCTTAACAGCATCTGACTCTGTGAGCTTTCAGTCAGCGTGTATTAGATTTATCACTTTCTTGTCCCTACACCTTGTTGATGCCTCCAGAGTACGACTACATTGGTATGGGAGGGGAGGCCTAAGCTGTGACTATGACATCTTTCTTGGTGCATTATCTTCACACTCAATCTCCTTGGGGTAGATGGAGTGCACAGAGGAAGTGCTTCCACCGGTTAAGTCCTAACATGTAACCAGACATTGCTTTTAGGGGTCGGCTGTTAACAGGGTTGACAATGCTCTTTTACAGCCTTCAGATTGAATATTCCCTGAGTCTCCCGCTGCAGAGGCCATGTCATTACAGCTGATAGCTCCATTATTTTTTGAAAGAGTTGGCAGGACTTTTTATGTTTTGTATTTTCCTTGCACTTAATGGCTGTCAGTGTTCCTTACCTTTGGTGTACGTACTTTCACAAGGACACTTTTGGTTATGACGCTGTGGTTTCTCTTCTGTTTGCTCACTTTTGTATTCAGATTCAGGTTTTCCCGACTACTGAGGAAATCACTCTGTGAAGATAAGGAGCTTTAGATTCTAATTATATATAGAAAAAAGAACTTACCCATAACTTAAGGAGGGTCAAAAAGGTGTTGTAAAGTGCAACATGAAATATTGTGCTTCGCATTAAGTGATTTGGTATTTTCAGGTGACTAAATTAACAACATAATGCTGGGTTTCTAGTCCCACAACTGTTTCAGCCAGAATGATTCATTTTGAATAAATAAACTAGTTATGAAATAAACAATCATAAACACATCGTGTAAAATAAAGAAATGAACCAATGTTATTAAATTAAAAGTTATTCAAGTTATTAAAACTCAGTTAATTAGTATGAAATATTTTTTTAGGATTCCTATGTTTTCATAATAACATCGTTTTTTGGGAGCAATTCATTTAGATTTTATATATTTAAATATATACTTTTTCTAAATAATGTTTTTATGTCATAATCGCCCTCTCACCTTTCAGTCAACCACATACCTCCTGCTTCCTTTCAGCAAGCAAGCTCAAAAACTGCTCTCAAATTTAGCCACTGCATTAACCAATTACAGCAGTGGTTCTCAAACTATGGTACACATTCCACTGGTGGTACTCAAGCTGCCTCTACATGTAAGCAGAGGAATCTCCAAAAGGCTGACAACAATCAACAATAAATAATCTCTTTAGGAATACCCCTGCCTCCTGCGTGAACTGTCTGTAGCACAATAGGGTAGTCCCTACTGTATTTTAATATCGGTCATAATGGTACATGGAGAGTTTAATTTCTGAGGGGATATACGGTGTAAAAAGTTTGAGGAACACTGAACTAGAGTCTCCTGCTGTAAACAACTCTCATCTTAACCAGGCTGCACATGCATTTAACTAGGTGGGCTGTGAGCTTGGATTAGCCAGTTTTAGTGTTAGTAAGTGTTGCCTATTGGATAACAACAGTATAGGTATATTGTACTCAGTGTAGGCTGCAGAAAAAAATGTAATCCATGAGTGTCAAATTATAATACGACCACACATAAGACGTTCATATGTGTGTATAATTTTGATGGGCTATGAGGCATATTGTGGGTTCGGGCTACATCAGTCAGAACAGGGCTGCTTCATAAATAACTGACGTCTGTGTTTAATGATGGAGTAGAAAATACTCTGTGCCAAATTGCCTTCACTTTCCCTTGTTCCCCTCCTCTCTGCCTCTTCATTCCTCAATTTTTCTGCTCCAAATCACTTCCTGAGGGAGGAGTGAAAGAGCTCTAGGATTCATTCTTGGTCATCAAGTTTATTTTTCTCTAACCGTCTAATCAGTGACTTCAGCAGAGCAGGTATAGGATAGAGAACAAAAAGTACTCTGGGCCCTGGAATAGCAGGAAAATAAACAAAATTTCATCAAGCACCCGAACCAACTCATCAATCAACTAAGAATGATTTTTGCATTTATTTCATTATGAAAGGAGAAAAAGATAATGTGACATAATATAAAATTAATAATGCAAGCAAAGATAGAAAATGAACAAAAAAATCAATTTTACACTTTTGTCTGGCCAACATTGAGTAAACAACAGCATAGAAAGTGAAATGTATTTCAGCTTATCAGACTATTTTGCTCAATTAAAGGTTGAAGGAATTTAAAATCTTACCAATATTAATAATCATGGTCATTCTACTATTAAAAAGTTCTGGTTCCAGACTGAGAACTAGAGGATTGGGATTTTATTCCTACTTTTTTGGCCTGTTTTATGAGTTTTCTTGGAAATAAACAAGGAAGTGTTTATGTAGGAGCTTCGGTTCGAAACAATTCTGTACGTTGAAAAAAAAACGAACTGTAATTACAGCTGATATGAAGAGCTCTCTTACACACTTCACAGAAGGATGCTGTTTAAAAGCTTTTTAATGAGAAGCTTTACAAGTACAATTACATGTATTAATTGGTTCCCTGTAAGAATAAATGAGAATGACAAGGTAATTAAAACTCGTGGTGTTAATTTCCCTAAAGATAATATACTATACAGTACATTCAAAGTCATCCATCAAATTGCCGAAATTACATTGAGGTAATTTTACTACTCTCACCTTTAAAGAGGTTATGTGGGCATAGCAAACCTTGAACAGTGTAGGTGGTTTGACCAACTGCCTCCTAGCCAAAAGTGAGAAATAACAAGAATAATAAAATCACAAAAAGAGAATGGACGATATGAGTTCAAAAACAAGGAAAAACATTTTTTATAATGCTATAATGATATATTTGGAAGTCAGTCCGACCACCAGAAACACACCTGGATCCAGCTACTGAATAAAAATCATATTTTTTATTAATGTCAAATACTCAATATTGAATGTTAGAGTAGCACCTGAATCGTTAACAATAAGCATTAAAAAATGATCACCAACTTCATTGACAGTTTCATTGACGGGTGCTCCAATACCAGTTCCATCTGTGTGTACACCACAGCACTTTTTAAAAGTAATACTAATGATATTTGTTTTATAGTTAGAGATTCATCAACTCCTTTGTGTGTCTGAGATCATCAATTAACTATCACACATTCCAAAGAACCACATTTTTATAGACATATAAAAGTAATGAGTACTATGGATTTTTGCAGGAGACAGAAGTAAAATAAATATGATATGCACAGTACAAAATCTAGTGCTGTTTCCCAATTCTACAGACAGAAACCTTTCACAGACTGACTCAGGGCAGAGTTGGGTATCAGTGGAAAAACAGGGAATACTTTCATAATTAAGGCAACTCACGTGATCTGCAGCTGCACCAGCCGACAGAAAGTTTGTCAAGCTAAATTCCAAAAAAATCCTACTGTTATGCCCAAAAACTGTCACTGTTATCTTCACTAATGTCTGTATGATTATCCACTGTAGATTTTTTTTATTATTATTTTATTGTTGCTCCAAAATTACCGAATCTATTAACTCCTGCATTATTAACTTGGACTTGGACATTCAGTGTGTTTTGCTGACATTCCTTTCAAATCCATACAGTAGTTTACTTCATAGGTTGGAATCTCAGTATTTGTGACACTGATATATTCTATTGATTGGTATCCTGGCATAAATACTTCTAGGAAATGATTCAGAGGACCTGAATTGAATCGGTGTAAAATAACAAGCACAAACAGTTGGGCATGAAATTACATTATAACAATAAGTTTTTCATTTAGAACTATCACCGAAAGGCTACATGTCGTTGAATGCAGTTGTCATATTTTTTTCCTTTGTACCGTCTCAGCACTTTTCAAAGAGGCGAGAGGCCCAGACCTCTTTTCATACATGCAGATGCACTTATCTATTGCATTCAGTGAAATTGAAAACAGCTTCGATAAAATGAAGGAGGGCTGGTTGCATACACTAAATATGTTTTTTTTATGTCCATATGACAGAACACTCATTGCATTATTCATTTAAAAAAAAGAATCTATGGTCATTGTCTGTGGTGCTCAATGTCTTATGATGGTTATAATATGGAAATAAGAGAGTGTTTGTGTTAACTATT
This sequence comes from Dicentrarchus labrax, assembly GCF_905237075.1. NCBI lineage: Eukaryota > Metazoa > Chordata > Actinopteri > Moronidae > Dicentrarchus > Dicentrarchus labrax. Next base: position 12,727,504 of record NW_026136722.1, read on the forward strand.
TGTAAATGGTAAATGTTAACCTTTATCTTACTGTGAAATTGTGCAGTGATTGCCATGATTAATAAATTAATCAGTTTGTTCAACCATACAACAGGAATTCACTGCAATAGCCATTTTAAAAATAAATGACATAAAACTGTAGGACTGGCTCTATCTTTCCTGTTACTCCTATAGTTTCAATAATTGTGCAAAATACATTAAAAAAAGCTCTGTCAGCCTCAGCTGTACTTTGTTTTTGGTACTAATGCCAGTGTGCTAACATGCTAAACTAACATCAAATCATATGAGTGAGCTTCCTCACTAATATGGTGTGTTCATAACATTTTTGTATGGTTACATACAAAGTCAATGCAAAAACATGAATAGACACAAATGACACAAATTGCAAATTTAATTATGAGCAAAACGTTTGCGTGTATCGGTTTTACTTATTTTTAACTATGATAGCATAGCCCTGATCAATCTGAACTGCTTTTAGAAAACAAGCATTTTGAAAGTTCAAGTATAAATTCAGACATTTTACAAATCGTCATCATGATGTCGTTATTTTGTCATCTTCTGTTTATTGCAATAAAATCACAGCAAAATCTGTTTATTTTGGGCTCATAACACCGTAGTAAACCAGATTAAAGGGCAAATATTTACTTGCATTACTCAAGTGAACACAAATGACCTCTGGATTAAACTCGTACAAGTAATGTGAAGCAAAAATTAGCTGTGCATTTGGTTTGAAAATACTATTCTTGTTAATGGTTTTGAACAATAGATGGCACAGAAAAAATTTGCTATATCAGGCAATGGACACATTCTTAGTTGGTTTTGGTCTTATAATGGGAATAATTCACAATAAAAAAATATAGAATATAACCATTCTTATTCTTTAACACACAGTATTGCCAGTCTGTTCCTACTGTTTCTTATGGTAATATTGCCAAGTTGACAAGTGCTAAAACACAGTATGTTTTTTAACACTAGGCGAGCTACGCCAACTGAAAACCAAAACACAGTGTACATGTTTGTGAATGTGAGAGAAATGGAGCTGGATCAAGCGAGACTCACTTAGCACATAAAAAAAAATAATAATAATCACATATCCAGTTTGTTGTAGAGTCCATTCTAAATCATCTATCACGTCTACAGTGAGACCCCTGCTCTGCGCCTGGTCAGACCAATATGTTGATGTCAGATATGCCAGGGGTTTTTTGTGTGTTATTTAAAGTCTGCCAAGAGGTACACAGAGGGGAGTGTGTGTCATCACTGCTGAATCCAGAACCACTTGTTTCACACCATATAACAAACCTGCCACCCCCTGCAGTGTGTGCTGATCCAGCTACAAAGCACCTTCTTCCCGGCTGCTGCACAGAGCACTTCAGGGGCTCTTTTGTGCCGACAGCCATCAGACTTCAGACCGTACAGAGCTTCCTGCCCCACTGGCCCCAGCCTCGGCCAACCAAGAGGGTGCTGAAGCAGGATGCCTGCACATGCTGACTATCATGGACTCTTTGTACTCAGGGCTACTCTATACAGCTCTGCTTACATGAGTCATATGGTTTTAACTGTGTGAACAATCACATTTTCTAAATATATATCATTTCTCAGTGGGGTTTCTATGGCTAGAAAAATGTAATATGAAGTGAATCTATCAGCAAAGTGTATTTTATGAACACACCTCCATAACACTTATCTTAACACTTCTGCTAATTTGTGTGGCTTCCTGCAGAGATGATAATGAGAATGATAATGGAATAATGTGAACACATAAGCACTTTTTTTGCAGATGTTATACAATTTTCTGCCCCATGTAGTCTTTTCATGCACTATTTCTCTGTTCTCATAATCCTCATGTATTACCAGTTTTCTTGTTTTATACATTTTAACCTTTTTTCTGTCATTTTTGTTGGTATATAAAATTTCTAATTACTGCTGCAACACTGCAATTTATACATGGCTATTATTTAAATTTGTATCATCTAATCATCATTTAATCTATAATATCAAGGTTGAAACTCAAAGAACCATATTTATTGAAGCATTATTTGAACTGCAATACGCTTGAAACTCATCACCAGATGAGCTGGCAAAGACAATGTGTAATACTCCAGGGCCCAAAAGCAGGCACCCGTTAACCATTATAGTTTGAATCAACATGAAAAATGTATTGGCATATGTTGGTATCAGTCATATTTACCATACTGCTCCCATAAGACTTCCAGGGACATTCTGCATATGCCACTGGGTGATTCTGCAGATTACCTCTGCAAGTGTCATGCAGAACATATTCTGATAGCTATCCCATTTGCTCTGAGAATTCCCCTTTGTTTACTTAAAGTGCAATTCTTCGAATAAATATTTACAGTCAGTTAATAACTGGAGGCTGTGATTGACGTGCATCATTTAACACTCCTCATTTGATGCTTCCATGGTTCATTGCAAGCATATGATGAGTTTGATGCAAAATGTCAATGGCACCGGCAACTGCATTTCACCACTACACTGAGTGATCGTAGCATATTTTATATTTCCTCTTATATTTGTGTTCCTGCTGGTGGACCAGCTTTAATGTATAGGGTTCTTTAAGCCATATATTGTATCAGTTACATAGTATGCTTGGTCACGGATGCAGTTGCACATTAAATACAAACGTTTTTTGTTTTTTTTAAATGTGTAGGATTAGGTTTAAGGTTATGGTCAGGGTATGTGTTGTTCTAATGTTTGTTGTGAGGGTAAAATAATGCATAATGACTGTACTCTCAAGTATAGAAGTAAAAAGGTGAAATCTGTATGTGTGTACGTGTATGTATGGCGTATATACACTCTGACACATATTGAACACTGAACCAAAAAAGTAAATGAGCCAAGTCAAGTTTATTTGTAAGGATCAAATGCAATGTCTCAAAGGACTACCGACCCACATATCTCATATTTCAGTCAGTCAATGTAATCTATTTCAGACCAGTGACTCAGATAAAAATTTAAACATCCAAATCACTCACACACAACATATATACATATACATTAGGCCACAGTAGAAGTGTTGCAATTAAAAACAGCCTCCACCACCAGAGACTGTTGGATGTACATGTGCAGCTTTTTGTAGGATGTAGCATTGCATCAATTATGCAGTTCTCCAATCTGCACATACATTTATACATAAGGTTGCTTATCGCTGCCTCACATGTGGGTATATTTATGCTGAGAAAGACACGACAAAAGAAAACTCCCATGTGGTGGCATCATTGTAAATGGCTGAACGTCTGTTTACACCGTGTGAGCCTTATACAGTAAGCCCTGAAGAGACAGACATCTGAAGACTTACCCAGGTGTGTTACCTTGTGTGTGTTTATTATCTGAAATATCTGCATTGAAATCCTCCTGAAATCCTGGATGGATGGATAGATGATGGATAACTTGTGCTATGAAACGATATGCCACACGTGAAGGGAAAACTAAATCTGTATTGTGTTTGTTCATATTTGTTCCTCAAGCACTTACAGGGGTAGATGTTAAAAATGCACCTGAAATGTTCACAGCTGTCATTAGGGGGTCACGTGACACTTTTCTTCACCCACTTTGCCTTCTTTGTAGACATTTTTTCAACCCACTTAGGCAAAGCTTTACGCGACAGCTATGCGATGAGTGGGAGTGTTTTTACTTCTTGTTTCGGGAACATTTGAAGGTTTTTTTTTCTGCTTAACCTGTCTGAGCTGATATTTTCGTAGATGAAATATTTATCCGAACAGTTGAGAATATGCATGACAAGTGAGTAAGAAGGAAAAAGAAGTTGAGTGCATCAGAGTATATGAGGTAAAAGATACTATAACGGCTGATATTCTCACTGATGATCCTGGAGAAATGGTGAGTAGTGCCAACTGAAAAAATCCAGGCCAATTATCAGTGCCTTCCACAACAAGCTACTATATGACTGACACATATAAGTGGTTTCTGAGCTGCAGAGTAGTTAAAGTGTCTATAATTAAACGGAAGAATGAAGTATCAAATAACAATGTGAAAAGCATGTGACAATGTGAAAGGGTTCACTTGTAGAGGTGGACCTCAAACCAAACTGTAGACAGGCACCTTGAAACATTTCTAAAAACCCACTGTACAATACCTACAATAAAGCAGACAGACAGGAATTAGCAGAACATGAACATAGTTGGGCATTTAGCAGCGAGAGCCAGATATTTCCCTCAGGAGTTGGTTAGAAAGTTAAATGAGTGATGTGTGAATGTCCCCCGTAAGTGCTGGTTGTGTTCATAAGAAGCAAGTTTTAACTTGTTTTTGCTGCCCCCAAGTGCCCCAAAAAGCCATTGCAGGTTTGAGGTTTGCTTAAACTTGCTAAAAGGAGTTTTTAACTGATTATAAAACAGTCTCAATTTAATACTGATGCCTCTATATGACCTTCATAAGCACACAAGACCGTAGGCAAGACGATCGGTTAGTTCTACATAGTTATTTGGTCGGATTTCTCTTGAAATCAATTAAACGAGGCGGTGGAAACACTATCGATTTTGTTCACAGGTTTCTTGTTGCTTGTTGCTAAAATGCTTTTAGGGAGAAAGATTGACTTCAGGGTTAAAAGAAAACAATACTTACTGTTGGGACATGAACCGCCGGCCCTGCTTTTAAGTCAAGCACTTTGCATGGCCAAACATCTACTGCTCCTATCAGGATTGTTGTGGCAGTAAATCACAGTACTTTCACCTTTGCGACTTAATTAGGACATTAATTATTCGCCCAATGGTTGTGTCTCCTGAGGTCAGTCTTCAGTAAAAAAAAGTAATTTTAAGCACCTAAACAAACATTGCTGTCATTTGTCTGTTGAGGGCTCTCCTCAAAAAACACCAGGGGGTCAAAAACACCCCAGAAACCCTGACCATAATCCCATGTGATAAACATAAAGCATCATTAGCATCCCAAGGAAGTGGCTCAGGGATTACAGGTGAAATTGCATGATGCAGTTGATGTAGTGCATGACCTTGACAAGACGGGACCAGATGGCTCAGCACAAACAACTAAACAGTGGTTGAACATATGTTCATATCATGGTCTGATCTGGAGGCAAGCCAAGACAAAAAGATTTATATGAAATCTCTTGTTTTTTTTATTTTCAAGAACCTTTAAAGAAAGGGCAATTCAGTCCATTCACTGGTAAACTGCAGTTTTGTTTATGCAATGTTTTAACTGTACCTGATGTGTCAAATCATAATCTTGAAAATAAATATTTGATTATAGTTATTTACAGACCAGATGTTTTGCAGGGATTGAATTCAGTTCCAGTGAATGTACAGCCACGCCACTTAATGGAAATATGTACTTAATGTGAACAAGACCTGTTCTACCCCACAGAGATTTGGATTGGAGAAGTCAGAGATGCTCGACTGGATGGTTAAAGAAACCTACTGATGATGCCATCATAATACATTACCCCCACTTTATAAACTAGGCACAGTATCGTTTCAATTTACGTGCCGTTCATTTATTCCCATTAACCTGAATCAACCTGAACTTTATTACTCATTAAGTGGAGTTTATTATGCAGCACGTGTAACTAAGAACACAGATATTATTGTAGAGAAGGTGGAGGTGGTTTACTAGTAATGATTAATTTGTTTACTTGCAGAAAAGCTTGTGAGAAAGCATTAAATGGAGATCTGGCACCGTCAGCACAAAGATGAATACTGCAGGGCAGGTGGAACACAGGTGAGGGGGCATAGGACTGGAAATAGGACAGCGTTCTGGAGTAAAGCAGCGTTGTCATCAGGGAGAAGAAAAATGGTGGTGGATCAAATACATCCACAGGAGGAGGCAGCCAGGTGTGTGTCTCAGGAAAAGCAGGGTCAGTGGGTGAAAAGGGAGAGGATTCTTCAGTTTGCTTCATTAAAACAGCTGATCATCTGTCGGATTACTGTCTTGTTTCAGTTTCCCATAGATTTACTAGTATTTAGACTGCAATGAATCAAACAATAATGTAATATGTGAGTGTGTTTCACATGCTCAAACAGTTTTTATAATTTACACCACCAATTATGCATCATACTCTGTTTGTAGAGCTCAATGCTGAGTTGGCGGGATATTTGGGAGGCGAGACTACGTAACTTTTGCTGATGGCATCCACTGTGGCCACAAAAATGTCACATTTGATCTTGACTTGACTGAGTACGAAGGTAGGAAACAACAAACAATTCAACGTTTTTCCCTTATGAGACAAAGATTGCATTATTTACTCTTTTAAAATTCTATTAAGTGACATTATGATAACATTATTGTTCTTGTTGAAATATTATTTATGGGGACTATGTGAGACTTTTTCAATGGACTGTTTCAAGGTAAAAATAGGGTCAGTTTACTCTTTGGCATGTCTTGCCTCTTGTTCTTTTAATTTCCTTATTTAAAAATTATGCCAAGTATGCATCATAAAAATAGTTAAGTAATTGTTTGATAAAAAAAGAGGAACCCTGTGGCAAATGGAAATTAAACATCACAACTGAGGTGTTTCTGTCCGACACAATGATTGATTACTGCTGCACACAAGTTGCCTTCAGGCTGATCAAGAAAAAACTAGACTGTTGTGAAAATGTGCTTCATGGTTTATTTGTATTTGTTATTTAGGCCTACTCCTGATACCAAAGTTAATTTATTTAGATGATAAGAGAAAAAAAATCTATTAAAAACAGAAATATTATGACACCCAGTGACATGAGGCAAATGTCCTGAGCCATATTTGACAGCAGGATATCACAGCTACATTGTACTGTATTTACTATGCCTTCAGTGTTTTCTACAAAATACTTCCACTTCATTTATCCAGATTTAATCATTAAGTGTTGTTGTTATGGGGAGCATTTCTTCCATCAGTTTAGCATTCGAGGTGTATAACTGTGAAAAACAAGTTGTTTTCCCTCAGATACAAAAAAGGTACAAATGTTTTTAACGATTTTCAATGATGCTGAGAGGTTCAGTTAGATTTAATACCTATCCTTCCTATTGTAGTCACCTATAAGCCATTAGATATTCATCATATAAAAACACGGTTCAAAACACTGAGTCACAAACTAATTACAGCTGTATCCATGTAAGTAAATAGTTACACGAGCCAGCCTGCGGCACAGGTGAACAAGGCAACTGCTCAACTCTTTCCCCGGAGCCGTCACATACAAAGCTTTTTTCTTTCATTATTTATTCATAAGCTACGTGGTCGCAAGGCTGCATCCATGTTCAAGTTAAGTCTGAGGAGGAAGATAGGAAGGGGGGCTTGCTCATTTTAATCCACTGTGTATCCACTTCACTGACCTCCAATAAAGAGCAATAAATGCATGAAACTGATGAGGATGGGTAGTAATTCCATTTTTTTATATGACCCAAGACTGTCTATGAATAAACCTTAAAGCTATGGGAGGTTTGATAGTCTTCTCCTGCTCATCCATTGTGGGCCTGTTGGCTATTCTCTGGCTGACACCACAACAGAAGAAGAACTATTTTGGTGATGTACATTTTTAATGCAATAATTGCCCTTCATGAGCTGTTTAATTAGTGAAAGCAAGAGCTACACAAACACCTTAGAGCAACAGAAAGAGCAGCTAATACTGAGTCAAAGAGACTGGACTCAGGGGGGAAAGATCATGTTATTTATAATGTGTTAGTTAAATCTTAAAAAATAAATTTTGTACTTCTAGGCCCCGAAGCAAAATCTTGCCTAAAGACTAACCCCGGATGATTACAAGTTATAATTATAGAATTTGCTTGCAATTTTCAGTACAAGCACCCCCCTTTGTGCATCCATGTTTGAATAAAACACCACAAAAGTACCCTCTCGGATGCCCCTATGAAACATGATCAAGTGCCCTCTAGGGTGTGCTTCCAGTGGAGAAAACCCAATGCAGTGCCATATAGGCTGCCCTACATGCTAGAAAATTAGCTGGCTTCTACGTGTTTAAATGATTAAATAGTAGTTCCCTGTGTGTTTTTATTACAGAAGTCGTGTAGTTATACTTTAAATCAGAGTCACATAATAAAATAATCTTATCCAGGTTTTGGAATTGTTTCACCATAAATGCATCATGACTTTCTGTGTGCTCGTGCCCCAGCAGATGGAAATAGTGCCCTTTCTTTCACCCCTGCTCCTCAAAAGCAAAAGCATCAATCAATCAATCAATCAATCAATCAGTCAGTCGGTCAGTAATCTATGAGGTAAAAATGTTAATGTTTTTGTCAATGGAGTCTGGTTGGCCAAAGCTTGCTCATTTGTTTTGGTTTGAGATGCTGGCGAGCTCTTCTTTGCACCACTGCGCAAAGCTGCCATGAAGGATCACTGCTGTGATCTCACTGTACCATCTTGAGAGAAAGATTGGATTGGGAAGTTGGAGTGCCACTTCAGGATTTTCTTTACCTGCAATATCATATTTGCTTGCCGTTTATGTAATAGATCTGTGAAGTTTTTTTTTTTTATTATTATTTCTTGTGTCCATTAGGTGCAAGTTTATTGATTTTCTGTGCAAACTCTTAAGCTCAGTACTATTTTACTTTACTCTCACTGCACTGGTAAACTTTAATTTAGGTTTATGCCTGCACACATTACAATACAGTAAGTATTGTTTACAGGCTGTTAAACCATCACAGTATATACTGAATATTTATGTGCATTACTTGTCTACATCCTATTATCTGTGCATAACCAGACATCCTACATTACTGCACAACCTGTCTACATTGCAGTTCTATCACTGCTGTACACCAGCCTACAACAGTATTATATTTATTTTGTGTTTTATTCAGTCTTTTATACATTTTATTCCTATGTCTTATATTCTCTTTTCTTTTTTTCATTTACCATGAACATTGTTGGAGGGAGCCTGAGAATTATAATTTCATTGCCAGTGACAGCTTTACTTTAATTATTGTACATATGACAAATAAAGAACTTATAGCCATATTGTGCGTCAACTCACATCGGCAGCTTCACCACTAATGAGCTACTGGGCCAACTGACGGGTACATTTTAGTAGTACATTGTAGTGTTGACAGCAATCTTAACCTTAACCAAGTGGGTTTAGTTACATTACATTAACGATACTTTAAGCAGTGCGTTGGTTCTGAACCTGACAGATATATATATATATATATACACACACTGCCAGAGAAGAGGAACTATTTATCTCTCTCTCACTCACACACACACACACACACACACACACACACACACACACACACACACACATATTTGTGAGAACCTGGTCTGTCATTCATGTTTTGTGTGGCTTGAGGGAGGAGAGAGTTCTCCAAAGTGCAGCAGCACAATACATTTCACTGAAGGAATTAAGTTGCTCTCCTGAACTTTTTTACCTTCTATTTATTAACCTTGTCTGAGTTGACACCAGTGATTAAATACTCACTGAATATAGTTGCATGCTTTTTATTTTTGTATTTTTCATCATTTAAATAGGTATAATTTTAGATACTGATATGTATCAATTGAAATGCAAGTGAGAAAAGAAGTTCTGTTGTTTGGTACAAACCTAATTTACAAACAAATGAAAAGCAACTATAATGTAGAGCCTTATGTGAAGCAGTAATTAACTAAATGTCACAGATCTTTGTGTGCACAGTTACGTTAAAGTATACCATTAATTATGGAAACAGATAGATTTATTGGTCTCCCTGAAGAGGAAAGTTTTTGTTTGTTATGTGATTTATTGTCAGAGAGACAGTCCATTTTATGTGACTTTATAAAAGACTTGATTTCTGTTTTAGAAAGGGAGGCTTTTCTGTGGCAGATTTTATTCATATAACTTGGGACAGCAAACAAAGTTCCTTGTTCGAAATGTAAAGTTATATGTTAGAAAGCACTGGCACATGTTCTTTCACCTCTGCAATGGCATTTTTGTTGTCCTTTAAGTCCACGTGGGCTGGGCACTTGTGTGCATGAGACAAATGAACAACTACCTCTAAAACCTTGGTGTTGGGCTATCAGAGACAGGCTGAATATTGACATTAACAACATATAGCACATGGATACAATGTTTGAGGGCTTGGGTGAGCTGTTTTTCAGCTCTTCAATGCATGTCAAAATTAATAAGAATGCAAAAGCAAGTGTATGTGTTTACTGGGATGTCTGATTTTAGACAGAGAACTTTGTTCTACAGAGGAGGTGATAGACTTCCCGGCGTAGGTCTCTAGAGGCACCACAGGCCTCAGGCTCCACTAGAGGAGGTGCTTCAGGGAGCAGGAGAGGAGAATATTGACATTAACAACATATAGCACATGATATTTAAACTTTTCAGTGAATTTTTATCTATGATCAAAACATTTTTAAACCTGACTAGTTTGTTACACAGAACCATCTTGGGAAGTCGTCATTGGAAACTGTTTGGAAAAGGGCAGCCATTTTCAAAGAATAATTTACAGGTGAAGTGTCGCCGTCTATCATGAGCAATCACATTGCATCTGCTGTTGTTTTTGAGCAAAGAGTCACTTGAAACACGTTTAACGTTGAACCACGCCCGCCGCTCATGCCGTAGCTGCGAGGAGTTCCTCACTGGATGCTGATTGGTCCAAACCACTGTTGTTTGGACACAAGCACATCACTTGAAACCTGGCAGCAAGATCATGTGACGTGATCCCATGAGTCCAGCTGTCTCACAAAGTTATTTTGATCTAGTGAAACAAACGCAGGAATAAAAACATTCAGTGAGAACAACATCAGCAGCCTAATGTGCACTTTACTTGTCTCATTTGGAGCCATGTTTTTAGTCTACAGACAGTTTTATTTCTATGAACTTTGCTCATTTTAAATTCACTTACTAAGTCTGTGACCTGGATGACTGAGAATTCCCACGGACATGTTTCTTTGCTTTATTCTTCACATCGTTCTCTCTTTTTAAAAGTGTCTAATGAAGATAAATCAAGCTCAACAACGCAACATTTCCCTGAGTCTGCTGGGAAATTACTGCTCTTGTGACACATAATTTTAGCCCTGTGCTTGGGTTTGTGAAAGCATCTTAATGTGGGCATTAACATTTGAACCCTAACGATTCTGTGCAGAATGAACTCATCAGGACATTAGACACTGCGGGGACCCCTTCAAGTAGCTGCTTGTGCTTACATCACTGCTGTCAGCTGTTGGTTGTTGCAGACACAGTAAGGAGTGAAACCTTTAATAAAGGTACAGTGTGTCTGTGGTGAAACAAATGCAACAGTAATATGTGACTTTTTAATACTGACACCATATTCCTGCTTTATGGCTGCAACATTGTTTTATACAAAGCAAACATGTTCATATTTCCCAGGAGGTTTCCATTTATTTATCATTATGTTTGCTTGGCACAGCATTGGTCAGTGAATACACCCCTTGGATTACTTTTTGCTGCCAACTGTAAATTAAAATTTGTCCTTGACGGGATAGTTTTCTTATATTACGTTGGGCTCATATGGAATTTCGTTCATTTCCTTGGCAGCAGCACAAGTACGCAGAGCTCCCAGCATGCCTTATGAATACAGAGACACTCGCTGTACAGTGACAGCAGTATGGGTGAGTAATGCAAAACAGATTTTGCAAAATGGATTTTAAAATTATGAACTCTTCCTTTAATTGACCCGCCTGGTGGTGAAATAATTGTATCGCCATACTGTAATAGCATTGACCAAGCAATACCCCTCTCACTGGCTCGCAGTAGCGTCACCGTTAATTGATTTCCTTTAAAACAAAAGTCACTTTTTCTGTTGTCTCTTTTTTTTTTTTTGTTTATTTGAAAAGCAGTCATTCTAAAGTCAAGATATAGTGTGCTGGACAAAGTGGTTGGGTTTCGCTTCAGACTGGAAACAGAGTGTATCATCAGTCTTCAGTCTCATACTGTAGTTCTGGAAGAATAATAATAAAATATTCATTTTTCGAGCATCCCCTTTTCCCTTATTTTTCCATAACCTTATATTGATCCTGATAAAAGAGACTGCAACTCAGACATTCTTACCACCTTTACAAATGTCATAAGAAATTTAGCTTGGCATAAGTTCAATCAGGAAGACTATATGCTACTCATTCATTCACATTTCTTTCTCCCTCTTCTGCCGCTTTCTCTGAAATCAGCTGACTATGGGTGCCACTTTTTTATTTAACTAAACAGATTCTGCCACTGTCTCCATTAGCCAATCATATCGTTGCTGTCAAGCTTTAAATATGTTCGTCTCTCTGGCTCAGTCAGCTAAGCTTCTATTTCAGCATGAATCGACCCTCCAGCCCACCTCCAGTTCCATCACTCCCAGCGCCCAGGTCTGAACTCACCAGAAGCCCGCTGCTCTTCACATTGATCCAGATCTCAGCATTCTCTTCATCCATGTCTAGTCTCATCAGGGAGGTAGTGCACACTACCCCCTTAAAATATAATGACGTCACGATAAGGTCTTATCACCTAGACTATTTCTCATCTTCATGGTGCACATGCCAATAAATATTAAAATAAAGTCTCTCCTGATTAAATTACCTCTAACCTGCAATGTCTTTACTGCACTTTCTTTATATTGTACTTGTGCAGGGTGTAATGTATTTTCAGTTTTAAGATGATAGTGAATGTTAAAGTGTAGCTGAAGATTTCTACACGGAGATGGACAGTCATATCTATCAGCCCCCCGTGCACTACAGGAGTTGTTATTTTTAAAGTTCAGCAGAGCTCCAGTGGCTGCAGGGTCTGTGTGATGCAGACGCAGCCATGCAGAACTTAACTTGGCACGACATCAGTTCATTTTTAACTGTACCTGAGGCATTTCCTTTGATAGATTAACTTAGATTATTCTGCTCTTTTATTCAACATTAAAACAGTTAACCCTTGACTGTTGTGATAGATAAAATGCTTATTAGCACATCTTAGTTTCTGTTAACTTGAATGATAGTTCACATTGTTATTCTATCATGCATTGACATTGGCACACCATGTGCAGGCCAATTAAGGGTTTCTTTGAGTTGCATTTAACAGGTCTGTCAACATTTTGGGAAATATGCGAGAATTAGATGAGAGGATTGATGATGAATCTTCTCATCTAACTCTCTCCAATAAAGAAAACGTGTAAAAATATTTGTTTGCTTGTTCAATACATGCTGCTTTTCTCACTAGAACAGCAGTACAAAGACAAAAGACCTGGCAACATGAAACTGTATAGTATATATACTAGCAACCACATTTCACTGTTTGTAAGGGGTGCTGCTACTGTCTCCCAAGACAGGGCTCCCTTACAATCCATGAAATTTTCATGTCAGTTGTCTTGTTGCCTTTTTCTTTATCTGTTGGAAATCCAAAATTCTGCCACACAGCAGATTTTAAACTTGACAGCAGCTCAGTTTCAGTTTCACCTCAGTCCATGCTGTCTCCTCCATGTTTGTCGACTCTGTAATGAGTTCAGCCAGGCTCACTGCAAGTGTGATGACCCATGCCAAGACTTGCAAGCAAAATAAGTGAACTTTGCTCATGCATCAAACAGGGTTAAAGCAGGGACTCCCATTAGAATACAAACAACACAGTTGTATCTACAGCCTTTGCATAGTTAGTTTGGGGATAAAAGATACAATGTTTTTTCAAGCTCTTCAATGCATGTCAAAATTAGTAAGAATGCAAGAGCAAGTGTATGTGTTTATTGGGATGTCTGATTTTAGACAGAGAACTTTGTTCTACAGGGGAGGTGATAGACTTCCCGGCGTAGGTCTCTAGAGGCACCACAGGCCTCAGGCTCCACTGGAGGAGGTGCTTCAGGGAGCAGGAGAGGAGAACCCTCTACACTGTGGAAAGCCAGGAGGTAAGACAGGAGAGGGGAGGGGAGACAATGAAACCTTGGTGTGAAATAAATGAATATCATTAAGTTCTCAGGTGATACCGACAGTCATAGGCGCTAATAAAAGGCTAGGGGAAGCTTAGCTTCCCCAAAATGATCACTGAAAAAAATAAGTCACTTCACCAGTTACCGTAGCAGATCCACCATTCAGTTCCCACATATTGGTATTCAACATAGACTGGCCTGAGATCAGTGGGGAAGCTTCTCTGTCACACATCATGTCACTGTGTCACTCGTTAGCACACATTAGTTTTTGCAGTACTGAATTAGTAAACTGAATTAGTTTGGAAATTATTGATGGATTTGTTTTCAAATTTCTCGGACAGAAGGTGTTGGATAATAACTTGTTTTTAACAACAACCGGCAGATTGTGCTGCTTTTAAAACATCGAGGGTGAGTTTAAATATATATTTTTAATAATCTGGTCTATTTGGAAGCTGTGCTGACTTTATTGCGTTTTGTGCCTCAGCTGTTTCATGCTGTCTCTCTTTTAAGTTGCATATTTGATATGCTGCTGATGTGTTTTGACTGTTAAGTTTTTGTGGTCTGGGTAGACTAATGTGCTGTTTTAGGACAACTTAGTAAAATGTGCAGTGTTTTTTGGGCAGTCTGTGTGTCAAGTTTGCCTTGGCCCACTCTGGTCTGATCAGCGCCTACTGTATCTAAGGTTATGGGCTTACACTCGCATATCGTGTAAGCGTAAGGTATCGCCTGCCTGCTAGATTTTTGTCACTGTTGCAGAAAAAGCTATAATTATTTTCATTTTCAACTCGGTATGAATTATGTTTGTGAGTTGGTAAAATAGGATTACGGAGCAATCTGTGAGCTCAGGATTTTTTTGTGAAGATTGATAATATGAAATTTTATTGTAATTTTGAGTCAACCCCCCCATCCCTCTTTCACTGCCACCGCCAACAATTGACATAACAACTAAACTATTTAGCTTCCCCATATCTAAAGGTCTAGCACCGCCAACAGTGACTTTCAGCACAAAGTTTTGAGATGTTCACCATTCTGAATAGTAAACATGGTCACAGACATCTTTAGAAATGAGAAATCCACTTAAGAAGGAACGCCATCTGCTCTTGGCAGCTTATTTGGTCTATGTGACTCTCCACCTCCTGGACAACTGTGTGAATTTCCTGTTGGGAAGAAACTCTGACCTTTACATTTAAAAAGCAGTCGTGCTTCACAGAGAAGAACATCCTTAACACACCCACTGATAAACTTCCTCCTAATCCAAGCATTTTACCCACTGGCAATGCACAGGTGTAAAAATAAGAAAGATACTCACCGCTCTGTGTGTGCTTTGTTGTTGACTTCGCTATGCACCAGTGGTTCATGAAAATCAGGCTCTTGGAGTTCATAATGATTATTCTCACGTATCTCTACATGTAACTGATGCTATCTTGTTACACTGATGATCCGTGGCTAATCTTCTAGAGATCCAGAGATTTAGTGTTGTAAACACCAGGTATTACATGCTATGGCATTTAAAATGTTTCCATTTACTGTATGAATTCCACACCTTACTATCACACTCAATAAAACAGCAACAATAGAAGTTATTATCCATTGCGTATATACAGCAAGTTGAGCGTTTGGGATCAGGGCATATGAATACAAGGCCAAAGGTGTGGTATAGATTGTTCATATGCAGATCAGTGCTATTTTGGAGCTCACCTTGATATGGAATTGCATTTGTATTTGCAACAAAAAGGTGATTTCACTGTTTCCTGTTTTTAACAATGTCATATTCCAGGGCAGTGCCAGAACTGGTTTTCAAAGGAAGCACTGGCCTGGGTTTCTGGCAAATTGGCTGTACCAGGGGCAGAAAATGAAAATCTCACCAAAGCAAAAACCAAAAGCCTGCAACTAATTACAATGCTTTTTTTTCCCCCTCAAATAATTTGTTGACCTAATTTTTAACATTTCACAGTTTAATCAAAAGTGACAATAATTTGAAGTGGTGTGGTTGTGGCTCAGCAGGTAGAGCAGGCTGTCCCTTAATTGTAGAGTTGGTGGTTTGATCCTGGTTCCTTCTGTCGGAATGATGAAAAGGTCCAGTGTGCTGATGAAATATAATATTCAAAGGTATGTTTTTATAAGTTTATAATGACCTGAAAATAGGAATAGTTGTGTTTTTGTTACCTTAGAATGAGCTGTTTTCATCTACGAAGGGAACGGGTCCTTATCCATGGAGGCTGCTTTGTTGAACCACCATGTTTCTACAGTATCCCAGAATGGACAAACCAAACGCTGGCTCTACATAGGGCCTTTTTGTGTTTTTAGCAAAGTTTCGCAGCCACTGTAGTTTCCTACTTACTTGGGAGGCGAGCGGTTATTCAGTTGGTTGCAATCTGCAATCTCACCTCTAGATGCCAGTAAAATCCTACACACTGATTAAATGTCTTATTCTGTTTGACATACTGCTAAAAAGTAAAGGTGTTCAATTCAGAATGATACAGAGGAAAAAAAAGCAAATCCACAAATTTCACGAAAAGCTATTTTTGCTATTTGTACTTAAATGTGTTATATGAAAAAGAAGGTGAAGGTGTAGGTGAACAAGGGTGGTAGAACACAATTTGTAGATTTCAATATTTTCAGACATTATTTGAGTTAAATTGTGAGGCAAAAGATATATTTGATGCTCAATTTAATCAATTTTGTAGTCCAGTTGAGATATTTGTGGTATTATTGTTACATTAGGTCTCAGAGAACATGCCAGATGGCATCTTATGAAGAAAAACCAAGAATAGCCCAAATGTTCTGGTCACACATTGAGTTTTTTTGTGATAAAATATATTAGTGTCAGCCATAAAGACCAAATTTACTGTATATAATGACTCACAACCTGTCTTTCTATTGTATAAGGATCTTTTTGTTTATCTTCAGCTCTCCCACTTACGATTGGTGTGATACTGAAGGCCAACAAAGAACAACTATCCTTGGTGTTGGAGGCAGGCAGAGCTGAACTGGAAACCATGGCAACACAGTGCTTGTCTCTCTAATCCCCTGGCCCTGCCAGAGAGTAGACAAATACCTGCACAAGCCCTGGCCTATTCAACACCTGCATAAAAGAAAACCTTCCCAATCTGCACAATATGAAAACACACCAGGGAGGAACAGTTTTGATGGACTGTATCTTTTCCTACATTATCTCCGTATCACACACAACAGGCTTGGCTGTTGTTTCCATCCCCTGTCTCTTTAATTCTTCTCCTAAAGCATTTACAGTGTGAAGATACCAGATTTTTTTTTTTTTTTTGTAATAAGATAGCATTCATGTTAGTAACTCCAACTGTTAACATGTTAATGTATGTATGTTAATTTAAACAGACATACATTTTGCAATATCCAGACATTCACAAATAAATCATACTGCATTTTATATAAACAAAAATATCGTAAACAAATTGATTCATATTATGTATTTTGTTTCTTTCACTTTAATATCCCCTCTACATGTAATATAATTGCATGTTAATATTTATCATCTTTTTGTTGTTCTTTTAAGGTTTTGTATGTTACTTATTATATGGCTTTATTATAGGTTTTTAATGTTGCATTTTACATTTTTATGCACAAGATGGAATAATATAGGCACCTAAACTGTGAAAAAAGTGCTGCTGCAGTTCCCTCTTCATGTAACTTCATACAAACAAAAGACCCAATTTTGTGTCTCTAGAGAGTGAAAACTGCAGTAAAAACATTCGGTGAACATGTTGGCAGGAAGCATACAATTATCACAATTTGCGAGGTTAATTAAAAGGTTTACTTTAAGGTTCTGTCTAATGGAGAAGCTGATAAGTTGAGTGTTTTATCCAGACACATTTATCTTTCATATAGTGCTGTGATCAGTGAACCTGAAACTCACTGTAATATCAAACAAAAGAAAAAAGGCTGCTTCTTGGTTCTTGCATTGAGTTGATGTCCTTGAACTTTTTTTTTTTTCAAAGTCCATTATTCAGAATGGATAGCGGATAATGTGATGGACTGTGTAATTATCTGTGATAAATAATTACTGCAAAATGGTGCTGTTAACAAAATCTAATTAAAATTCAAATGAAAAAAAAAGGTGAGATTGTCTTACATGACCTTTACATTGTCACAGTGACCCTCTGTGTCACTACACCATCCAGGCATGGAAGACGGGCATCACACCAAGGGCGGCCAAACAATTTGGAGTAATTTGAATTCTAAAAAAGCGCAATACAAACCTGTTTGACAAAAAGTAGCCTGTTGTTCCCTGTGTTTGTGTTTAGTCTCTTTGTGTCTCCAACAAGCTTATACATCAACCCTCTGACTAATAACTGACAGTACTGTTTTTACATGAATGTTTCAATAACCACACAAATGTTTCCACACAATAAGTGAATCAGTACACCTTTGACCTTGATCAAAAAGAAACCACTGACAAGAAACTCAATTCATCAACTAATGAAATGCCAAATCTAAGAATATAATTCATAATAGATAATTAAGCAAGCAAGGCTGTTCATTTTTTGTTCAGCTAGTTCTTTCATAAGAAGCAAGGATGTATAAGTCTCATACACAGAAGCTTTCATTCATTATTCATTATATTTTACAATTGTAAATCTATTATTATGATAAATTGTGTTTTGAATTGTGGATACATATACATCAAAGCAAATGAATAACAGCAGAACAGAAAGCTGTAGGAGTTATGACTTTTGTCATTCTGGTGTGATGTTTAGTGTTGAGTGGGAATGTTTTGGTTCAGTGGACAGACTTCCCAATTCCTCCAAAGTTGTCTCATTTAGATAGAGTTAGTGGTAAACATGCATTTAAGACTCTCTGGGTTTTGTTCAGAGCTGCAAGGTATGTGAACCTCGCATCTTTACTGTGAGGACGGAGTGCCCCTTGCAGTATGCCACTTACGCCGACTTTGAAGAAGCGCGACTTACTCTAATACACTGAAGCACAGGCTGTCTTATTATGTTGATTAGAGACACCTTGGATGGAGGTGCTTCCTCTCTCCCTTACTCAGGTGGGGTGAATGAGACTGTCGAATGTTCGAGGTCTCCCCCAGCCTCTATCTCCCTTCCCCACATGCATCAATTCGCCAGTAAAGAGCAACCTAAGCATTTCCACATTGCTACACTGATACACAGACTGTTTCAGATGCATGTGTTGGGTAGAGGCACGAGGAGAATGGGGTTACTTCTCTCTCCCAAACTCAGGTTATGTAAATAAAAGGGACAGCTATGTCTGATGCTCATTCTTTCCCGGCCTCTCATCTTTATGTTTTCTCTGCCGTCCGCTGCGTTTTCACCACGGTGGGTGCACGGGAATGTGCAACAATGATTCTCAGTGAAATGTTTTATGAAGAGTCATCCCTGTTGGGAAGGGGTGACTTTTCCTCTCCCCATCGCATGTGAGGTGGAAAAGTGGGAGTAAGCTCAGGGACATTGCTGCAAGAGTTTTTTTCTCCATGAAAGCTGCATGCTGCCATGCCAGCTCACACGTTGAGCTACAACTCTGGTCCTTATTGATGGACTAAGTTTGTCACCCACAAACTGTGTCACGTTTACTCTTGTTACTTCCTGACAGGGAAGTGGCACAAGGTGAATTTTCTCTTCCCATTTCCATTATTATTCTCCTTCTTCAGATGTGCCAGGTGCACAGGAAGGTACAACTGGGCTCCCACGTGGGTAATTGGTGATAATTCTGCCCAGGTCCACAGCCATGGAGGGTTTCATCAATGAAGTGTGGCGCCATTCTGTGCTTACTTTACTCAGGTACAGGTGAGAAAGTGGCTTAAAGGTTTTTTTTCTCCCTCTAGTTCCCTTTTTTAGGCTCTGCCATCAGTTGACAGTTTCTCCTAAAACTTTGGTTGTTGCCGTCACACAAAATACCAAAATGGTGTGCGCATCAGCCACCCATTTTTCACTTTTTACTACCTTGGATGGCGATTAAGAACATTGATACAGGGAGCAGATTTCCCTGTGGAAATTACTCTTTACATACTATCAGTTAATGTTCCATATTTTTCTTGGGTGGATATGCTGCAGATTGCAGAAATCGAGCTATGCCAGTCTCATATTCCTTTACGCCCATTCTTGTAGCCTCTCCACCAACAGTGCAACCAAGAGTGTTCCCCTGGGGGCATTATTATTAGGGATGTCCCAATCAAGTTCTTTGGGCCCCAACCCCGACCCTAGTCCTTTAATATTGGAGTCCAATCTGATATTTCTGTTTGCCTAATTGTTGATTAAATATTTATCTGACACACTGGAATAATAGCTATAGTCTTCTAAATTTCGGCCCACCCTATTTTTCTCAAACTAGTTAATCCAAATTCTGATTAAATTGAATGAAAGTTAACCTGGAAGAGCTGGAGAGAAGACATAATTGGAGATGTGGGGCCTGGAAAGACACTCACTTCACTCACGGTTGTACAATGATTGTTATAGAGTGATGTTTGTTTTACATCATAAATCTTTGGCCAAGCACAGACTTGCATAGAGCATACAAACCCAGGTCTGTTATCAAGTTACTTATCTGGCAACTATCTGGATGTTTTGTATGATGCCCTATGCTATATTGAGAGGAGAGATAACAGAGCTGATCCAGCCAGAGCTTAGTGTGTCGATCGCTTGAACGACGAAGAATTTTTCACATTAACACTAATTTTCACTCATATAAATACTCATACTGTAGAGCCACTAATGAGAGCAACACTAGCAGCCGGAGGTGACAAAACACCGCAGAGTTCAGTAGAAAAAGGATGAGATTTTGATGCTTTATTTTAGTTGTTTCTGATCCATTAAAATAGACCCAGATTGGCCCTGATACCGATCCCTAGCATCGTCTAGGAAATCCCTAATTATTAGTAAAGTAATGTACTGTAATTGCTATTTCAATGAGTAATCGATTACACTTTTCAAGTAACTTGCCTACTGATGTTATTAAAGAGCTAGAAAGTCTACAGATCACATCAAATCAAGCTTTAAATTTGTTGCTGGAGAGCATGAGTAGATAAATATAACACAATGTAGCCCAACCAGCTCTCCCCTCCTCCCAGTCTCTTGCAGTCACAGCTCTCACAGTCTCCACAACAGGACAGCCAGGGCCTTCAGTTCGAGCCAACCACAACAGTGCTTACCATCTGCTGCCAGACTTAGCGTGTCACCTGTAACATCTGCTGCTGGACCACTTTATGGGTGACCCTCAGCTAAAGAGGGTGTCACCTCTGCTTGGCCATGTCCCCCTGTTGTTTTGGACTCCGCTGCAAGAACCTTCCCGAACATGCACTAAAAGGTAACTCAGCAGCTGAGTCACCTCGACCTGCCATAGCATTAGGCCTCATCTCGCTGTCTGACCCTCTCACTCAAAACCTCGCCCTCACTTTCTGACTTCAATCAAGAATAACACAAATTAAATGTAGTCATTTATTGAGCCAGTAAGAGGAAAAAAAGACAACATCTGCACAGAACCATGTTTAGACTATTGCGTTATCCGTGCTGTGTGATTTCACTCCAATCTTGGCACTTGCAAAGTCAGACAAGTGTGACAAATGACAGGGACACAGGGCACATATACTGACCATGGGCATAGCATGCCAAGAGAGACATGAAACCTAAACGGATGGAACAGTTGCACTTTACAGAAGCGGGTGCTCAGTGTGTTTTTGTCCTAATCTCAGCAGCTGCGATGGCAGGCAGAGGCACAACAGCTTTTTGTTTGCCAGTGTGGTCACAAGATGGTTTACAAGGGAAGCACATCCACCACTAATGGAATGAATAAAATTATTTATTTAGTATGTGCTTCCAGGATATTTGATTTGCTTGGCTACGTTTAGCCCATAGCCTCATCATAATGAAACAGCAAGCAGTCAGAGTTGCAGAAGAGGCATCTTACTGGAAGAGAAGAGAAAACTGTGCCTGAGGCTCTTTTAAATGATGCTCCTCGTCCACCGTGCAACCCTCATTTCTCTTCTTGTCAATACAGTTCTTAGTGACAGAGACGGGTGGAATACATCGAAATATGCCTGATGACAAATTACAATTATGTCATTAACAAATGTCTCCAAATATATAACATTGTTTCATACATCAGTCATATATAGATTTCATGATACATAAATTATATGTTAAGAGTTTTTAATTTAGGCACTTGTCATTATATTGTCAGTTTTGCCAATTCATATTCATTCTTATTAGATTCCAGTGCCACTTTAGTTAAAAATGCTCAGATCTAGTTAATTCAATGACCTGTGAAATTCCTGGAGGATGATGTAGTTCTTAAAGTACGTGGTATAATGTCTTTCTAATGTCAGATTTATGTACTGCATAATCATATTATGCTGACATTTTGTGTGGTGAATACTGAACAGATTCATCTCTCAATATTTAAAAAAATATATAGTTCAGAAAGAGAGCTGCAACAGAATCCCCCAATGGCAGCTTTTCATCTGCTTTCTGGTTATGTGACAGAATTGTTTCCAAAGTCTTTCGGACACTCATTTTTACAACTGTTGTTCCCTTGACTCTCTTCAGTCTTAGATGCTTTTGGTAATACTATTTTTTTAAACTGAAACAGAAAACAGAAGAAGCTGTGGGAGAACTGATTCCTCTTTCAACGGTTTTCCATTCGCTGTTGGTCTAGTTGTTCAGTGTCTTTGCTGGCTTAGATTAGCCACAGTGTGCCTCAGGGATCCATCTTTAGCACAGTCGTGTTATACAAGCTCTAATTGGTCAAATAATTCCTAAACACATCAGCATCTAAACTTAAAATGTAATGATTTAAAAGATTATACCTCTTAAAAGACTGCTTAAATTGAAAGCAGTCACCAAATGTCTTGCAGTCAACAGTGGATGTCTGTGATAAATGGAGAGGGTTTGTATTTTGATTTCAAAGTCCACATTTAGGAGGATCGATTGGCAGAAATATAATTTATTATTCATGTCTTCATCAATCTATAATCAACGGAAAATAACAATGAGGTGTTTTTTATCTAGAGGCCACCATAGTTCCTTTTTCTCCTACACACTTTGAAGGCAAGCAGTATTCAGCTGTTTGCAATCTGCAACCTCACCACTAGATACCACTGAATACTGCACACTGGGCCTTTTAAAGCTACTTAAAGCTACAAAATATGGTACAAAATATTACCTCAATTCATACTTTCACACACGCCACCTGTCCTGCACGGAAGTTAAAATGCAGCCTCAAGGTTTATAACAAAGACAAATCTGAGTAAATCCCTTTTTCTCTGACCTCTGAATCTCTGTTGTGTTTAGCCCTGGCCAACATCCCTGACCTTGTATCCACATTAGCGCCACAGGGAAAGAACTCGTCTGGTCCAAGGTCAAAGCCGAGAACTATTGGTGGCCTTTGCCATCGTAACACACAGGGCTTCAAATGTTCTGCCTGGCAACCTCAGGCTGTCACACATTTTAGTTTTATGTGTCTTACACTGTATTTTACCCCCACCATCCATCAATACTTTTCTAAAACCAGACAGTCAATTTACTCTTATCTCAAACTGAAAAATAAATTACAAGTACATGTCACTGTCCGTTGTCTGAAAGAAATTAAAATCAGTGAAGCACTTGATGTATAGAACATTGCGTTGGTTCGGGCTGAGTTCTATAGGTGTACAGGGCAGTCTTCATGGCCTGACCTTTCACATTCTGCTGATATTTTCATGCCAACATTTCATAGTGCTGTAGCAATAGTTAGAAAACCAGTTTGTGTACTACAGTACAGACTTTCTGGTCGAAATAATTGTGTTTGTGTTGAGTTTCTTGCAGCTGGTGGTCAAATTCTGTTTCTCCACTGAAGAGTGTTTTCTATTGCTGCTTAGGGTTAGGGTTAGCCATTACAAATAAGAGTTGGGCTTTACACATGAGGAAACACAATTCAACACTTCATATGTGTGTGAAATTTGTTCCATTCTTATTGTTGACAGAAAATTTCTCTTCATACTAAACTATTCTCTATCATACTTGGATATAAACAGCTGAACTACTACTTTACAGCCACTCTCATTGCTAATTTTGCTAGCTTTAGGGAGGTGAGAGGGCTTCGTTTGCATGTAATTGCAATACTGTACTTAGTATTGATGTATTTAGTTGTGTTGTTATTAATTTGACACCACAGTTGCAGATAAAACAGACTCTCATTCATCTGCAACACAACACTTAACTATACTTAAGCATGTTTTCTGTACTGCATATTAAATAAGACTTCGCTAGCATTGAAGGGGAATTTCAACATGCTTGCTGCATAGATCACTGTTTCTCAAAGTTTCAACACAGTGTACCACCTCAGAAAATATTAGGCTCTCCAAGTACTACCATTATGACCAACGTTAAAATACAGTAGGTTAGGCCAACCCTATTCAGCTACGGACAGTTAAAGGAAATGGTTCAGTGACCAGAGCTAATTGGTTGTGTTTTTGAACCATTCAACTTAATCTTGACATCACATTTTAGCTCGCAACAAATCATGGATGTATGAATGCACTATGTGCAAGAACATGACAATGTAGCAGGCTGCAGAAAAGCTTATTTGAAAATACATTTCAGCAATCTCATAGTTTCAGTATTTTCATTCATAATTTTGTAGTATTTTGATAGTAATGATTATGTATTTTTAAATGAATGTAGAGGCAGCTCTAGAGGTACCATAGTACCATAGTTTGAAAACCACTGGAATAGATAGCAATCTCTCTGTTGTTGGGTGTCAGACCTGCTTCCTGTCATTAAATATTAAGCAGCACAACCCTCGTTCCTGCTTGAATTCTTTAAGAAGTCCTTTTATGAGGAGAACATTTCCTGTGAAATGGTTGGTTAGGGTTCTCTGATAGAAAATCAATTAATGTCTAACTGATCAGTTAATCTTGTTAGATCACTCAGCATTAATATAAATTATTACTCACTCTACTTTAACTGTTATTATAGGCTCATGGTATTAAAAGTGATTCCTCATTTGTCATTCTGAGATATTTTATTATTTGATAATTTTGTTTAAAATATCTTTTAATGTTCCCTTTTTCTTTACTTTAAATGTATTCAATAACCTTAGAAATCTGAATTCTGCTTCTTTCTGGTGGTAGGAACAGCAGTACGAGCAGTGTTAAAATTAGACTTGTTTTACTGTTTGCATGCTGCATTGTTCTTCTAATAACAATGGGCACAGCTCTACCTGTCTGTCCTCAGGGATCCACCTGGCACTCCCTCATCAATAACTTGGCTTACTGGCAGTAAGTCTGCTCACTGACTACAAAACACAACGGCAACAAATTAGATTCCTAATGAGCACAGCCTATCACTAATGACTGTGCAAAGTCGGTGCAGTGTTGCACATCTCTTATATCAGCATATTTGAACTATATAGTGAAAGAAAATCTATAATTTATATAAAACTGGGCAAATTATTCCTTGAGTGAAGACCACTTATGTAGTGCACATTATAGCAAGTGGCTCAGTTTTTGGTTTATTCGTAAATGTGATTTTACCCTTTTTCATTATTTTAGAATGCAAAGTGAGGTCTGAAAACTACGGAAGTGCATTGCATTCACTGGATAAAAAAATTAATAATTACGAGATCAGGATCTCGTAATTATTGCACGTGTGTGTGTGCAAGCCTGAGGTAAGCGCAAAGGACACAGTTAGAGAGTTACCTAACTTTATGCTTTGGTTGTTTTTGGCGTGGTTACGGCCAACAGTAACCTGTACTGTTCCAGCAATAAATGTTGGGTTGCTGAATAACACTTTGTCATCTTTTCAACACGTCCTGGCGGACGCTTCAACATGAGCTGATCTGGTAATTACGAGATCTTTTCTCGTAATTACCAGATAAGGTGTCAAAAAAAAAATTATCCAGTGAATGCAATGCGCTTCCATAGAAAACAACTAACGTGGTTATTAACAATGACATTATCACATCTACTGTACCATGACCGCTTACCAAGAAAGAAAGATGGTTTTGTTTCATGTTTATCAGTAATCTGTCTAATCCGTGTTTAGGTGTCCTAATAGGTGTCCTGCCAATCAACAAAAAAACTAATATTTTGGGTTTGATTGCAATCCGCAGCCCTTTACTGCCCTTCTTCCCATCTCTCTCCCCTTTCCCTTTCAGCTGTCTCTGTGAAAAAAAAGGCTGAAAAGGCCCAAAGTTTTAGAAAAAGGTAATTAGCTGACCTGATGTGTTGAGCATTTAGATTTGGTGCCTAAAAACCTTCAAGCAAATGTTTCACAATCTGGGAAATACGCTTACGTTCAATTACATTTTCTGGTAACAGAATCCACCAACCAGCACCTGTAAAGCTCACTAATTAACACGTTGCTTAACACGGATTAAACATCTTGTTTGTTAAATCTGTAGGCATAGAAACCAAAGTATAAAAACAACAATTTGCCTATTTTTTGGCTGGGAACAGTAACTGGTTGCCTGGCAACGGCTACCAGCCAAGAAATAGTCTGGCACATAACTCCCTGTAAAACATTACATTGTTGTTGTTACCCTTCAGTTTTTTGAAGGGATTTAACAAACAGATATAACGTGTTAACTGGTTACCTTTAGAGGTACCGGCAGTTAGTCCAGCTTCATACTGTACAGATTTGAGCGTTACTTGTGCGTTTGGAGTGAGGACTGGAGTTTTTGATGGGTGGTCTTTGTAAATATGTCCCTTATACCAATAATGTTTTCCTTCAAAGTTAAAATTAAGGATGTCTCCCCTGTGTGAGGGCAAACAGACTTGGAAATGATCTGCCCTCTACTGAAATGGTGCCAGCCTTGAGATGAGGCATAATCACAGTTGTTGTTGTGAGTGCAGAGCTTGCAATTCTTCTGTTCATTAGGATAAAAAAACAGAATATACATCAACTTGACACAAACAGAAGTCTTACAGTCTGGCATAATTAATCACTCCCTGACACAATCTCCATCTAATGAGCTATCCAAATTGTAAACAGTTTATCATAAAATGCTTTTGAGATCTAAACTCTGCACATGCACGCTACATGTGGAATATCTCTGTGATTCTATCAAAGACCAGAGCAGTTAGAGTGAGGCTTTTCACCGACAATGTCATGAATAAATGAAGTAGAAAAAAGGCAAAGCATATCTCTCAGAATTAGCATGATGTTAAAAACAAACTTTCAAGCCTCTTCTCTTGTGACTAATAGAGTGTTAGTGCGCAAGCTACATGGATACAGTTTGAAAGAGAGTCATAATGAATGTCCAGAGTTACATATTATGGTTTTGTAAAAAGATAAAACGTGTAGCACATGAAGTACTATTGAAGAACTTCTTCTGTTTTGTCAACCTTGAAAAAGAAAGTGTGTCTATTAAAATTGAATATAGACTGAAACATGAGAGAGAGTTAACATGAGAATTTTAAAGTACCCCTACTAACTAAAAAATGAAATAGCCATCGCTGAATAAAATGGTTAAGATGGTTTAAAATTCTATATTTTTTTTATTATTATTATTATTTTATTGTACATTTCTGTTCCTATTTTGAAGAAATGTGTTTGTTTCTTTTAACAATTGTTGTTAGTCTGCTGGACAGATGAGCGGCTGTGATAGATGTATTCATGAGATGTGTGATGACATTGTACAAGTGTTTACTGCAGGATGGTGTCCTGGCATGTTGCATTCTTCAGGGGACACAAATCAAGCTTCCATTGTAAGCTCGTCAGTCATCGCTGTGTTTTGGCAAACTGCTCCATTCTCACAGTGGGATGCTGGCAATACTGGTTCTGCCGTGTCAGAGTAATGATAGGACACTGCCACATTTTAGTCTCATTATGATGTTTTTTGGTCCTCTTTCAGACATCCAAGAGTGGAAAACAGAAAAATATTCGAGAAATAGATTTTTAAGCTTTTCATACAGCTGTTGCATGACATGTCTCTAATCAAAAGCGTATATTATCTTGTCTAAATGTTTTCCTCAGTGCATGTTGTTTGATGAAATGAACAAATAGGCTGATAATGAACGCATGATGACAATACATGAAAATATTGTGATGCAAGAGGACTATGTATGTATTATTCTTACAAATGTCAATGTGGGTTTATAAACATTGTAATTAATTGTCTATGTTATTTTCATTGAAGATAGGGTCAGTAGGAGGGTGAGGCAAGGGGTTTGTAATCTGAAACTACACCGCTATATCCCGTATCCTGCACATTGGACCTTTAAGACACCTTAAATGATAATATGAAGGCAGAACTTAAAGAAAATCAGGATTCTTTTTAAATTCTAACAACTACCAATGTCCCATTAGTAGTTGTGCTCTTGACATACAGTACTGACCTTCTTACATAAGACTCTTACTACTTTAAATCAAAGTTACAAAAGATTTTTATGCAAAATGCACTTTACATCATCATTTAGAGCTGCAATAAAGACGAGGAATTGTTCACAAATTAGACTGGTTCTGTTTAGCCAAATCAAAGGTGCCCTGTGGAGTTTACAAACAAATAAAAAAATTAAAGTTAGGTTTACTTTTAGTTTTATTCACCAAACGCACTGTGTGCATCCCTGAGGTCTAATAAACATGTTAAATACAATTTCCTACCTCATAAAACATGTGTACAGTCAATTTTCTTTTTGAGTGAGTAATTTGGGTAGCGCAAGTTAGTTCATGCATGTGATTACAAATGGCTCGATTCCTACAGTGTCCCAGTAAGGGCGAGATCTCATTACAACTCAGGAAGGTGACCTAGGGTTGCCACCCATCCTGTATAGTGCAGGATTGTTGAAAAATAAAATACACTGTCCTTACTGAATCAATAAAGGAGGCTATTTGTGTCATCTTTTTGTTCACATCCTGCATACACTACATTAGAAACAAATAAGAATTGTTGTGTTTTTGTTACCTTAGAATGAGCCGTTTTTATCAACAGAGGGAGCCAGTCCTCAGAACGGACGAACCAAACACTGGCTCCAGATAGGGGCTTTCATATTTTTGGTAAGTTTCGCAGCCTCCGTAGTTTAACCTACACACTGTGCCCAGGTGACCCAGACTAGAACACAGGAATCCCCTCCCATCAACTTTGATAAAATGAAATGAAATTCCAAATGTTTGCCAGCAAAATGTGACACACACTGCTGTATGACGCAGAGCTCTGTAGTTTTAGATGCCTGCAATCTATGCAAAGTTTCACTTTTATGTAACTGTGCCAAGACGGGATTTAATAAACAACATTATTCATCAGCTGTAGGGAACCATCTAAAGAGACTCTACAAATGTGAATCACTGACTGTCTTATGTCTGTTTGAGAGGGTTTTTTTTCCTCTTAGAAAAATGAAAACAAAGTGATGCATTTTCCGTCCAATTTTATAAAACCTGAATTACTACTAAGTGGCAGCTGTCACCAAGTTGCACTCTTACACACCCAATCCTAAACCTACTGATGCACCGATCACAGAGCATCAAAAACTATTACTCACACAGTAACACAGTAAGCTGTTACCTTAAAACAGATGTTTTTTCCCTCACCTTTTTCTGAGCTGAATTATCCAACGCATTTATAAGACAAGAAGCTGAGACACTCCTGAGTCATCTATGTAATTAGTTAAATATTTATACATCCCAATTTGGAAAACAAGCAATCTCCCACACAATTTGTAACTGGCCAGTGTGTTCTTAAAACTCACTGGATTAGAAAAAATGAGTAGCTAATTAGGGTCCAGTAGTTGACATAACTTGCACAGTCCCATTGATTCCTTCTTTGGGGATGGGAGTTTCTCAGCAGGAGTTAACCACACTGTCAGTGTATTAATTTGAAAACCATACAGCTGGAGGCCCATGGGTGCCAGCCCAATCGGCCCAATTCAATTTCCTGCACTTGAAAATGGGTAAGTGATAGTCCAAGTGGCCAATTTATACACCTATCTGAAGCCCAGAGAGTCTTTGTGCTTATAAATCACAGGGTGTATAATTATGTACTGTGTGCTGAAAGGGATGTTCCCTCTTGGGATAGAGAACATTCTGCTTCACACTGAAGTTTACAGCATCACGACTCCTCTTTAACTTGCCTTATCATAGCCCCCCCACTGCTGTTTTCTGCCCCCTGTCTGCACACATGACTCAGAATGGCATCACTGGGAAACCCATCTATGGTCACTGACAGGAAATCCTCCTGGCACTGAGGATGAGTTTATTTCAAACTTTACTGTCTTATAAACAGCAGAGAGGGAGCACTCCATTCAAAGAAAACTGCATTTAGGAGCCAAGGTTGTACTGCCAAATGATTGTTTTCCAACCACCTCCACCCTCAGGAGAAGAATTTCTGTAACAATGGGTGCACAATGTTTTGACGTCAATTTATTTCATACTTCTAAATTTAAAAGATCAACTTTAACAATTATTTTCCCCCCTGGGGCTGCAAGATTACACAGTTACTCAGTGTTGCCTAAACGCAATCAGTAGAAAGTGTTGAATTCCCACACCCACATTGTTAGATACAAATACACACATGATTACACACATATACTACACATACACAGAGATACACATATATTTAGCCATTCCCCGTTGTATCCTCACTTCCAACAGCACTTTCAACTCCATGAGTCGGTGAGTGGGAAAAAGTGTTGGATGGATCCCGCATTGATACAATAGAGCAGATAAAGTAGCACTAGCTGGGTTCATAGAGTGGAGAGCCAATAGTGTAAGCATCAGCCAGGCTTGGACATGAACATTAACTGGAGATACTGTTAAGCACTACACTGGTGTAGTTTGGGGATCAAGGTTCTGGCAGTGTAACTTCACTACAAGGGTAATGTTTGTTCCAAATTCCTTCTTGACCTTGGAAACAGCAGCTGACCATACAGCTTCACCTCAAGATCCATTTAGTCACCGTTCCAGAGCGTTCAATGATATTGTGTAAAACACTTCACTTTGTTCAGTGATTCAAAAAGAATAGAAAGAATGAATGATCAGGCTAGCTTTGTTGTCCATGTTGGCTCAAAGGTTTAATTTCAAAGTCCATGGAAACAACATTTTGACAGAACAATTTCATTTCAAGGTCCAATTAGTACTTTGAATTGACAGTTCTGTGACAACTGAGCAAACTGAGATGATGTGATATGACTGAAAGCTTCCAAATGGACCCTTATCTGACAACTGAAAGCAGACATGCCCTTAATTTTGCATAATTTTAAGTCTTGGTATAAATTAAACAGGTTAGTTATGCAAACAATTAACCCCCATAGAGTTGTTATGAATCAGGATATTAGCTATAGAGACGAAAACCTTTTTTTTACCGGCCTTTTTTGTTTAATTGTACTTGTTTCTAAAGACCTTTTAATCTAGTTTAGAAATGAGCTATTACTTTATATGACATATTATACATTGACTTGTCCATCAAACAGGTTATACTAAAATTATATTCTATAATGTCAAATATAAGTTTTAGAGGTGCAAACCATTTATAATGACACTAGAGAATGACCATTGAATTTAGCAATTAACACATATATTCGAGGGAATATTCAAGAACACAAACCACTCTGCTGCCTTCGCTTCTCTCTTAAAGATGGTTATCTACTGTAAATCAATAGGCCTCCTCACTATTGGCATGACTGGGAGCTGACTCAGCCTAATTACCCTCTGGTCCGACCTTTAAATCACACGAATGAGAACAAATAAATAATGACCGGTTAAAGTCCCGCTGTCTTAGCGCTTCCGTCAAAATCGGCACGCACAAATGAATTGTAAATTTATGGAAATGCAACAAGCATGAGAGGAGCGTCTTGCATTTTGGGTGACAAATTGAAAGCATAGGAACACCCGAGAACTGTCTGCCTGAGTGCCAAGTAAGACAGTTAATCTCTACACTGTCCTGGGCCACTTAATTCCCACTGAAATGAGGCACACATTCCCCTCTGCTTCCTATTGCCCATGTTCTTTTTCCCTTATCACTGTAATTTGGTGTGCACTGACAATGGGGAATTTGACAGAGCTATTGACAGTAGCTATTCCACAGTGAGCTAATAACTTCAAGATTTCAGACAATGACAATGAGGGGAATATTAAACAGGACTGTACTGTAGCCCGAATAGAAAAATACAGTAATGACAAGTAAAAAGACTGATAGTAGAGTATATTACAGCACCATCACCCCAGGAACTTTTCTTTAATTTATTTTATACACTCACATTCATTTATAAGGAAAGATTTAGGACTTTCAATTTTAACCCGAGTTAGAGACAACAAATCTAAATAAAAAGCTGCAAACATTAAATTTTACCGAAATGTAATGTCTACCAGACAATGATGACCTTTGTGTTGTTTTTAAAGGGCAGACCTGCACAGAAAATACTGTGAGAGAAACCAAAAGATGTTCTTCCTACAGTTGAATAACCTCTAATGTCATTAGGTGAATTTAGTACAAAGACTGGACACAGGGAGATACAGCTAGCCTAGCTATGTCCAACGTAACTAAAGCTCATTAATTAACATGTTATCTTGCTTGTTTTTGTTTTAGTTTCTCACATTTTGTTGTTTTCATGTTTGCTGATTAGCAAAACTATGAAAGTATGATGAACCTGTGAGCTTGGTTTTTCTAACTGGCTGCTTGTGATAGCTCCATATTTGCCCTACAGACACGAGAGTGGTATCAATCTTCTCTTCACTCGGCAAGAAAGTAAATGGCGTATTTCCCTAAATGTTTGTTACAGTGATTACAAAAGAAACTGTAGAATATTGGAGCCAGCCAACAGTTTCCTTTTATTTGTGGCGTGTTGAATGACTTCCACCACAAACCTCAAGGTCTCCACATCCACTGCTTCAAGCACAACAAGTTGATGTAGTTGTGCTGAAGCAATGGATCTTGAGCTTGAAGATTTTCAACTCTGGACAGGGAAATTCATTTTGCTGAAGCCTCCATTGATTTTCTTTCTTTCTTTCTCCTTTTTTTATTTTCTCATATGCTGGGAAATGATTTACAGCACAGCTTGCCACGGAGCCATGCAGTATGTTTAAACTGGGTACACAAAATGTGTAACTTTTCAGACTGCTGGGAGTTTAATGTACATCATGTGAATTCAGATTTTGAAGCTCACCACATATTTTTTGACCGGTCATTTAAAGATGAACTTTGCTATTTTTTGAAGAGTGTTTGAACAACTATACTGTTCCTACAAATCCAGAATTTCCTATTATAACATGAAATCTATTTCTAACTAACTTTGTTGGAAGATATGACTTTTCAAGAGTCTCAACTTTGCAAAGTTAGTGAGCTAAATGCGTTAAGAAAGTGTAGCTGTAACAAATCTGAAGTTTGACAGCTTTATTAAGTGATCCTGGGATTTTTCTGCAGTGTTTGTTTGAACATAACACGCTCAGCTTTAAAGCTGCAATAAACATTGATCTGTGTGCTGGATGTGAACACTAACAAAGGCCAATCAAAGGCTCTTTTATTCTGGAGAAAATCTGGTAGGATATTTGACTCATATAGAAGGCTAACAAAGTTTTAGACTCTCAGAGGGCTTTAACAATCCAGCAGGCTCCTCCATTAAGGAGTTTGAATTTACTGAAGAGTTATTTGATAGTTTCAGAGTTTAAAAAAAAAAAATACATGCAGGACTCAAATTGCATCTTTGCATAATACGGTAACATTATGTGTTTCTATTTTACTTCTGCTGAAGGGCGTAAAAGGTTTTAGTGGATTAGTCCTACAGTCAAAAGACTTGTAACCACCTGCCTTTGGAGGATGAACCTTGATTTTAGAGAGCTGAGATTATATGTTATTAACACTGTGTGCCTTGCCACATTGTATAAAATAATTACAGCTTCCATCCTTATTTCTGCACTATCATTAAATTCAACACGGCCAGACATTTTACTGAATGTCTTGTTTCATTTCATACACATGTACAGTACTGCTTTTACTGTTAATATATTTTTATTTATTTTATTTTATCATTCAGCAATGTGACAACTCCAGTCAC